>NW_017728906.1:154215683-154251640 GCF_001723895.1 Crocodylus porosus | reverse complement strand
GATGCAAGCCAGCATTTTGGTCGCTTTACTAGCCGCAGCATCGCATTGGAGGCTCATGTTCATCTTGTGGTCAATGATGACCCCCAAGTCTCATGCCAGAACAGGAGAAAAACTGGGGTATCACAAGCACCTCCACTCATTACACTGGCTTTCTATAGCTTCCTGTAATGTATGTAGTCTGAGTCTTAGCTACAAGGCAGTCCATGTCTGGGGCACAGCATACCTAAAGGTTTGTCAAAAGTTCTAGGAGGAAGACCAGCACAATGGAACTGTCTGCTATAAGAATAAAAGCTAATCTATGCAGTGTGTAGAGCTCTCTTGGAGGGTCAATCCAAGACTGTGGAACAAACTGCTTTAGGAAATAAGACTTAATCACAAACCTCAACACTTTCTGTTCCAAATGCAAGGCACATTTCTTCAACATTACTTCTCCAAAATAAACACAGAGCAAATGTATAGTAAAAATATCTATTGAAGTAAAATGCTCTAGTGCATGGATGGCCAACCTGTGACACAAGTGGCACTGATAGCCTCTGTGCATGGCATGTGGCAGATCAGGGAGGGGCAGGCAGCACAGCAGCAGACAGGGAAGGGACCAGCAGGCAGAGCAGAAGATCAGGCAGGGAGCACAGAGCAGGAAGAAAAAAGCAGAGCAGCAGATCAGGAAGATGAAGGGAATCAGAGTGGCACTTAGGAAGCATCTGGGGCTAAATTGTGGTAGACTTGCTAAAACGTTTGCCCCCTACTGCTCTAGTGAATACACATCTCTTCCCCTGATGATGGGATGAGAGAAAGAGAACAAATCACAACTGACAGGTGTTATTTGGGTCACTTAATGCACTACTGGAAAGTACTGTACTGTAGTGATAAGCAGATATCCTGGCTTTCTCTGATAAAAAAAAATTCCCAATTTTCGGATAAAAAAAGTAACACAAAATCAACATTTTTCCATAAATGAAACACCACTATATATATATTAGTGGTGTTCCATATATATAGTAGTATTTCATTTTGATCATGGAAAAATGAGGATTTTGGGTTACATTTTTAATCTGAAAATTGTGGATTTTTTTTTATCAGAGAAAACCAGGATCTCTGATGTTAAGGGTGGTCTGAGAACGTACTGTATTTACTCATATACAAAATGACCCCCCAGTAATTAGATTCTTTATATGGAAAATTTATAAATTTGTTATAATTTTCCATGTGTAGAATCCAACAAACATTTTCCATGTATAGAATCTAACAATCTAATACATTTATAAATTTTCCATGTATAGGCCCTAATTATTAGAGGGTTATCTTTTATTCATCCCCCTCACCACTGTAGGGAGGCAGACAGTGGCGGGGGGAAGAGGATCAAGCAGCTTGTCCCCTGCTTGTGTGTGCCCCCCTGCCACCTCTGCCCCCTGCCTGATCCCACGGCCTCAGACCCCCGCCTTTTCCTCAACCTCTGCTTCCCCTCTCCCCTTTGCATGATCAAAGCCTTAATGTGAAGAAGAGTTTTAGAAGATACAGAAATCCTTTATATTTTTTAGCTTGTACAGTAGCAGCCTATTTCCTCATTTGCTATTTGAGATAAATAGGGCTGGTACATACAAAAGAACCCAAAGTCCTGATTTTTAACAGAAAAAAAGCTTTTCATTCCAAAAGTCAAAACTGAAGTCACTTTTCACTTTAATACTTAGGCTTGTTGAAAACCCTGTTCAAAGTTGAATGGCTGATAGTTACTGAGCACCAAATTACAGAGAGGGAGGTTACAGTTCTGTTTAAAAATAGGAACGTTGTTTCATTTTGGGAAGTAAGGGACTTTCCTTTGTGCATGCTACTGGGTGAGCATAAAGGATGTTTTTTTCTATGATTTCACTTCCAATCTTATGTTAAATTTATATTTTTGTTAATTAGTTTTAGACTGTGCAACTTAGCTTCTGCAAGTTGGCAGATACTGCAGTCAAGAGAGGCTGATGGCATGGAATCCATATCAGTGGTGTCAGGATGGGTCTATCGCAAAACAGTTTAGGGACTTTCCAAGTTGGAAGGGGGGAAATGTTGTTTGTTCAAGATGAAACAAATGATCTAGGCAGTGATTTCCAAAAGGAGGCACCACTTTCCAATTGATGGAGAGCCTCCTGAAAGGAGCACTGAGGCAGAGGCACTAGCCAGGCTATCATCTCTATAACCTGAAGGAAAAGAAGAAACTGTTGCTCATGACTTCTGGCCTTTGGCCATATGATGTCACCATGTTTAACAAGAAGGCCTGTATTTTCCTCACCCCCTGGCCACAGAGGGATATCAGATAAACAGTGTTCAACAGCTAATATCTGACATTTCTAGCCAGCCAGAAAGAAGGATGATGTTAAAAAAGTAAGCTAAGTAAACTACTGAATAATCTTTTCAATCACATTCTGGTAGCTGAATGAAACAAGAGTCATGACAACTGATCCCAAATATCAAACTTTGGGGCTTCTGCAAGCTGGCAGATGACATAGTCAAGGAAAGTTGTTAGTAGCAGCTCCAAACTGATGGTTTAGTTTTCCAGTTGTATGGGGAGAAGGCTATGCCTTCATATCAGCATTCTTATGCTTGGAGGGTTTTTCTAAAACTGAAGGAAGCAACTAGAAGTGAGTGTGTACATGTGTGTATGCGTGTGTATGACAGAGAGCACATAGCGAGTTCACAGAGTCTGTTTGAAAATAGTGCCATTAGGATAGTTTGTCAGTTGCCTAAAACAGTAGTAAGTTAAATGATTTCTTCATGTATGCATGTAATTTAAAAGTTGAGAGGTGTGTGTTTAAATCCTGGGAAATTATTTTTGCCTGAATTTTTGTTTCCTTGGTAAATGCCACAAAATATTTTGTTCTGAACTTAATTGGAATGGCTATACTGGGATAAGAACAGACTGGTTATGGATTTTAAAGGCTACAATTTTGGGAAACATCCTTCAGTGATAAGATAGCTAGAGATCAACCTGGGAGAGATTTGTATCAGTTACTTGGGTACAGTCAAATACCATTTGAATTTATAATACCTTGCTTTTTTTGGGTGCTGATAGTTATTGCCCCCACCCCATACCTATATAAAAAACTGAGATTTTTTCTTAATTAGGGAAATTTCAGCTTATTAACATATCCAGCAGTCTGAATGGTTTGTTGCAAACTCATCGCCCCCCAATTTGATTTGCTTTTGTGCTTGATTTCCTAAGTTTTGTTTAGTTACAAATGATATAAAATTATAAAATTGCTGTCTTGCTTGGATAGCATGGGCTAGAACTGCAAGGAGCTTAGGCATAGATAACAGGAGCAGAATACAAAACAGAGTCCATGGAACACCTCTTATTTACTAATCCCCACAAAACAAAACCACTGCTGAAGAAAATCATAGAGCAGAAAAGCATTTTAAATACAAAAAACTTTGGCTTGCCCACGTTGGAGTCAAAGTGCCAAATAAGCAAACAAGATACAAGAGCTGCATTGTTAAAGGTAGTAATCTTAGATGCCATTAAATATTTAGCATGGTCTATTTGATCTGTTTCTCTCTGGCTTCGTCTTTGGGAGATCTTTATTTAGGGTTTAATAGCTTCCTGTAAATTTGGTAGTTGAAATTAACAGGCTAAATATCCTTCTTCAAATTCTTTATCTGGAAAAAAAATTTTGGAATAAGGTCTTATAAGATCTTGTGTTTTATTTATCAATAAGGCTAGATATGGCAAGCATATTCAGTTCTGAACACTAAGACTAGGAAAGAGGAATGTTTTCTGTTGGCTGAATCACAATTGCCTTGAGTATGAGAATAATTCTATTCACCCAGACCTAATAATATTTCTAGGCATGAACACAGGTATTCCATACACATGTGTAGATAGGGCTCAGTATCTTCTTCTCCTGAGTTCACATCAACACAAAACACACAAGCTAAGTATTGCCTTTAATGATAGCCACAGTGTTTTCTTATAACCTTAACCACCCCACTCCAATTCCCACACATGAGGCTTTTTTTAAAATACAGGTGCAAATCTAAGGAAAACATATGAACTTTTGTTTTTTGGACTCATGAATAAATAATATTAGCTCTTCCTTTTTAATTCACCCTTGCAGCAATGAGCAACAGGAACCTGGTTGTCTCCTGGCACACGGTAAATTTCATCTGTTGAACTATTTGTTTTAGCAGGGAGGATGGGAGAACCCAGTAGGGTCAGCTAAGCACTTAAATTAGATTATTAAAATTAAGCATTTTAAGTCCTGCTGAAGGGTTTAGTCAGTGGGATAGATATGCAGACTTCAAACACTATTGCCGAAGGTTGAGACGATTCATGTACTTAAAATCACACCATATAACATCTATTTTACCCTTATCACTGCAAGCAGTGTTGATTTTTAATTTATAGCTTTTGTTGGCTTCCACAATAACTCCTGGTAAATGAACTCAGAGATCAAGCTGCTGTTGAAAGGCATTGCTTTCTAGCAGTCCTAAAGCTGCTCCCATTGCTTTTAGTGAATCATAGAACTCCTGTTCAACCAATGGGTTCCTTGAGCTCTTATCAGTGCCTACAAGAGTCCCTCGCAACTAGTTAATTGCATAAGTCAGACCAGCTACATGTGCAAAGTACCTACCACTCCATAAAAAGGTCCAACCAGCTATAAAGTTAGACCTTGAAAAATGTCTAATGTACAAATTTTAGAGTTGGTTTCTATCCAGCTTTAATCTGCACATGTGGCAGGGTCTCCCCTGTGAGCTGACCAGGCTCGCAGCCACTGAGGTGCACCATGCACAGCTGGGGCTGAGAGTCTTGTAGCTGAAGGGAATCTCCATCCTGGTAGTGCCCCACAGCTACCAGGATCAAGAGTCCCACAGCTGTGGACTCTTGGTCCCAGCAGCCTTAGGATGGCACCTGGATGGAGATTTCCACAGCTCACAGGGACTCACAGTCCCAGTGGCCATGGGGCGCTGCCACAGCTGCGAGTCCCCTTAGCTATGGGACTTGAAGCTGCAGGAGCTTTTTATTTGCTGGTGCAGGGGGAGCCTGGGTTGACAATACAGAGCTCCCCCTTTGCCTGCAATAAGGTGTGATAGGATCCGATGCTGGATTCCACAACCGTGCCTCCTGCAATGGATTGTGTGGATCATGTATCAGATCGTAACACACCTTTACCTGAATGTCGAGAGGGGCCCCAAGTCATTGACATCAATGGAAGTATTGTAGGCATAGTAGCTACAAGGTCTAGCTGAGAGCCTATATTCAGGCATTTACTGCACCAGTGGTGTCTGCAAAAAGAAATAGTAGGAAATTCATCAAACCAAATTCTGCTTTAAAAGGATGTCCTGGAGGTGTCTCACTCTTTTTGGCTTGGGGTAGGGTGTATCATGTGATACAAATGAGATGGACACAGATTTAAGAGAATGATTGAAAAATTCCTTATACATTTATGTTTTAAAAAAAGGAAATATACCCTAGAAGAGTAGACCCCGCTCCATTTTTACTAGGCTATTTTGTGAGCCAGAAGGATTCTCTGCCTTACACAAGGAGTCACCATACCAGAACTAGGCTGAAGCCTCTTTGTACAGCTCCAGTGGAACAAAAAGATCATGAAGTCAATACACAAACTACGTGGTTTGGGGAAGGAAGGGGGACATGAACTCCTGAGCAAGTAACAGAACCATAACTCTGTTCTCAGCTGGTTATAAGCAGCTGAGTTTAGTACAGAGTTCTAAAGCTACTCTAATTTTAATTGGGAGCCAAACCAGTACCAGAATGAGGGAGCAAGGAAGCAGCATAAAGCTATCTTTCACCCCCCTTAGGGGTTAGGAAGTTTCTTAACATTTTTAGATTTGAGGCGCCCCTTGAGAAAGGAAAACTCTTAGTTTTCACTTGTTTGTTTCACTACAGAACATATTAAAATAATTCTGTTGCAAAGAGCTCAGAAAGACAATGACAGGTCAGAATGTTTCTGACACTGGATTCCTGACTGAAACCTCTGGAATTATTTTGTGAATCAGGCTTGAACACCTAACCATGCTAATACTGAGTGACACACTGCAGGACACTTGAAAGGATTTCATGGCATCCTGGTTGAGAATCTTTGGCTTAAATATACATAATCTTTAAAAATTACAATGTGCAATCAGTGCCCCATTGATCAGCACTTGTGGAAGAATGTATGACCTTAAACACATGCATTCATATTGCTATGTGATACCCCTAGAGCCTACTGCACAGCTCTTATGACAATCCACAGGCAAGATTCTCAGTGACCTCAAGGAGAGTTTTGCCTCAGTAGAGACTGAAGGACTGTAGCTATGATCTTTGAAAATAAAGAAGTATTCTCAAACACACAGGACATAAGCAGAATGTGTTACCTAAACACAGGTGAAAATTTAAGCTCTGAGCACTGCTGTAGGATTGTCAGTGAAAGCTGGCTGGGGACTGACTAACTCCATTTGAGGCATTAATTACATTGTGGGCACTGTACAGATACAGCAATGAATTAACATGTCAGTAATATATATCATTCTCTATTCTTTAGACCAAATTGTAGGCAGAAACTCAGTATTCTAATGTCTGCAATTTATTCAAGTAAAACAACTAAAGCTCAAAGTCTTAAGTGTAACAGTTTCCTTGTTCATTTTTTTTCTTGCTATGTTGAGGTAAAGGATAGTTTAGAACAGCATTTTATTAGACAGCATCTCTTACATGATGCAGTATTTGGA
The DNA here is from genome assembly GCF_001723895.1 of Crocodylus porosus. Classification (NCBI taxonomy): domain Eukaryota; kingdom Metazoa; phylum Chordata; order Crocodylia; family Crocodylidae; genus Crocodylus; species Crocodylus porosus. The sequence goes on along the minus strand of NW_017728906.1, from coordinate 154,244,935 downwards.
CAGAGTGTAATGGATCTGGATACATGAGTCCACTTTATTCCTAACAATGATGTGCAATCAGATAGCTGTAACCCTCTCTCAGTTACCATAGTACAGAACACAAAATCCTCTTCCAGAGCAGCCAAACTCCTTGCAGTTGCAATGATCTACATTTTACAGATGATCCTTTCCTGATCAGTCTTCCCATCTTGATCTGGGATTATTTGATTTTTTTTCCCCAAGAAAATACAAATCAACAGTCTGCTGAACCATGTAACAATATGTCTTAACCAATAGACATATTCTTGGACCTTTAGAAGTAGTTCAGTACCATGGTCAGCACAAAGAGGACACCAATCTATGTATCCATAAGGTGAAGTAAAGGGCTAATATATGAAGGATGTGACACTGAAGGACATAAAGGAACTTTGAAGACAACGGTGGAGAGAGCAATTTTTTCCTATGCTGCTGATTGATATGGGGAGAGATTAGATGGAAAAATGAGAGAAAGACATATGACTGGCTGTACTAGGTTTGATCAGTGAGAAGAACAAAGCTGCTCAACTGATGCAGATGGAACAGAAACATATGCTTCTGGATTATCAATTTGCTCTAAGAGAAACTGCATCACACAAAATTGAAAGAAGCAACATGTTTTCACTACTCATTACAGCATGCACCTGCAAATTGCTTTTCAGCTGAAGACAGGCATTCTGGATACTAACTATCCACCTCTGGCTTAAATCCAGAGGCTAAATAAGAGAAGGTGCAAGGTAAAGAAAGTGCCACATTATGTTTAGAAAGATCCATTCAATATTTCAGCCCAACTCCCATAGGAGGAATCTGATTGATGACATCCCATGTTATGATGGCACAAGCTCTGCTGTGAGGCTGATCCGCAGCACTTCAATGTATGTTCTTGGAGAGGAGCAGCAGAAACTGAGTGAATCCTTGAAAAAATGTAAAAGTACAGCCAGCATAGACTCATATGTTTGCTTTGAGCAGAAAGAGGAAGACAGGGCCTGGATGTACTCTAAGACCCAAGACTGCTTAAAATACTTACAGGACCTCTTAGCCCTGAGGAAAAAATACCTTGCCAGCATCAATGACTTGAAGTCTATGAATGCAACAAATAAAATCTCTCCTGTGTCTACAAAATCCTCCAAAACAGGGAAAAACCCACCACCACCTTCTTCCAAACAGTCTTCTAAGGTAGGGACCTCAGCATGAGAAACTTTTGCCATTGGCCTTAACAGTATCATGCATGGATGCATGGTTTCTTTTGATTTTCCATTTCAGCATTCTTACAGATTGCCTTACACCATTTGAAATATTGTTTAGAGAATTATTTATTACATGTCACCAATCATACAAGAATGAGCAAAAAGAATTGGATTAGATAGTGCCTGATGAATTAGCTTTGATTTTCTTTACATCATAGATATAGCCAGCTGCAATAAATTATAGTTCAATAGGAATGACTGAATTCAGTGCTGCCTGAGCATATACAGGAAATACTATGTCATCATTTAGGATTATTGGCCAGAATCTGATGATAGTGCATGAACTTTGAAAAAGAATCTTCTGATGTCTATAAGAGACAGGTGTCATATTTTTCTGATCATAATTAGCCATGTTAGATTTTTTATATATTTTGAAATTATTATTTGCATTATAAGAAAGAGCCATACAAATCAAGTGATTTATAGACAGTCAGGGAGAGCAGAAAATCGGTTATAATTAATTACATGTAGAGGCAGGGCTGGAAAAGTCTTTTTTAGTGGAAAACAGATATGCTTTCATAGACTAAACTGATGAATGCATTTCTTGTCACTTCTCAGTTCTACTACAATCATTCTGGACAGACAAACAAATTAAACAGTGTTAAAAGTGAGAGGGTTAGGGTTACCATGCACTGGTGCCCCACAGTAATGCTTTCATGCATCTCCTATCCTATGGTAAATGAAAGCTAAACCAGGGCAGATTAGTCCTGAATGAAATAGGACTAAATTATTGTGGTTTAGCTTTCGCTTATTGTGAGATAGAAGCAGGCACACAAAACAGTTACTGCAGAGTAGCTGATGCAAGGTAAGACTCCCTCCCCTTCTCTTAACTCAGAACAACTTATTCACCTGTCCACGCCCTGTGTGATCTTGAATGAGTGGCTTTATTGTACCTTCATTACTCTGGAGTAAACTGGGGATGATAACACTTCCATTCTGCAAAGGAATGTTATGAGGACAACCCCCCCCCCATAAGTAGAAGGTGCTTAACCTAGTAATGAACTATGTAAGCACTTAAAGAACTAGGGATTCCTGGAGGAGGAGGAGATTGAAATGCAATGAGTATTTATAGATCCAATATAAGCAATGTGGAGGATAGCTAGATTCATGTGAATACTTATGAAAAAATGGTGGTGGGGGTGTGTGTATGTGTGTAAATGTAAGAAAGAGGAGGGAGTATGAATGTTTGTGAAATCCATAAAAAGATAACGTTGTTCCCAAAATGATCATAGACCACATAGTACTTCATGGTTCTCTACCATGGGTATTTGTAGCTGTTACAGACTGGAGAGTTCAGTAAACTATGAGATTATTGGAGATTTTATATCAGTCTCTGCTTTGAAATTATTGACAGAACATTATATAATTGAACAACCTGTATCTTCACTGATCAGGCAGACGGAATATTCTCAACACTAGTTTCAAGCAGTGGGTATGAGTCCCACTGTCAACTCATGGGGCCTGGTGAGTATTGATCCTCAGTGCTCCCTTCTCTTGAAATTTGCTATTTATTAATATATTGGCAGCTGCTTTGAAAGCAGACAACAAAAAAATCTTCAGCTTACTGTAATTACATGGCAGATGAATGTTGATAGACCAGCTTTTAAACTAGAACCATCTCCAAATGCTTTAATAAAATAAAGAAGCATGGATTGTGGTCTTTCATTTCAGTTGCATTTGTACATTGTATGCATCTGAACTGTTTTATTCATCCAGTCACATGGAAGGCTTAATGCAGCTGGGATGCAGAGCTCCCAGAAGCAGACAGTCTGTCTGAAGGAATGTTGTGCTAATGTAGCATGATCACAATCCCTGCTTTGACAATTGATTCACAACTGGTCAGTGCAGCCCCCAAACCAAAGGGATGGTGAAATTTAAAGGTCACAGGGTTGAATCATTGCATCCTCTAGGAAGCTCCTACTAGCAGTGCCATGACCATGCTTAGATGTCCAGCTATGACAGAAGTCCTGTGGGAGGGTGCTGCTGCGGACCAATCCTTTTAGGGACGTAGTTATTTCTGATGACACCCAGGGGTTGCAAATTATGCTCATGACATTGAAGAAATTTCCTAGGCACAGCGATCGTATGTTTTAATGCTCCATGGACCTAATGGCCAATCTGGCTAACGGGATTTTTTCACTTTCTTTCAATGTGCTTTGGATCAGGATTTATGTCTGTATCATATTTGGTACACTGATGTTCAGTAAATAATGCTAGGATATTAGAGAGATTTGCATAGAAGTGATTATTTAGTGAGAGGGAAAGACCTGAAGAGATAGGCTGAAATACAGGAATGCAACTTTCACTATCAAACCAGGAGCCAAAAGACAAACCTGCTTATATAGATATGTAGCCTAAGATTTTAAGGTATGGCCTGGTGATGGTGAGGTAGGTGGCATCTCCACATCCCACCAGCAGTGGCTACAGCAGTGTGCTGATAGCTGCCCCCAGCCAAGGTTGGGGAGCTAAGGGCAGTTGAGCTTGACGTGAGCCGCATCACTCCCATGTTTGCTGTTGACTATAGCAGCTGGTATGCCTAATAAGCTGCTAGGCTCTGTTGGAACTTTAACCTGCCCCGAGGAGTTAGTACTGTTTCCTTTTTTGATTCATGGGAGATTTACAGGTCACCAGGTCATTTACATGTTGCTGCTATTAGTGCAGTTATTCTGCATTTATACTTGGGTTTCAGAACAGGTTTTGACCAAGAAAGTGAGAAAAAGCAGTGGTAAAGGATGCAAAAATTACTGATTACTGTAGGTAGGGGAATACACCTTACAAATATAAAGCCTGCATAAACTCCTTCTGTCCCTGGAGTGTTGCTATATACAACAGTTCTTCTTAACAATAATACTAAAAGTTGAACTTTGGTGTAACAAATAATTGAATCTCAGTGGCTAGCACTATGTCATCTGATTATAGCCGACTAGCTCTTGTGTATGAATAGCCTTGATTCTTGCTGAAGTGCTAACTCTATCAGCCTCCTGCTCATAAACAGATAATATATGACATCAGCAGGATATGTTGCACACTGAGTCATTGTCACCAACACAAAGGTAGAGTCACAGCTCCATAGCACTGGCTTAAAGGAAAAAAAATGGTTCTCAAGGGATCAGGAAGTGGCCCAGAATACCTAGGTTATTTGTCTACTTTTTAAATGGTACTTTTATCAGCAGATCACAGGATCATTTTTAAACACAAGGCCACATTGATTTGTACTTCTCTACCTGTTTCTGTTCAATGGAATTTTGAATTGAGATCCAGATCCCAAAGTCAGAACTGGGTATAAAACAGATTACTTGAGCTAAAACTGGGATTCTGAAACTTGGCCTCAGCACGGCACAGTGGTGGCTCCATACTGCTGCCAGTGGCACAAGCTTTCCCTAAGATGAGGGAAAAAATTGTAGCCTTTAGAGAGAATATCCTGTGGGAATCAATAAACTCTCAGTACTCTCATTGCAAGTAATAGGAGTTTAGACACCCAAATCAGTGCTGAGCACCTAGATTAATTTTTTGATCTGGCCCAAAGACCTCAGCTCCTACTTGGTAACAAAATAAGTGGATAGAATTTCAGGAGTCAGTGTATTGGGGGTTGAACTCCTCTAGGAATTGTGGCCAAAATGGCCACACTGTATCAGGTATTGGCCCACTGGGACCAAAAGACCCAACCTGCGGGACAATTGAACCATTTTCTTGCTACCAACTCTGAATAACCTGTATGTCCAAATAAAATTTTCAGCTGTTTGAAATTCAGATACAGGTCTTGCAATTTGAGCCCTCCTCTGCTTGGCATAGTATGATTACTGAGAAGTAGTTCTGCCATGTTCTTAGCATGCTTTTCTCCCCACCCATCTGTTCAATAGATATCACTGGAAGGAAAAGTCCCACAGCCCAATTCAGATGTAAAAGAAGCAATAGCTTACTTCGACTCGATTATTGCAGAACTGGATACAGAGAGACGGCGGAAAATTCCTGCAACAAACCTCCCAAACGCGGATGTTGACTTTGATGGTGAAGTCTATATACTTCATTTAAGTTATGATTAGTAAGGGGCTGGTGGGGAAATGTAGGTTTATGAGGGAGAGGTGTTATGTTTGTTCTCTGCACAGAAGTGAATTTCACCCTCCAAATTTTATACCCAGTTTTCGTGGCTATAAAACTTTTATAATTTTATGCAGGTTTTCCCCTTTCCATATTCATAAATGATTATCTGTTTATTCCCCTCAAGCTTACAAAACAAAAATTCACCTACAGACTAAGACAAAGTATAGAAAGAAAGTTGGACACCAAAATTCATATTGATGAAAAAGTTAAGAACAGACATTAGAATTGGAAATTATTATGGACCCTGGAATAGGTTATTTAGCATTTCGACCAGACAGGACTTCACTGGCATCCTTCTTTCTGAATGAATATCTTAACATTAGCATTCATTGGAAAGCTGTATTAACTACAGACTATCTTCTGTCTTTCAGTTGCTACCAGCACTAGTGAACACAGTTTACATTCAAACTGGATTCTTCGTGCTCGGAGACATTCACAGGATACCTCACAAACAGCAAAAGCAACAAACCAGGCTCAAACAAACAGTCAGAGAACCACCACTGGCTCCAGAAAGAGACTGGAAAGACATCCAATGTACTTACCCAAAGCAGTGGAGGGAGCATTCAACACTTTAAAATTTAAACCTAAAGCACGTAAAAAGGAATAGCTCTAGCTGGAAGATTGCTATACAAAATAATGTGTAATATTTATCTCTTTTTAAAAACTATGTCCCACCATGTACACAATAGTAGTGGCAAATGAGTATGTGTTCACTGAAGGTTCTTTATGCTGTATGTATTTTAAGCCATGGTTATTCCAGGTTTGGACTGACATCAGAGTTTAGCTCATCGAGTTCACTGTGCCTAACAATACTGCTTTATCACCAGAGGAAAAGAACCCCTTCAGCTTGGCAAGCATTTTTCAGTGTTGTTATTGGAAGCAATGATTCAAAGATTGCCTGGTGCAGTAATTTTTCTTCACTCTACTACTGCAAAGTAGATCTGTTAATATGTGGTGAGCTTGTGCATCAGTAATTCCAATTACAGTGAAATGAATTTTCCTCATCTTTGCATGTGAAAACTTAGTATGTGCCATCACCAGTCCCATGACCTGAGATCATGAAGTGGCACTAGTAAGAGGATGTGGTAAAGGAAGAAATTGCTGCAGTGAGAGCAGCCTGCATTTTGTGACATTTTTTCCCGCCATGTGTTAGGGGGAAAAAAAATCAAGTAGTTCCTATATGCAGCTTTCTGAAGGAAGTTATTTTCTTGTTGGACACTGTATGTGAAGATTTTGTGCAGTTCTTTTCGTATGGCTACAAACAAAGTGTTTGTTTATTTTACTACCCAGATGCAGACTAAGTCTTATTTAAATGCTGGAATCTGAAATATTCATATGTTCTGTTACTAATGTTTAACACCAGTGAGCTGAGACTTTTTTAATCAGTCAGGCATAGACTGTTCTCTAATGGGAGGCGAGGGGTGGAAGGAAACTACTAAGGAATCTTAAGGAACCCTAGCACATCATCATTAGGTTTCATCCGTTATCTGGATTTCTGCATAGTATTTTAATGCTTTCGTTCAAATGTAAACATCCTAAACATATTACAGAGGTGCTCCAAAGGAGGTGCTTTTGCCTTAGAGGTGCAGTATGTGCTCTATGCCAGAGGTTCTCTACCTCAACACACTTGAGACATCCCTCAATAGATTTGAGGCACCCCTTGGAAAATATCTGCTCTTAGTTTTCACTTGTTTTTTCAGCTACAGAAACATAATAGAGCAGTTCTTCTGTTGCAAAGAACTCAGAATGACCACAACAGGTCAGAATGGTCTTAACACTATGTATTCCTATTTGAAATCTTCGGCATCATCCTGTGAATCATGTCGGCGCATGTAACAGTGCTAACATTGCACCCTGTGGCACCCTTGAAATGATCTCATGGCACGCCAAGGTGCCACAACACCCTGGTTGAGAATCCCTGCTCTGTGCTTACTGCGCGGTATTTGGAACTGTTCATGCATGCAGCATGCCTATTTCCCTAATGTGCAGTGAGCAAATTAAGAACTATGCTGATGCACTAACCTCCTGCTGCAGTGGCCTTTCAGAATAGGTAGCTCTCTTTGAGTCCCTAAAATGTGTTGGAGAGAGCCCTTTGTGCTTCACTGTCTTTTCTTTTAATTGGCCTTCAAGCAATATGGATCTACAGTGCAAGGCCATAGCAAATGAAACAGAAGACAATTCCATTTTAACTGTCCATCTGCTCAATTTGTTGATACTTCCTGCTTCTATGTTCAGCAGTTTTTCTACCAAAGGACTTGGATCCCTATCCAGTGGCAAAGACCACTGTATTCATCAGTTTGTGGCATTGTGGCCTCATGAGCATCAGGCATTCTATACTGTGGTATATGACAGGTGACAAGGAGATCTGCATTTCTGTGCTTCTTGACTGAATTACTTGACCAGTATCTGACAATGAGTAAACATGCCTCACTCAAATCTTATTGATTTAGGATGCTTTATTTCACCAGATAGCAGAGTACTGATGGACACAAATTCAGCTGTTCACTGCTGACATCTACTGATAGTCTACCGTTTATCTTCCTAGTGATGTTCATGAACAGGGTTTTGCTTCTGTAACACTTCAGTCTTATCTGTACTTTCTTCACACTCAGTCTAAACTGTAGGTCTGCCTGATCTATCTACATAAACCCAGCCAACAGCAACAAGAGAGTCTGGTGTCAGGCTACAACATTGCATTAATGGATAACTTTGCTCTCCTTTTACTGCTGCTCCTCATGGTCAAACAGCTTTCCCCATGCTCTTGCTAATGGCAGCCAGTGCTGGCAGCCAACTTTTTGCCTCCCATCTGTTGGCCCTATCCACTCTGTGGGAAAATTAAAAATACTTCAGTATGCCTACAAGTTTGGGCGTGGACAAACATACCTCTCAGCAACTTTAAAAGCAAGGGAGGGAGCTGCAGTGTGGGAGCAGGCTGCAGCTGTTACAATCTGGGTGCATCTACATGAGATGGTTATTGCACAGTAGACTAATTAGCTACACAGTAAATGTCATGTATCTAGATGTGTGTCCCTATTAAGCTGGAGTAAACTAATTCACTCCGCAGTAGGGTAGTACTTGTAAATACTATCTGCAGCAGTAAAAACCTCAGCACTAAACCTGTAGATGCTGACATGGCTGGCTGGGGCATGAGGGTGCTTCAGTAGCAGGGCCGCCTGCTGGCTAGTCCCATGCTGGAGCACTCTTGTGCCCTAGCCAGCCCCCCTGCAACACATTGAGCTGTGGCGGGAAGCAGCCTTGGGCTGGCAGGCTGACCCCCCAGGCGCCTTGCAAGCTGAGGCTGCTCTGACCCACCTCAACCTGCTCTAATTTTGGGAGGGCACCTGGGAGCAATAAACTCCCTTCTCATTAGGGTGAGAAGTGAAGTCATTTTGACAACCTGTGGCACCTTGGGAAACCCCAACACAGGTGTGTCTCTGAGGCCATTTCCACCGTTTTTTGACCACTTTCTACAGTGTGTAAAGGGACTCAAATGTTCTGAAAACCTGCTCTATAACCTTTTTGAAGAACAGTAATTGAATTATATAATAATTGAACATGACAGACAGTGTTCTCCCATGCCAGTGCAACACAATCTCTGTTGTGATGTATGTGTACTTGGGGTTTAGAAAGAAAAATGTTTCTAAATTTTTCAGACTTTTTGTCTTTATTTTCTCCACCTTTACTTGCACTCATGGCAGATCAGCTACTGCATAAGGAAATAAACTAAACAAGAAAGCAGTTTCCCTAAACAATTCCATCCCCAACCCCACTTTTTAAATGCACACATGTTTTTAAATAGGCCTAAATTGCCTATTTACATATTCAGAGCACAAAATCAGTTATCTGGCTGTCTAGGGAGATGCAGGAGGCAGCTGACTGTTGGGAGTGCAGGATCAGGTTTTGGAGCTTACTGCACATATTATGGAAGACTTATTCCAGTAAAAGCAGCTCCACACCACAGTACCACTGCTGAGAAGTAGTGTCACAGCAGAGTTGGTTGGTGTGTTCTCTCAGTCACAACCCTGAGACCTGATGGACCTCATTTTGCTCTTTCTAGATCATATTGACTCTACAGAGGTATTCACAAGGCAACTGTCAAGACACTGTCTTAGCATTCAATAGGCTCAGATTAAAACCTGGGATAGATTTCCTGGAGTTTCTTCTTTCATTGTTTCAAAGTTCCATTTCATTGCAAAACCCAGGGTACCACAAGTTCATTGCATTAGTGTCACTGTTGAACACTAGTACAATGGGGATTCAGTGTATTTTCTCTCTTTCATACACGCCCAGTTGCTTGTATGAAATAGGAGATACTGTATAATAATGAGTAAGTAAATTTAGAGAGATGACGTTTTCCAAAGTTTTCATGCCCTGTAGAATTTAAACTCACGTTGTTTATATTATCATTCTGAATTGGACAACTTTGGCAGAGGCAGAAGACGTAGAGACGCTGGGTGTCTAATGGAAACTTGGCAGCTGGACAAGATGTCCACTCTGGTTTAAATCTTTCAGTGTTGTAGCTTTATAATTAAGGCAGAAGGTGTCAGCACAGCCATAGGGAAAGCACTGTAAGTAGAAGCCTGATGTAATGCACAAGAAAGATATACATTTATTTATTAAGTGAATGGGACACATTAAAAAGGAAAAGGTTTTCCACTAACACCACCACTCAACTTTAAAAGAACATACTAGTGACCAGTACATACTATCACTTCAAAAGCAGCTTCATTTACTGTAACTGGGAGGAATACTAGATTTGGCTCAGCAAGCCCATAGTTGTTCTGTTCCTGCAATGGACCATGCAGAAAGGGTTATTATCCTCAGAAAGACTTTAGTGTTACTGCCAAGAATTGCTGTGCCTTAGGTGTCTTGCTGCCTGGTTGAATCCTCATCCCTAATCCTGGGGTCTAGGTTCTCTGTAATAATGCATAGGGATAGCTGAGAGCAGTGTCCATAATGGTCAGTATATATAACAGGGAGCAGCTGAAGATATGTCATTGAAAAGCTGAGAAGAAAGAAGAAATAAAGAAGTCTGCCTTAAGTACTGTTCTTCTTCAGCTGCTGGAAGGCACTTCCCTCCACTTGCACTTCAGAGCCCCAAACCCTGTCTTGGAGTTAGACACTTAGGCCAACCCTTTCCCACAAAACACAGCTATAAGGAGAAGCCCCTTTTAGTTTGGTGCTTAAAGCACTTCCTCAGAGGGAGCTCAAGCTCTGCGGAAAACCAAAAATCAGGATAACACATGGTGAAATTCCCCTAGCTGTGCAAAGCTCAAGAGTCCCACCTCAGAAAGCAAGGGATTGGGATTCCTATTCACTATTCCCACAGACATGTCTCCAACCTATAAAAGAAGGAGGCAGAAATAAAAGAGAGAGCATATGCCCAAGAAAAGCAGGAAATTAGTATGACAGGGAGGGTGGGGGGGATGGGGAGAAGAGGGGAAAAGACTGAGAATTCATGAAATTGAAGCTCATGGTTTAAGTTTCCTCACTGTGCTCCATGATGAATTTTCTTTTTCAAGGATATTATATTTATATAATAGAGAAGAGCAACATGTAAGCATTTACCTATAATAAGAAAAAGAGGACTAAAAAAGTATTTAATGTGTACAACATGGCTGAGTTAGTTGCCAGAGTAACCATAAGATAGACGATTTCTTCTGTGACGCTAGATTTAAATCTTCATTGTTGTATCAGTATTAGTGTTGTTTGCATTCGATCCTAAGTTTTTGTTTGCCTTTTCTTTCCTCTATCTGTAATTGGTTTGTCCAGTTTAGCCACTCCATTTTGTTGCCAGTTCCTTTCTCCTTAGTTGTTCATTTTGCTCAGTTGACAAGCTCCTGTGGTGTGAGCTTCGTCAGTGGGGTTACTCCTGACTTATATCAAGTATAGTATGAACGGCCTCTGGTAAAATAACATTTTGTTCCAAAACATTACTGAGGGCAGCTTAACAGATATACCCTCTGTTGCTTCATACTTCTGCATTGGGTGATTAATAAATGTTGAGCAGGGGGTGGGACAAGATGACCTCCTGAAGTCCCTTCTAACCCTAATTTTCTATGATTCTATAAATTGTCCAGAAATTAAGATCTATTAATTTCTTGCATGGTGGGAAGTCTTATTAGTATTCCATTAACAGTAATTCTGTTGTTACTGTTTCACTGCCCAATAGTTTTAAACACACTTCTATTGTGTAATTTTAAACTACACTTCTATTTTTATTCATAAAACAAAACCAACCAAATAAAAAACCTTGACAGATGGTTTTTGAACCCAAAAACTTGCTTAAAAATTGTTCTCCAACTATTTAAGTTGGTCTAATAAAAGGTATCAGATTCACCCAAAGAACCTTGTCTGCCTATGTAGACCAACACAGCTATAGCCTACACCCCTGTAAATAAAAAAACTTGAATTTAAGGCTAGATTAGATTTTAATCAGTTAGGCATGTCTCAGGAATAATAATCAATTATCTTGTCACTTAACTTGTAAGTGACAAGATAACCCATTAGAGGTGCTTTAAAACCAAAAGGCAGACAAGGTTCTTCGGGCAAATCTGATATCTTTTGTTAGACCATCTCAAATAGTTGGAAAAATTCTTCTTTGCAAGCTTTCGGGTACAAAAACACTTTGTCAGGCTAATAAAAGATATCAGATTTATCCAAAGAACCTTGTCTGCCTGTCCTTAGACCAACATGGCCACAACCTATAACCTTAAAACCAAAAAGAATATTAGGAAATAAAAAGTTAAGTTCAATTGCTTTCTTTAAAGAGACAATGAAGGGTGACTAGGACTTTTCTGATGGGTCTGTGGTCATTGTTTTGGGCATGGCTGCATAGCCTGGACAGGCAGAAATAACTGTACTGATGAGAGGACCCCTTTCAAAAGCTTGGATGCTATCGATTGACCTGACTGCATAGCAGCTCTTGTAGATTTCCAGAATGGAGCTACAACTCTGCCTGGCCACAAGGTGGCACTTGATTCCTAACAATTGTGCTCATCTCAGGTTTCTACCATCAGCAAAAGGAGAAAATGAAAGGGAAATGGGTTTTGCTCTACTTCAGTCAACAGAATGTCAGAGAGTGTGCATGTATGTTACTGACTTGTAGTGTCCTTCATTCATAAACATTTGTTTTGAATTTCCAATTTGCTCCTGTTCTTTAAATGAACTTCTTTGTTCTTCCTTTTCAAATGAATAACCATGTTACCACAGGAGACACTGAGACATCAGTGAATCATGTTTGACCACTGATCTCTGGCTTTGCTTGGAAGCAGTTTGGACATAAGTTTCCTTACATGAAAAAAAAAAAAATCCTAGGAAGGGAGAGCTGGACTATACACCATTTGAACAAAGAATTTGAATACTTAAGAACTGAATGTCAAGATCAGCCTGAGCCACAAGTTTCAGACTTGGGTCTGAAATCCCCCAAAGTCTAGAAGATTGAAGATCCCAAGTTTGGCCAAACATAGCCTGTTGATAAAGAGCAGACATGTCCATCAGATTCAAAGACATACTTCCCCCAATTGTCATTTATGTCTAAGATTTCAGCCTCATCTTGATTCTGTTATATTTGAAGAATGATGTTCAGGTCAACAAAACAAATGGATTACTATTGCCTGTAAACAGTGTGTTGTGAGAAATAGCAAAAGGAGAAGGTGGCTGTAATATTTACAAGACATGCATCACATTTGTACCAGTGATATGATCTATCACATTCTTACGCCCATCTGGTATCACTTCTCTTGCAGGGCTAGTTTTTGTCCCCAGTCACAATCCTGTAAATCTGGAGTAATTTAATTGTAGTGAAGGAGCAGAATGGTAAAATGCAGTTACTCAGAATTACAGCCAAGAGCGCAGAAGCTGAATATACTGGGGCTAGATTTTCAGTGGCATTTAGGTGCCTAGCAGGATTTTCAAGAGGGACCTAACATATTTGCACAGGTAGGTGCCCAACTCCCATTATTGTCAACAAGAGTTAGGTACTTAACCTAGGGTGTTGTTACATTTTACAGTTCACAAGCTGGAAAGCTAGGGGGTGGCTAGGAGCTACCTAGGCTGCCATGTGGCTGCCTGGTTCTGCAGCAAGTACCCACTCCCGCTACCCCAACTGCACAGCTCCCTGGCTCTCCCTGCTCCCCCTTCTCCTGCCCCATGGCTCTGTGGCTCTCCCCAGCTCTTCTCTCCTCACCCCCTGCCCCTCACTCCTTAGCTCTCTGTCACACTAGGACAATAGATTCTGGATGACAGATTGTCCATGTTGGGGGAATGGGAACAGTGCATCCTGGGATACTGGAGAACAGAAAATTTCTGATATTGCTCTGTGGAGCAGTCTGATGTTACTGCAACACGAGCTGACTAACACCACCTGGAGGCATAACTTTGAGACATCAGAGGGCACTTAGCTTGTTTATTCCTGCCTTACTGTGTGGACACTTCTATCTTAAAAGCATTAAACACATAAGAAAGATAATCTCTAACAATCTCTTACTTGATACTTACTGGGATTTTCAGTTGAGTCTGTCGACCCCTTTCAGTGCTCATTTGAAAACCAGGCCAAGTTGAGACAGCTCTGTTTATATAAACGGAACTGGACTTCTAAAGAGTTTGGATTTAGCCTGGACCTTCTGGGTGCCTATACACATGCTCTGACATGTTCTAATTGGAAGGCGTTGGAGCAGACTCAAGTAATTGAGCCTGCTCCATGCCACGTTCTAATTAGAACACTCTAGCATTGCTGGAGTGTGACATGTATAAGCCCCTGCAGATTTCAAAATGGCTGCTGGGGTGCTTTAACTAAAGTTTGTCACACAGCATCCTGTGGCCATTTTTAAACACACAGATGCTTAATACATGTGACACTGTGGCATTTTAATTAGCATGACTCTCTGGGAAATACTCTAGTTAAAATGTACACCCCCCCCCCCCAAGTATGTGAATAGGATCCTTCTGTTTTGGGGATTGTTAATGTCAATTGTGAGAGCCTGTAAAAACATATCCAGGAGCTTGGCAAGATTTCTATTCTCATTGAACAAAGCTCCTGCCAATGCTAATACTAGTGTTCCCTCAAAAGGTGGGCACCAAGAGTAGTATTAAAAGTACCATTGCTATTCCAAATGCGGTGGCTATGACATTGTCAGAAAAACTTTAGGGTACAGCTATTCACCACACTTGCAATTATCTTCATCTGCTAGAGGATGTGTGTATGAGAGAGAATGGCATTTTCCATGGACATTTTGTTGTGGTAACCACCTCACTCATCAGTTTCCTCGTGGTAATAGATCAAACTTGTTATTATGCACACAAGTAAGATTACAGAGACCAGATTCTGATCTCTCTGAAATTAGTGGAAGTCTGGAGTCCTCCCTTAACATGAAGATGTTACAGAAAACAAAAAGGCAAGAAGAAAAAAATACATTTAGAGATAGATACTAGGATACAGAGAGACCGAAAATATTACCTTCCTGGGCACTGCTGCCCTTAGCTGTTACATTGTACTTAGATATTGTGGTGTGAGACATTGTTAAAGTACATAAGACATATAAATAGCTTTCAATCCCTTTGGTCACTCCTTTAAGTTCTTTCCAGATAAATTCCCTGAATCTGTGTATTTGGATGCCAAGTGCATTGTATTCACAACCGATGCATCGGAGTATGAAAACACTGGATTTCTACTTTGTACTAAAAATCACTTTCTTCTCCTATTATCTCTGTACTTGACCTCTTTAGCTCTGATGTTAAAGCTTTGCTTGGCAAGGATACGTTGAATAGTAAGTTGTTAGTTTCTTAATTCTCGGTGGATGTCTTTGTTCTCTGTGCAAAGGGCTCCAGACATTACAAATTGATGCATTAAAAAAAAATCTCAGTGTTGGTAACAAAACATCAACAAGCATAGGCAACTCAGACAATCCAGAACAACCCAGAGCACCTGCCCACACAATCTGAGAGCAGACAGCACTACCATGGTAAGCTTCTTTCAGCATTGCTGTTTTAGGGAAACATATGCAGTGAAAGAACACATTTTTTTAATTCACTAGCCAGTTTCATAAGTCAGATGTAAATACCAATTATGCTGTGGTTTTTCCTAACAAAACAGTTGCCTTTCAGTCAAGTCTTCAGCTTGATGCAAGATCCATCAGTTTCCTTCTTTGATCTGTCTATATTTTAGCCATATGCATTCCAAAAAGAGCTCACTTAACTGGCAACAATTTTTTGTAAACATCTTTAATTACATATTGGCTTTAACATTTCATTAATATGTTTTCTCTGTGGAAACCAGGACCACTGATATGCAAAGAACAAGTATCCATAGGTTCTGCATGAGGGTTGGAATGAGCGGAGCTATTAAACAAACAAACTTACAGGAAATGAGTAAAAATATAATTGTTTCCTTAAAGAGGCCATCGTGTCATTTTACTTAATTAGCTCATTAAGACCTCTACTTTTGTTCATGTTCCATTAGGCATAACATGTTAATTTTTTCCCCCTCTTTAGTATGGTTTTATCAATACCTGCCTGAAATCTCTTGTTATAGAGAAATTTGGAGACAAGACCTGGGAAAAACTCAAGTAAGTTTTAAATCCTTTAGAAGAAAAGCATTCATATGAGAGTTGGGATTTTCATAATGAAACCAAGGACAATTTAGATTTTACTGTGTCCTGTTGAACATTCAGGCCACAGAGCTTTATATTTCACAATTATAATTAATTATAAGCAGAGTGCGCCAAATTCTGTGCTGAGTTACATCCTCATTGAACTTAAGGGAGTTGTGCTCAGTGTAAATCAGCAGACAGCCTAGGAGAGGCAAGTTTATCCCAAGTGTAATTTAGTAAAGTCAGTGGAGTTCTACAGGAGATGAATTCATCCTTGCAATTAATAATGTTTTTAGTTTATGCCACCTTCACATTCCCCCTCTGCTGTTTCATTTGTTGCATGTTGCAAAATATCAAATTCCACTTTAAATGGAAACTTCAGAGTTGGATTGATACATATTTGGTTAAGGAGTTGTTCATGGCTACAATAAGCCACAAATGTCTGGGGGTTGTTGGATTTTTCACAGAACCATCTCTATTGTATGGAGGAAGCAGTAGAGAGTAGAGAAAACTTTAAGTAGTACAGCTGACCCTGGCTAGAAAGGAGAACCAGAGCTCCTTGAAGCTAACAGACATTTCTGTGCCTCTGATGCTACACATCTCGCAAGATGTAGCAGCTGTTTGGGGAATTAGGACTATGGGCATACCTACACCATCTTGGTGCTGAGTCTGTGAGCATCACCGTATAGCACCCTCTACCCACTCGCTCCTGGTTTCTATGCCCAATCTGGAAAATTGCTACTTTAGAGTGGCACCAAGTAGTCAAGAACTACGCTTAGAGTCTCTTGTCTCTGATGTGCTTGCTGACAGTCACAGCTAGTCCACGTTGCCTAATTTGCAAAATTTCGTGCATATTGGTGGGTGGTACGGGATCTGGTTTGTGGGTGGTATGTGCGTCTTATATACAGGGCATATCTACCCAGTCTCTGGACTGTGTGGGTGATACAGAGCTCAACCTTCTCCCACAATTATATGAATAGGGAAAAATTCCATAAGGGAATTTCTCATACAGTTTGCTTCCCCAGAGCCCTATACCATTGAAAGGAAGGACAACTTTGCTAACAGACAGCAAAGAATGCATTTATAATAAAGGAAATAACCTTGCAAGCTTTGCAGGTTATTGTTAACAGAGTCCATCGATATTTTGGAACTTCTGAATTCTAGTAACGAATGCCATAGAAATGCCAATAAGTATGGAAAAATGAAGAGTGCGAACTCTCATTTGTAATCTCTAGAACAACAGATTTGGTCTCTAGTCAATGTTTTTCATGTCATGCAGTTCCAGTCCCTGGAAAAGAACTTGCATTTCAACCTGAAGTGCTGCATGCCCTAATAATTAATATAAAGACTAAACACAGACAGATGGCAAAATAAACTCAGTAAGATGGGTGTAAAGCTGGAGTGATTTTCACCAGTGTAACTGGGAGCAGAAGCTGAGCCAAAACATATAGAGAGTTCTCAGTGCAGTTTGAGCCATCACAGTTTTCACAAAAGATCCAAGAATCATGTTCTTGGCTTCTCGTGCCTGTATATCAAGCAGAGTGTACAGTGACATTTGCAGAGTGTTTTTGGCTGTCTTCAGCACATACACATGCTTATGTTGGGCCTCACATTCATTTCTGTCTGACTCTGGCAACTCTTTTAAGCTGAGCTGATAGTAGTTTTGTCTTTCAGATGTTCACTTGCATTGTTATCTGCAACTATGCCAGAAACACCCAACTTATTAAGACCATGCTCCAACTCTCTTCTGCTAGGCTCCCAAACAGTTTTGTCCTATATAGAATGCCTGTGAAACCAACGGACATTTCCTACACAGTGGTTTACTGTAACTAGAACAGAGGAGAAAAACTTCATTAGGGACATGCTTAAAATTAGAATAGGAAGGAATTAGCAACATCACATGTGATAAAAATAGAGCAGCAGAAACCTGAAAGGACTTTGGGGCAGGACCTGTGACTGTGTTTTGCACAGAGCTGATCACATTGATAATGCTCACAAAGTAACCTCTGAAGGTCAGTAATACAAATTAGACCAACCCCTGCTGATGTGGCTGAGAAGAAACATGCTTGAATACCCAACTAGTTTACATACGGAATTGAATCAGATCCCATTATACCAGCAGCTTTCCCAGAGAGCAAAGATTGGGAAGGTTGAGGCACATGAAAGAGGCTCAAGAGAATTAGAGTCAGTTCCCAGGTTTCCAGAAATATCTATTTTGACCATAGTCAAATCATGTCGGCCAGGATTTTCTAGATGTTGGTAACGGTCCTGAGCATTTGGTATGAGGCATCTGATAGTCACCAACACCACCCCTTTGGGTCTCACTTGGTATATCCAAAATGCAATAATGTTTAAAGAAATATTTGCCTTCATTTTCATGCCTAAATTCCCTGCTTTTAAACTGATTCTGCCCTTCTCACACTTTGTCCATTTAGACCATAAACTCTCCAGGGTAGCAACACCCCCCCTACCCCATATTTGTACAGCTTCTACTATATGTTTGTCCTGTGCTTGGCACACCAAAACCCTGATTTCATTCAGTGCCCCTAGATGCAATATAAATAATTCCAAATAATGCAACAGCCACACAGCTGTTTTTAAATGGTTGTCATCTACTGCAGCCTGCCCAGTTTTCTAAGGCAGAGAATCCAGGAATTGTTCCCCAACATGGGCATGTACAGCATGTATAGCTGGCACAGTCCAAAATCCTTTTCCTGAAGGATTAAATACTGGTATGTTTTCCTTCATCACTGACCATCATGTGGCTATCTTGGTTTACCTATCTTTATGTTTTAAAAGATGTGCTTAACTGGGGCTAGCTCAAAGAAACCCTTACTTTGCCTTCTAGTTCCTTTCTGCCCCGATTCATACACCTCTCCAGAAAACTCTAGACCTCTGTGCCAAGGAACAACTGGATGCAATTGGGGGATGTTGCTACTTGGAGGAATTACTCATGTAAACATGTGGAGTATTAGAATAAGCTGGGACCTGATCTCCCTGGTCTGGTTTCACTGCACTCAGCTCTATCAGTGGATGGATTGGCTTCAGGCAGTTACCAGACAGAATGGCTTCCCTTCTGTGTTTTCCTAAGTCATAATCTACTGTATTTTTTCAGAACACAGGCAGGGATCCAAGACACCTTCATGACTTATACAGTGTATGATGATGTTATCACCTTCAAGCTGATCCAAGAAGCCTGCAAAACACTAAGTAAGAACAGTTTATTCCTTTACTTATTAAGCACTGACAGCTTAGTGCAATTCAGATGCTGTTTTTATGCCAAGAAGCCAGATGATGGCAGTACCTGGGATCAGAGCAGAGTTGTACCATTCCAGGGGAAGTTGTGGAAGGCTCATGCTAGGGAGACCCAACTCCACTTGGATCGGCTTAGTCTGAGGGAGGGGGAGGAAGGGGCCATCCCCCAGAAGGATGGGGCAGTGCATGCTCTCTCCTTGCCCAGCCAGCTTGGAGATCCACCCTCTTCCCTGAACTCCCCAGCCAGCAGCCATGTCATGGCATTTCATTTCAAACCACATTTTTTTCATGAAAAATGCAAAATCATGATTTAAACCAGGTCCTATGTATAGTATAAGCTTTCATAAGCAGATGGATTACTTTCTCAGATGCTGTGAAGGGACCCATGGATGTTAAGTATGTTGTCATTATTATGTCAAGTATGGCCTAGACCAGTGGTCACCAAACAGTCAATGGGGATCGACCAGTAAATGCCAAAGCACCTTGAAGTCAATCCTGGGCTCTTGGGGCTGAGTGCATGCATGCATGTCCATGTCACACCCCTCACCACAAGCCCAGCAGTTCAGTCAGTGGGGGAGGGAAAGAGTGAAGACCCAGGGGGCATGTGCAGCAGGGCTCAGGGTGCAAAGGGTAGCCCACAGTGGCAGCCGGGTGGGGTGGAGGATGAAGCCACGAGTGGCTCATCCAGGGATATGGGGAGTGGGGGTCATGCAGCCCAGGAAGACACAGGGGGTGTGTGCCCCTGGACCTGTGACCAGGATGGGCTGGGGCCAGGACAGCATAGGCCTGCATGGGAGCAGGGCCACAGGGTGGCCATAGTCCCCTCACCCCCTACTCTCAATGCTGCCGCTGAGCACAGTGCAAGCCAGACCTGATGGGAACAGCCTGGTGCGGCCTTCCCCTCCCCACCCCTCCTAAAGACATGGGGGCTGGGGGCTGGAGGTATGGGAGAGGGTGGGCTGCAGCTGTGGGCTGAAAGGTTGCACAAGGCTGTTGCCTCTGGGCCTGGCCCACGTTGCACTCTGTGCAGATGGTGCCAATGCTGGGAGTGGGAGGGCTATGCCCCCCCACCCCCTGTGGCCCTGCTCCCAGTATTGCTGCCACAGCTGCCCAGCTAGGAGCAGCCCACAACCTGCCCCACCCAGCAGGCAGATCTGGGGGCATGTGCCCCCCCATGCACTCCTGGGCTGTGTGCCTCATCTCCCCACACCACTCAGATGAGCTGCTCATAGCTCTGTCCCCCACCCCACCCCACCCTGACTGTGCACGGCTTGCCCCAACCTCACCAGCATGGGAGGGGGGTGCAGATCAAGGCCCTAGTGGTGAAGGAGGGAGTGGGGCTAGAGATAGGGCCTTGATCTGCCCTGCCCCCCCATGGCCCTTTCCCCTCACCCCTCCACAGACTTACCTACTGGGCATGGTGGGGGGCAGGTGGTGAGGGGCAGGGGCATAGATCTTTGGTTCCTTTTAAATTCCAAAAGTTATCTCCAACCTAAAAAGGTTGGAGACCACTGGTCTAAACCAAGGGTGTTCAGTCTTTAGCCCACAGGGCAAATCTGGCTCACAGAGCTGTCATCTGGCCTGCAGGGCTCCCCACTTGTCTGGAAACTTGGTGGTAGGGGAGTGATGGCATCACTCACCTACTGCCAAATCTTCTGACCTGTGGGCAGCCCTGGACCTTACAAGCTGGACCAGGAACACAGTCCCTGCACATAAGGCCAGGCAGGGGCAGCACTTGGCCCCCAGTGGAAGGGAGTGGTACCTGGCCCCCAGGACCCAATCCCAGTGTACAGAGGGCAGGGGGGGTGGCACTGGATCTCCAGGACCCAATTCTGGCATGTGGGAGGTTGGGAGGGGGCAGTGCCAGGCCTCCAGTATCCAATCTCAGCAAACCAGGGGACGAAGGGGTGGTACCAGGCCTCAGGGTCCAATCTGTGTCACTCATTTGGCACCTGGAGCCACTGGTTGAGCATCACTGGTCTAAATCAAGACTATGAAGTCTTATCCTATTACCTGGATTAATTTTTATAAACCCACCGAGGGACATAGGGCAAACTGCTTTGTTTTTCTCTCTCTTTGCCTCTCTCAGCAGTGCCCCCCACCCTTTTTTCTTTCCCCTTTGTACTCTAATCACTGCTTTCTGTTCCTGAAGTCCCTTCACAGCAACTGATGAAGCAAGCCCTCTATTTACAAAAGCTTTTACTATACATCTCTAAATTAGTCTATAAATGTGAAAATCTACCCTGCCTCTTGCTATGTCTAGAGCTGGGCCCATCTCAGGACATACCCCTCTAATTTTAGGGGTGCATCTATACCATGCATTCAGTGTGATGTTCCCCAACACTTCTTACCCGCCCCCTACTGCTTGCAAACACCATGCTTGGAAACACAGCAGTGAAACTACTCTAGGGAATGCCATTTCCCCAATGACCACTCTTGAGACCTTGACCTCCAGCATGCCTGAGAGCAACTTCTAGGTATGCCCCAGGGATGGTCTTACTTTGACATTTTGGGGTTTGGAGTAAGATCAGGTTTTAAGGGAGTAGGGGATGCTGAGGGCGATCCCTACCAGCACACACTGAGAAGGTGGGGTAGACATCTCCTGGATGTCTTTGGAGAAATCCTTCTGAATTTTGAGGGCAACTCTTAGGAAGGATGACTGAGGTAAGAGGTTCATTGGCTTCTGAGCACAAGTTTTGACACTAGGGCCCCTCAAAAACCATGCTCTCAGCATGACTTTATGATGAGATGCAACTTTCCCACTAGTATAATCTTTGCAAGCTTTGTGGTTGTGATAAATTGATCTGATGGTACATAGTTCTCAGGGCCTTTGAATGGTTGGAGGTGTTCCTACCTGGCAGCCTAATAAACAGTCCACTAAATTCCATACAATATGGCTGTTACAGGCAGCCAGATAGGAATATATCTCATTAGTTTGGAGCTTATCTACAGCACCTTCCTACTGAACCTGGGACTACCAGCCTGAAGAATGCTCTACCCACTTGCTCCTGTTCAGTCCAAACCCATTCCAAGAAATGAAACTATGTACCTGGTTTGCAACAGCCCTGAGCATATAACAAGAAGCATGCCTGATATAGGGAAGCAGAATATGGCACTGGAACACATGTGTGCTCAGGACTGCTTTAAAACAGGTATAAGGCCTTATTTGGGAGGCTTTGGGACATGAGGCTTTGGGACTTCAGGCTCCACTAAACATGTCCCATGAGATTTGGAACATGCTTAGTGGGAGCAAATGCTTGGGGGGCAGAGTACATTTCTTCATGGCAGCCCCAGTCACAGCACAGAAGCAGCGTAGATATGTAAGACAATATGAGGTTGAATTACATGTAAGAGGTGTCAGGAGCATATTTTTGATCCAACTACTTACTTTGCTGTAGAGAGATGGGAGGAACTCTATTTACTAGCAGCCTGCAAGGGACTACATAATTAACACTGTAAGACACAGAAATACCAAATAAAGGCCTGTTTGGATAGAGGACAAGAGGCCTAAATTAAAGGAACTAGACTCCAGAGACCAAGTATTATCTATTACACTGATCTGAAGGAGGATCCACTCTGCTGAAGTCAACAGAATTCCACAAGTGTAAAAGGGTCTAACATTTTCTATGGGAAGTACAGCTATAGTGGTTACTAGCTAAGATCAGGTACATTTAGAAACAAAAATAGACATAACTTGGAAAGTTAATCCCCATCAGATTATCCCAGTTTTCAGCATACCACTAGTGTAATTGGAGGGTGAGGGGGGATGACCAGGGCAGGAGCCTCGAGCATGGCCCTTGTTGGGAGGGAGCACGCAGAAACAGTGACCCCCCCCAAAGTGGTAGCTGATCACCAGGGATCCTGATTTTGTCTGATAAGAAAACAACCCCAATTTTTGGATATAAAAAAGTAACCCAAAATCTACATTTTCCCACTATATATATATAATTAGTGGCGTTTCATTTTAATCATAGAAAATGTGGATTTTTCGTTACTTTTTTAAGTCTAAAAATTGGGGATATTTTCTTATCAGACAAAACCAGGATCCTCACTGATTACACTGCTACAATTGGCATAGCAGTGGCCAGTGCTTCCCTGTGTACTCTGGCTGCCCTGGGCGTGGAGCTGCACTGCTATGCCTCTGCACGATAGGTTCCATTTGGTCCCTATGCTATTTGGCCACATACCATTCAGCTTTTGAAGTTTTATGATTCATGCCACATGACTTTGATACCATTTCACAACCCTGATTTTTACTGTCTCTTTTTGCAGGCATGTCAGAAGCAACAGTGCTGAAGCTTTTTGGAGAATATTTCTTCACTTTCTGTAAGATGTCAGGGTATGACCGAATGCTACAGACTCTAGGAGGGAATCTAACTGAATTTATTGAGAATCTAGATGCTCTTCATAGTTACCTTGCATTGTCTTACCAGGTACTATTTTCTCTCTCTGTTCCTGAGAATTAATAAGGCTCTTCCACATAACAGTTCTAGTTCAGTGTTGGGTAGGAAGTCCTCTGTCCACCACCCAGGCCTCCTTAAAGAAGAAAACCCATGGAATGTCAGTGGAATTGCTAGCCTGAAGCAACAAGGGGGATTTTACAGATAGATTAAATGCAAGCCAATTCAGAATAATGTCTGTAGTTACCTCTCTGCATGGGAAGGCCATGTGTAGTGTCAATACTCCAGCACTGCCCTTCCCATACCAACTCTGGTTAGTCCCATTAGAAGAAACCCTTTGAAGTCTAAAAGCAAGATGGGCACTACCTGTTTTTGGGCTTCCCTACCTACCCTTGAATTTTGTGAGTGAAGTCCCAAAGAAGTAAAAACAAAAATGAATGAAACATGATGGAATGAAGCATTCTCTCTTAAAAAGTTAGCTTTTTCTTCTCTGTTACAGTTTTCAGTTGTCCTGTATTTGCTGACAGTCATTATCTACCTGAAGTCATCAGTAGGCAACTCCCCCAACTATTTTGAATCAACATCAGTTAGGATGATGGTTGATGTCAGTGAAGCTATGCTGTTTATATCATATTACATCATGATTTTGTGACCAAGAGATTTTTTCCATGCAGCTCTAGAGTGAAAGACTATACAGTATGAAAATTTGAGTTTTCCAATCCCTTTTATGCAGGAAATGAATGCGCCGTCTTTTCGTGTGGAGAAGAGGACAGATGGGGCAATGTTACTTCACTACTATTCTGACAGGAGGGGCCTGTGTCATATTGTACCAGGTAAAAAGCAATATTACCTCATTGTAGGTTCTACTGGCTTCTCAGATGCCCATCATCCAGACCTGCTTTTCTTGAAAATTCGACTGAAGGGAAGTCAGCTAACATGGGCCTCCACTGAGAGGGCCACCATAATGGGTGGGATCTACTACAGAGATTCCTAGGATTTTAGCACTTCTTGGATCACTTTCAAAGCCTTGCTCAACTTTGTTCTTGCATCTCTCACTCTTTTTTCTTTCTTTCTGAGAAATCATCTCTTCTCTTCCATTGCTTTCCTCCATACTCTAGTCTTGTCCTCCTTGCAGACCTTTAAAAACATGCTTCTCCTAAAGGGCCTGAAATATATAGTCCTGTCTACAAGGAAGCATTTACAAAAGGAAGCTAGAATATATACTTTAAAAGTAAGTTAAGAAAATGCCAGGGCCAAAAGGACATGCTGCAGTCCACTAGATACTTTCTTTCTCTCTCACATTGCTTCATTTTATACTGCCAATCTAGATTGTAAAATCTTCGATGAAGGGACTTGTCACCTTATTCACAAAGTGCATAGCTCTTTTGACAATCAGGACTCGTAGTAGAGATGATATCTTTTATTAGACCAACAAGATTTTTGCAAAAAAAAATTCCATAATTTCTTTTTAAATCTGTATTTTAAAAAATTAAAATTCTAACTTTTTAAATGTAAATTTTAAGATTTTATCATTTACATTTTTTAAATGATACAATTTTAATTTTTTTGCAAAAATCTTGTTGGTCTAATGAAAGATATCATCTCTACTACGAGTCCTGATTGCCTTTTCCTCTCCACCAATACGATTACAACTTGGATACCTAGCTCTTTTGAGGCACATGGAGGAATTCCTATCCTGATCCACATCAGGTAAACCAGGCCTCAGTTTCCCCTCATTGGCTTAGTAATTCATATGGTTCAGCCACAGGTCAAGCCATAAGGTCCTTCTTTATAGCAAGGGCAGACCTTGACTAAGAGACTTATGAGACTAGGGAGGGTAAAAGACTGGAAAGTATTTTTTGGATTCACAGAAGAGGAGTGCCTCCTCCCCTCTCTGAAGCTCCAGACTAAGACTCCTACATAAGAGCAGCTGCACACAACAGGGTTTAAGTCAATACCATTTATTTTATTGGAGGCCATTTTAGTCCTGTCCTCACCACTTGAAAACAGCCTGTCAACCCATGAACAACTTATACCCTTGCTGGAGGCCTGTCCCTCTCTGTCCCCTTTCCCCATCTCCAGTCCTTCCCCCAAGGCCTATCAGTGCAGCCGGTGAGACATTCCAGATCTTGCCTTTTCCTTCATGTACCCAGAGTTTACTTAATTTAGCCTTGAACTGTTTCCTAGCCTGACTTATGTCAGGCCTCTAGTCACACGTTTTCTGGACTGTAAATCCCAGTGTTTCTTTAGTTTTCATTCAGATGAGGATCATGATTTCACTTGGTTTATAGTCTGTGTTAAAGGGCCTGACCAGTATTTTATCACTGAGCCTCAGCTTCTGAAATCAGACCAGGTAGCCTCCTTTCCAGCCAGTACATCTCCAGTACAGGTTGGTGCATCCAAATTGTTTGCTTAATACAGTGGGGATAAATGGGGGAAATAAGGTGAGCCGAGATTCAAGCTTCAGATTTGACTCTGGATTCAAACCTTCTCAGGTCTACAGATGTTGAGAATGAGGATTTTGATCTTGGGCCATCACTAATGAAAGACTACACTCAGTCAGAAAATCATTATCCCTCCCTCCCCGCACCCTTCACCACTGCCCAATCCAGGAAAATTACAATTAAAAGAAAAAAATTGAAACCTTCACTTTGGAAGCAATATCACAGTCACTTGTGCCTCTTTTCTTTGGCAACATTTCAAGCATACTTAACCCAGTCTTAAACCAACATAAACGTGCATCTAATGCAGGACTTTGCACTCACTTAAGAGACTTAGTTTGGAAACATACAATTAGTTATATAACTTTGGTGTTAGGTAAGGCCTGGGGCTACAGAACTTTGTAAGGCATGTGTAGATCCTATCCACTTTTAAAGTAGACAGCAGTGTTGGATGCTTTTTGTAACAAATGGAAGTAAGTATCCATGTGCATGTGTGTGCATACATGTTTTGTTGTGGACAGTGGGAATCATCATGGGCATTGGTGCTTATGGTTTTCATGTTAGTGGCTGTGTTAATGTAAAAAAATCTAAGCTGTTGGGGTTACACATCTGGGTTATGTGTCCAGTAATGGGTGCTCTATATATAACCTAGAGAGGCAGAAAGGAAGACACCTGTGCAGCATCTGTATCAGCTGAACGGTGGGTTCTTTGGATTATAATTTTACATTAGATGGAGGAGAACCAACTAGCTCTCTCCTTTTGGTAAATTAATTATAAGAGTTATCTGGTGCTTTCACCCAGAAAAGACATCTACAAGCTTCACTGTTCTAATTCTGGGCCAAATTCTGACTCAGTTCCGCTAGGAAGAAATCCCACCTCCCTAAAACTGCACTAGTGTGAACCTTGAGTTTAACAGAATGAAGATTATAGTCCTCAAAATCACTGATCCCCATGAGTTTCCAGAAATGTAGGTATATATAAATATCTTATTAGAAACTTACTTTGCATAGCATCCTTCATGCCAATATATTAAAAATTAAATAACACAGGCAGTAAGGTAAATCCTAGAAGAAATTGCTGAGAAGCACAAGGAAGAAAAGAGAGGTTTTCCAAATAGAGATGTAGGCTCCAAGAAACTCTGCTAACACCAGGAGGTCCCCAAACTAATCTATGATTCCTTGTAATACAGGTATCTTAGAGTCTGTTGCTAGAGATTTCTTCAACAGTGAAGTGACAATGGAAATTCTTAATCAAAGTGAAGACAGGGAGCGCACTGGGAAAAAGGAGCATGTGGTATTTCTTGTTCTGCAGAAGCTTAAAAGACCAGAGAGAAAGACAAGAGAAGAAACAAATTCAGAAAGTGGCAACTCACCTAACAGTAACAAGGTACAATAATAGATTTACAGAAAGGAGGGAGATAACTTATAATTTTCTGGGTCAGCCTGTTTTCTTTTAATGTGCAAGAAATATCTGAGAGAAAACAAGCCATGTATTCTCCCTCTCACTATAGAGTTGGAGTGCAATGATGATGGGGTTTGTCCAATTATCCTTTACCTTGCATCTTGCAAAGTCAATTAGATTAAAGGAAAATAAGGGCAAAACAGCTGTATTTGTTTCAGGTGTAAATGATTACATGAGGTGAAGGGCTCTGGGGAATTAGCTTGCAGAACTCTAGATAAGTTCTTGATTAAGCTGAATAACCACAAAGAAAATAATAACTAAAAATTGTTATATTTGAGAAAGAGCATGTGGTCAGGTCATTGGAAGAGTGCCATTATCCATATGCATAATGAAACAAAGTGATGGTTCCATGTGCAACCTTAACTTTGTCATTTCCTGTCTTTACATACTTAAGTTTCAACATTATTGCTGTCCTACTGTAATGTATTTAAATGGCCTATCCATCTGAATCATGTCATACTCACACACAAACACTCTCTCATCTTAGACGGCTTTCTTCTCTGAGGCACAAGATGTAGTCTTTCAGCAAATGAAGAACTGCTCTGCTTTGTCATGCCACCTTAAAAAGAAATCCCTCTGGGACATTGTGCGAAGTGTTGTGAAATTTAGGAAAGGTGAGTGTATGTCTTCCTAACCTCAGCTACAGTGATCATAATGAGATATGGGTCTCAGCTGTGTAGACAAACAGACACCTTCCCAGGAGGGGAACAGCTTGCTGGAAATAAATACTGGAGGCAGTAAAACACTCCAGATGATGTTATTGATTTATGTAGGGATTGCAGAGTTTGGACTGGGGGAAGGAGAGAGAGAGATTCTTGTTTAAATATGATCAGACCATTATTTGCCCTTTTAATAGATCTTCATTATCACTGATGTAGCTTGTTGCATTGGCTTATACACTCTGAAAAATTATTTATTTTGCAGGCCATTTTGCCACTTTATTTTATTTAGATTATTTTTTAAATTTTAAAGTGACAAAGGACTAGACACTCGGAAGACTGATAACAGCATGTGGAGCCTTTGACCTGTAGGTGTGTTTGTACAGTCAGTATAAAATGGTCCCAACCCTTTGACCAGTGAAATGGCCACACCACAAAAAAAGAGAGCACAGAAGGCAGGTGGTGTCACCACTGAGGCCAGTGACTGACCTGAATAGGAAAAATGAATGATCTTCTCTTTATAACAGTGGTCTTTCCTGGGCCAAGCTGAGATCTTGTTAGGTATTGCTCTTGCCAATGCTACACAAATTCTGTGGATCAAGAGAGGACTTTGTTTTTGATGGCTGTGAATCCGGTGCCTTGTAGACTGTCATAGTTTCATAGTTGGTAGAGTTGGAAGGGACCTGAGCAGATCATCAAGTCCGGCCCCCTGCCGTGGGCAGGAAAGAGTACTGGGGTCAAATGACCCCAGCAAGGTGTCTATCTAGCTTCTTCTTAAAGACCCCCAGGGTAGGAGCCAGCACCAGTTCCCTTGGAAGTTGGTTCCAGATCCTAGCTGCCCTGACTGTGAAGTACTGCTTCCTGATGTCTAGCCTGAACCTACCCTCTGCCAGCTTATGGCTGTTGTTCCTTGTTACTCCCGGAAGTGCTCAAGGGACCAGGGACTCTCCCATTACCTGCTGGTCCCCCTTGGCCAGTTTATAGATGGCCACTAGATTCCCCCTCAGCCTTCTCTTGTGGAGGCTGAACAGGTTCAGGTCCTGTAGCCTCTCCTCGTAGGGCCTGCCCTGCTGCCCCCTGGTCA
>NW_017728906.1:154213208-154215548 GCF_001723895.1 Crocodylus porosus | reverse complement strand
TGGCAGTGAGGCATTAATATATTATAATATATTATAATACTGCTTTAACCAGGCACAGTCTGGGGAACTCCTATACATGATTTCCATTTACAGCTTAGCCAACATAATTTTCTGCCCCATAATACCTTCACCTTCCAGTGTAGGAACTCTCCAAAGCCAACACAGCTACTTTGTGTAGCAGTTTTTCAAATATGCACAGATGTTAAATAAGGATGAAACTACCAAGCTTATTCTACTTTGTAACCAAGGTTGGAAGAGGTGAAAGGCCAGCATGCCAATTAACTCCCCACTTCATTCCTGGATGTGATACAGTTACACACATTTGTGAGAATCTGTTTGGGTACATTTTTGTACTCTTTCATTGGCAATGAGAAAAATATGCAATTATTCATGCTTTCTGTCCTCCATGGGGTTGTAATAGCAAATGGAATCCCATCTAGTTACTGCTGTTACGGTCCCACCAAGTGCACAGTTGATAATGCTCCTCTGTGCTACCCAATACTTTTGTGATGAAAATATGCCATCTCAAAAGTTACTGAGGTAGCCATCAGCATTACACAATGCTGCTTTGTATAGCAACAGTAGTGCTATTTACATCACAGTGGTCATAGACTTGTTCTGTCAGCATTTTCTGTTTTTATGAGTTTAATATATCGCCCATAAAACTCTACTGTGGTCAAAACTTTGGCATGAGTGTGTCAATTTGATAGCATTTTTTTAAATTGGGGAAATTAAAATTCATGTGGTTATTGTACACTTGTCAGTGACCATAAGGTTCTGTCTTGGTTCAGGGACTAGCCTACTCTCAAACAGTCTCTGGTTTCCTATTTCCAGGCAGATGGTTTTATGGTTCTTCCCTGCTGCACCATTTTTTAGCCTCTTCTTACTAACTTTACATTTGCTGGTGATGAGGCTAAATTTCTGCACCTTGCTATGGAGACCAAAAATTAAGTTCAGTTTACTTCAAATGAATGTTCAAAACCTCCTCATTACATTGTGCTCCTCCCAGAATCAAAGCAGATTAGAGAGAGTTTAAAAGTTTGTAATGGAAGTATTTGATGAAACACAGCTTTTTGATAATGTTGCATTGAAATCTCCAGAGTTTTGCTGAAAATCTGAAAAAAATATTGTTTTTTCCACAAAAAAATGCAAATCATTCCATTAAACATGGAATGGAAAATCTGTGTTTTTTTCAAGGCTTTTTATCACAAAAATAAAATGCAGGGGGGTTTTGATTGACTTGAATTCTGTGAAAATGGGGTGTTGTGGGTCACGCTGAAATGCAATGAGAGTGATGCCCTGTCTCACTTGTGCCTTCCAAAGTCTTCCCTTTAATCCTTACTGCAGTGATTTTCAACCAAGGTGTCACAGCACCCTGGGGTACCCTGAAAACCTCTCAAGGTTGCCAAACAGTGTTAGCACTGTTAGACATACCAACATGATTTACAAGATAAACCCAGATATTTCAAATAAAAAAAAAATCAAAGTATTAAAAACATTGCAACCTGTTGTGGTCTTTTTGACTCCTTTGTAATTAAAAAAAAGGCCCTATTTTTGTGTAGTCAAAAAAAGAGTTGGCATTTTCCAAGGGGTGCCTTAAATCTGACAAGGGGTGCTTTAAATCTGACAAGGGTTGCATTGATTCGAAAAAGTTTGAGAACCACTGCCTTATTGCATGTTTTTTTCCCCCAGGAAACCTGTTATCAACTTTTGAACCCATTTATCCAGAGAGGCTTTGGGTAGAAGAGAGAACATTCTGCAATGCTTTTCCTTTCCACGTTGTGTTTGATGAAGCAGTAAGAAAGCCTTCTCAGTTTATACCTTGTAGCTAAAGATGCTATGGCAAAGAGTAGACACTGAAGACTGGATCTTTAGCTAGTGTATATTCCATTGGCTCTGCTGAATGGGATGGAGTACAAGCCTTTTACAAGAGCTGGGGACCCGTGTTTTCTCTCACTATGTTGGAAACTGTAGGGCATCACCCTTTTTGTCTTAATAATAATACAGCGTCACCTTTTTTGTCCATGGGGCTTTTTAGCCTGGAAAAGCGCAGGTTCAGGGGTGACCTGATGGCCACCTATGAGTTTATCAGGGTGACCACCAGTATCTGGGGGAACGTTTGTTCACCAGAGCGCCCCAAGGGATGACGAGTTCGAACGGTCATAAACTCCTGCAAGACTGTTTCAGGGTGGACATAAGGAAGAATTTCTTTACTGTCCGAGCCCCCAAGGTGTGGAACAGCCTGCCATCGGAGGTGGTTCAAGCACCTACATTGAATGCCTTCAAGAGTAAATTGGATGCTTATCTTGCTGGGATCCTATGACCCCAGCTGACTTCCTG
>NW_017728906.1:154203274-154213108 GCF_001723895.1 Crocodylus porosus | reverse complement strand
GGGGGCTGGACTCGATGATCTTCTGAGGTCCCTTCCAGCCCTAATATCTATGAAATCTATGAAATATTTACACCAGTAAAAGTAGAAATGAAAAACATCTCACTCTGCACAGTCAGGTCTAGTCCACACTACAAAGCTTTGCAGGCAGAACTTTGAGTATATCTATGCTGAGTTTCCGTGCAGTGGTAGAACCTTCCCTAATGTCAGCAGAGTCGTTTTTCTTTTGCCAAAGCTTGCTGCTGCCTGGGAATTGGCTGAAGACACACCTAGATGTACATACATGCACAGAGATGTGTACATGCCTCCTTCTGGCTGCTTTGCTACCTTCATCAGCTGGTGTCTTCTCATGGTTCACTTCAGGCTCTGGCAGCACACCTGCCAGGCAGAGCTGTCAGAAATGCATGGATGTGCACATGGCCTAGTGATGTGCTAGTGGTGGTTTGCCGGCTACCAGAACTTCTCCCACTAGAACCAAGTGAGTACTTGGCTTCAATGTTAGCAGTGGGCAGCGGTTTTCCAGTACTTTAGGGGCACCCTGCACTGTTTTCTACTACCTCACTACTCCCTCCCCATTAGCTGTGAATGTAGAACTGCTTTACTTAAACTGAGTTGAATTGTACTTAAATTGCATCATTTTACTCCAATAGAATTAGGACTGAAGTTCACCAGAATACTTCAGAGCAGAACTGCATTCATTTGTCTGTCCCACTAACTTTGCCCCATACTGGCAACTGTGGAGGTGACAGGACACCATCTCCTTCAGTGTCTTAGGGTCCTGGCAGCCTGAAGTCTCTATCCCGTCCTTGAACCCATTGCAAGTTGTTTTCTTTTGAGTGGGATCTATTCCCCTTTGCCCAGAGGCATGTACTTGCTGGAAGCTCAGACTGAATTTCTGATGCCTTGGCCAGTCTTCCTTAAGATACCAACAGTGGTAGGAGCCTCTTTCGAAATAGGGAAAGTGAATAAGACTAGACACATGTTTATGCAATCCAGAATTGTAAATGACCAACTCTTTGTCTTACACACAGTAGTATTTTCTCTTGCATTTGAAAGATATTTCTCTAACCCTTGTTTATAACTTTCCTCCTTGTCTTTAGCTACGGATCAAGCAGGCAGGTACAAACATTCAAAAGTATGTACCAGGCCTACAGGTGTCAGGGACCCGATTAAACAAGCACTTCACCATAGTCCATCCACAAATTACTTTCACCATTGTCAGCATCAGGAAGTTTATCAACAGCCAGTTTGTCCTCAAGGCATGCAGAGAAATGTTGCCTGAACTATGGAGAAACCAACCCAGGCTGAAACTCAAAGGTACCAACTAATAGGTGCTTATTACTGCTGTCTGTGTGTAGTGAGGAACAAGTGACAAGCTTGAAGGAGGCTGAATTGCCTTAAATATTTCTTTTGCATTGAAGAAACTGGATTATTCTTTCCACTAATTGTTAGACCAAGGCTTACCAAATATAGACCAACCCTTATGGCAAGTTTATCTTGTAGACCACATGCTGCTCAGTTAAAATGCTAGTTGTCATCGTGTGAGACTTTCAAATGCATTCAGCATTTCCCTAACACTTAGAGTTTTACCATTGACTTCAATGGAAGTTTAGCTAACACTGGGAACAATTGATAACCCTCCCTCTTATGCTTATTTGTTATTAGACTGGGTCCTGTTGGATTTTTTTAGTGGCATCCAGGTTATTATTCCCATGAAGTGTCTGGATGACTAGAAAAATCCCAGCAGGAGGAATTTGCTTCGTTGGAACAGTCAGCTTTCCACGGACAGCAGCAATTGCTGTGCTGGCCATCCGTGTTCCACACTCCACGTCTTGTGAGTTTTTCAGCGGGAGCTCACATTCACTATGTTTTTAGACACACCCATTTCTTGTATCAAGTTCAAATATTGTTTTTTTCACAGATATGTGGTGGTCTGTGCCTGCTGTGTATGCCAGACCATCTTTAGTCTTAAAAAATGCCAAATACTTCTGGATTCATCCCAAAGTGTGTGGGGTACAGTAGTATTTATTGTATCTGAAGAAAATAAGCACATTTATGTTGGTTTTATCTCAGACTAATATATAAGTTGGAAAGACTTTCTGATCAGGGAACCTGGACGGCAGCATATTTGTAAGAGTGAATGTGTTGGTGTTGCCACTTTTACGTATTTCTATTTGAAGGACAAATGATCTGGATGGAGTCCTTGCAGTGCATGATGTACCTGTGTTCACCCAAGCTTCGCAGTTTAGAAGAGCTGGAGGAACAAAAAATGCACCTTTCTGACATTGCACAGCATGACACAACTAGGGACCTCATTCTACTGAACCAGCAGCGCCTGGCAGAGATACAGCTGTCCAACCAGTTGGAGAGAAAGAAGGAAGAGCTCAGGATCCTTTCAAAAAACTTAGAGGCTGAAAAGAAGAAAACAGAAACCTTGCTATATGCCATGCTGCCGAAACACGTGGCCAATCGGCTCAAGGAGGGTAAAAAGG
Organism: Crocodylus porosus; assembly: GCF_001723895.1. Classification (NCBI taxonomy): domain Eukaryota; kingdom Metazoa; phylum Chordata; order Crocodylia; family Crocodylidae; genus Crocodylus; species Crocodylus porosus. Next base: position 154,210,619 of record NW_017728906.1, on the reverse strand, counting down.
TGGAGGCAGGTACTGGCTTTTCATTATGATTCATACTTTTGCAGTTCTCCCAATGTGGCTGGCCATAAAAACTTTTCAGTTTCCTTTATAAGTGATGATTATCAGAGCATTCCTCTTTCTCAATACTGGGGAAGAACACATAGGTATTCTGCAAATATGACTAAAAATATTAGCCAGACACAAAGATAACATAACATCATGAAGTTCTTTAAAGGTAAATCCTATTATGAATCAGTACTAGGTCTGACTTACTGTGGCAGGGCACCTTTGGGTGCCTGCCAATTTAAGGGAAGAGGCAGGCAGCTATCAGGTGCCCGATGAGGGCAGCCATTTTGGACAAGCCATATAAAGGCTGCAGTTCCCTGCAGCTGGAGGAGGCAGAAACATTGTCTTGCTGAGCTGCAGAAGGAACTGCCCTGGCAGGAGCTTATGGGGATGGTTTGGAGGCTCCTGGTCCTGGGCACAACCTAAAATAACCCTGCTGGGGAAGAATGACCTGGTGGGGCTCCTGGTGGCACAGGAGTCTCCAGGAAATGCCAGGCTAGTGACCTCCCTGGTGAAAGGTGAGGAGGGGCGCCTTAACCCCAGCCCCCCACCTTTGGGTGGGCCTTGGAGGCAGCTGGGGAAGTGGTGGGGGCCAGGTATGCCCACTTTTAGGCACCTGAGCCCAGCAGGGATACGAGGTCCTGGAGACCCCGGAGGAGGTAGTATGGAGAGCATTGGGAGGCCCTGCACAGAGTAGGGCTGAAGTGCGAGTAGGCCTGAAGGACAGCCCAAGGGGTGTTCTGAGTAGGGCCAAATGGGAATAAACTTGAAGGACAGTGCAAGGGCCAGCCCCATGAGAAATTGTGCCTGGTGAGAGGCTTGGGGCAAAATTAGCCCAGGGTTTGGCATAAGGCTGACCCACATAGAATAGGGAAACTTGCAGGAACCAAAGGGCTGTGTGGCAAAGCCAGTATGAGTGTAGTAAATCCTGATGGCCCAAGAGGGGTCACTCAAGGAGGAGCAGGGCAGTTGAGTGTGGCAGAGGCCCTCGTGAGATATGGGGGGGGAGTAGAAGAGGCCTCCTGTGAGAGGGGAGGTGGTGTGAATGTGTGCGTGTGTGGAGCCCAATTTTGGAGTCAGTTTGCTCCAGTGTCAGGCTGGGAGTAATATTAATCTGGATGCCATATGTGAGGAATGGGCAGTGGTGTAAGGGAGGTCAGAGCCACAGACAGTGCCCCCTGGCATCGGGGCAGCAATGAGCAGTCTCCCGCATGTACCATCTGTATATGGTAACAACAAAGTCATGGCAGGTGGGATTGGGTGGATTGCCCCATAGAGACAGGTGGGCAGGCTGTCATGAGACCCGGACCTGAGAGCTGCCATTTGTCATGCTTTCCATGAAGGCAAGGACCAGGTACAGACATTAGTTTTACTGGTATAAGTGATTGGAAACTGGTCTATACTTGTAACAGAACAGAAATTTGGCGCACATACATTGGCTTAAAAATGGTGGAACCCGGTCTAAGATTTCCTCTGCCCCCACAAAGAGTGAATGCGCGATCTGTTTGCTACTGATCTAAACTACGCCACTTACAGAAAACTCTGCAACTTGGATCAATTCCACCTCAGGCTTTTTGAATGTCTGTGCCTATCCAAAATTATTACTTGTAGACTGTTTTTAATCTGAAGACTACTAAAACAAGGAAGGTTGATTTAATGAAGTTCCATTTAGCACAGCACTTCAAAGATGCTTAAATTCTGAACTCCTGGTCAAACACTCAGTTGTGAGCTCAAAATACATTTCCTCACTTCTCCCATCAGACAGACATCAAATACAGCTCCTAACCCAGCAGTGTGATAAGGGGGTCCAAGTGGGACACTAGCCCCAGCTCCTGACTATGAGTGGGTGCCCTGGGAGTCTTTGCAATGGCAAGTGCAGCCTTGTGCTACCAAGCCATATAGACAGGCCTACCGATGTATCTGGAGGGCAGGGTGCAAGTGGGACAAATAGCATGGCAGCCCCCCACGGGAGTCTCTGCCACAGCAGACACAGCCCTTTTCTCAGTAGCAAATCTGGGGGTAGATAGAGCAAACAGGGCACCAGGGCCAGTTCCCAGGGAACCCGTGTTAAGAGACTGCTGCAGCTGAAGCTGACACTGCTACAGCAGCAGTGGCAGCAGTAGTAGCTGCCTTCAGTGTGTGAAGAGCTGGGGGAAAATAAGACTTAATTCCTCCTTCCCTCACCTCCAATGCAGTCTCCAGTGGTTGCCATATCCCCCACTCACCCTCCCTGTGCAGTGAAGGACCTCACTCCACCCCTGTCCTAACTTTGAGCTTCTGACTCCTCAGCTCACAGGCACATGTTAAATGAGAGCATCTGAGCTTCAAAATGTGACTGTGAAGAACTGTGAGCATGAAATTCAAGTTACTCTTAAAAAAAAAAAAATGTGCCTTCAATTCTGTTCTGAAAAAGGAATACTTGGGGAGGGGGCAGGGAGTTGTAAAAGACCCTCCAGCTCCAGTTGTGCAGCCTTAACGTGAGGATTTTTCTGAGGTATTTGCCTTTCACTACCGATTCCTGGGAAAGGAGTAAACCCTTTTTTGTCAAATCCCATTTAAAGAATTGCATGGAATTTGTCAACAGGGCAAATTAAAAAGAGAAAACAAATGGTTAAAATTCTCCCAATTTTGACCACATGCCTTTAAATATTAAAAGTTATACTGGCATTTCAGAGGCATCTACAGAATGTAAGGGAATACACCCCATAGAAAAAGCAATATAACTTGGTACTTAACTCTCTCAGATTTCTTTGAGAAAGCCAGCTTCTGTAGTCTAAAGCCCTTATTCAAAGCCCGTTGAAGTATAAGAAAAACTGCTGGGTGACTGAGATCCTAAATTAGTCAATAGGAATTAGTTTGGTAAATGACAAAAATCTGTTGTCAACCTTTATCAAATATCTGATTTCTCCCTTAGGGGAATTTAATTCATGCACAATACTCTTCAGTGATGTAGTGACTTTTACAAATATCTGTGCTGCCTGTGAGCCCATTCAAATAGTGAACATGCTGAATTCAATGTATTCAAAGTTTGATCGATTAACCAATGTTCATGAGGTTTATAAGGTAAGCAGTCTTACTATTTGTCTTCTGGAAAAGTAGTGATATTTATTGTCATTTTGGTTCTCATACTTGCAGCTAGTCCTTTATTCATATTTTTGCCTTATTAAAAAAAAATTCTTGGTAGCTACAACAAAGTGAACCCTTTGAATATTCAAGATGATGGATTTTTATCCCGTGAAAGAGAATGGGGTGAAATCATCATCCCATATAACAGTCAACATTTTAGGATAAGGATTTTGCAACTTACCTATATTCCAGCCACACCATAAGGATTCACGAAGTAAGAGTTTGCTCTTGAAGAACTTGGAAAATATATAAGACAAGCCACAAGGGCCGTGTCTAGCTGAGTGTGGATGTGTGGTATGTGGCGCCACAGACCCGTCTGCAGCGCCATACACCACACATGCAGGCATTCCCCATGCTACCTTGTGGCGGGGGAGGAAGGGACGGTTGACCCCAGAAGATCCCAAGGTAAAAAAACCTGCACCTTAAAAAAGCAGGGCAGTGTTTGTGGCAGCAGAACATGCCACCCAAAGTGGAGCCTGGCCTGCTGGAGTTGTTCTCCAGCTGCTGGCCAGGCTCCCAGCTGCAGGAACACCATGGCTGCACCTCCCTGAGGTGCCCAGAACCACAGGTAAGGCTGCTAGGACTAGCAAAGTTGCTGGCCCCAGCCTCCCCTACCTCACCCAGGATAACCTGTCGAGTGCTAGAGGGCGTGTGGCACGGGTGTTCCCAGGGAACAAGAAGCAGCAGCGCAAGGTGTGCCACTGCTTTTTGTCACCAGGGAAACAAAGGTGTGCGCTTGTGTGGACATGGCCAAGGAGTTCACTCAGTCATTTCCTAGATCCATGCTTGGGTCTGTCATATGTTCCATACTTCAGTGGAAGATAAAAGCATTTAGCCCCTCACGGTACTGGACTTTTGGGTTATGTTCTGTGGTCCATTGAAATCAACGGGGTTTTTCCCATAGGTTTCAGTGGTTTTCTGATCAAGCCCCTAATAATTACAGCATTTTCCCATGTTTATCAGGTTGAAACAATAGGCGATGCATACATGGTGGTTGGAGGAGTCCCCATACCTGTTGCCAGTCATGCAGAAAGAGTGGCCAATTTTGCCCTAGGTATGCAAATTGCTGTCAGAGAAGTGATGAACCCAGTCACCGGAGATCCTATTCAGGTAGGGAACAGTTGAAATCACTGTTTGATATAAAATACTACACTTGGGCCTTGACTCAACAAAGCGCATGACCATACACTTAGCTTTAAGCAAGAACTCCAGTCTTACTGAAAGCAATGAAACTGAAACATATGCTTAAGGGAAAGTATGCATTTAAGTGCTTTCCTGAATCTGACCATCAGGATTCAATCTTGCAAGTGCCAAAACTCTCATCTAGAATTCAGCAGAGTATTTAGGCATCCATTTAACTTCAACTGTGCAAGCAGGCCCACTGACAACTTACAGGAGTGAGTACTTAGGGATCTATTCGATTGCTGGCATCTGTGTCCATGGATAATTAGCAAGTTACTTAATGACTCCTGCATAAGTTAAAAAAAAATGACTCCATGATTTATTCCAACATTGCTTCTCAACTGTCTGAGCTGCTTAACAAGGACCAGGGCTGGGACTTGTTTCTGGTTGTCAAGCAAGAGGAAGTAATTTTACAAATCACCGCTGCATTAGTATTAAAATGCATTATTAACTACTAGCTAAAAGGATGACTGACTTCAAGGTATTAGAAAATGCACACGAGGCAACAGTGCACCATAAAGAATAATTCAGAACTTCTTCTAGCACCACAGTTTGCTGTTGGTATTTTTTCTGGAATTAATTTACCCTAAGACAGTGGGAAACACTTTTATCCTATGCCAATTGGTGGCTAGACAAGGCATGATATATTTCATGACTGGGTATCTGCTGCGGTGAATGTATGGTGGACTGCTAAGAAGGGTCCAGAAGCATGAGTTTCAGCCTAACTCCAGACTGGTGCCAAAGACTGTCCCTGGAAAACAAGGATAATCAAGCCGTAAATGTGTACTTGGTCATTCAGGCTGAAAAGTCCAAGGCTGCTAGATGTGATGCTGGCCACATCAAATCCCTTGTGTGCCACTGGAGACTGAAACCATTGTGCCTTTACCGTGCTAGTCCAGTGGGATACTAGGCTCAGGTGGACCTTTGATCCTATGACCTTGTCTGATATACTGAAGTTAAGTTTGTTCTGAGATGTTGATACAACTTCTGGTAGTCAGTAGGCTACTGCCCTTTGCACAGAGTGAATATCTTCCTGACTTAATCACATCTGTTCTCTGATGCAAGAGAATCTTGTCCTTTACAAACCAGAATTGCTCTAAGAAACAAGTGCCTTTTCCTGTAGTCACTAGTTAAACACCTATTACAGTAGTACCTTATCAGTATGTTTCCATTGATGGGGGTTGTGCCACTCCCATGAAATCAGAGAGAGTTGTGCCCACTTCATGCCCAGCTGAGATTTCTCTCTTTATCTATCTATCAATGTTGTAAGCAGGGCCAGAGATAGACATGCAACATATAGAAAACACCAGAACATTCAGCCAGTCCTCCTTTCATTTCACCATTTGGGTGAATTGTAATATCAGCTCCATTTTCTGGAAACCGGTAAGATAATCTCTTGCTATGACTTTGAATAGCAGTTTCCAAAATGCACTACAGGTTATGTCTGATGATCAGTTCTAGCGCACGAACTGTTGCTTAGATGCTGCTTAGTACCCTTCAGTGGAGTGGTGGATAGGGAAGGGCAGCTGACTGTTATTGATGGTCAGAATGAGGAGCCAATACAATTTTCCAAACTTCCTGTTGTATTTATACCAACAGATTAGAGTCGGGATCCACACAGGACCTGTATTAGCTGGCGTAGTTGGTGAAAAGATGCCCAGGTACTGCTTGTTTGGAGATACTGTCAACACAGCTTCTCGCATGGAAAGTCATGGACTTCCTAATAAAATCCACCTCAGTCCAACAGCATTCAGGTAGAATAAAAATGTTAAATAAGGAGAGTCTATTCTGCTTGTGCCAGGGCTGTCCAACTGGCAGTCCATGGACCTTGGCAGCCATCTCTCCAGTTGCCATGTGGTGGGTTGTGTGCCACTGCCAGCAGGCAGGGAAGCTGTGGGTTACCAGCACCACTGCAGCCTATGCAATGGAGAGGCTGTGGGGCCACCCCTTCAGTGCACAATCTGAGGAGTGCATGCCTCAGAGATTTCACTCAGGTGCCACAAGCAGCCCCTGACCTCTCCAAAATTGAACAGCCTAGGCTTATGCCATCAGGACACAAATAGTTAACTACTTTGGCTGAGACCCAGGATAGACACCGAGCCCTGATCTGAAGCTTATACTTAAGCTGGCAATTTTTTGAGCTAGAAAAGCATGCATGATACAGTTTCATTTTTACACTTGTTCATAATTTGAAAACACTTCACCAGGGGATATGCTTTCTTACAGTGTGCTTCAAAATTCACACAGGCACTCATTGCTCCAGGAGGACCCAGAAAAAAATGCCTGTTAGCAAGCACATAAGACTTTATTGTTGCAGACAGAGCTTTGCAAGGAGATGTGCACCCCCAGCTAAGGTTGCGTTGTCAGACTAAAGCAACAAGCAGTGCTGAGTGGAAGGACTGTTATGCAGATCTAGGAAAAACTGTAGTTGTTACACTATTTTGCAGAGGTGTATGGTGTGCAAACTCTATTATTATGTACAAGCACTTGCATAAAGAACTATTTACAGCAAAGAAATATCAGACTTCTTACTGCCCTTGCAAGGGTTTCAGACCTAGCCTCCTGCTCCCCCTCCACCAGACTGTCCTGTGGGAGTGCTCTACATTCCAGGAGAGCTCACTTTGTGCCACATCAGCTGCTCATTTCTGTATTTGGCCTTTTTTTCTGGTCAAATGTCTGCCCCCTTTCTGACAGCAAGGCCTTGCCTGTGATGCTGTTTAAAAAAATTGACTGCAGTACACTTGGTCGATATGTATACTCTTACTTCACAGTAAGGGCACATACATACATTTGGGGTGGTTAGGGGGATGTTAGATCACGTTAAAAATGGCCATCTGATCTAACATACCGTATTTTTCGGACATAAGACGCACCGGACCATATGACGCACCCCTCCTGGAGCCTCAGTCTCCGCGGCAGCGAGTCCCTCCTTCGGACTCCTGCCCCGTCTGTTCCAGCCGGCCATTTTTATTGCCGGCTCCCGGCCACCGGC
>NW_017728906.1:154112263-154202713 GCF_001723895.1 Crocodylus porosus | reverse complement strand
TTGGGTCAGGGGCTAAAAATAGCCCCTGGTCCTGGAGGGTCCTGGAGAGAGCTGCCCATCCCCCTCTCCTCCTGTGGGCCCTGCAAGTCTTCTGGATCCCACCACACTCTCCTGGACCTCAGGAACCCCCTTGTGGACCCTGCCTGTCCCCCAATCCCCCCCGTGGATGCTGCTTGCCCCTGCAATCTCTCCACTCCCTCCTGTGGGCCCTGGCTGCTGCCTCAAACCTCCTTGCAGACCCTGCCTCATAAGCAGTGAGAGAGAACATTATTTGGGGGGTGTGGGGAGCTGAGCCCACCTGACCTCCACCTCTCCCTCCTGCAGGGCCATTGTGAGGCCGGTGTGCCCTGGTACAGTATGTGGCGGTAGAGGACTGGCTGCATGCCAAGCAGTGCCACGTGCTATGGGATGGCGGTGTTGTGGTGCTGCTGCAGTCACCAGCCACTGTGAAAAGTTTGGGGGGGGGCTAAGCCCCATTAGTCCTGGCCCTCTGCTACTTATGCCCTGCCTTCCCCCCGATCCCTCCATAGACCCCCTGATACTCCCCTGAGCCTGCTTGCCCCCAATTACCCATTTTGCAAGTTCCAGAGGGTTTCTGTGGGAATAACTTGGATGGCCTGTTTTGAAGACTTTGTCATACTTTCCATAGTTACACAACCCTGAAAAAGACACTATGCATGCCCCCATTGCCATCACCTTCTGGATATTCCAGTTCTGATTATACACCTTGTTCTCAGCTTCCCAGACAGGAGCGTACTTCACAATGATTTATGATTTGCTCATTTGTACTGGTCACCATTTTTCAGAATATTTCACAGATAAACTACTTTTCTAGGGGCATTCAAAGCAATGATGCTTCAAGATAAAATTTCTGAGGCCTACCATAATTTAGCACTTGACATGTGGTTTAACCATGTGTTTCAGCAGTAAATAACTTCCAAGAGCTGTCTCTCCCTGTGGCAATTTTTTCCTGACCCAAAATAATACAGTCCTACCCTGCATTTCTTGTTCAGGCATAATTCCTGAGCTAAATAGAGAGCTTTGCCTGGGTTCAAACTTGACAGTAGCTTGACAGTCACTCTAAGTGTGAGGTAATGGACCATAATCATAATTCAGTCTTCTTGAAAAAATGGTCAGCATCTAGGTATCTTGGGTATTGGTTCATGCTGGACAGTTACCCAAAAGCCATGAAACGTTAGGCATTAGCACTATAGTATCAGATGTTTTCCATGGGAATACTGCCAGAGACAAGCAACTTTTGAGATGACAAGATTTACCTGCTGTTATGTAACACAGGAAAAATGTTATAAAAATGGGGAGCATCCACAGCAAAATGGTTCAGTCTCAGAGTTGAGGACTACAGGGCCTGTTTAACACTGAACTGTGCTCTACCAGCACAAATTCACCTGCTGCAATAAGACGGTCAAAATCCTTCTAGTTAAATCTGGTTCCATTGGAAACTCTCTGGATGAAACATTCTAAAGTTAAGAACTCAAAATATTTTTCCCTACCAAAAATTACCATCATGACCAGGGATAGTCTTCAGGGTAACTTTATGCAAACAACACTATCTTAATGGCACTGACCTGACCCAGAGCTCCTCTGTTGAATTACAGATCAATTCTTTTGTACTGTTTGCATTAGAGAGCTAACAGAGCTCAAAGAGAGACAGCTGGGTTCCTTTCTGACAACATCACCATTAAGTACCACAATTTTTACTAGTGGTGTTGATACATGAACCAGAAAAGCATAGCTTGCAGGCCTGAGCTAGGTACAAACATTCAAAAAGCCGGAGGTAAAATCAGTCTTAGTTATGTGGTTTTCTCTAAGCGACATAGTTTAGATCAGAGTTTGGAATTTAAGCATCTCTGAAGGGTTTTGCTGGATGGAACTTTATGGAATCAACCTGCCTTGTTTTAGCAGTTTTCAGATGAAAAACAACCCACAAGTGCACCTTCTAGCTAGGTACGTATATTCAAAAAACCCGAGGTGGACTGGAACTAAGGTGGTTTTCTGTAAGTGGTGTAGTTTAGATCCACAGTGAACAGAACATACATTCGCCCTTTGGTGAGAGGGGCAAATCTTAAACTAGGTTCCTCCATTTTTAAACCAGTCTGTGTGTGCTGAACTTCTGTTCTGTTATGCGTATAGACTGGTTTCCGATCACTTATACTGATAAAAATGTAATGTTCGTACCTGGCCTTGGTGTGCAAGAGTAATATGGCACTTCACATGCATTTTACAGGGTTACTTTCCTGCCTTTAACTGTATCTTGCATTAAGCTGAGCTTTGTTGCATCGTGGCCAGACACAACAGAAGATGAATTTGTTCAGCTCCAATCTTGTGCTATACCATGCCTGAAATCAGAGGGTCTCCAGATAGCCCCTGTTTTCCTTGAGCCATGACCCCACTTCCAAGGTTGTAACCCAGTTTTCATTCCAAGCCTAGCTATAGTCATTGAATTTTTGCTGCTCTAAGTTTCTGGGTGCTCTTCCAAAAGAGCCACGGTAAAGGACAAAGCCTGAAAGAGAGGCTGTTGATGACGTCAGTGAAGCTAGTCATGTGTACAAAGCTATGTGCATAAGCACAAAATTGTTTGTTCTGATGTTTGTCATGTGCCGTCCGTTGCACAGAGCTCTGCAGAACTGTGGGTTCGAAATAGCTGAAAGGGGAGAAATTGAGGTAAAAGGCAAAGGAAAAATGAACACCTATTTTCTAAGGAGGAACCTGCATGCAACTGAGGATGAAATCATGGGAAGAGCAGAAGAGCGGCACTTCCAGCACACAGATCTGAATGGTAAGTGAAGAGAGACTTCTTGGTTTAAGCATGGGATACAAAATGGAATTTCTCTTAATTGATCTAAATCTAGCATATATTTTATAGTAATTCCTACTCTTTCTCTTGTGCTTTCTCTTATATTAAATGTGCATCTGATACTTGACTTCGATTTAAAATCTATACGCTCAAGTGTATAACACAGTAGCTCAAGCAATTACTTTCACCCCATTGGGCCTGAATTTCAAAGGTGCTAGCCTCTATAGTTCCACTGATTTCAGTGATATTTATGAGTTATTTAGTATATTGATAATGAGGCCTATCTCTGAAAGAAATTGCATGTTCTAGGGATTAATTTTAACTCAACAATATATACAGTGATAAAAACAATGAGTTTGAATTTTTGCGCTTTGACAACTGTGCTATAGCCAGCTCAGTTCAGCTAAAACAAATAATTCAACTTTTCTTCAGGAAGTCTGACAGGAATAAGGGATGAAAGTATTGGAAGGATAGTTTTGAGACCAGAAGAGGAATGGGAAATGGAGGAAAGACAGAGTAGGGGACAGGGAATGCAGAGTTGGCAGCTATAACAGGGGAAGGGAAATCAAACAGGTGATCAGCAAGGACTCATTAATGTTCAGAAGCATGTTTGACTTGGTGATTTTAAGTTGCTGGCCTTCCCTTGCCTGTTATCACCAAAATGGCACCAAGACTCTTGAGAAGAGTGCCTCCTACTGAACAAACCCTCCAGTTAGAGACATAGGGAATGGGGGTAGTTTTCCCTTTCTCGCACTGCTATGTCTGTTTGAGCAGAAGAGCTCTGAGGGGCTATGCACTGGTCCTCATCTGCAGTCCAGTGCCCTGGCTTCTGAGAGAGGGAGCCAACACAATCCATGATTAACACAGTCAGGCACTCAGTGGAGTGGAGCTAGCTGAAAAATGAACTCTTTTTTTTTTTTTCCATTTTTCTTTGAAATGCTTATCAACTGGTATGTTATGTGGGTAACACAGAAAAACAAAATGCTATGAACATGCCAGGACAACAAGCACCTACTTCAGTCCAGATGTAAAATGCCTTTCACTTTCATTTACTTCATGTATCATGTGATGCAGCATTAGGTCACTGCCTTATCTAAACAGGGAAATGTCACCAAACTGGGATTGCTAGGGACCAAAAGTGTATCAATGCAATTCCCACTTCACATTGTAGTGGGTTACTATGGCTTCTGGCCAGGTCTAAGAGTTTTGAATTTCAGGGATGTAAAAACAGCCATAGATTTCTAAATTCCCCCATGGCACATGAGACAATCTTTAACCTTTAGTCAGCATGTGGCAAACAAAAGATATACTATATGCCATCAAGGTCAAAGGTCTGGAAATGGAGAGTAGTTAAGCTAATTACCCACTTGTCCACCTAATTTGCACGTGCCATTGTGGTAATTGCATACACAAATACTGCTGGACAATTTGCACAAGGTTTTGGGGGAGGGGGTTTAATGTTTTTTTTGAGAGGGAGAAACTTTAAACCTGTGGCCTGTAAAGACTTCCCTCTCCTCTTCACCCTTTTCAGACCCCACTTTCAGTTCTTTTCCCTATAAATGTCTCTTTCTGAAGGCATGCATTATTACTGCACTTTCTCCCTCCTCCCACTTCTTGAAGATGCACTTGCTCTGGGAAACCAAGGCAGCAGGAGTGATGCTGTTATGACGTACGCTGACAGCGAGCAGCTGCAAACCGCAAGCAGCAATGCAGATGGCGAGTACATCAAGGGTTTGTTTTAAAATATTCCTCATGCTTTATTTTACACAAGGGGCATGGAATTGAGGATGATCCAAATTAGCTCAGCAAATTTCAGGTCATAGCTCGTGTGGTCACCATGGTGATAAGTGCCTGAGGGCCAGATATTTTGAAGGTATTTATATGCCTAACTTCAATTGATTTTACTGGGAGTTAGGCACCTAAGTACTTTTAAAAATATGGCCCTTAGGGTTTGGTATGCCTCAGCATTGCAAATCACTGAGGCAACTTCCCCCCCCCCGGCACGCACATGCGCGCACACACACACAAACTAGAGTTAATCGTGGCTTATAGTAGCTTTGCTCATCTGTTTTAGCAGTTTGCTCCCATTCCATGGCTGACCATTGATGAGCGAAACTAGCACAAATCCTCACTGTAGGCAATACCTAGTGTGAACACGTCCTTGATCAATCTACCCAGGGAAAACAGCTAAGGTTTTACAACAGGGTTTGTGCAGGTTTTAAACAAAATTATAGCTTACAGGGGGTTGTCAGTTGATTTGAGCAATACTGAATGCTTTTAAACCAAGACTTTAAAACATGCTCTTTAACACAGTTTTATAACCACTTTTGACCTCATTTACTTTTAGTAACCAGACACTTATCATCTGGTTTAGCCACAACTGTGTTTAGGCCTTGTTGTTACTATGGCATAGTTGGTTAAGGTCCTGCTTGCCTTTTACAGATGGGCTGTTACACTGTTTAATCAGCACTTTGGCTACTGGTGATGCCATACAGTCTATCTTCCAGTCCTTACCCTCAGAGCTACTGGTACTGAAGCCTCCTCACTTTAAAAAGCAGAGTCCACTTCTTCCCTAATAGATCTTTAGGGGGTTCTTCATTTCTGCTTCATTTCAGCTGTCCTTTTCTGTTTCTGGGACTTGCAGTCCACAAGAGACTTTTCTACTCTTGCAATCTATGTTCTGAGAGATGTTCAGCTCCTCAGAGATGGGCGGCAGCAACACCCTAACACGGGTATTAAAAACAGCAGCCCCCATGCATCTAGAACAGGGCTCAGCAACTTGTTCGGAGCAGCAGTCTGAGATAATGCAGCTTGGTCCAAGGAAGGCTGGCACTTCTGACCTGGCCACCACAGCCACCATTTCTCCCTGACACCAAATTGCAGCTGACATGCGAGAGACCCAGCTGCCACCTAGTCCCTGCCACTGCTGCAATGCCACAAATATCCAGGCTCTGCAGGCAGGATGGAATTGCTTGGAGGGCTGTTGGCTGTCTAGAACGTAACTTCACTTTAGAGCCTGTCAGTATTGCCTCCGATCTGCTGGAAAGGTGGTACAGAGAATGACAAGGAACATGCCCTCCACTTTTATCCTTGTACTCTCCTCGTCACCTCATGTCTGTTCCTTTGCCTCAGTTAGACTCCACATTTTCCTTCTCCCTGCCACTTAGTGACCTGGTTCATAGCTTGCCTTTGCTTGGAGGGTTAGTTTGTGGTGCTGCTTTGTTACATGGGAGTACAGAACCTGATACATGACAGATGACAACAGAAAGCAGAAACAAAGTCACAGCTGTGTCAGATAAACCTGCCCTGAATGCAATCAGCCTTACCCATGAGAATAGCTGTTCTCACCGGACAGTGCAAGAGCCTAAGAAAGGGCACCATCAATTTTGCCAGCACTTTCTCATGGGATGGCTAATAAGCTAGAGCTGTTCACAGGACTGAGGACTGCTTGGAGATTTTACTGGCTTTTTTCACACCTCCTTTTTGTTCTCGCTTGTTATCTGTCAGAGGCTGAAAGCAACGCGCTTAATGCAGAGCATTCCAAGTGGGAAGATGAGCAGCTGCTTGCTGATCAGACAAGGACACCGCCCTTCAGCGATGGCACTGTACAGTCTAAGTTTTGTGTTTTGTCATGATAAAAGGCAAATAAGGAACAATGGCATTCAGCACTTTGTTATAAACTATTTCAATGAAAAAGATGAGGTTTCATTCCTGATGTAAAACAAAAACAATGCTGAGTAATAAAAAAGATGAACAGTAACTTTCAGAGCTTTTGCTATCAAGTTCTTAAACGAGACAGCTGAGGTTTTATTTATTTTTTTATTTAAAACAACCTTATACTGTATAGATCCTCCCTGCCCAGCCTGTGCTCCAGCCCTGCCCCCTCCGCATTTGATGGTAAGACTCAGATCTTCAAAGTATTTAGGTACGTAACTCCCACCGTTATAACTGAATACTCAAATACTTTTGAAGACTTGGGCTTTGGTTCCTGACAAAACAACAGCATTCCTATTCCTGTGGGCCTGTACCACTGGCATAGTCTATAGCAGACAGTTTTCAATCTTTTTCCATTTGCGGCCCCCTTTGGAAATTTCAAATGGAGGTGTGGAAACCTTTGAATTGTAAGTGCCAGTATTCACATGCTTTTGATTGATTATAGTAATCTTTTGCAGACCCTTAGACATAGTCTGTGGACCCCCAGGGGTCTGTGGACCACAGGCTGAAAGCCACTAGTCTATAGACCAGTGTCAAAGACATGACCCTAGAGCTGTCTCATCCACCTCACAGGACTCCCCCTGGGGCTGTAAATTTGGTAGTTAGATGAGCCCCAGAGCCACAGCAATTAATGCTGCCACCACTTGTCCACTCACCAAATTTCCAGCCAAAATGGGAAGCCCTACAGGCTGGGGCCAGCCTGTGAAGCCATGTCATCTGGCATGCAAGGCCAGATATCTGATGGTGGGAGGAGCAGCAGCTGCTGCAACTTCAGGAGCAGCAATTAATACTGCTGCTGTCAAATTTCCAGCCCCACAGGCAGCTCTGCAGGCCAGATGACACAGCTCTGGGCTCTGGATCTGACCTACAGACCAGCTCCATGCTCTGAATATAGTCTGTGGAGCTGGATGAGTTTGACACCTCTGGTGGATAGGATGCTGGCAATCCATTTACAACTGCTTAAATATGTGCTCATACCTTCCTCTAATTCCCTTAGCTGAGTGTCAGATATTTGTTCTTTTGTTTCTGATGTTCATAGAATCATAGAAAATTAGGTTTGAGAAGGACCTCATGAGGTCATCTAGCCCAGGCCCCTACTCAAAGCAGGACCATCCCCAATTATATTGTCCCAGCCAAGGCACTATCTAGCTGGGTCTTAAAAATCTCTAAGGATGGGGATTCCACAACCTCTCTGAGTGATTTATTTCAGTGGTTTACTACCCCCCCTAGTGAGAAAGTTTTTTCCCCAGGGTCTGTCCCCCCAAATAGACTCATTGCACATAAATGTAACTTGCCACCTTTCATCTTAAGATCATCTCGATGTGAAGCATTTGGAGGGCAAGTATTCTTTCTGCTTAAAAAGCACAGAAAGGCAAAGTGATTTGCCACAGTTATAAAGTGAATATGAGGGAGAACTGGGTCTCCTAGCTGCCAGAATCCCTTATTTTTACAAGCTGATCTAAAATAGAAGTCCCACATGCACAAAATGTTTGAGGCCTTGGCAATAATTCAGGGAACACAAAATTATTCAGCATGAGGCAAGTGATTCCAGTGTGACCCTCCAATGCTGGTAGTGACTGACAGGTATGTTTTGTGGGCCAGGGGAAAGGAAGGCCCAGTGGGACTGTCATTCTATGTCACAAGGGCCAAGTATCTAAATACAAACAACACAGGGTGCTTGCAGGTATTCAGGGATGCTGCTTTGACATGCTATAATTACAGCGTGTCGGAGCTGACTCAATTAATTGAGTCTGCTGAAGCATGATAAATAGCATGCTCCAGCAGCCTCTGTGACTCATGTATTCAGCATTCCTGTGCTTCAAAATGGAGGCTGGGGCACTTTAACTAAAGCTCATCTAAAGCTCAAGCTCATCTAAAGCTCATATTAAAGCTTGCTTTAACTAGAGCACCTCCACTGCCACTTTGAAGCATGGGATGCTGAATACACAAAGTGCTGTGGCACTTTAATTAAAGTGTTCCACCCCCTCGCCCCCTCTGAGCAGTCATAGCAAAGAAGAGATGCATTTCATAGGTAGAGAGATTGAGTGACATACTGACCCTAGAGAAGTGCTTCCCCCTTACACCAAAGTTGGTGAGGCATACAGGTAGGGAAGTCCCAGGGTATTTTACTTTCTAGGGCTTTCATTTTTTTTTTTAACTTAGTCTCCAGTATTACAAACCACATCATGAATTACAGTGGTGATACGTAGGGGATGCACAGGGGTGCATGTGTACCCCCTGAGAGTGCCGGTGCATGCCATTTAGGCGATGGGCGGGGGGGCAGGCAAAAGTACCAGTGCCCACCCTGCAAGTGCTGGCCAATCACTGCAGCTGCTCCCGGAAGTGGCCATAGTCACTTCTGGAAGCGGCCGCAGTGATTGGCCATCGCGAGATTGGCTGTGGGGGTCCCCCTGAGCAGCAAGATCAGCCATGGGGGGACCGCCCCCCCGGCAGCGATATCAACTGTGGGACCCCCTCTGTCAGCAGGACTGGTTGTAGGGGGGGGGCACATGGCCCCCTCAACTAAGGTGGTACCAGTTGCCCATGTCATCCATGAATTAGGAGATCGCCTATGATTATGAGATGTTGCCCTGCAACATTTTTCTTGCCATTTATAAAAGAGCCAGGGTGAAGCTTCACTATAAACAGTCTTCTGGATCAGTGAGCAAAACCCCAATTAATATAGTCAAGGGGCTTCATAAGGGGACAGGAGCCTTTCAAATCCCACTGTTACCCTCAGTCATGCTTGAGCCTCACCTCAGGAAACTTAAATGGATACACTAAACTCTTTCTCAAGTCAATACCTCTCATTCTTAACTAAAGTGGGAAATCACGAGTACCACGAAATCCCTTTTTAAGGTTATGGCCCATACCAGCCCATTGGGTTTAGGAATGACTACTATAGGGCTGTACACAAAAATCAACATTTTGGCTTGGTGGCTGAAGCAAAAAATAAAATAAAGAAAGGCAGTAAGTTATATCAGTGTGCAACAGGCTGTTTTGGGGAACAGAAACTGGGAAGATCAGCAGCAGAAGCACAAGCACAAGCACTTTGGATTGACCTGAAATGGAAGTTTATTGGAATATTCCACCAGAAGAATTCAATTGGGGTCAAATGAAATATTTCCTTTGATATGAAATGAACCGTTTTGTTTCATTTTCAGATCTTTCTTAATACTTAACACTAGATTCACAAGGGGACTTGGGCCTTGAGAAGGTGCTGTCTCCCACTCAAGTCCCAGTGATTAAACCTCATTCAGAGCCAGAACTTGGGCTGTCCACATATCAGGTAAGTGCCCTCACCATTGCATAGTGAAGAGAGGGAAGAAAGAGAGACCCTATAGCCTTGTGTAGGAGGCTTACAGGGAGGCAGGATTCTAGCTTTTCCTCCAAAGAACAGTAAAATGTGTCATAAAAATGGAACAGCTTCAATCAGAAAGATTGAGAGTGCCCCCACCCAGAATATCCTACAGTTTGTTGGTAAGAGCACCTGGGAGAGACCAACCTCAGGTCATATATTTTCTCTGAATAAGGCAGGGTGGATGGGGGATTTGAACATGTATCTCCCATACTCTAGATAACTGAGGTTCCAAATAATTAGAGAGAGTGTCACCATCACCATGGCCATCTAAGTCCCTGTGAATCTATGGTCTGTTTCATATTTCCATAGTTTTTCTTTAAATATGGCCTCAGCCACTGGACACATGCACAATAGCTTCAGGTTGCCCCAAACTGCTGTTTCTGGCAAATAAATGAAAATCTGTCTAAACCCTGCTTTTCTACATTTTTTTAAGATCAGACAGCTGTCTCCAGAACAAGATGGAAGATGAACATGATATATGTAAACAAGTGGCCCTTTAAGGCATAGTATGGTACCCAGTTTGCTGCCTAAAGCGACTATGTTTGTCTGGAGCAGCTAATATGCCAATACTATGTAGCCTGTAGGATAAAATGTGAAAACATCTGTATATTTTTAAAATACTATCATGGCATAGAAATGCTTCTGTTTTTCTGCCTCTGAAAATACATTTCCTTTTGTGCCCAGCAGTTCTTCTGCTACACATCATGTAGGCAGATAGACAACCATGCAAACCAGCTAGCTTGATACTATACTGAGTCTGATAGAGCCAGTCTTACATATGTTATATATTCACCTTTTCTCTGGCATCTGCATTGCACTTGGGAAAACACTCACACGCAAAGGGATGGGCTCCAGGGAATGTAGAAACATTATCTAGCACGGGAATACTCAATTAATTTTCAGCAAGCAGCTTTTATAATACATAACATGCAGTTAACATAATACACTTTGGTCTTTTGCCAGAGATTCTAAATGATTAGACTGTATCAGTTTACTCTTGAAACACTGATTAAAATCTCAAAACTTTCATAGCAAATGATGCATGAACCAGAGTCAGAAATGTGATGATTGAAATATTGCAATGTCACAGATTCATCACCCAGCCTTTCCAGTTATGCACATTTCAGCTGGCCCCTTAAATTCTCCATTCACCCGTCCTAGTGATCTGCTCTCACTCTCCCCCAGTTTCCCTCCCCTCCCCTCTTGAAAAGATAATAGCTAGACCTTAATTGAAGCAAACAGGTCATTAAAACTGTAATTTTTGCAGACATTTGCAAAGACAGACATTCAGTCACTGCCAAAGACAGGCAAAGAAAAGAGGATTGGATGTTTTATGCACATTTAGCATTAGATTCTACCTAAAACCCAAGAAGCTAGGGGTTCTAGTCCCTCTCTTCAGCTACAAGAAATTTCTCTTAGGCACAGAATAAGAAAACAGCTACTCAACTTTTGCCCTGATACTTAAACTCTACCCTTGATAGAAGCTTTGACATACACTGACAACATTCATGTCCTTACTGAAATAAAAATACTGTCTCCGCCACTTCTTAGTGCACAGTCATCTCAAACAGCCTAGGGAGCTCGCAGCAGATAAGCCAGGCCAAGTCACTCTGATTAATTTTACAGCCTTTCTTGAGAAGAGCTCTCACCCCATCTTCTAAGATGCATCTAGTCCCTACTGGAATCCGGAAATGCTACATCATCATGCCTACTGTACAAAACACATTGTCCATCTTACTTGAGTTTTCTTTTAACAAGATACTTGACCAGCAACAAACTGCTACCAATCAAATAGTATGGTCTTTAGAGGTAAGGATATACTGGTTCAGTTTAAAAAAATGGCTGCCTGAATCTAGTTAACATAATATAAAGTTTTCAGCATGGCTGAATACCCATAAATCTCACTACAGTCAATAGAAACAGACTCCAAGTCACTGATACTCAGGCCATTTTTACTAATGTGCATGAACAGCATTGTGTATATCAGGGGTGTCAAACAGTCCACGGTTGGAGCTTGGGTAACTGGCCCACCAGGCTACAGATTGATGGCTACCAGAAGCTCGTGGGGGTTTGAGGGAGGGAGGGAGGCAGTGGGGCATCAACAAGGAGGACTGGCTTGCTGCATAATTTAGGGCCCTTGGGCCCTGGAGGACATTGCCATCAGTGGCAGGAGTGCAAGCAAGGGCTGCCGGCCTTGGTTACCCTCCAGCTGCTTCAGTCTTTGCCATCAGCATAGGCCCAGCTCCAGTTCCTGTGGTGCCAGCCCCACTGCCCACTGCTATGTGCTCTGCACTGGAGAGGTGAGGGAGAGAGGGGGATGGGGGAGTGATTTGTTCAAGGTCACACATCATGTCCATCACAGAGCCAAGAGCTGGCTTCCATCTATTTAAATCTCACATCAGTACTTGACCCTGGCTTCCTCTCAACTTTGTATTTAGAAGTCCAACTGTTGGCAGACAGTTTTGATAATGTTAGCTTATCATTTTTTACATAAAAGTCCTCTACTGCCTTCAACTTTCTGACCACTGGTTTCTAAGCACTAGTCATCCCAGGGCATGGCACACAGCATTTAATCCTATATATGAGACTGCCTTAGAGATTTAACAAAAACAGTGAAAATATCATGGTGATTTCCCTTCCCTCTCTACAGCCACATATGTATCCACCTGGTTTACCATTTCTTTTACTCTAACCATTTGAACCCACGTTCTTAAACTCACCTGGCCCATGTAGTCTAACACAGTATTGTTACAGTACAACTTCTATATTATTTCAGGCCTTTTTCTTTGCTCTGGCTCAAGCTGTATGAATGCAAGGAAAAAAAATTGCTGAATGAGATCATTTTTTTCTTCTCATCTCAGACATTCAGCCTGCTAGTCAGGGTTACTGGAATAAAGCAGGGAAGTTCTTTTTCCATAGCAAGCCATCTGGCTGACATAGACTCACACTGATGCTAATCTGTTGGTTTCTTTCTATTATTTTTTTTCCTGTGGAACACTTCATCTGCAGCTGTAAATTCAGACCTGCTCCCTCTGTGCAGAGCATTCATTTTGCACACATATTTATTACCACATTATGCCCCATTGTAGGTGTCAGGAAATCATTGTTATCCTTGGTGTGTCTACGTTGTTCTAATGTCAGGGATGTACTTTCAAATGGAAATTAAGCAATTATGTTTCACATGGGGAAACCTGACAGATGCATAGATTTTTACACCACTGGCAATGTCGCTGTCACAAAAGCAGTCATTGCTCCCGGCGGACTGTCAAAGAAATATAATGTATTTCAAGAGCAAGGAGAAAAATGCAGGAGTAATTAACTGTGTGATGAGAGTTCATAGATCATGTAGCTGTTTAACTTCAAAATGTGATAATGACATGACAATGAGATTACTTAACTCATCCTTGTAAAGAAGGCTCAAAGAAGCAGATTAAAAATATAGACAAATGATTTCCACCATGTATTTCCCCAGCCCAATTTTAATCAAAATGATATAACAGATTTAACAGGTTTCTTCCTTTGTTAGATATTAGTTTAATTAAGCTGTAGTTCAAATATAGGAGAAGCTTTAGGCAGAGCACAGCACTAGACTGATTCAGTAATGTTTTTCCCTTTGTACCACCTTCAGCTTTGTAAGCTTTTTGGGGCAGAGAGCATCGTCAGTGTTACTTGCCTATAAAGGACCATGCACAGTCCTGGTGCTGCCTTTGAAACAGTAAGTGGGTGTTCCACTTAGCTCTACACATTCATTGTAATGCAGCACACAAGAAGACATTGGGTGAAATCCATTTCAAACCTTATGCCACACAGTCCTCCCCCACTTTGGTTTTTTTTTTTATATTGCAGGCTTTATTTAGCAATCTTTTGTGCAGCTCTCATGTGTCTTTGGTCATTAGCCTAATACTTCTCCCCAGGGTGTGACAGACCAACAGCAATATGAACCTGGCAGCCAGCGAATGCAGAAAAAGAGGCTGTAACCATGCCCACATGTAAATCAACACAAATTTTTGGGCCCAAGAATAAATTAAAATAGAACAAGTTAAAAAGGCTACTTTTCAATGTTTAAATTGATATTTGCCAGTAAATGTCTGTGGTTTAAAGCAAGGCTTTGCTCAAAATTATCACTGGGAATGGAAAATTGTTAGTATATTATTTGATAGATTTATATAATAGCTTAAGAGACGTTTTCACCTCACAGCACCATCCATGGAAGATGTGTTAATTTTACATGGACAAATCCTATAGTCCTTGCTCAGAGAAAGTTCTCATTATTTATATGACAGCAATGCATAGAGACTGCAAACCACACAATTTGCAGTTCCTAGTAAACTGATGAAGAATTACAGACTTTTGAACGCTGGTAGGGTTAGGCCCAACTGAAATTTGGGTGCTCAACTCCAGGCACTTCAATATCTATCTCCTATAGAGAGGAATTCTGTAGCCCAAGCTGTTTATTACTAACAGAAAACACTTTTTGAAGTTCTAATTCATTCTAACATATTTCAAGAGCATAATTAAGTCCATTTTAATCTGCAGGGCCAACAGCAACATATAATTCTGTGGCTGAATAACTGACTTCTCTGGATCTGGGATGGCCATATATCCCCTTTCTCTTCTCCATCTTTCTGAAAACCTCTTGACATCCAGGTCCTGCTCCCATCTTCCTGTCTTCTTCCTCACTATCCCCAGTGTATGGAACACTTGGTTCATTGAGCTCCCACCCCTCTCCCTTCTTATCTTCACTCCATTTTCACAATCCACATGGGTTTACAGAAATTATATCTTGTCAAACTAGTTTGGAATGTTTTGTCGAGATTACACGTTTGGTTGATGAAGGCAATCATGTTGACGTAATATACTTAGATTTCTCTAAGGCATTTGTCTTCATTCCAAATGACATTTTGATTAGGTAACTATACAGTGATACAAAAGTCAAAATCATGCACATTAAATGGATACAAACCTAGCTAATGGATAGGTCTTAATGTTATTGTGAATGGCAAATCATCAAGAGAAGCCTTTCTAGGGGAGTCCAGCTGAGATTCTTATTAATATTGTCACCAGTAACCTGAAACAAAGGGAAATTAAGTTGATGGAAAATGATGAAGTTTACAGATGATACAGACAGGGCACAAGGAAAAAATGTCTTTGTCTACAGTCAAATTATCTATCTAGGAACAAAGAACACAGGCCTTACCTACAGAATGGGGGGGAACTCTATCTTGGCAAGTGTTGACTCTGAAAAGGATTTGGGAGTTATAGCAAATAGCAGTACAGAGGTCATATTACCTGTGTTTTTGGCAAAGATGTGACCATGACTCTGTCAAGTTCTTGTGTCCATGGCTCAAGAAGGATGTTGATAAACTGTAGAGGATTCAGAAAAAATACATGAGGGTGATTAAAGGACTGAAAATGTGCCTTATGAAAGGCTCAAGGAGCTCACTCTATTTAGCTTAACTATGAGGCCCTTATCTATTGGAGGAACTAATCCCAGTCCCTGTTGCAGCTGCTCTAGGAGCAGCTAAGGCCAGCTGCCTGCAGCTGCTGGGCTGCACCATGCCCCGAACTCTCCAGGGCTTTGCCTGTCCCCACTCACCCCAGCTCCTGGGCTGTGCTGTGCCATGGTGCAGGCAGGTGGTGTCAGATACTCCTGGGTCTGCTCCAGCAGGAGCTGGGATGAGTGGGAACAAGTGGAGCCCTGGAGGGGTTTGGGGCATGGTGCAGGCAGCTGGTATTGGCTGCTCCTGGGACTGGGGTAAGCGGGGCAAGTGGAGGCCTGGGGCTGCAGCAGGGAGCAGAGTGGAAGGAATGGTCAGTGGGAGCAGGACGGGGGCGTGAGGCTCTTGCTGCTACATGCACCCCAGGCGGGCTGCAGGCTGTGCTGGGCTTTTCCCAGGGGGCATGTGCCCCCAGATCTGCACGTGGGATGAGCAGGCTGCTGTTGCAGGCTGGGGCTGGCGGCAGCACTGGGCTCTTCCCAGCACTGGAAGGGCAGGTTGGGGCGGGGGGAGGGGGGAAGCTACAGCAAATTTTGGGATGGCAGCAGTCCTCCTGCTGGTGCTGCTGCCCACCCCAATCTCCTGGAAGAGCCCAGTGCCTATATTTTAAGCCTTCCCTTATGTCAACCCTTTCTGCATTTTGTTAGTCTGTTACCTTCATGCACAGTGTCATATTTACAAGTGGTCTGAGAGCTCTTTCAGATAGAGCTTGTCTTTTGAATGTTCCTTAAAGGCCAGGCATAGCTTTCACTGTAAAAATAAGGAGCATCATAGGATCCACCAAAATCAAGGCCTGAGGGAGACCCAAGAACTGTGACAGTCCCAATTATAGTAAAGAATTATTGGGAAACCTGGTTACTTTCATTGGTTTATTGATTTGTTCCAGAACCCCACACTGTCTCATGCTAGTTACTTCAAGAACAGACTGTCATGAGTTATAGCTGTTTAAAAGCAGTATTTACTTCCTATCTAGTATTTTTCACATATTCTAGCCATGAGAGGATGAAATACTATGTTCCAATTTTTTTCTTAATTGTAATACAGGATGGAACTGTGTTGGAAAGAAAGATTTCTTGCAACCATCCGAGGATCATTTTTTTTGTGTCCACCTTTTCTCCAACACTGCCAACCCCTCCCCCCTCTTCTCACCCTCTTTCCTGCTTTTCATCTTCTCTGTTAGTCTTCTGCATAAATACTCTTACCCGCAAATTAAATTTTTGGCATGGGCTCCTTGTCACTGAACAGTAGCACTGAAATAGAGACTTAAACTAGTCTATTTTTTTAACAACTTGGCTTTGACATAAAAACTAAACTAGACAATCATTCTGGAGTTCTTCTCTCTGTCCAAGTCGCACTTTCCAACCAATTGGCTAGCAAAAGAAAGGCACAGATGGCAATGGGCTAACACAACATTTCTTTGTTGTAATGAGACCATTACAGACATTTCTACTGCATCCAGTCCTCTTTCCCTAAAGTGCTCTCAGTACTACCGGTAGTGGCTTGACATTTGCTAATGGCTGTGAGAGATGTAGCATATGCCAGGTAGTTTAAAGTCCTGCCTTGTGCTGTGCAGGTGTTCTGGATGGGTGGGCACAGGAGAAACAGACACCGAGCATCTCCAGATCCACTGGAATTTGTGCATAATTCCAGACAAGCACTTCATTCAGTGCTGGGTTGTGGAAGCAACCGGCATGCACCGATTCCATGGACATGTGCTCTGCTGTCTGACTTGCACAATAAGACCAGGAACATCTGACACACAAAAGTATACTTTAATTGACAGAACACACCCCAGGAGATAATCAGCAATCAGAACTACACAGTAGCAATCCCACTTTAAAGAACCATAGAAACAAATCGGAATGGCAAGCTTTCAATAATCTTTTACAAATTTTAAATCCAAACTGTCAACTTTGAATCTGGATCCAGACTAAACTTTCCAGTGTTAAGGGATGTTTAGATTTGGGAAATTGGTTAAGGCCCCTTTACTCTGTGCCAGGTTCTATCCCATCCTGCTCTATTAACCCTGCTGTGGCAATCAAGAAGTAATCTTACATGTCTGCATTGTTCTAAAATGAACAATAGGGCACCATCTCTAACCATCTCTTTTAACCAGTCTGGGACTTTATATACTGTGCAGATTAAATTACATTTGCATGGAATTTACTTAATCCAGTTTTGAAAGTACCTCTTCATTTCAGTTGTAACCTTACGAGTTAGGAATTGCCAGAAATGCCCTTCTGAAATAAGGAAGTAATAATCTCCACTTTTCACTGACTTATCATAGAGGCTCAGGACAATCTTGGGCTGAAATTCCCAAATCAGCTTTTGAATTTAAGTACTTAATACTCTCTTCTGGGTATTGTGCTCATTTAAGTTCTATATGTACCTTCAACACCAACAGAAGTCAAGAGAGGCTGCAGCTGAGCATTGCCTTGAATAAAAATCATACCCCAGGGTAGGTAATACTGAGCACCCCAAAAATGAATAACCCCAAATTAGAGCCAGATTTTGACATTGTAGCTCTTAGACTTCTTTCAATTTCCATGTGTATAAAATGGGGATAGGAATTGCCTATTCTTGTAGGGGCTTTATATTAAGTACAATATGACCTTTATTTTACAACTGCTGTGAAGGACAACAAATAAGCACAATAACTGAGGCCTTGGAAAATTAAGGTAATTTTCAGTACAACAGACACTGGGAGACGTGTGTTTTAGAAAGCACAGAGTTTCTGAAAATTCAGTTTGGGAAAACTGAGGTGGAACTATAGGGCTTGTTCTCTAAAAACATAAAACAAGTCATTTTGGAGTTATGCTGTGAACTGATTTTGCTGGACTCAGCAACGTGAGTGCTGTTTTCTTGTAGGCTGAGACACTGCCTCACTCCTCCATCCCCAGTGTGCATAAAAACATGAATTCTAAAGAAAAACAAATCTCAGATGAAAGATGTATTTGTAAAAGTGGCTGAGCTTTCTTTGCTCATTTGGCTCATGTTAACACTAGTAAACTGATTTGACCATCACTGAACAATGACACCTGTGCTTTGCACCTTGCTCTCTGGTGTTTGCAAACGAAACTGAAGTAAATTAAGTCTCCCGAGAGCTCTGACACCTTGTTATCAGCATTTTGAAAACAGTCATGGAAACATCAAAATAAAGCTTTGGCAAATGGACAGCTTGTCCCCTATGTCTGATAAACAATTCCTTGTTAAAGTCAGAAGAGAGACGAACTGGTTACCATTTTGCGTACTTCAGTGTTTGCATATGTATGTATATACCTCCTACATGAGTGGTGGTGAAATTTGTGATCAGTTACATGGATATTGCAAAACCGCTTCACCTGCAGTCTTCCCAATTCATCCCCAGGCAGTTATTCTAACATTCCAAAGCCCTGAGCAAATTCAAACACATAATTACTTTTTTATATGGAGACAGCAATAGTAAAAAAGTCCTTAAGCATGGGCATGCTTTACTGAACCTTTGTACCCATTTACACCAGGGCAACAAGCATGTATAAGTCTCAAAAGCTCTAAAATGGAACAGTAGAAATGGAACTTCACAATAACAGAAGTCAGATGGTCAGGCACTGGTGAACTAACAGCCAAGAACGGTCATAAGATGCAGTACAGTGGTGATGATGGAATACCTAAAATAGGAATAGCCATTTCGGTTGTATAAAGAGACTATAAAAAACTGATAAAGTGTTGGCAGAGACTGCAGGTTCACATCTATCCAAATAACTGCCTAACTTCTTACACTTACTATCATTTGAGTTTATATACAAACTACAGATGACTGTGATGAAGAAAATGAAACGGAGACCCTTTTTAAACAAAAACACCAAGAAAAGGAGGTGTGGTCACTGTGTCTTATGACCAATTTATGGAGGGTACTTATGATGAAGGCAGAGCTGGGCAATGTGGGTAGGGTAAAACTAATGTTTTTCAGTTTATCTGAATAAATTCTAACACACTGCATCCTTACAAACCCTCCAGAAGAATAACTTGGCATATGCAGGAGGCCAGTACAGTAAGTAGGATACAATACATTCTTAGGTCCAAATGCTGATGAAATTCTGGTAACACATACAAGACTCATACTTTCCCTGGAGCAGATACTGAAAGTGGTCATAACCTGGTGATGGCATAACAATGTTCTTCTTTCTTCTCCCTACATTCAAATTTGGGTCTGTACCCTTAGGAAGGCAAATGGTTCTGCTATACATGGGCAGGTCAATAGATCTTCTGTAGTCTGAAAGTTTCCTTCACGCTCACATGTGGTGTTTACTTCGTTGGAGTAGCCCCACAGTTGCATATTCACTTTAGTGTTTACAGACCCCTGGTTAGGGACTGTTCAGTGTTGGCCAATCAAACTGCATCTCCAGAGAGATGTTCAGCAGTTTTGATATTCATCCTAACTCTCTCCTGGGTCACCTCTAATCATGATTGCCACATTTTTATTCATGTGACTGGCAGCATTTAATCCAGTGGCTGTATTGTAGAGGGGCAACTTCTGCATGATTTCAGTCTATTAGGAGCTGCAAGGTGGCCATGTAGTTGGTGTTTTCTGTCTTTGATATGCCAAGTACATTGTTTTGCTTGCTACTGCTTTCCTGGTGGGTTGATTCCAGCAAGAAGATGGAGACTATTGACATTTGTTGTTTGAAGGCATCTAGTAGTCCACCTGCAACTTTCATTTAGCAATGTTAAGCTAATTTGCACGTGCCAAGCTTTCTCAAACTGGGTATGAATATTCAACTGCTAAATAAAGTGCAAGTGCAGTAGCTTGTAATGTTGTTGGGTTGGCCCCTCTATTTGGAGGTGATGAGTTTCTTTACGCCACAAAGTAAGACTGAGAAAACAACATTTGAGGAATGTGCTAAAGAATTAAGCAGGATTTCAATAAGCTACAAAATTCACTCTTCTAAGAATTCCGAACCAAATTCAGAGAAAAATCTGCTTTCTTCATCCTTCTAGAGGACATTTAAGTCATCAATGATGACTGTAAATGAGGTTGTACATGGGGGAGGGGAGAATCAAACAAACATAAATTACCAGACATACTACTTCTGTGTGACCCTAACACATTTTTCTAGCCAAAGCAACAAAAGGGAAAAGGAAAGCAAGAAGTAGAGGAATACAAATTAATAAACAGAAAAAAATCAAAGATGGAAACAGGTCTGAACAACGAATACAATTATTGATGATACCTAAAGGACGCTATCTCAAAATAAAAACAAACTTTTAAATACTTAGGAGTAATTGTTACAGAAGGCTCTAGATCAGACAACGAGGTAAAAGACAACAACTGCAGTAGCAACAGAATTCTGCGAAAAACTGTCCAAGAGTTTTAAGGACATTAATTATTTCCACCAAAATAAAGTTTCATGGCTCTTAGATTAAGGGTAAACGTCAACAGCCCTATTGACAAGTGAAAGATAGACCTTGAATACAGCTACAGAAAGACAGATAAAAGTTTTTGAAATGAGATGCTACAGACAGCTCTTAAAGCCGCAACATGCAGCTCATAGGACACATCATTTAGTGAGAGCTGCTGCTGTTGGAAAATTTGAAAGTCTCCTGGATATTGTAAAGTGAAAACTGAGCTGGTTTGGCCAAATTGTGAGATCCATTGGCAAACACAATGCTTCAAGGGAGGAGACAAAAAGACTAAGGAAAAGACAGCTAGATAAATATTACTGAAAGGACAAGAAAGGCCCCAATAGGATTTATTACTTAGAATAGACAAAGAATTCTGTCAGACAATTTAGACAGAGGTGTTCCTGCCCTGAGCTCCAAATGTCCCTGCCAGTCCTATTTTCCTATGATTCTGTGTCAGTTACAGACAGAGGTTATAGGTGAGCTGTTACTATGGGGTCCTGTGACTTTGGAGGTTGTGGGAAACTATCACACCAGAAGTTTGTGTTCTTTAATATGCTTTTCTTTAATATGTTAGTAAAGTTGTTTTAAATAGCATTTAACCTAAAATTGGCCTAACAAACATAAACTAATTATTATTTGATTGTACTTTATTTCCATGTGAAATTATTTCAAGGTTCAACAAAGGTTGTTTCATACATTTCCATGAGCAAGGATAGGTTTCTTTGTCTTACTTGAATGAAACATAAAATACACCAACGTAAGAATTAAACCACTCTTTATTAAAGTATATCATATTATTATACATCTCATATTTTGAATATAAACTAGCAAAAATAGAAAATTCAGTTTAGGATCAGTTAAAATTTATGCATCTTCTACACACAAGTATCTTGAAATTTCTATTAATATACACATTGATGAATTAAGCTGTGAAAAGTGATAGTGCTTCATGCTAGTCAGCCCAGGGTCAGGCTAATAAGAGAAAATCTCAATACAGACATCTATTCAGAAGATAATTTTTGCATGTGAGATACTTTAACATTTAAGAGCTCAAGCCTGCAATTTTTTACATTACAAACTATAACTGGGCAGAAAATAAGAAAACTGAATAATTACTCCCTGTGTTTGGTTGAAATTTAGTATCCCAAAAATATCCCAATCAATTCTACTCAGAACTCTCATTGACATCAATGGAAGTTATACATTACTACCAGAACTGAACCAAAATAATTTTTACCTACTACATGGAACACATGTTCTTAAGGCTTATGTGAACACATATAGGCCACATACTTAAATGCTTTGATGGAATGGGGACACAGTTAAGATTTACAGAAATATATGGTCAGTCAGTCATTTTGAAAGCTCTGTTAACTGCTAACTTTATAAACATTTATTTGGCAGGATTACATGTTAGCGGTAGTCTGGTAAACACAGGAATTTGTACAAATGCAAGCTCTGTACCTGATAGACACAAATATACTATATATGAATAAATCGTGGTTTGGATGAGACAGGGTAGTTAAGGCTTCTCTTAAAACGTACTGATTTTCTCTGTACATGCAGTCCATGTTCTAAATGCTCAATTTCCTTGTTTCCGTGTTGGAGGCTGCAAGTGAGAGGAACAGTAGAAAAAACTCTGATTGCACCTAGGGTTGTTGGTTGTGGCCATATTGGTCTAAGGACATAGGCAGACAAGGTTCTTTGGGTAGATGTGGTATCTTTTATTAAGACCAACTAAATAGCTGGAAAAATTGTTCTTTGCAAGCCTTCGGGCACAAACACCCTTCTTCGGGCATATAGCATCTGTGCTGGTGTTTTGCGTGCACCAACGGCCTCTCTCTGTGCCTGAGGAAGGGTGTTTGTGCCCAAAAGCTTGCAAAGAACAATTTTTCCAACTATTTAGTTGGTCTAATAAAAGGACCAAAGAACCTTGTCTGGTCATATCCAGTTCACTCTCCCTATCAGCATCCACACTGCCACTGTGCGACACAGGATACTGGGCAAGATGGACCTATCATCTCACGCAGTAAATGGCAGTTCTTATGCTGTTTTTACTTCTCCTTCATCCACCAAAATACACTATTGTCCTGTAAAAAGAAAATGAAACCATATATAAAATGCAAACTTTTAGTATCTTTAGTATCCTTATCCATTATAAAAAAACACCACCCCTCAGCCTTGTCATGAGCTGTTTTTTTTTTTGGTTTTTTTTTTTTTTTTTTTTTTTACAGCTCTGCCTTTATAATGAAAGTGACGTGAATTTTCACACTATCAGAACAGAGTGATATTTTTTAGACAAAAAATGCAAGTTCAGGTTGATAAACTATTCCGGCTGAATTCAGTGAACAATTTTGAAATGGAAAAACAATTAAGATGTTACTTTTTGACATTTTAAAACTTGTTATAAAATTCCCAAAAATGAACAAACAAAATTATAAAGAAATATTTAAATCATTTCATATTTGAAATGGGAATTGCTGGCTCCAACACAGCAATAAACTTAAGCATGTGCTTAAGTGTCAGTGTTCGAGTTATCCCGTTGAGACGGATTTTTATGGGTATCACACATGCAAACACATCAATTAAGTAGCTCACATACTTCAAGGTAAACATCTGTGTTAAGTGCTTTGCTGGATTTGGGCCAGTGTGCTCAACACTCTGCAGGATCGAGACCTTCAGCCCTGATCCAGCAATGTACTTAACCATGGGAGCAGTCCCACTGCTTGCATGAAGACTACTTGTGTGTTTAAAAGTTAAAGTTAGACATGTGCTTAAGTACTTTCCTGGAAGGGCCCTATCGACTGATATGGCATTAACTATAAAATTTGAAGCAGCATAACTTTAATACACTGCTCATTTAACATTTATCTGTTGAGCACTGCATTTCTTAGAATAAGGCGTGCCCAGTTAAAAATACATTTTTAGAAAGTGCATAAAAGGCTTTAAAAGCTGCTTTGAGATTAAGAGAAGTTAAAATAATGTAACCAAGCCTCTTTATGTTCCCTTCATTTCCTTCTCTGACGTCTTTGTACTGGCATCTAAAAAGACAATGAAAAAAAACACAAACATTCATTTATTCAATTAAGAATAAAATTAAAGTTAGAGGGTAACAATCAAACTTCTGAATCCAAACATCACTGAAACTTTCTTAAATTCCAGACCTGCCTCCAAACTTTGCCACCTTGGTCTCCCTTCCTATGGGTAATAATCAAATTACTGAATGTTATTTCCACAAATAAAACCATTTTTAATTTATGATAAGGTTAGATTCAAGTCCAACTCTGAAAGATTCCCCCAAGACAGCATTTTTGCAGGACGTTTTTCACACCCATTGAAGTCGGTCTGTTTGTGGTGTAAAGTCTTAAAAAGTGCAAACAAACAAAAAGTTTTATCCCCAAACAACAGAAGAAACATCAGACACTTGCATGTACATTTAATGAAGGCATGTTAACCAGGAAAATAACGACTACATTTCCCTAATAATCCTGGCAATTATTTAATGCTAAACTAACCAAGCAAGAAATATCACAGCAACACTTCATAATGACTTTCTACTACCGCTGGCCATTCATTTTAAATATATTTAAATCCT
Source organism: Crocodylus porosus (assembly GCF_001723895.1). NCBI lineage: Eukaryota > Metazoa > Chordata > Crocodylia > Crocodylidae > Crocodylus > Crocodylus porosus. The sequence goes on along the minus strand of NW_017728906.1, from coordinate 154,178,348 downwards.
CATTGTGGTAGGAAACATTATTTTATATATTTGGCACCATATGCTTTTCATAATATCTTACAGCTACATGTTAAGGAAGTTCCAAAGTTACTAAATGCATTTTATTCTTTTCTAAGGGGAAAAGATTTTTTTAACGTGAAAGCTCTAATGCTTTTGAAAATGGCTTGTTTTTATAATGCATGTACTTTTGCAAGACCAAGAACACAGTTCCTAATAAAATTTCTGTTGTTATAAAAGTTACTGCATGTCTGACAGCTGAAGTTGAGATGTGACACACTAATGCAGAATGCATCTGTATTCACAGGAAGAGCTCCAGACTTGCCCTTGAGTGAAAGGATGAATGTAAAATTCATGTACAAAAAAAAAAAAAGGAAGAAAGAAAGAAAAGGTGTACGAGATAAGAAATTAAGATATTTTTCATCTGCACATGACTTGGCCTGCAATCTAATTCCCACCAAATCAGAAAGATTAATTTGCCCATCTCTTAAGAACAATATTCACAAATCATTTAATTTATTAAAGGACTGGCTTCTAAAGCTCACTTCATGAAATCTCTTAAGCTTTAAAAGTATAAAGTGCAAAACCAAAAGATCTAGTTATCTAAGGCCAACTCTGTTTTGTCTATACTTTAGTGCCTTCTGTATCCTCACCCTTTTTTTTCCTATTATGATTTCCTATGTCCTGTGCTGCACTCAAACTTCTCTTCTGACTATTCTGTTTATTCACAGGGAAAGGGAAAGAGCTGTGACCTGAAATCACAAAGACCTATTCCTTCCTCCCAGAATTATTTCCCATATCTACACTTGAATGTTTGGATTTCCAGATTGGCCTCCACAGTCACCTATGGACTTCCATACTTTCTAGAAGACTGTCATTGTATTGATGGACTACCACATCTGTTGTCAATCATTTTTAGCCTTTCCATTAATATGCACCAACTTCCTTTCTTCCTACTCTTCTAAGCATTTCTGAGATACCAATGATGTGAAGGTGCAGTCCAGCTAGAACAGCCATCTAGAATAGTAGTCCAGCTAGAATAGCCACCTGTAGTCCAGCCAGAATAGCCTCCGACACTACTGGCAGTGCCTGTGGGTGGTCCCCAATCACTGCTGGTCGCCGCTGCTGGCATCTGTGGGCGGTTGTCAACCACCGGTGGCACTTGTTACCCCCCGCCACTGACAATACTGTGGCTGCCTGCAGGAGCTCACCGCTCGCCGCCACCACGCTCCCACAGCTGCCACTCACCGTGCCCTCCCAGCCTCCAGGGGCAAAAGGCGTTCATGCTCTTACTTATTAGGTATATTGGGATCTGGGCATCCGACTCCCATATAGTTTCTTTGAAAATCTCAGACTTTGTCTTTAAATAATCATTTGCAAGTTACTTTAAAAAGAAACTATGATTTTCTGAAGCTAAACACAACACATTCAAACACACAGATAAAACGTACGACCTTTCAGCAACTATGTAATTCTTCAAGGAATTCTACAAGTATCACCACCTGCCTTAGACCCAACACAGTTCTACAAGTACAAAAACAAAACAAGCATTTGTTTCAAAAATCAATTTATTACAAGATGGTAATTTCAACATGTATTGAGTTTGGCTACAGCATGTTAGAACAAAAACAAGGCATGCATTTTCTCTGTAAAGAGTCCCTACCCAAGCCTGTTCCCAAGTCTTCTGTCTGGATCAATAAGGAACTCTTAGGCTAGAACTGTAACCCAATTTTATACGGTGTGTAAATCTAGAAAATGTAACACACTTACTGGAACTACAAAGCATGTTTCAGTAACCAATTAACAAAAGCAAGCTAACCAAAAAAACAAAAACTGTCTCCCCACCCCCACCAGAGATGGCTTTAGCACAATAGTAACTATAAAAATAACAGTTTTAATAAAATATGTTCATTTTAGTCACAAGTCTTCATTTTTTTGCTTTAGGCTTTGAACTAAAGAAAGTAGAAATGGATTTCATCCCACTCTTGTCAACTTTGGCCAAAGCTTTCTGAGCTGCAGACATCTTGCTATTTGTCTGTTAATGAAATTAAGAAAACAGAAAAAAAAATTAACATGTCTACAGAATGCGATGCTAAGCTACAAAATCATGTATACTTAAGTCAAATCAGGGTTTGCCTGGTACATTTAGTCCACTATAAGGAAAGATGATACACTGAAAGGAAAATCCTTACAAAACAAATTTGAGATTATTCAAAAGAAAGTGGTTGTCATGAATTACTTAACCTCAGGGGGAAGGGGAAAGAAAAAAAAAGAAACCAACAGAATTTGTTACAAGGGCAAGGAGGCAAAATGTATCTCCACTCTGGAGAATGAGATATCCTAACTCAACCATTTACTTTGGACTAATCCCTGAGTGTACATTAACAGGAATAATGCACGCACTATAACAGATGCATACTGTACCCTGCGACTCAATCTCATGATTATGTTGTCAGCAGGCTGAATTACAGCCTTGCATTACAGATGATGAATAATTCACACTGATTTACTATCAAACTCTTTTTAGTACAGTGAAATAAAGGGAAGGAGAGGAAAGAACACTAAACACCAAAGGCAGCAACCAAAATTTGCTAAGCATTCTAAGGCCACTGAGACAGCTTCCTGAAGACTTTTACACCTAAACCACATTTTATGAGGCACATTTTATACAGCTGACTTTTTTCCTTTCCTACATTTTAAAACATAACTTTGAAATCTCTAGCTGTTTTCCCTATTAAGACATCTTTACACTGACCTTTCCTTACTTCTCATAATGTTGGACTTCCCCATTTTATTACTCAGGATCACTTTTAACATTAAAGACAGAGATATGCAGCACAGTAAGATTATCTGCATTTCACACAATGCAAACAAAAGCAGTGCCAAAATATTTTAGAAGATCAGTACACTGTACAGAATTCAAGAATCAATTCTTCTTTCCCAGATTCTCTCAATGTACTTCATTATTTCAGAATTAAAACATGTCTAATGGTAAAGTGAATCAACTTTCTTTTATTTATTTTGTACATGTATGCCAAGTTCAAAAGCTACCTGCATGTTGTAAGTAGGGGAGAAAAACAAATTAAGATTCCAAATATTTCATAAACACCATACATTCAGAAGAAATCCTGTCCTTTCTTTTGAGGTTACTGAGTGTTGCAGACACAAGAGGGCTTGGGAACAAAGAGAAGTGCCAAAGGACTGTGGGAAGCAGATAGGTCACTCAAAAGAATCCACTAGCCTCCAGTCCTTGTAGAGTAGGAGTGTAAAACAACTATGGACATCAAGCGTCTTAGGGTCACAGAGCAGCATGGAGTGGCTCTACTGCTTGGCTACAAATACTCCTTTTTCACAGCAGGCACAATAAGGCTTCAAGAGTGCACAACGAGTGCACCCTTCAGAATGATACAGCAGTAGATTCTACTGGACTGAGCTTTGGACTAAACTCAAAACTCACAGTAAAACTGGCACATGAGGTAGCATGGTGTCGATTTACTTTATTTAAGTCAAGTGGCCAACCCACACATGCATAAGGCCTATTAGAACATCTCTGGGAATTCAAGTTACTGTTGCCTTCTTTGCTGCTGCTTTCTTGTCCTGATACTCTGCCTGATAAGAAATTTTTATACTGCTGAAGGACCTCTGATCCATGCACCTCAAAGTGTTTTACAAACTTTAGCTAAGCCTGACAACACATTTGTGAAGTAGGAAGATATCTAGGGTCCATGGCTAAAATCCATCTGCCTCTGGATGGGAGCACAGCAGTTATTTAAGTACAACATTACAAAGCATCTTAAGACTAGGCAATTATCAGGTTAAATTAAAAATGATGGGGGAGTTCAAGGAAACAGACTAGTATTGCTTATGCTATTTTTCCAGGATTCTAAAATCAACATCCCTCCCATACCTCTAAGGAGAAGCACCTAGGGATCCTTCATGAAAATAAATGGTAAGGACTTTATAAGGCTTTTGATTTCCAACATTTTTTCCCAGTTTTATTCATATCAACTACATACATTTAAAAAAAAAAAACAACACACACTGGGCATGTCTACATGAGATGCTTTGAGCACAGCAGACTAATTCTACTGCTTATTAGTGTGGCAGCAAAAACCTGTGCTACTGTGCAATAGAACTAGTCTACTGTCCATTAGCATCACCAAAAAAGCAGGCACTACAGCTAATGCGCAGTAGCGCAGATTACAACACATTAAGGTAGTACATGAAATTACAGGTACTAAACTTTATGTGTTGTAATTATGGCACATTAATGAACATGTAGATGTACCCACTGGGTTTGGAAGAAGACCTGGCAGGATTAAGGTGAATCTATCCACCACATAGTACACTGTTTTTGAAGTTTTTTTGCTCAGAACATACAAAAAATACTTTCTGAAATCCTCCATTCTGTATTCACTTTTAAAACAAAGAGGTATTCTACAAAAAGAAGGGGCATCCTCTGCAACTCTCTGGTGTTACTGTATGTTTCAACAAAACACATATATACAGAGTGTACCTACCTTTTTGTTCTTCATATCATTACTGTTAAACTTGGTATAATCTTCATCTGCCTCCACGGGTACATCTGACAATTTCTTTTTCTGCAATGTCAGAGTGATGAAGTTGTTCTGTCAGCCATTCATATGATGTTCACACACTGAAACTTAAAACTGAAAAGGGCTTTGGGGGTGTAAAATGGCCTGTGCAACCATTATGCAGTAGTATATCTCTTTATATTAATCTCCTCTCAGAATGCATGAGTATTAAAAACATATTTCTGAAATCCAGAAAAGGTTGTTGGATTTGGTAGTAAATATTTTCTTCTTCATCCACCCAAGACTGATTTATTGAATTGCTTTAGTATACCTCTGAACTTCCATTATTTCACTTTAGTATTTAATGCAAAAACAATTTGGAGCATCTTTATGGACTGTTGTTGTTGTGTCCCTCTACTAATCAGGGAGTAGAGGATTAAAATATGGGTCTTTATGGGGCTGGAAAGCACCACAGAACACCGTTGCTGCAAGCATGCAAACAGAATATAATCTAAATCTGTTTGTTGTATGCAACGTCTCTTGGGATCATTACTTTCCACAATCTGGTAAGAGCCATTGGTTGCTGTGGTTGTGTTTAATGCTTTGTCATTTTAATTAAACATCAATTCAGCTTTAACTATGAGTGAAGTCAAAAGAAGTGAAGGGTGACAAGGGCCTCGGATGATCGAGCCTTAAGAATGCAGGTTTCTTTCCTTAAGATGTTTGCATTTGGTTTAAATGTGAAAATTCTCTGATAAGATTGCTAAAGAAAAAAAGCATATACAGTATTTCACAGATTGTGATGAGTACATTAGTTTTTTATTCTTCTACATCTGATGTTAGTACCATGGCCTTAATATCCTGTGAAACCCGAGCTGTGGCTTTTCCAGTTTTTGTACTAAAGCAAATGACTTTGCAAGTAAACTGAAAGATATCATACCATTTAAAACTCCTATTTTACTCTCTCTTCTTAAAGCACTTGTGATCTCTCTCACTCTGGCACAGAAGCCAGGCCTGCAGCTTAGATTTCTCAAGCTCTTAGTACCAGATCCAACAGCAGGCTTCCTTTTGACTTCAAGAGGATTTGGATTGAGGTCTTAGGGAGGTAGTTTTATAAATGCACAGTTGCACAGCTATTACATTTTGACATGACAGCCTAATAATAAACAATAATTTTTATATTTTAGAATCTTATGAACAAGCTTTTACTGTTCAGCAAAATGTTCAGCAAAATGTATGAGTTCAAGCTTTAAGAGGTCAAGTGTTCTGTATGGCCGTGTACTGTAAAGGACCAGTTACTACTCTAAGAACCTGAAAGGTATAGTGGGTACAATTCAACACTGGTGGTTACAATTAGTTAAAGAAATAGCTTTCACTAAAACATTAAATACAGATTTCCTCTGTAATCTCCCCCAGATAGAGGATTTTTGTATCTGAGAGGTTTCTGCTCCCTTCAGAAATTTATTTAAAATTATTTTTTAACATTCAACTATTGTGTACTAGTGTAAGAGGTACATATTGGATTTGTATTAATTACTTGGATCTATATTAACTCATATTTCTTTCTTAAATATGCCCTGCTTTCATTAAGAGAAATATTTTTTAATAGCTAAACAAAAGAATCATAGAAAAAATATGGCTAAAAGGCACCTTAAGAGTCCATTCCCTGGTCAAGGCAAGAACATCTCAGTCTAAACCATTCCAGCCAATCACTTGTCTAATCTGCACTTAATTTCCAATGAGGGAGATTCCATAACCTCTCCAGGTAATCTGTTCCAGTACTTAAACTATCCTCACAGTAAAAGAGCTTTTCCTAAATTTTTATTCTTGTAATTTCAGCCCATTATTTTTTGTTACGTTCACTGTGGACTTAGAGAAACAGCTGATTACTAGATTTAAGGAAAGTTTCAAGCAAGTCATATTTCTCTAATTTTGTGTGTCAGTCCTCTGAATCAGTGAAGAGATGCACAATAAATTGCCATTTTAGGCCCTGAACCTGGAAAACATTTAAGCACATAACTCAAGATGTATGCCAACAGTGGTTCTGTAGAAATCAACAGAGTCATTGGTGTTATTTTATAAATCAACTGTTCAAAAGAATTATAAGAACTGCTTTTGTTGCAACCAAACTGTTCTAACAAAAATATTTTACAACTTTTCTCTACTTTTTTAAAAACACATTCATGCTATCCCAATGGTATGAAAGTTATTCATACACAATATGGAATCCACATCACTTTTAGGTCAATATAGTTAACATGCTTTTATACCTAACGTATGTCAGTTGGCTCAGGATGTATGTTTAATATTTCTTACAATACATGAAGACAGATAAATCTTCCCAAAAATCAAAAGACCAAGTTCTGGCCCCACTGTTTCAAAGCTCAACCATATGGAAGTAACTTTTGTTAGGTCTGGTCCATAGATATGGATCAGAGATCAAATGCCACTAACGACAGTATTGTTCACTTATTCCTGGATGTGAAAGCTGACGGAATTCTTCACTTAAAGAATCAGCGAATGAACAAGGGTTAATGTTATACTTAGTTTTGGGCACTAGTGAAGATACTATACAAAAGCTGGTTGTGGAAAATAACCATGGAACATGCAATCATGGGTGGATTCAGTTTAAATAGAAGGATAAACAAGATGCATCTGTAAGTAAGATTTCTATTCTCAAATACACACACTTTGAGAAATTGATAGAACAAGTCAGCTAACTCAAGGGGGCTGAAGAATTCAAGGATGTGCTTGTGGAGGAACTTTGAAATTCCCTAATTCAAAGGTACAAACATGATCTGGCACTTACCCTAACAAACCAGGGGAGAAAAATCTTGTGTGGAAGGCCTCAGACCTAACTACATGAATAACCATCTGAAAAAGGACATGAGGAGCTATAAGAGTTTACAAGAGATGGGGAAAAGAAAAAAAATCCTGATCAGCAAAGAGAATGTAGGGATAAAGGAATAACTGCCAAAAGTCACACCAAGTGAAATGCTGCAGAGGAAATTAAAACAAACCCAGAAAAACTTTTCAGCCATTAAAAAAAAAAAAAAAAAAAAAGAATATATGGAATAGAGCCTCTATGCACCAAGGATGGGACTAAGCTTAGGTACAGATCAAACATTAACTGCATACCTTACACCTGTGTTCAACATCATCTTACTGAGAACTGAGGCAAAGGCTAGAACTAAAAGGAAGAATAGTGTGGATAAGGAACTCTGATGTGAAAACAAAGCTCAAAAAATGTAATGTGCTCAGACTGATTCTGCATGTGTGTGCATGTCTGCAAGTACATACAGGGAAGAGGTTGCAAATCTCAGATCCCAGAATCCAAACAGTGGTGATACGTGACACTGCAGGTGCAAAGATTTTTAATGAATTATCAAATTGGGGATGGCACCACAACTGGAAAACCTAGCATCTCTATTTAAGACATGCATGGGAAAAATGCTCTGGGCAACAAGAAGCACACCAGTCTAACCTCAATAGCACACAAAATTCTGAAGCAAAGAATAATTAAAAGATGCTGAGATAAATGGTGTCGCGACCGGGTTTAGTGGTCACAGTGTGGGCCAACACAATCGAGCAGGTGGGGGCTAGCGGCAGAGAGTCAGGCGGCTAATACTCGTACAGTTGTGGAAAAAGGAGTTTATTTACTTACGCTACCAGACAGTAGTGTAGCGCAGCTCGGACCTGGTTACAAACGACAGCTGCAAAACCAGTCGATAGCTATTAGGCGGACGAATCGCTAGTCAGGTCGAACTTGAGCATGCAAGGGTACGGTACGCCGGGAGATGACGGTGGCGGAGAGACATTCACAAGTGGCCGGCTTGTGAAGTAGCGGGTGCCAAGGTCTATGATTACCAGCCCTTTATTCAGGGGTTTTGCTCTGGGGAGGGGACCTAACAGGTCGACTTGCCATGTTTTCCCAGGGCGAAGGCAAGCAGGTCTAATGCTCCCCTGTGACTAGTTGAGAGTGACATTTCTCTTTTACGCAGGCCTCGCATGCTTGTGCAATTCGCTCCCAGTCTGTGAGACTACCGTAAGTCGATTTTTCCTTCACTTCCTGGCGCCAATGGTAGTGACAGGCATGGGGACCGGGGTAGGCCCCAATGTTTGTGGAGCCATGTTAGGAAAGGGTCTGCTCTTACGTCAGCGTCAGTTGCTTTGGCGGTAAAGACAGAATCAGCGCGGAGCAGGTCTCGCAAGTACTTGTCAATTATTTCATGGACTGGGTCAGTTGAAGTGACATGGGACCTTGTGTGTTTTATGAGTGGCAGCACTGTAAAGGTGGAGAGCATTTCCCAAATTTCTTCCCATAGGTCTCTGTACTCGGTGGGGCTGGCTGTTCCTGTTGCCACTTTACATAGAAAGTGGGAGTCCACTGCCATCACTGGAACCGGTAGGGAGTTTCTATGGCTGTCTCGGCAGTGTTTCACCATGATGGCGAATCCAGTAAGTTTGCATCGTTGGACTGAAGCACTGGGGTCAGCGTATTCCATTCTTACGTATTTGCAGGGCTGGCAATATACTCCGTAGACGTTGTCGGTTTTTGTTGAGCCATATGATGCCATCCATGCAGGCGCAGTGGTACCGTATAGGATGGGTGTTGTTGGTGGGGGTTCAGTCGGAGCAAGATTCTCATGTTGCCAACTGTGCCAGTGGTACAGGTGGTTGAGAACTAATGTACTCCATGTCGCTGGTTCTCCCTGGAAGTTGGTGTCCGGTTGGTCATGGAGTAGACGCGGTAGCAGGGTTGTGCCTATGGGCTTGGAGTTTTCCCCTTCCAGCTGCCAATGGTTCAGCCAGCTGTGTGGCTAGTAGGACTTTTCCTACCGTACCGTAGCGGTGCTGAGCAGTCTGTATGGTGCGGTGAGCGGTGTAGACTAGCTCTCCCTGTGTCTTGCATGCCACTGCGAACAGGTGCTCTTCAGTGTACCCAACTGCGATAGTCAGTGGGGTTGTTGGGTCGATGGCATGTAGAAGAGTGTTTCTTACCGCCGTTAACAGTTCTTGGAGGGCTTTGGTATCTCGTGGGGTCCATGGAGCTTTCTGGCGGGTTTTGTTTTGGATTTGCTGTTGTACTTGTCCGAGTACAGGCAAGTATTTTGGCTCAATGTGGTAGCGGAGCCAGCCTAGGCATCCGAGAAGGGATTGGAACTCGGCTTTCATTTTTGGTGGGGTTTCTTCCCACACAGTATCCACTTTTTCGTGTATGGTGCCATAGCCGGTAGCTTTGTCAAAAGTCGTGCCTAGGAAGGTGATGCTGTTGGTGGGCTTGAGGCGAGGTTTTGCCGGGTTAACCGTCCAGCTGTCTTTGGTAAGGTGCTGTACTAGGTCTTTTGTTACATCTCGTACCACCGTCGTATCGCGGCCCATGATGGCTAGGTCATCTATATAACTCCAAATTTTTACCCGTTCACTCGCTGGGTTTTCCATACAAAATTTCTGGAGACTGTGGTTCATGGCACTGATGGCCAGGGCAGGAGCATTGCAGTACCCTTTTGGGCAAACATTCCACCGAAACATATTTCCTCCAATGCACATGTTAAGGACTCCGTCTTTGTCAAAGATCAAAGTCTTTGATTTCAGATGCCGATGGCAAAAGGTCAGATGGCAAAAGGTCAGAGGCTAACACAACAAACTCTGTAACTGTAGTTTCACACTATTATTTTTAGTTTGTAACAGTACTGTATATACACACCCCTGTCTGTGCCTCATTTCAAATTACTTGAACTCCCATACAAGAGAAAGAAACTGACCTTGACAACTCAGCACAAGAGATATCTGTACCCATGGTGACCAGATAAAAATTAAACTAATTTAATGAAGTTGTAAAATTAAATATACTATGCGCGCCATCCTGTGACCAAACAGGACCAGTACCACCCAAGTAAAAATAACCCCCCTTTTTCTGAAACCTGAGCAAACAAAGAGAGCACAAGTGCCAACTCGTTAATTATTCAGGCCTGGCATATAGTAATTGGTCACTTTTCCCAAGTATAACTTTGAAAGAACTTCTGCCCAAAGCAGAGAACTGTGTATACACTCAAGAAGAACAGATCGTGCATTAATATTATCTCTCCGCCTACGCATCTTTCTGGCATATCCCCGTCTATCTCTCTTGTTATCTTTCTTATCAAGAGCTCTCGGTAATCTGCAGACTGCAACGGCTTATGTGAATTGCTCGGAATCTGTAACAAGCAACTCTCTTACGCACCCTGTAAATGCTGGGTAACATGATATCTGCATGCTGTAACTCAATAAATCAACTCCTCTGCCTACGCTGCAGCACATCAGTAGCGTAAGTAAAATAAACCTTTTGTGTAACCATACGCTGTGTTTAAATCCTCTGACTCCTGCTCACCGTTATCACCCACCTGTCTGGTTATAAATCCCCCTCCTCGTGCCAAGCCAGTCGTGCCGACCCAGGCTCGCAAGTCAAAGGTGCACCCCTGGAGTCGGCCCATCTGGCCCAGTACATGTGCTACAGGGCCGTTGACTGACAGGGCTTAGTAATAGTCGGGCTGTTAGGCTTTGGGGTCCCCCATAGACTTCAGTAGCGGCTTCCACTGCTTCGAGCAGGCAGGGTACGTTTCCCAGGTTTGTGGCGAAACGGTAAGGCCAGGGCCTTCCTGCTTGAGCAGGTGTGAGGTTTAAAGCCTGTTGACCCGGATTCCAGCCAGCGTAGGGAGCCTGCATCTGGGTGGCCCGGGGCACTTCCGTACCAGACGTGCACCTTGCGTCCCAGGGCTTCGACCACTAAGGCTGGAAGCGGTATGGGCCAGTTGGTGTTGGCGAGAACTGGAACGGGGTCAACTACCTTCCCCCTGCTCCAAGCGGTGTTATGAACTAGTTGCATCGCTTCATCTTGGTCGACTGTTTCGCTTCCCGCCTCCGTGACTAGGCGCCTGAGCCAGACAATTGGAGTCTCCTCAGGTTTAATGCCGGTCTCTCTATTTAGGTCCCTCATCTCGGCCCAGGTGCGCGTGCACGAGGTAATGGTAATTTGTGTCCCTTGGCCCGTCACACATTTGCGCACTGTGATAGGCAATGCTGTTGCGAGATCAGGATACAGTGGTGGTGGAGCGCCTGGTGAAGCTGAAGGAATGTCCCGCTCTACGGACTTCTCTGTATCACTTTCGGTTTTGTAGACCTCCGTGACTTCCGTCCCTTCTGGGCATGGCTGTGCATACGGTGGTGGTGATGGTGTGGGTGGCGCTGTAGGAGAAGGTGGGCTCCAGGCAGGAGGTGGCGCGGTTTTCTTCTCGGGGATTTCCAGTTCGCTCAGCTTCTCCTTTTTGCCAGCGCCATCTTGGGGCAGCGGCACTGCTGAGTTTTGTACCGCGGCTTGGCTAACAGTTTTTAACTGAATTTCTAAGTTTGCATTCTTTCGTAACAGGCTGGTAAAGGCGTGGAACAAGACATTAATCATTTTTCCCTTGTCCCATTTTGGGCCGAACCACTTTGTGGCAGTCCGCCCGTCAGACTCCAAGCTCTCGTGGAGCTGCGTCAGCAATTCGTGCCCCCTAGACCCCTGCGGGAGGCTTGGACAGTTGAACTTGTCCGGAGGGGTACTCTCGCCTTCCTCCCGTACATGCCAGATGCATCGGCTAAACTGTTGGGCAGGGCTGGGGTTCGCCGCGCCCACGGACTTCACGCGGCTAAAGGATAGGGAACCGATCTCTTCCCAGGGGTGGTAAATGACGGTAGGATGACTCATCACACACCTGAAGGAGCTTGGGGCTAGTTGGATGGCCCACTCCTTCCCGCCGGCATTTTCCTCTCGGAGGGAAATGCACCCGGCTACTGTGGCCGGGGTCGGGCCGGCGGCTTGGTGGTAGGCGATGTGTGCCCACAGATCGTCCAAGTTGGTCATGGAATGCTCCCCACTGTGCCATGGGCAGTGGCGGATCAGCTCTGACTCCATCTCGCCTCCCCTGGATCCTGTTCGTGACGCCATGTCGTGACCGGGTTTAGTGGTCACAGTCTGGGCCAACACAAACCAACACAGGTTAAGCAAAGGTGGATTATACCAGACTTATTCAGTAATATTTCTTGAAAAAGATAAATAGATTTCATGGACAAGGGAAATGTAGTAGATCTAACATATCTGGACTTTAGAAAGGCCTTTGATACAGTGCTACATGAGAAATTACTAGTTTAGATGGAGATTAGTAGAAGAACTGTATGGTGAGTAAGGAACTACTAGTTAAAGGGTAAATGACAAGTTCTGCAGAAAGAGGCATTAGAGTAAGCTGAAGGTCCGTTAGTAGTATAGCTCTGTAAAGTATTATTGTTAATAATCTCAACTGAAAAAATGAGGATGTGCTACTGAAATTTGGCAATGACACAAAATTGGAAGGCACTGGCAATACAGTGCAGAAATCAAACACTGTACTAGAACAAATGGGCCACTTTGAGGTCTAGATTAATGAGAATGAGATAAACTTTAGCAGTGTGAATGGGTAAGGTTATGCACTTACAGAATACAAGAACAAGAGTTCAGAAGTTGGAAATAACAAAAGTATAACAACCTCAAATATTCTAGTCAACTGCAGAATGACTGAATTATCAAAGTGATGCAACTGTGAAAAAGTCAAAGGAGGTACCGGGAAAATTATTTCTAATGAACACAAGGAAGAATTATTGCCACTGAACGAGGTACTGGTGAGAACCTCATCTGGATTAGGGGTGTACAAATCTGTTCATCTATTCAAAGACAGATGAAAATGAATGGAAGAGATGCCAAGATGGGTTACGAGGATGTGCAGAAAAATGGCGATCCTATCTCGCAGGAGACTAAAAGACCATGATCCTTTTTACCTAGCAAAGTAAAGGTTGAGAGAACGTTTTTTTTTTTTTTAAACTTTACCAGGGTGAGAGTAACGTTTTTAAGCCAAAGCATAGTTCTAGCATAAGAAGAGATGGTTAGACACTGGTTATGAAGAAAATTAAGCAAGAAATATGAAGGTTTCTAATGAGCCAAGGAGTGCAGTTTTGAAACAACCTTCCAACAAAAGTAGCAGAGACAGTGAGGACCCAGTTAGGGATCTTCTGGAGGGGCTGGATGTGTTCAACTCAGCAGGTGCAGACACTCTCCACCCTAAGGTGCTGAGGGAATTGGCAGGGGTTATTGAGGAGCCCTGGCATGGCTTTATGAGCACGTGTGGTGCTCTGGCCAGGTGCCAGAAGACTGGAAGAAGGCCAGTGTGGTCCCCAAAAAAGGGAGGAGTGAGGACCCAGGCAACTATAGGCCCATTAGTCTTACTTCAGCCCTGGGGAAGCACTTTGAGAAAATTATCTAGGAGCACATCTGTGAGGGACCAGCAGGGAGGAGGATGCTCAAGGGCAATCAGCATGGGTTCATTAAGGGTGGGTCCTGTCAGACCAACCTGACAGCCTTCTACAATCAGGTCACAAAATCACTGGATGCAGATGTCATAGTGGAAGTAGTCTTTCTGGACTTCAGGAAGGTCTTTGACACTGTCTCCCACCCCATTCTCATTAAAAAGCTAGGTGACTATGGCACTGATGCCTACACAATCAGATGGATCACAAATTGGCTAGAGAGCTGCATGCAGGGAGTGGTGGTGGATGGGCCATATTCAGCTTGGAGGGAGGTAGGCAGTGGAGTCCCCCAGGACTCGGTCCTCGGGCCCATACTGTTCAAATTCTTTATTAGCGACTTGGACGAGGGGGTGAAAAGCACCCTGTTCAAATTTGCTGATGACACCAAGATTTGGGGCAAGGTGGGCACACTAGAAGGGATGGACAGGATACAACTGGACCTGGACAGGTTACAGGGGTGGGCAGATGAGAATAGAATGGGATTCAATACTGGCAAGTGCAGGGTACTTCACTTGGGCAGAAAGAACCAGCAGCATACCTATAGACTGGGGAACTCCCCTCTTGAAAGCACAGTGGCAGAAAGAGATCTTGAAGTCATTGTTGATTCCAAGATGAATATGGACCACCAATGTAAGGACACAGTCAACAAGGCTAACAGCACCTTGTCATGCATCCAGAGATGCATCAAGAGCAGGTCCAAGGAGGGGATCCTCCCCCTCTGTGCGACACTAGTCAGGCCACAGTTGGAGTACTGCATCTAGTTCTGGGCGCCACACTTCAGGAGGGATGTGTCCAGCATCAAGAGTGTCCAGAGGAGGGCCACTCACATGATCAGGAGGCAGCAGGGCAGGCCCTATGAGGAGAGGCTATGGAACCTGAACCTGTTCAGCCTTCACAAGAGATGGCTGAGAGGGGATCTAGTGGCCGTCTGTAAACTTACCATGGGGGGACCAGAGGGGAATGGGTGAGACCCTGTTCCCCCGAGCGCCTCCTGGAGTAACAAGGAATAACAGCCATAAGTTGATTGAGAGTAGGTTCAGGCTACACATCAGGAGGCTCTACTTCACAGTCAGGGTAGTCAGGATCCGGAACCAGCTTCCAAGGGAAATGGTGCTGGCTCCTACCTTAGAGGTCTTTAAAAGGAGGCTTGATAACTACCTAGCTGGGGTCATATGAACTTAACCTTACCAGGGGTCATATGAGCCCAGTATTCATTCCTGCCCAGGGCAGGGGGTCAGACTTGATGATCTGCTCAGGTCCCCTCCAATCCTATATCTATGAACCTATGACAAACAGTTTAGCATTTCAAGATGAAGCCTTGATAAATTTAAGAGAAGGATTATATGGCATGGGGACCATGACTGCCAAGGACTGCACCCTATGACCAGAGAGGTCCCTTTTCAGTGTCCACCTTATGAAAAAGATGAATGAGACCATACAATCTGATCAACCCACATTGATTTGTTTCCTTGTCTAAAATGGGAAACACTGCAGTTAAAAACTTCAGTACTTCCATTTTTTACTAGATTGTGAAGATGACTGAAGTTATGATTACTAAAACTAGAAAAATACTTCACACTTGTAATTTCCCAGTACTTCTGACCAGCTCTACCATTGTGCCATTTTGTTGTTTTACAATACAGTTTCTAATGCTCTGCCAAGCCTAATTTTAATTGAACTGATGAGAAAAAAGTCCACAGTGGTACAGATCTCTCCAAGAAGGTTTTCTTGGTATGGTGGCTAAATTTCCTCCCTTTACTATCCTCCTACCTTCAATGGGGGCTCTGCTGAGGAACTTGCAAGTTCTGGAAGCCTGGGGAATGAAAGAGTCTGAGTTAAAAGTTTTCACACAGAAAACAAACAAAATAACTGAGTACAAGTTTTGAATATGTTAACTTAAAACATCATTCCTTTCTCAACAACAGTGCATCAATACTAATCCCATCTGTTACCCTCAAAATATTTAACTTTAACAGTATATTTATGACCTATTAAAGGTTTTGGCCAAGTTTGCCAAAAAGTGAATTTCAAAAAGTCCTGAGAAAATGCCCTCATAACCTCAGGTGTCTCATCCCTTTTGAAAATCCAGGGTCTGAACTGCAAGAACCTATTTCAAGCTCTAACCCTCTGACATGTAAACTGGTATTGTACTCTTAGGCCTTGCTACCACAGTTCATTGCACAAAGGCAGAATACTCTTTGTATGCAGAGTCCCAGAAAGACTCCAATCACCCTCTACTTAGAGTGAGCCACAGGATAAGGTTCCTAGTCCAGCTCTAGCTTTTCAATTTAAATATGAAGCAAAATAGGTTAATTTGAAATTGAGTTCTAGAAAAAGGGGGGTGGGGAGAAGAGAGCACCTAGGACTGTGCCATGGGAGATCTCAGTTCCATTCCTCACTCTGCCTCTAGAAAGCTGAATGAATTTTGGATAAGTTACTTCACTTCTCTCTATATCTTTACACTAGGGACAATGATACTGATCTCTTTTGCAAAATGCTTTGAGAACTACACTAAAAGTTCCATGCAAGAGTCACCTGGCATTATTATTATTATTATTATTGCTGTTTTCCACCATCAGAACAATACCAACCAGGAATAGAATGCAGTCTGCTCTCTTGAAAAAGAAAACTTGCATGTATTCACATTTATTATTTTTTGCTGTTGCTAGATAAGTAAAATCTATTTATTTTACTGTGATCTCGTGGTTAAGACTACATCACTTAATTTACTGCAAAATACCCTAGAAAAAACGTTTAAAAAATACTTACTGTAAGTATTTTGACAACTCCACACTCAGATCTTCAGGAATATATTCTGATATTAACCCATAGGCATAGCGTAGATAATCCTCTGGGAGAAGAAGCGGAGAGAGTAAGGGGGAAAGGTAAAAGAACATCCATATTACATGCCTATGTGTCCATCATTCAAACCGTTTCCTTCTATGTACGCAGAACCCACAAGGATGGGCTCATGCTAAAAGACTACTAATAGATCAATAATGATTTTTTTTGTGTTGAACAGTTTGTAAAAGGAATTAGTCTGTTTGCTTTGCTGGCACATTATTCTTCATGGTACGTACTCTGCAAAACCTGTTTGCTTTTTGAGAATACTAAATATCACATATTTTTTTGCTACAAAATTAATTTTAAAAAAACCTGCAAAAGTAAAAGGCTGACTCAACAGAACATGTAATCATTAATTTTAAAGCATCTGGATCCTACAATTATTTGGCAAAGGTTTCAGTACTAAAATGTATTTCTGGCTTCAACTGAAAACAATTAGATGAGACAATGAGTCTATTTCAAAGTCTTGTTCTTAATGTCAGTATTTTATGGAAAATGTCAAGGCCTATCTAAACATCATTGGCAAGACAGGATAATTATCTGTGGAAATATGAACTACTAGAAGCTGCTTTCAGAACAGACCACTCCTGGTATAAATGTTTTTCTGGAAATCAAACCTTTTGTAACACAAAGTCCTAAAACATCTTTCTCTGTCACGTTTCCCACAAGTACTTGCAAACTGAGGTCCAGATCCTATAAATACTTATGCAAGCTGGTTACTTGATGTAAGTGGGCTTGCTTGTGAGCAACTGTATTTGCATGTGTTATTACAGGATCAGATCTCACGTCGGTATCTCACCTGTGATACAACTGTAAAACAGCCTGGCACATTCTGCATGTGCACGTACATAATCAGAGAAAAACTGGGCTGGAAGAGATGTCAGAAGGTCATCTACTGCAATACCAAGCTTAGGCATCCCTCGCCTGTCTAAAGAGTCTGTCAACTCCCAAAAATGCATATACTCAGTGTTCTCAGAAAGCAAACACGCAATGAAGAATATAAATGAGAATGGTAAACCAGCTCCTAAAATAGCGAGACCTCTCTCTCCCAGGTCAGACAGAGTTTCTTGCAAGCTGTTACATGCATTTTTAATCATAACAGCACAAAGAAAATTGGTCTAAAAACAGAAAATATTAATGAACTGGCCCCAGAGTGTACATTTCAGCAATATTGGCACCAATTTTCTGTATGCTTTACAGAAAAAAAGGAAAAATGCACATTTGTTTCTCAAATATTTCCTAGGCTCCAAACCCACAACAGGATCCAAAACCATAAAGGAGCAGTCCAAATCCAACACGTTGAAACTGTACTTCACCCCAGCATTTATTATACCTAAACAGAAATGCTGTTGCCATTTTGCTTTTCTATTTATGATGCTGAATTATGATGTTAGGTCAGCTATTCCTGCAATCCATACCCAGAAAGGAGACCTTATTACCCCTACCCTCTAGAAATCTTCACTAGCTTCCCCATTTAAAGATACAGCACACCTATGCTTCCAGGACTTCCTCCTCCCACCCTAAAACTTCTTTGCTTTAATTTGTCGTTAGTTCTTCATTTACTGAGACCACTTTCTTTGTTTCTCAAATGTCACAGCACCTCCCTATTTTGTCTTTCCCCAACAGACTTCTCCCACATTACTTGAGCCATCTGGACTAGTTTCCCTACTAGCAAGTATCATCCAAGTCTCACCTCTTTTCTCTAGTCTAATTTGACTCCCAACGCTAATAAAACTTTGAGATGCTACAAGCAAATTCTTCATTCAGTTCATCTACTGATGCTATTACCTCATTGTAACTGTTGACCAAGCAGCTGAATTTACATAGAGGTAAAGCTTTCTGCAATACTCTGAAATAAGTATAGAGTCAGGTTCTGCTAACCTCTTACCATATTTACTCAGTTCCAGAAAGAGCTCCATCTCCTCCCGCCTTTTAACATCAGGAAAAAAGCCCCTTGTCTTGGAATCAAGCATGAGTGGCAGGGGAAAGCTGGGGGCGGGGAAAGGAGGCAGTTGCTGTAGCTCCGTGTTAGGGCCAGAACCACAGCTGCTACCTGCCCTCCTCCCTCCTCGCCCCAACTGCCTCTGCACCATCTAAAGCTTTGGGCCCCCAAGTCCCCCATCTCCTGCCTATGCCATTCCTACACCTCCCACTCCAGCCCCACATACCCTTGTTCTAGCACCAGCAGGTTTTGTTCCAACTGCAGCCTGGAGCACAACCCCAGCCCAGGCCCATAGCAGCGGTGCCAGCTGTGTATAGGGGGCAGCCAAGGGAGAATAAAGTTTGGTGAGGGGAACAAGCAGCTGGAAGAAAGCTGTCAGCCCCTCACATGCTCCACTGCCTCCCCCCCACACCACAGCACCTGTCACCCCACTGCTTGCAAATGTGACCTATTCTTAAGGCACAATATTTCCCCCCTTCAAAACCTAAGCTTTTTCTAATTGTAAAGCTGTGATAAAGGCTACTTTTTTCTTTTAGGCAGAAAGAAGGAAGAGCTTGGTCAGTTTATTGAAACGTGCAGAAAGTAATGGTTAAATTTTTGTAAAGCTTGCCACAGTCGAAACAGATTAATTTCCTAAGTGATAAAAAGTTATTGTGAAGTTAAAGTTAAAGGCACTTTTATATTTCTCAATCCCATCTCCCTCTTTGAAACTATGTGTTACAATCGCCTAATAAAGCTGTCCAAGCTCTCTCTCAAATTCTGTTGTTCCTTTGGTATCATTACCTGGCAACTTGTTTTCCAATTCATCAGCAGTCAAAATGCAGTGAGTCTGACAATAGTACCTTATTTGTTACACTATATACAGACTTTTGGACCTCTGAGTAATCTGAATCATTTATTCTGACTTGCTCCA
This sequence comes from Crocodylus porosus, assembly GCF_001723895.1. Lineage (NCBI taxonomy): Eukaryota > Metazoa > Chordata > Crocodylia > Crocodylidae > Crocodylus > Crocodylus porosus. The sequence continues at coordinate 154,158,763 of NW_017728906.1, read as the reverse complement.
AATTTGAATTTATGGTCTTTAAGCTTCCTTAGCTTTTCTTCATTATAGCCTGTTTTTGAAGGGCTCAGTTAGTCAACTTCAGATTCCAACCTGTCCAAGGAGCCGTCTTTCTTAAGACAAAGAGGACCAAAAGCTAAAAAGGAAAATTTTAAATGGCCTCTACCCGCTGACTTGGGTAGTAATAAACTACTTGATATGATGAGATTTTCAAAATCATCTGCATGACACAGAAACACAAGTGTCACAAGCTTTCCGTGGAAGCTGCACTGCTGTATATTGTGGTTTTATATAGATTCAATATCATATTACATAAACGTATAAAATATTACATACATTACCAAATAATATATTTGATATGATATAATCATATGTACTGTAACTGTGCTTATCCACACTATTTATCCACCTCTGTATACATAAATACCACACAGGAATGGGATACCAGGTCAGCAAAACATTTAAGTGAATGCTTAATTGAGCAAGTGCATTTTTCTCTAAGATCTCAATAGAAGTTACCCAGAAACACTTCCTTCAATGCATCTTACTGCTTATACAGGACTTTATTCCAAGTACTACAGAACTCAAAACAGTTGTGGCCCCACTTATAGTGATGACAGACTAAGAACACGTTTACAAGAAATGCTTCAAAAGATGACTGCAAACCATTTTAAAAGATTTCTGAAATCTAACTTACCATCTAATCGCAGGCATCTTATTTCATGAAGAGATAGCTCATTACAACTACACTTTCTTCTCTTACCTTCAGCATCTGTGATTTGTTTACTGCTGATAAATGTAGCTGACTGCACCCTTCTACCAACACATATGTTGCTGCCTTTAAGTACTTTCACTGTCTGGTTGACCTATAAGAAGCCGCAGATTGAAATGTCTGCATCAGTGTTGTCATACACTTGTGTTAATGCAGTGACAAAGCCCTTGTAATTTTGTTTAAAGCACATAAAACACTCAGGTTATGAACTGCAATGAAACCCAATATATGTTTGTAATGACTAGCATATGATCTCAAAAAATTAAGTCTCTATTATATCCAGCCTTCTGCCTTTGAAATGTGGCAGTCAGATTTGCAGCACCACTGGGATGAGCTGAAATTTACAGATGGAGCAGCCAGGATTTTACAGGTGATTTTTGCACCTGCTAGGAGAATAAGGAACATGCAGGTTCTTTCGGAATGTGAATGGGGTCAGGAACAAGGACAGACTCAACGGAGTCAGACCAGACACTGACATTATTGGATTCAACATGAAAGAGAGACAGAATGGAGGCCCCATTATAATGCTGTAGGCACCTGTTAAAGCGTAAATATTCAGGCATTAATCAAAAAATAGAGATGTGGATCCATAATGTTCTTTTCTAGGGACAATTTCCTTTTAAGCCAGCCTCATAAAATTCCTCTCAACCCAAACAAATAATTTCTCTCAACAGGAAAGAACATCATTGCTTTGCCCATTATTATGACAGGAGCTGGAGTACAGATTTTGTGGTTGGGTGTGTAAATTTTAATGACATTTTTTAAGGTTCCTTCACTTCATGTGAGCAACTGAGACCTAATCAGTTTCCCTGATGTGCTGACACAACAATCTATTCCATTTTAGGGACTTAGTTCTTTTGTGTGCAGAAGACTGCAAGAGCACAAAACTGTACCAATACCATTTCTTTTCAGTGTGCCATAGAAGATTTGGACAGGCCCATTTTTCAGCAGGTGCATCACTCCAGTGCCCCAACAACTAGAGATCTCACAGGGAATACATAACTGGAGCAGGGTTCAAAGTGTGCTTTGCCTGACTACCTGGCTAGGTTTACCTGCTGGAAGGCACTGGGGAGGGTGAAAAGGTTATGGCCCTGCCTGTCCCAGAACTTCAGGGGGCAATAGCAGAGATAAAATTAAGGACAGCATTGGAACAGTGATTATAGCCTTTCCTCAACCTTTAGGCACCTGTACAGAAGCCAGATACAGTCTACACCCAATTAAATACAACTTCTCTAGAAACATTGTATTTCTTTACTACTTCATACTGTGTACTTGTCCCATTCTGAAGCAACTACTTTGATACAGCACCTGCCTTTCTTCAACTGGATAAGGACGTCCAATTTACTCGTTTTTCACTATTCTAACGATGCTGACACATTACTAAATGTTTAATGATTTTGCACTTAAAGGCATTTTGAAATAAAAACAGAAATACCTTTTTCTTTAACCACCTCAATGTCTTCTCTTGGTTGTATTTGTAAAATTTCTGATGGCCAATTTCTGGGATAAAACACAAGAGGTCAAAACAAAATTAGTTTGTTTTGAATTTTTAATATGTTAGAAACTTAAAAAAAAGAGAGAGAGAGAACGTATAAGTTTTTTCACAGTCTGCACATGTTTGATGTTAAGGTAATAAGATTAAAAAATACTGGAAAGTTGGGGGAAAAGAAAACCTGAGCAAGGTGACATTTCCAACTCTATGCCTGATCATTCTCTAGTTACACCTTGACCCAGCAAAGCACATGCTTGAGATTTGAGCAGCCAGTCCTAGTCCCATTAGCTTCAGTGAGACTATTCAGATGCTCAAAACAAAGCACATGCTTATAGTGCTTTGCTGAACCCTTTCTGACACATGCAAATGGACTGTTCAGTTTACAAAAGATATGGTTAAACACAAAAAAGCTTGGTCTATGGCTCTGATTCAATTGTTGATGAATGTGTGCTTGAGCCTCTCATATTAAAACTTTTGGTTTGTAAACAAGAAAAGGTGTCTGGAACCCAGGATGGGAAAAAAGTTTTAAGAAGAATATCCATTTTGTCCTTTCCAAAAACTTCCCCAGAAAGTCTCATGGATTATGGCAACACTTTCATTCCATCTTCTGACTTGCAAACTATTTAGCGTAATGGCAAGAGAAATGAGGTGTATTTTTTAAAACACTTAAATATGGTAAACTTTTTGGGGAAGGAACATATTTGTCTTATCTCTTATTTAATAAACTCAATATTAATGATAATGACATGTATCAATTTAGGCACATTTCTCGTATCTGTAACTATGAGACTAGGTGTTTACTGTTCATAGATGACCAATTATACGAAGGTTCATTGGTTCGGAGTGCTGGGACAAAGAGAAGTGGAAATTACAATGAGTTGAGGACAATGCCAGTGTAATAGTATCATAACTCTGCATTAATATTGAATATTAATACTAATTAATACTGAAAAAGTTAGGAAATTGAATGAACTATTTAGTAACATCATATAGGAGATTGTGAAGCACACAGCATTTCCATCTTGCTCTTTAATAGGTATTTTAGTACATTTTAATCTCCTGTATACCATTCCCATAAATACCTACCATCTGTTTTATGTCCTTTAACAGTTCCTATATCATATTCCAGCATTAGGTTCATGGAGTTTCTCTTTTCTAGCAAACAACCAACAATACTTTATTTATGAATCCTTCAGCATTTCCTTCTTTGAGGTTTATCTTGGCTCTTTCGGACTGCATACAGATATCTAAGTATTATATACTCTTTGTGTATGCCTGGCAGGGGGTATGAAGGGGTCATGGAAACGTTACATATAAAACATAATTTAAATTAATTTCATATAGTTTAAATTCACTTGTAGAAGAGAGAGTAAATTTTTTTTATGTAGCAAAAAAGAGAAGAAACCCTGATGTAATTACTTCATTTCTAAAGTGAGGTGTTGCAGGTAAAATAATTAGCTGTAGGATGGTTGACTACAGCCCTTGGGACTGAAAAAAAGTTCTAAAATGGTTCTGAAAGGAAAAGCCTGAAAGAAGTGGTAAAGAAAGAAACTTTCCGGATACGTGAACCTGTTACTCAAAGGACTAACGTGACTTGGGTCCAAGTACAATGTGTACAATTCCTGGATTCCTCTCTTATCTGACAGAGTTCGAGAAGGGGACATCCTTTTGCCACCCTCCCCCAAACCATGTTGAAAAGCAGTTCAAGAGCAGATTCCTAGGCACAAACTCCCCCACAACAGTATGAATCAGTGACTCAATGAGGGAAGGAAATGTATAATTGTGAAGCCATTTTCATTAAAACATGTGTAAAATAATTACATGGAACCCTTCAGAGATCACTTTGTTTGAAAATAATTTGTGCGTTTGACAGTTTTGATTATTAAACCCTAGAAACTGACAATATCTGAGACCTCTGAAGAATTAGAGTGAGTTATGAAAGTCACAAACTGCTAACAAAAGGATTCAATATTGGAACGTGGATTTAACATGTGATGCACATTTGATATTGGTGAGAGTTAGCAACTATGTTTGATAATATGAGTATATATTGGAAAGCCTTTTGTTCCCTAATGTGTCTGGTGCCTATAAAACCGGTCTGAGACATCTGGAAAGATTGGGTTTGAGAAATACAGATGGAATATAAGTGGTTCTACAATTAAATAATATGTTCAGTGATCGGGTAATCACTATGTAGACTTGGAAGTTTCCCTAATGTATTGTTCAGCAAACTGCCTAAAGCACATTTTAACATCTATTTTTGCAGTGCTTTCCATAACTCAGAAACTCGTATGGCCCCTTTTTTCCTACCTTCTGGGAATACAAGCTTGGCAATATTACTTAGTTATTCTAATCAGGTAAGTTTTCTTGGCTCTTCATGTTAATCATATCAGACAAGATCACAGTGCAGTTTTTGCCTTACAAAATGAAATGGAGTAACACTCAAGAACTGAAGTTCATAACCCTTTATTAATCCTTTTCCATTGTAGTCTCGCTCTCATATATGAATTTATTTGGAAACAACTTGCCTCATGCAGATTTAGGGAACAGAAAACAAGTCATTTCCTCTACTAACACAGCAGGTAAGTGCCAATTCAGCACTGTTTTTACTACGCAAAAGAACCACTGCTCTATGTGATGACTGTGGGGTGATGGGAAAGTGGACTTCTTAATATTATGTCACCAAGTATAAAATTATCAATGTGCTTGCATTAGAATTTATTACCCAGATTCCTATTGCTCAAAATTAGGTTAAGAATTGAAGCTGTCTTGATTATTGAACATGGGAAGCGATTTTCCACTCTATTCAGCACTGATAAGGCCTAACCTAGAGTCCCATGTCTCCTTTTGGGTACCACACTTCAAGAAAGATTTGGACAAATTAGAAAGAGTTCAGTGAAAAGCAACAAAAAAGATTACTGTAGGTCTACAGAGCTTAACATGTAAGAGGAGGTGGAAGAATTGGGCGTATTTATTCCGACTTGGGGGAGGAGAGGAGGGATTTAATAACAGTCTGCAGATACAAAAAAAAAAGACATTGTTACAAACAGGGTAGACAATAGATTCTCCTCTGTGTCCACAAGGAACACGACAAAAAATGTTTTAACTGCAACCAGGGAAATTTACATTGCATATTCAGAGAACTTTCTAACTCTGGGTGTGGTTAAGAAGTAGAGCAATTTACCTAGAACAGGGGTTCTCAAACTCTGGTATGAGTGCCCCGGGGGGATGCAAGACCTCTCTGGAGGGTACATGAGAGATATTGGGTAATGGCAAATCTAATTTTCATTATAATAATAACTGGCATTTAAGGAGCTAAAATATAAGCTGTATGCTGGTAGGGGTATGCAAGCAGCTGGTAAATCTGGAAGGGGGTATGTATTAAGAAAAGGTTTGGGAACGTCTGACCTAGTAGGTTTGTAGCAGAATCTCTATTACTGGAGGCTTTCAAGTGCAGGCTGTTCAAAACCTCATCTGGAATACTTTAGACAGGGATGATCCTGCCTTGAGCAGGGGGTTAGATGACCTCCTTAGGTCTCTGCCAGCCCCAAAGAACCTGTCCTCTAAATGAGAAAGAGTACACAGTGTACAAGGGGAAGCCTGAGAAGAGTACCAGTGTTTTTTATTTCTTTTTTTAAAAAGTCTTAGTCATATTGACGCTTCTTGTGAGCCTTAGAGAAAGTGAGTTCTTAAAAGTGGTTTGAATGAAGAGTAGGCAGTGGACATCACGAAAGAGTGCGATCAGCATCCTTAACCACTGCTTGCTATGAATCAACAGGTGCCTATACACACACTCTAGGGTGGTGGTGATCAGGCATTTTAATTAGAGAGGCTCTCAGGAGCCGTTCTAATTAAAATACCACACCATCTCATGTATTCAAAACCCCATGTTTCAAAATGGCAGCAGGGGTGCTTTAACTAAAGCTCATCAAACAAGCATTCAAGTGCCCTCCACTGCCATTCTGAAATGCAGGATGCTGAATGTATGAGATGCTGCAGCATTCTGATTAGAACACTCTAGCAGATTCGATTCTTTTTTTCGTCCTGATTAATCAAGTCTGCTCCAATGCGTTCTTAACAGAGCGCACTGCAGCACGTGTATAGACACCCAATGTGCTGAGTGTTGTGAAAGATAATGAACAACAACAAAAAGCCAGAGTCAGGCTCCAAAATATTATCAAAGCAGAAAAAGACATGGATCAGACATGAAAAACTTGGAGATACAAAGGTGGTTGACAATTTAGTACTATGTATGAAATATTTAAAAAAATTAAGTCAACAGCAGTTTGAACATTATACTTCAAACAAAATATAAAGATGGAATTAATAGCTTTAAAGGTCTGTACTAGTTGTTGGAAGGACTATACAAAAAACAACAGGTAAATAGTTTCCATTTAATTAATGGAGTAAGAGTGCTTCTCAAGGTTGCTTTGGAGTATGACAATTGTAAATTTAATTTACATAACTGATATGAAGATTAGTAACAACTGTAATATTTTTGCAAAGAGGAAAACAAATATGTCCCAGAAGACTATGCTATGATTTGGATTAGGCTCCCTCCAAAGGGTATGGTGCCCAACCTCTAAGGCAGAGATGGCCAATGTTTTTGGCAGACAAGCCACAAGATAAACCCACCCTCTGCTCAACTGCTGCCCTGCTTCCTTCCCCTTGCTGAGCTACTGTGTACTAAGCACAGCGCATGCCCATGCCATTTGTAGCATGTGTGCCACAGGCTGGCCAACCCTGTTCTAAACTGTTGCGTCAACTTCCTCGTCATTTTAGTACTGTATAACATTTTCTGAAAAATTTATTTTGAAACCTAAAGAGATCACCTGCAGCTCAGAAATGTAAATGTAAAACAATAGCCATCCTGGTACTTATTTTGTGAGGGGCTGTCTAAGTTCAATTCCCAAAAACAGGCCAATGCAGACAAGGTCTCCAAGAACAAATTAAATCTGACATTCTTCCTTCAACAATGTTCTGTGTGACCTATGTAGACCTCCACTCAACGTCAGGAAGCCACTGCAACATGAGGCTCTTTATACAAAAATGGAGGTCTTTGTGATTTTTACTCAGTTGAAAATTAAAGCGATACTTTCACAAACTCTGCTGCTTTTTCACTGAATAAAAGTGCCAAGCCCAGAGCCTGGATCGTTTTATTGTTTCTCATGTTTAGCTGAGAAAAATAAGGCCACTTCGTTTTGTACAAATTTTGTTTTGTCATGGATTTTTTTCCCCATGTGTCACTCAGCTAAGACTAGGAAAGACTAGGTATCTAATCTCCCTGTACCCACATTCTATCATTAAATCTTCTAATTACTGGCTACACACAACATCTATTCAATTGCCACTACCAAATTTCCCCTCTGATCTTGCTTTCTCATTGCAAAATGGTGGCTGTTTTCAGTGGAAGCACATTCTACTTATGTTCAAATTAAGCTTTTCTAAAGAAATTGCTCCACAGCTACAACACACTATATTGCACATGACAGTTCTCTAAAAGATCAACATCTCTCCCCAAATTAATAATATATTTACTTTATGTAATCTAATAACTCATGAAAGTTATTGCACTTTTGTATCTGTGATGCTTCCTGTTCTGTTATCCCTTCTGAACTGCCTAAAATGTCCCTTTCCAAAGATGTAAGCAACAATACAAGTCTGTTGCATCCAGTTAAGCCTAGTTCAAACATGCCTCATACTCCTCAGGACTCTGTATAGTGCGCTACATGCTTAGGAACTGCAAAGATTGGTGGAGTTTGAGAGGACAAAATGGGCCAATGTAGTTCTCAAACTTCTATAGCCTTTCTTATTATGATTGGATCTCCATTCACAGTTAGGAAGCCAGCACATCACGGGGTTCCTTTTACAAAAGGTCCTTTGTGATTTTTACCAATCTGAAAATTAAAGGCTAAGTTGCTATAAATTATGCTGCCTCTTCTCCATGTTTGCCAAGCTGCACTATTGGAAAAGTCTTTCATTTAAAATGTTTCTAACAAAAAGAAACCACATTCCTTGAGCTGCTACATTTGAAGTACACTTATAACCTAAACAGTGGCACAAAGGACATTGTAGTATTCTATTTCTATTGTGCCTCATTTTTCTTCATTTAAAATATACTCAGTTTACAAGGAAAAAGCTGGTTCTTCTACTTGTCAGAAAACTCTTATTTGGGATCTAAAATACAAACTGAGATCCTTTCATCACATATTGCCTCAAGTAATACAATTTATACAGGTGAAATTAGGCTTTTGGTGCTTTCTGTGAAATCTCAACTACATAAGTACAACGGAATGAAAAAGTATGCAAAAAGAAGTAGAATCTGCTTCACACACTCAAGAAGAGCAATACAAAACTTGAATAAAAGAGAAGATACACATCTGAACAGAGAATCAAAATGATAAAATAAGGTGGTGCTGCTATTAAGCAGTCACTTTTCTGAATAAATGTGCACCATAGTATCTCCAAGTATTCCAGTTCGTTAAAGATCTAACCAAAGAACATATCCACTGTGAAAGCCTGTTTTTGCGTGCTGCCCCAGATTTGTGCTTGTGGAAGACATACACATTCAAATGCAACTGCAAAAACTTCCCCCTTCCCTCCCCCAGTAAAATATATAACATAAAGCCTAAGGTACAAGTTACTAAACACGAAAGATTTAATCTATGTGGCATGGCAGTAAAATCAGAGTACAAGAGAGATAAGTTTTTGGGAAAATAATCTACTCGCTGAATGAATTTCAGTACTAAAGCCTAACAGATCATGCAGCGGCATACAGAGACATATCACAGATACTAGACAAAGTACAGTGCAAAAGTTGGCAGGCATCTAATGTTATCTGCTTAGCAACAGAGTGACTTCTGGTCCCATTGTGTAGATGTCAATTAAAAAACAGTAAAGATACCCTTTAGAACTCAACCAACAACTTAAGTAATAGTTTGTTAGCTAAATCAACACCCCAAATTATGCACCTTTTTCTTCTGTAATATGATGCAGCAATTGCTTAACTCCTGCACATTGTAGTAACATTGTACAGCTAGGAAACTCTGGATCTACCACAACTTGATTCAGCGGTTGAAACTTTCCTTGCTGAAAAAGATCAAAGGATTGTAAAAACGTTACTGTCAACAATAGCAATATAATAAGGCATTAAATACTTTACGGCTAGATTTAAAACCAAGGATTACAAAGGAGGCTGAGTTGCAAGTGGTATCACATGACATTCATAAACTGATTACAGAGCAACAAACAATAAATACAGATTTCAAAACAGTAAATACCTGCAAAGTGCTGAACTCTTCAATTAATGTCCTTAGAAGCCCAGTTTTAAAACACTGTGGGGACAACTAATGCAAAATACATCGAGTGTCTTTTGGAGGATAAGAGGTACCGTAGTTAACATGTGCCAATAGCTTTTTCTAGACCACAACCTGCCAGATTACATAGTGTCATAAGTTTCATTGATGTTTTACTTTTCTTCGTTCTAGAAAGAGGAATCTCAGAGGACCAGGGCAGCTTATGGAACACAGTACTAAACTTTCACCTCTGCAGTCGGTTCCAGTTTGGCCTGAGGTCATACATAAAGTGGTTCTGGCACAGCTTAAAGAGCACTGTAGATGAGAGGACCATCAAACAAACTCTACCCTTGCCAGACATTACAATGCATAATAATTCAGGACAGTTTGGCATAACTGGAAGTTTTCCTTTTGGAAAGGTTCTTGAGTGCATCAGTACAAAGAGTCAGTGAGTCCTCCATCCTTAGAAAGTAAATTGTTTCTGGAAGCCAAAGCTGAAGCCGTTACACTAGTTAAGGTGAGATGACAAAACTAGTTGGGTAAACTGCTTCCATAATGAATGAATCCTCTTACTGGGGTAGAGAATTCAGAAAAAAACCCAAAATACAAACACCCCCCCCCCAAACATTTAGATTAATAGGTTAAGAAAAGGATTTTACATTTGCCTCTAGCACAAAAGTGCAGGGATAATCAAAACATGAGGATGATTATGAGAAAATAAAAATAAAGAAAAAACTAGAAACATTATGCACAATCTAAAGGACTAATGAATCTGAGGGCATAAACAAATGTACACTCCGAGCAGTCTGAAACGGGGTGCTCAGGAGGGTTCAGCAGCTTTTACACTGTAACAATTGTGAATGGTTGAAATGTTTTTTCTATACTAGTATCTCCACAGGCTCTTGCCCTTGTATCAGTTAGCGTAAGAACTGCTGAGCTATCCTGAGCAGCAGCTCCCCCTCCTCCCTTTTTGTAAAACCCCACATTCTGCAACAGACCCCACTCTTCCATGGCCATCCTCCCCAAATTCCTACAGCCCAGACTGAAGTAGAACTGGATGGCCTTATCCAGACTATGGGTCACATGTTTGACATCCCTGCCATATGTTAAAAAGCATATTTGCTTACTTTGTATCCTTAAACTGATAAAATACTTACAATGCCATAGGATATTACTGGATAATAAAACACCTAGCCAGTTTTGATTTCTAGAATACGCTCAAAAGTTAGATTTTTATTAATTAAATCCATATTTTAAAACCACAAAAATAATTATTTTCCACCTGCACTGGAATACATAAAATGAAATGCTGCCTCTCTCTGGCAGGACTGACTTCTTCTGGTTTGATAAACTTATTTAGTACACAGACAAGAGATTATGCTCATTAACTGACTGCTTGTATTTTAAAATGCATGTGAGAATTTAAGAAGCAATGATTAATACATGTATTAATGATCTTTGACTACTTCATCATCTCTTTGCTCATTGAAGGGTCACATCAGGAATTATTTACATACCAGCTCCTGAAAGATGCTCAAAACAGTCAATTTGAGCTTTGTAAAGATTAAACTGCCACAGAAAGGTTTCTTCTTTGTACCAATAAATATGAAGTCCTCCCTTCCCCAAAGCTGACCACAATTCATGATGGGAGCTATTCAGTTCTATGCCAAACAGCAGCTCATCACTCCACAGTCCAATATCCACCAAGTTAGAGTCTCACTTTACTTATCAGGGCAGAATGGATTCTCTGCTTTGAGACAAAATCTAGCCAGCACACAAAACCCTGATGAATTAATAGTGCTTTGAAGATTTTTAGGTCATTTCAAGATGTTTTGCATATATTCAATTTAAGCTTTTACTCTCTTTGAGGCCCATGCAATTGTAGTCATAGACCTTAACCAGCTGTGGCAACAGAACCTTAACTTAATGGAAACATTGTCCCAAGAAATCACAACACAGATTTCTCAAATATTCTCTCTCTCTTTATTTAATATTTTGTTAGGAAAACTTGTTTAGAGATCCATCCTCAGGAAAGATCAGACGTGAAAAATCTCAGTTGACAAAAGTCAGCTATCTTAAGGCTCACCAACATAGTGGGGGAAAATTTAAAATGTCCCTAGAAGGACAACAACACTCTTTTCCCCACCTTTAGTGATAAAAAAACACAGATGAGTGAATTTAGCTTAAGTTTCCAAAATGTTCACATTGGGATGAGATCAATTATGGAACACTTCAAATGAAAAGAAGATACTTGAGAAGGACTATAAGCATAAAAAGATACAGTTATGAGAGAAGTCAAACTGTAACCTTAACTATAACATACTTTAATGACAAAACATCAAAAATATCAACATACTGTAGAGGATATACATGTATATTGAGGCAAAATGTAATTTATGCTTTATTTAGCATTAAGTTTCTCAACAGAAATAACTTTTTTCTAAAATTTCCAATCAACAACCCAGGACACTTACCTCTTTCTCCGCCGTTATAAGGTACCAAAGTATAAGAAATAAAGGATCCATTGGTGTTGCAAACAATAGGCGTCCATCTAAACATATGTAAAAAAATGCAGTGCCTTTAAGCATTAATATATGAAACTTGACTATTTCCTCATAATTTTAGACCTAGCAGATGCAGCACTTTAGTGGAACAGTAACGAAAATTCTAATTGTGCTTTTGTTTGATAAATTTAGGGAAGTGCAGTTCTCATTTGCACATAGCCAAAACTCAAAGACAGTGGGTATGGGGAGGGTTAAGGAGGTGTCACCAGGCAGCTGACTGCTGGTCCCTGATTCTGCTCTGCCTGAAGACGGCATTAACTTACAGCAGGAAGAGAAGAAAATGAGTCATGATGGATCCTCTCTTCATCATGACCATCCCTTCCCTCCACTTATATCAGGCTGGCTCTGCAGCAGGAGGCAGAGACAAGTGGTAGAAAAAGATGCAAAAGAAGCTATAGCTGCCTCTGCCTCTTTTCTGAAGGCTGGAGATCCTGCAAGTGAGAATTCTCCAACTAGCATCTTAGGCAGAACCAAGTGAATTCAGTGAACCAGAAAACCAAACCAATGTATACAGTTAAGATACAAACGAAAGCCCCATCCAGCACTGAAACAGCTCTTTCTGCCCACATGGAGTCCACTGCAGGATGGTGGCTTAATCAGGCTTTTCATATCAAAACAGATAACTGGAAACAGCAGCGCAACACGAAGAAAATTCAGTAATAAAATCCAACAAATGATGACATTCTGACATTAATTAGCAATCTAAAAGTTAGTGTAAATCTATAGGTTTGACTGCAGCCAAGATTTTTTGTTTTAATTTTATAAAAGGGAATGTTTCAATAGACTTATGCAACTTTGTCTAGGAAGAAATATTTAAAAAGAACACTCCCCTCAAACAATCTTCAGTATTTCCCAACTCTTAAAGTTAATGTTACTGGCAAAAAGTTTTCAAATGATTTGTACCAGCAGTTACAACTAATTAGATATTTATTCTTCTACGTGAAATAATTTTGAATTTCCAGTGGATGACCCAGTAACTGAAACTAGCCCACTTGCAAATTATAGGTTATGATTTCTTTTATTGTTTTGTATATTTATTTCCCATTTCTCTTCACTTTAGAGTTTGACTGTCATGTTAGTTCTTTCTTACAATCTTCTCTTTTCTCTTCTAATCTGACTGATGAAAGCATCATTTGTTTGACAAAGCAATATTTTTTAAAATAAAGGGGTTTTTTGCCTTTGGGGGAAGAACATACAAAACATTACAATGCATCTCTCTTCTACTCATTTGCTCCCTTAAAAAGAAGTCCAGTAGCTAATTAATCTAGTAACATATTACAGAGAAAAAGAGAGAAGAACCCATGCAGTGATAAAACAATATGTTAATAATGATAAGAGGCAATTAGAATGACAGATCTTGGGAAGGCAGCAGAGAACTGAATTTCCAGAATGACTGACGATGGAGAATGCTGTAAAGATGATCTGTTGGCTAACCAAAATGACCTGTTGGCTAACATTACCCAGAATACTGAAATTCCTAGGGAAAAAGTATAAGTACTATAGCTGATATCTTAGTGCCTGAAAAACAGTCTATTGGTACTTCACGATCACTGAGAATGGTCTATAAAGAAAAACACGGGCTAGTGAGAGCATACAATATGCATGGGCACAGCAAACATGAGTACAGCCTCCTTCAAGTGATGCAGGTATTCAAATCCCTCAAAGAAGCAGAAGTACCACATGTCAGACAGGTACCTCTGACAAATGGAAGAAAAGCAAGGGAAACCCCATTTAGGAACCTGAAAGGCTCACTAGGCAAAACTGACTAGGAGAAAATACGACACACAAGATATGATTACATGGCAAGCTTACTCTGTCTGGCAGCAGTGTCCACTAACACACTATGCTATGGCAGGTGAGCTACTGCTTATGCCAGAAGCATAGAAGACAAGTCTGTACAGTGTCAAGGGAAGATCAATTAATTGGCTCTGTCATTCAGCAGGGCTAATTAACCTCTACAATGCACTGGAAGAACATAGCTATTCTGCTTCTGACTGCTGACTGATGTATCATTTGAACACCATGCTCCTTCTAAAAAGCTGAAGAATTAACTTAAAACAAAACAAACAATAACCCCCCCAACTCCCCTTTCTTTTTCTGAGGTTAGTTTTACAGATCCCCCTGCAACAATCAAAGTCGTAAAGGAAAATTTTCCAGGCTCCTAAACAAAGCTTAGGTGATGACTCCTGAGGCTAGCTATTTCTCAAGGGCCAAACGAAAAGGTGGAGGGGGAACTGGAAAATTTAATGAGTAGTCACATGAAGCAGGCCCACTCTCTTGGTTCCCCGTACAGGTAAAACACCCTGTGCATCTGTGCAAATAAAATTTAAAATTATAAGTGCACTTATATATTATAATTTTAAAAAAATCATATTTTCTTTAAAAAACAGTTTGTTTCTCTCTCACAAAATATTACATTTCCTGCTAGAAAACTTCAAGTAAAACAGGATGCAAGATGATCTTATGGGTAAGCTTCTGCATGATCTGTAGCTTGACTGGAAAATAAAGCTTCATCCAGTGATTTTCTGATCAGTAAAGCACTGTTACATGCTCAGAAAGGAGGGCAAATAGATCATCTACCTTCTGTTTATAAAGATGGGCTAGGATGAGGTAATGGCTACAAACAGAACTTTCTCCAAGTAATGGAACTCTGAGAAACAAGCCCCAGAAATGAATTATCATCTTAAAATCCCAAATCTCTTCTGGGGACCACAGTAGCAGATGAAAGCAAGTGGGACCAAATGTTTCAATGCATGGAATTCATTTCACTGCTAAAATGAGCCTTTGTCTTGCTCGGGCTCATCTATCCTTTTCCCTCTAAACTTAAAATATATGTATACACAACAAGAGCTTGTCAAGTTGATTGACAAGACAAGCTAAACACTTTGTGGCACTTGTGTTTAACGCAATTAGATTTTTTTTTTTTGCAAGACACATGAACATCTGTCTAATTGAAACTGCCAAAGGCAGTCTTTTAAAGTGAAGACCACAAAGCCCCAGCCCTGGCTAAATGCAGATGGCATGCGAATGCTTCAGAAGGTAGAGATGTTGTGCAGCTACACTCAGCAACTAATAGACGCACCCATAAATTTATGGGTGGGAATAATGTACAAATATTACTTACAGATAGGGGTAGGGAGAGGATACACAATGTTACTCACCCTGTTGAACAGACTGACCTATAAACCAAGAATGATATTCTTCATGAAAAGCTTTTACTTCAAACAGCTGCTGTGCACTGCTATTGAATAAGTAGAGGGCTGCGTCTCCTGTTAAAAGAAATCTGGTTTGTATTTGTAAGCTTTCACAAAAAAATCAAAAGAATATCCAATAGGTCTGAAGAATGTGCCTAATATATACATAAGCATACATATATTCTACATAACCTGTAACTACAAAGAAAGCTTAGACAAAGAAAACTATTATATACAGATGTTCATTTACCAGCTTTATAATCCCAACTGAATTTAAATCAATAAATAAAAAGTGTGAATAGTTCATCTTACAACGCAAAGCCTTTGATTCAAACCCAAATCAGATTACACAAGAAATTAGCTTTTGTCTGTATGAGAGTGGGAGATGGTATCCAGTATTTTCCTCTCCCTCTTTTGAAGCCATCTTAGAAATATCCGATTCAGGGGGCAAGGAACTATAAGAATCCCAACTCTTCAAGTATCACTTAGTTGTGTTTTTGTTTTGTTTTTTCCTCCAGTCTTCTATGTGTTGGTATACATGGTAGGTGACTGTAAATGGGGAGATTATGGGATAAATTAAGCAAATGAAGACATTAACAAAGGGGGCTGCAAGATAGCTACCAGTATCTCAAAAGCTCAGAAAAGAAAAATAATTTTGTTTCAGGCTCCTGCAGCAAACTCCCCATGTTTCTGATTAGTTTGGGTGGTTAAAGGGGAATGGATCATTCTGTTGCATCTTATATGAGCTGTGAACAATGTCAACATTGTCCATAAACATTAAGGAAAATCAATGAGGATTTTAGAAGGTGACACTGAGATTTAGCCAGAACTAATGTCCAAGGCTTAATTAGTTCTGGCAGGGTACTCAATCCATCAACTTTGTGAAGAATGAACATGGGTGGTGAGAATATCTGTGATGTAATAATTCTTTTTACAATGCCTCAAAGCTGCATGTATGTACAAATCATGAGTTCTGCCAGGGAATCTCAGGGCAGGGTTCTCTCCAAGATGACATCACAACTACTGTTGCAGATACCATAAATCAGTGGTTCCCAACCTTTTTTATACTGAGGACGGGCAAACTCACTCAAAGAATTTTGGTGAACCAGGTACAGAAACAGCCTAATTTACATATTTAAATTTAATTTGCATATTTGAATTTAATGGGGGGGGAGAGAGGTTGCAAGGATTGGATTGGGTTGGGGCACCGAAGCTGTGGACACCGAGGGACCCTGCAGGGAAGGTATGCACAGGCGGTGGCCTGGGGGGACCCAGCTGGGGCTGCCTGGGAAGAAGGGGCTCCACTGCCTTCTCTAGGAGCAAGCAGCAGAGCCACTTCCCTGCCCTCCACGCTGGGCATTTCACTGCTTGCATCCCTCCACTCCCAGCTGCAGCTGGGCCTGGGGGGCCCTGCCCAGCCCAGCGCAGGCTGTGGTAGCTGCTGCATGGGTACTGCCTCACCGGGCATGGCCATGATGGTGGGAACAGGACAGGATGCACTGAGCTGGCTGCCTCACACCCGGGGCTGCCCCACCGCCCAACTTTAACCTGGGCAGACAAACGACCCGGCAGCCAACCTTTTGTGGTCCAGTACTGGTTGGGAAGCTCTGTTATAAATAACTATTTCTAGGAGTCTAAACCAGCAAACCCCAGCTTAAACAGGTAGGCACATGGATTCCTGGAAGTGGTTGGTTTTTTACATCCAGAGGGTTTACCACACATTTATTGCCCTCTCAGGTTATAGTTTAAATACTCTATCTGTTACTGTTGGAGAAGGAAGGGAGTGGAGGTTTCAGTCATTAATTTATGCACTTCAGTGCCAAGGATCAGCCTACTCCCAAAGAGCCTATCACAAGAGACTGCATTTACATTATTTACATTTTTGTGCTATTCACACTGATGTATTAAAAGAAAAAAAGTTCTTCCACATATAGCATAGCTCAGGTGTAGTGGTGATCTCAACAGCTAATACAGACTGCAGAGACTATAGCTAGGAGGCTAATCTTTGGAACAAGCAATGTGCATGCTATGCAAACAGGCTAGACCAAAATCAAGAAACACTACTTGTCCTTAGCCACAACAATTGCACACTACCACGCAGTCAACCCCGTTCAGATCAGAAAGGGCAGTTCTACAGGACAGGGAGATATATTTGGGACTCAGGAGACCTGGCACCTATCTCCCACTCTGCTACAGATTTCTTGTGTAACCTCTCACTTGCTGGATGGAAGCCTTAGATTATGAATGATTGAAGACAAAGGTTTAATCTCTTTTCATCTATCTGTAAAGGTACCCAGCATCTTGTACTAACTAACTTAGCAATAAGTATTGTGGTAACTATATAGCAAGCTGTGTGTATCAAATGGGTATCTATGCAATACTTGGCACCAACAACATACTATTAAACTGCAAACATGAGAAAACAGGCATTAAGAGGGTGTTACTTTTCCTTTCCATTCAAAACCTTGTATTAACTTATCCAATCACAGATCCATACAGGTCTAACACAGAACTATTCATCTTAAAAGTCACACACCCAGACTTTGAGGTCAATAACTAAACTTCTAGCTTTTGCCCTAGCCAGCATCTGATTCTACAAGACGAACAGAATGCTTCTTCCACTGTAAAATGTAAATTTGCCTCCACCTTTTTCAATTCTGAGATGATAAACCGCAACACCAATTCAGTGCAGCAGGAGGAAGTTATACATTTCGATATAATGTTTCTATCTTTTGTAAAGATAGATTACAAATAAAGTATTTTTAAAAAACATCAAAGAATTAGCGATGTCTTCCCATTCTGCATCTTTTGTCTTTGATTAATCTCCACCTTAATCATCAGTGGCAACCAGTAAGTTACCTGCACTTGAAATTAAGTTCTTTAAGTGTGTTGTAACATCCTAAATGTAACTGGTGACCTTTTTTGTAAAAAAACACAAACCAAAAAAACCCCACTACAGAAAGCAAATGAATTGATGGAGGGAAAATTTAAAAAAACTGAACCAGATTTCTCAAACATAATACTTTAAATGTAAAGAATTTCTGTTGAAATATAAAATAAACCCATTCAGTTTATTTTAATGAAAAAATTATACAAAAGCAGCTTAAAGATACTCTGGCTATACAACTAAAGAAAAAGAGAATGATTGTTTGGGGGACTGGTGGGAATTTCATTACATTTTCTACATTATTTGGTTTCCCCAATATGTTTCTAATTCAAGGTAGACCATCATCTACTAACAAGAAAAGAGATACCACCCGTTGGACTGAGTAAAAAAGAAAATGAGAGTTAAAAATGAAAAGCCCCAAAAAGTTTGGCAAGCAGAGTAAAGTCGTTTCTTTTAACTCTGCTTGTTTGCTTTATAGCATAAAATGAATAGATGAAGAATCTAATTTTGGATTTAAAAATAAAACCCTGCACCGTGGATCCCCCTAAAAGTAATGCATCTAAAAGAAAGAACTGAAATGATACTGCTTCTTGTGATGCCAATACTCCTGTTGAATAAATAGTTCTACCAACTAAAATTATAAAGGAAATCCTAAATGTTTGCACTGAATTAACTATCTGGCATCACCAACAATATCTTTGGCAGAGGATATTCACACTATCATCATCATTTCAACTTTCAAAGTATTAATCTTCTGGCGGAAGGAGCAGAATCAACTATAACATTAAACAACATCACATCAATGTTCCATACTTGCCTGTACAAGGATTGCGCAGTCTTGTAAACAAAGGTCCACCACCAGGTTTCTTTGGGAGTTCAGTAACAGATTCTGAAAAGAATTATACATTCATAAACTGAAAATTATTTCCCATTCTGCCATACATCACCAATGCACTTGAAATTAATTTACTTTTTTAAAAACGTATGATCTTTTTCTCCTAAAAGCTATAGACAGCATATCCATTGATCAGCATTGAAGCCAACAAGAGCTCTTCTGTAGTTCAGAATGCAGTTCAAATGCTTGGCCCTAAACATTTAATCACTGAAGACAAAACATGTGTAAAGAGGATGTGTTGTAAGGGCAAGGCTTTCCAGAATTCAGTTATGTGGCAGTATATGGAGAAGATGTTCTTTAAGAAGCCTCTAAGAATTTGTATCATGTAGGAATGAGTGGCCAAAATGCAGCAGCACATGTACCTCAGATGACATAGGCACCCTGTGTATAGGGTACATGACAGATTAGGGGAGACAGGCAGCACAGAAGCAGCTTGGTTAAGAAGTAGAAAGCAGAGCAGCTAACTGAGCAAGGGGATCAGAGTGGCACTTGAGGAAGGAATGGGACTATTTGGTGGCATGCTTGCCAAAAAAAGTTGATCCCCACTGATCTAGAAGATACTTATCTGATTACTACTCTTTTTTAGACCCAATATAAGATGAAAAGAGCATCAATTTCAGCCAGATCCCCTTTCCCTGCCTGATCTGCTGCTCTGCTTTCTGCTCTTCACCTCCTCCCTGAACTACTGCATGCCACATACAGAGACTACCAATGCCACTTGTGGCATGTGTTGGCCAGCTGTGATCCAAGTAGTGTACGTTGACTCACACTGAACAGTCTTTAAAAATATTCCAGAAGGAAGTGTCTGCTTTAATGAAATCTAAAATGGAAATTTTGTTATCCTAAACTTGAAATTAAAAAAAAAAATCCTAGAAAACATGAAGCAAAGCAGGTATATTAAGGAATTATTCCAAAGTAACTATTTCTGATAGTTCTGCATTCCCTGTTGTGGAAGTGTCTCTGATTTTAAAGCAGGTCAATGTTAAGATAAGATCAAAACAAATAATTTAAGTTACTTTTTAAAAGCGTCTAGAGATGTTTCACATTTAACCTTCTCCCACTCTAAAATCTTGGGGGAAACCTTATCACATTTCCTTGAGGTCAAACTTTCAATCACGGAAATGTGAAAAAATATATGTATACAAACAGAGGAAAGTGAAAATGAATCAGGTGTCAATTGATTTATAATAGTATTTTCAGGACAGACAGACAGAGACAGATATTGAACACAGTAATAAAAAAGTGTTAGCTGGTACTGTCAGGTTAACAATTTGGAAACAAATATAAAGCTCCAATACACATGAAGCAATTATGAATAATGTAAAATATATTTCATAAGTAAATGTAATGAAAGTCCTCTATTTAATAGGCTGACATCAAATTATATGGAATTCCCAGGCAAAAAGCTGCCAACAAAGCAAGTATAAGGTTGTAAATATCTATCAATTACTAAGAGGAAAAGCCCCTTAAGAGAACGCTGAGAAATTTTTTCCCCAAAAGAATGGCTTATTAAAAGGTCTGGAAATAGAAAGTTAAAATTTTATTTAAGAACATATGTCAACTGCAAAACTGTAACTCTTTTCCATTTCTTGCCGACCTGCTTGCCTAAGCACCCTTTGCACAGCATGTGTAAGATGGAGACATTCTGACAAAGTCTATTTGAAGTTTTAATATACAATCCTAAACTGCCCTCAAATCCAATAACCTCAATTTATTCATGAACCATGTGCAAATTAGGAATCTTTGGGTGCCTACAGACATGCAGCAAGGTTGCTCCAATGCGCTGTAATTACAGCACAACGGAGCAGACTTAATTAATTGCGTCTGCTGGAGCATGGTAATTACCGTACTCCAGCAGACTCCAGTGGGGGTGCTTTAACTAAAGCTCATTCAACGAGGTTTAGGTAAAGCGCCCCCGCAACCATTTTTCAGCATGGGGACGCAGATACACATGATGCTCCAGGCACTTTAATTAAAGCCACTCCCCCCACCACACACACCCCCTTAGAGCTGGTGGCTTTAATTTAGTGCACGTGACTATGGCAAGTATTTTAGCTACCATGCCACACTTCAACGTTTCAATGCTACTGCTCTGTTAGAATGCCTGATTAAGACTACTAAATACCTTCAGTCATCTAAAGGGTGGATCCTATTCTAGCTGTTAGGTGTTCAAGTATGGTCTTATAGATCCTGCTCAATCCCTGAAAAACTGTAACATGCCTTCAGGTTAGCATTAAGGCTAAAACACATATTAGCACCAAGGCTTCAACATCACCTAAGGGTAACACCACGTCCCCAGCACTCTCATGGAGCAATACTCCCAAGGATACTGCAGAACCCCCCATTCACTTCTGCACAACACACCTGAAAACAGAACTGTGAGGCTGCTTGGAGGGTACCTGCAGAACCACTCTCAAGCACACTAGAAGGTGGCCATGGTGGGAGGAACCTGGAGGTGCTTCACCATGGTGTTACTGGGTTTTGAATATGCTATCAGGGGTGGAGGAAACAAGCCTGCTCAGCAGCCTCCCTGCTCAAAAGCACTGGGGACATGGTGTAGACATAACTAAAAAAATGGCAAGGAGGAAGAGAAAGTGTTCCAATTTTTGTGTCCATAGTCTTTCAGGGACACAATGAAGGTCAAAGAGAATTGCACTTAAGACACGAAGATACCCAAGTACTGCTTAAAGCTTAAGATGTGAAACTGTATTGGGTCTCAATGGTAATAATAATTAATGAGGTAATTATGCACTAGCATAATTTACATAAATATTAAATGACTTGGCAAACATCAGGATCAGAGCTAGGGCTAGGACTTGATTTCTTGACTTGCAGTATGGGACCAGGAGCAACTGAGCCCATGACTGCCTGAGCCAACCAGATCTTTTCAACATGCGAACATAGGTTTCTTTCTGCATCAACTGGATCTTCTCTGAAAATTCCAGCTTTGCATTTAATTTCTCAATGATGTTCAAACTTCTGAAATTTTAGAGTTTGTGCTCTCTTTATGACACCACAATAATGTAAGAATTTTTAGCCTGGTTCAGACCAGTCAAATGCCCACCTAGTCCAATTCCCTCTCTCCAAACAATGGCAAACAGTAGATGGTTTAGTGGAAAAATGTATGGTGAGTGTAGAGTGATCCATTCCTTGTCATATTATCTCAGTCACTATGGAAAGGTTACATCCCTGACTGTTGCATTTAATAGTTCCCAATGGATCTATCCTCCATAAATCTGTCTAATCCCTTTTAAACCCAGTTATCCTATTGGACTCCTCAACATCCTTTGGCAATAAGTTTCACATGTCCAGTCCCTTGATATCACAGTTAATCAATTCATATAATTCCTTTCAGAAACTGATGGAGTTCTATGTTAAATATAATGAGGTTACCGTCCCCACAATTTCTTTGTGTTCCAGAACCTCACTGTTCTGATAGTTACAAGCCTCCTTCCAATATCCAGCCCAAATTTATTCAAGGTCACTTTTTAAAGATGATATACATTTATATAAAGTATCCCATACCGTTTTAAGAAAATAATAATAAAAAACCCACAACTAACTGCTATCTGATCATTGCAAGCATACTTGTCTAGGGAACGTTGTTGAAAAGACAGAAATATAAAGTTCAACTTGCACTCTTTCCCAGAATTTCATATTTAATTGCAATTCCTGGATAATGCTTTCTAACACCCTAGTAATGCATATTATTTTGTAGTAGAAGGAGAAATTGAACTAATCATGCTTTAATTTTAGGTCATACAACTTAATAAAACTAAAATGTTTTATGAGTTAGTATGTCAGAATGTAAAATAACTATAATTTGTCATCTTGAGATTTAATTATATATCACATTTATTTTAGAAGCAATAAGCACAAAGCATATTTTGATATGACTACTTCTCCAATGACCCAGATTTTTCAAGTCTGTTCCTTCCTCTCTTATTGCACAAAGACAAAAGGTCCTTAGTCTCATTTGAAAGCCCCTAGGATTCATTTCTGCATGATGATGCCCTATGGTTTGGCAGCACTGTCCATTTATTCTTGCCTTGGTCACAGTTTTGGCATATACGACATTTTCTCAGAAAACCTGCCAACTAGCATGCAAAGGAAAAAGTAAGAAGCTGCGACTCAACTGCTCCTTTTTTTCCTTAAACAAAAACACTTTTTTTCAAATGATCGTTCTAAAAATAAGATTTAAAAAAAATTCTTTCCCCCAAAATTTCTACAGAATCATCAATGTGGAAACTTGCAAACATAAACAAAATCTGAATCAATTTAATTAGAGGTGCACAGATATATCAGTCGCATATCAGATTAGCACTGATAAGAGGAAAATTAACATTATCAGCCCTTGGGTTTTTTTGGCTGGTGTAGCCGATAACGTCACTGATAAATGCCGTGTGATTGTGAGCAGCCGCAGCAAGCATGCAGTCAGGAATGCAGCCCTGAAGCTTACAGAGCAGCACCCTGCCAGTAAGGGGGGGGAGGGGCGGGCAGATCAAGGCCCTCACAGTGAGGGAGTGAGTGAGGCAGGGGCAGGGGCTGCCCAGCCAGGGCAGTGAATGTGACCCTGGGGGCTGGGAATGGGATGGAGCCGCAGGTGGCTCATCCGGGGAGCATGGGGCGGGGGTTGGGGAGATGCGGCTGCCCTCCCACCACTGTGCACACCCCTGGGAGAGGCAAGGGGTGTGCTCCTTCCCGGATTGTGTGTGGTATGTGGATGGGCAGCCCACTGTGGGCTTGGGGCCAGAGGCAGGGCGAGATGCCGCTGCAGGTTGGGGCTGGGGCTGTGCTGGGCTCTTGCCAGTGGGGTAGGATTGGCTGGGCTGGGCTGGGCCTGGGGCAGGTGGTAAAGGCACTGAGTGGGGTCTCTGGGGGGGGGAGGGTGGCAGCTGCAGCCACCCAAAAATTTGCTGTAGCTCCTGCCCAACCTCCCTCCCAGCACCACCGCTGCCCATCCCAAGCACAGCCCTCGCCGGGAAGGAGCCAGCACAGCCCCGGCCCCAGCCTGCCATGCCCCGCACAGATCCGGGGGTGCACGCCTCTCATGCCCTCTTGGGGTGTGCACAGCAGCAGAAGCCATGCCCCCCACATGAACCATGGCTCTGTCTCATGCTCCACCCCAACCAGGCAGTGCCTACCCCAGTCCACCCCACTCACTCACCGCGGGGGCCTTGATCTGCCCCCCCCCACACGCCTTCTCTTCCCCCTCCCCTTTCACCACAACAGACTTACCAGCTGCATGCAGCTCTCCAAGCTGCCGGGTTGTACTCCTCACTGCCTACATGCTGTGCTGCGCTGTGGCTGCGCATGTGCACAGGGCATTTATTAGCCACATCAGGGCGATTTCCAATTTGGTCAATTTTATTTATATTGGTGCCAATCCAATATAGGACCAAGGTACCAGTGCATACACCTCTATAAAAGATCTGAACTTTTAAACCAGTCATATTATTTTGGGTCACCCAACTCATGGCTTTTTAATACCTGGGGTCAGTAATCCTCTCAGTAAAATCTGATATGAAAATCCAAGTATGAAGCATGATGGTGACAAGCTTTACCCTACGTAGGCAATCACTGCTCTATTGTAAATACTTGCAACTGAACCCAGTGGAATGCTGAAGAGTAGATGTGCACCGAGATACTGTCAGTTTTCCTTTTATCAGTGCCAATATTATATGGACTGATGTATCAGCAATCACCTTTTTCTGGCCAACCATATCACCCATAAATGCTTCGTGCATGTGCGCAGCTAAAGCATGCACGTGGTCAACAGTGTAGCCCTATAGCTTGGAGAGGAGCATCTGGCTGGTAAGTGTGTTGGGAGGAAAGGGCATGGGGAAGGGAAGGGGCATGACGGGGCGGGGGGGAGATGAAGGCCCCCACAGTGAGGGAGGGAAAGGGAGCGGGGCTGGGGCAGGTGCTGCCCAGCAGGGGTGGAGGAGGACACACGACGGAGCCAGTGGCTCATCCAGGAGGTGAGGAGGGGGGCCAGCTCCCGCTCTTGCACACACTCCTAGGGGAGGCATGGATGGCATGTGCCCCCTTGGATCTGTGCATGGGAGAACAGGCTGCCTACTGCAGGCTTGGGGATGCTCCAGCCTCTTCCCAGTGGCTGCTCTTGGGCTGGGCAGGGAGGGTGGCACTGGGAGGCAGAGCTACATGGGGGCCAGAGCTGACCCAAAATTTGCCGTAGCCCCCCCCATAATTCCCCTTCCCAGTGTCACCACCACCACCTGCCCCACCCATCTTGAGTGCAGCCACTGGAAAGAGGCCAGAGCAGCCTTGTCCCCAAGTGCACAATGGCTGCCCACCCTTACCCCATGCACAGATCTGAGGGGGCACAACCCCCCCCATGCTTCCCCTGGGGTGCACACAGTGGTGGGAGCTGTCCCCCCAGATGAGCTACTGGCTGCGTCCCATGCCCTGGCCCGCCTTACGCCAGCTGGGCAGCATCTACTCCAGCCCCAAGAACCAGCCCCACTCCCTCTCTCACCACAGGGACCTCAATCTGCCCCCCCCCACAGCCCTTCCCCTCAACAGACTTACCAGCTAGATGCTGCTCTCCATGCTGCCTGGCTGCATAT
This sequence comes from Crocodylus porosus, assembly GCF_001723895.1. Classification (NCBI taxonomy): domain Eukaryota; kingdom Metazoa; phylum Chordata; order Crocodylia; family Crocodylidae; genus Crocodylus; species Crocodylus porosus. Next base: position 154,133,077 of record NW_017728906.1, on the reverse strand, counting down.
TGGCAATCTGATCAGTATTGGCTAATATGGCTGGTCAATTATCAGCCATTGGTATCAGCACAAAAAATCATTATCAGTGCACCCCTACTGAACAGCGTGCCTTTTAGCACACTCCTTGAGCATAGAGATACTGCATGTCATTCAGGATAAAGCAATACCACAATTTCCAACTGACTACACATTACCTTTATGTGACTTTAATTCTGAGATCATGGCCAGTTCTGCAAGATTGTACAGGTCTGATTGTACAGGTCCTGCAAGCAGCCGAGAACCAAGAAAACTGAAATTAATGTAAAATTCAAGCAGCAAACGTGAAATTTGTTTCCTTGGTTCAATCATACATTGTTATCAGTGAACTCCAAGCATTTTATATGCAGAAAGCAAAAGGGTCAATTTACAAGACAAAATAACCACAAATATTCTAGAGACTAAAATATTCAGAGTTCAGCCTTCCAGATGCACTGTTCAGCATTTTCTCAAGTTCTGTTTCATGTACTGATATTATGTTGACATTTCTAGCATTGAAGCATATGGAAAAGACAGGTCACCAACTTTCATGAGGAAGGTTCATATTAAGCTTTATCATAGTTCTGGAAGATTGATATAGTGCTTCCAATACAATTTACCATTAGCAACTAAAAACTATGTGATAGATGTTCAATGGTCTCAGTAAAATCATTAAAACTTTCTCAAGACAATGGGATAACTCACATGTGCAAACTTACTCATGTGTTTCAATAGCTGCAATCTCAAGACCTCAACTTTGTAGCACTGTATATTATACTATTGTGGTACAGGAAGTTGCTGTTGTGCTACTTGAGGCTTGACTGATGTCGAAGTACACAGGATTTAGGAAGTGAGTTTCTGTTTCATTTCTCAATGCTTAAATTTCACCCTGCTGACAAGTCGTCTAATTTCAGTTTCCCATTTCTTTCTAAATTGATTCCAAGACCTCTGGCCTCTTTGCAGAACAAGCCATCATCTCCATGAGTGTAAAAAGTCACAAGCAAAGCAAGATGAATGATGCATATCCAGGTGGAAATACTATTAAATTGTGCAGGGTGGTACATTACATCATTACCCAAATGAGCTATTCTAGTAGTCAGACTACTCCAATGAGCAGTTACAAGGTCGCTTAAGTATTTGCAGAATTACACCCTGAGGATGCACCTAGATTCCAGGAAGAAAAAGTAATAATTAGCTCTTTTGTGCTTCATGGACAAACACAAAAATTAGTCTCTTTCCACCCTGTATACTCATGGCCACTTCTCTACCCAACATAAAACTTGCTATTCACCTGCCCCACAAGAGTCACAACAATTATAAAAGCAAGACTGACTCCACAATTTATGTAATCCTTACCTAAGTGAACAGTCCCACTGAAGACTATGAAGTTATCATGATTAAAGACTACCATCAGAGTAATAGCTGTTATGATAGAGCTAAATTTATTTACTCATTCATTAGATTTACAGGTTACTTTCATAAAGGTTTTTTGGCCACCAGACTTTTAAAAAAAAACAACAAACACAAACCTCTCTTCTGGAAATCTGGAAAACATGGACCCGATTTCGCACACAGAGCCATATGAGAATTTCAGCAAATATACCAGACAAGTAGCATATTTTATTCAAGAGTCTTGCATAAAACAAACCGTAGGTCAAGCATGTCAGCAGTGAAACTTGGGAGATATCTGCAATGGATTTTCAAAACTCTGTGCTACTGAACTTTATACACTTTGCACAAGCCTGGTGTACTTAATCAACTTTGTTGGAACCATGCTGGCAAAACTGGTAAACTCTGCAAGGCAAACTGCCTGGCTTCATAAAAGTTACAAACCCTGGCTCCAATTCTGCAAACACTTACTTCGGAGCTTAACTTTCTGCACAAAACTGACTACTTCAATACATGACGTTAAACACGTTTGTAAATATTTGCAGGACAAGGACATCTGTTAGCACAGACAGTTATTTGATACAGTACTTAGATTTAATTTGTAGTCTGCATAGATGTCAAAATAAAAACTGAATCCCTGTCCTGTGTATCTAGCATGTCAGAATGCACAAGTGTGTTGGGGGAAGGAGAGGTTGGAGGAAGCTAAGACTGTGAAATTGCTTTCTTAATTTGCTACCACTTGAGCTCATCCTGTTACTATGGCCACTGACAGATGTGGGGTGGGGGAGGAAGGCAGTGAAGGAAGGGAAAATGTATCAGTTTAACCCAGCTCCCCGACATCTATATGGATTGGGCGCTTCAGCAGGGCTTTTTGGTGCTTTTACCTAAAGCCGATTCAATCAGCTATTAGATAATAGCACCAAAGAGCCTCGCTGAAGCATGCAACCCACGCAGGCGTTGTGTGAGCCGGGTCCACCAATGTGAGGTCTCTTCTGGGCACGCACTGCGCTTGCTGCAGGGGTGGATCCAGCTGAAAGTAAAGCACTGGCTTTTTGTTTGTTTCCATGTCTTTGGGGCAGTAATTCTCCAACCACGGTGCCATGGCCCCCTGGAGACCTTTTCAAGGGTGCCACGCGGCATTGGTGCAGTTAAAATGATTGATAAGATAAAGCCTTTGAGTTGGCATGATAAAAAGATACCAGATTTAACCCAAAGAACCTTGTCTACCTACGCCCTCAGACCAGCAGGGCTACAACCTACGCTCCTAAGATCAACCCCGAGATTGCAAAGAGGAGGCCAGAGCATGAAAAGCCTTCTGCCCTCTCTGAACTGGGGAGGGGGCGGTTAAAAAAAAGGCCTGAAAACTCAGAAGCGGCCTTCTCCCAGGGGAACAACTGCGGTGTTAGCATTACTGACGTTAAGAAGCAGGTCAATTTTTTTTCAGGCAGACGATGACGGCGAGGAGGGGGAAGGGAGCGGAGGCAGCCCAAAAAGAGGCGGGAAACGGGGTACAGGGCCCGCACCAACAAGCAGGGAGCTTGCAACGCGTGTCTCCGAGGAGCCCAAGCGCCGGGAGCGGGCACGGCGCACACGCGGGAGACCAGGACGAGCAAGAGGGGGACACAGGCGGGTTACCTGGGGCCACGAGCACCCACTGGTCAGGCCGCGAGTCTGTCGGGCGCCACCGCCTCTGCATGGTCCTGGGGGCGGGGACACCGGAAACGGAGGGGGGAGGGGCAGGAGCGCGGCGGGCGGGACCACTGCCGCCGGAGAGGGACGAGTGCGGCCCGCTCCTGCGAGGGGAAGTGGTACGGCCCGCAGAGGGGTGGGGCAGCGCGGGAGCAAGGTGGATGCTCCCCGCTAGCTGTCCCTCCCCCCGCCTTCACCACTTCGCTGGCTGGGCCACCCCGCACAGAGTGGCTCCTGCTGTGTCAGAGGCTGCACGCGCTCCGGGGAGCCGCAGGCTCTTGTTATAGTTCAGCTTCTTTTCTATTTTGGAGAACATGTGGCGGGAGCCACAGAGTCTCTCGATTCCTGAAGAAGGGTGTTAAGCTTGCAAATAAGGTTGTTCCAATGATTTAGTCGGTCTAATAAAAGATTTGGCATCTATCCAGAGAGCTTCACCTACAGATAATAGAGTGCCAGGCAGCGAGGCCTGCTTATACTGTGTGTCTGTGCTGAGTTGCAACCAAAATGCCCCCCTGATACCCGAGCATAGATCTCAAAGCCTTCCATTCAATCTCAAAGCCTTCCATTCATTCACCCCCATGCGGCAGGAGAAGGAGGTACTGATCATGCAAGGCAGGCATGGCCTGGATGGAGGCCCTTTGTTTTAACGCCAACATCCCCACCAAAATATCTGGGCAGTTTGCTTATATGGCGCTCTCACGATTTGGTTTCACACCTGTTCGTTTCAGGGCCTTACAGGGTTGCCCAACATATGACAAGGGTTGCAAAATTCACCTGTAAGCCCTGGTCTTCATGTTTGTGCTCATTAAAAAGTTGGGTTAGAAGAGAGGCGCCCATCTTGCGTTGGAGTGTGTGCTGGAGCAGCCAGATTTCACCAGGCAATTTTTTTCTGTATCTAGGCCTGTTTATGAGGAAAGGAAAAAGAACCTTAAGTTGAACCCTTATACAGCAAAGGATTAAAAGCAGAGGCAGAAGTGACAATTTGCACTCAGTTCGGCCCCTGAAAGCGCCGTATAGCGGTGACCAAGCAGAAGTGCACAGCTGCAGAGTGCTATAAAGGGCTGGAACCCATGAAAATCTGAACCATCATTGCACAAGGGTTCAGATGAAGACGCTTCAAAATGGAGCAGCTTCAGTAATTTGTCACCCCCTGCCTTATTTTCAGAATTGAGGGTGGGGGGAAGGAGCGGAGGGAATTTGGGCTGGGGGTGGGGTAGAGTCCCCCACACCTTGGGGGGACTCCAATCTCCTCACCCCGCCCTCTAGTGCCAGCTGGGGAACCCCCCAGAATGAGCTCCCCCTGCTCCCTTTCCCCCTCTCAGTAGAGATGGAGAAAGAGGGAGGAAGGCCATTGCTAGGGGAGAGCAGCTGCAGGACTCCCCAACCCCTGGGACCCAACAGTGAATTTCTGTTGGGTCTGGGGGAATGTTGTAACTCGTAGCGCTTAGCAGGAAGTGTTGTGAGTTACAGTGGGGAGCTGCTCTTCTGTCTGTGCCTTTAGTGCGTGCTCACGGTCACACAAGGTGCAGACAGAAGTAACTATATTTACCTAATCTGGCCTGTGAAAATTCCCTAAAGCTGTGACCAAATACAAGTGCACTGCTGCAGAGCACTTTAAAAGGTCCTAATCCTGCAACAATCTGAACTCTCATTACATGAGGGTTCAGATGAAAGCGCTCCAAAGTGGAGCACCTTCATTTACTTGTATCTATGCATGCTGGAAGCAGGGATAGGTGATGAAGCCCAACCCTGCTCCTGGCGCTGTTTTCAGAATGGCAGAGGGGAAGGGAGCAGAGGGAGTTCATTGTGGGGGCTGCCCAGCCGGCGCTGAAGGGTAGGCAAGGTCGTGGGAGCTCCAATTCTCACACACACACACACACACACACACACACACACACACACACACACACACACACGTTCTAGCACGGCTAGGGAAACCCCAAAACAGACTTCCCTCTCCTACCTTCTCTCCCTCCCATCCTGAGACAGAACAGGAGCTGGGAGAGCGGGGTGGAGTTCTATCCCCTACCCAATAGCTAAAGCCTGTTGGGTTGGGAGGACTGGTTTAACTCATGGCACTTTCTGTGAAGCATCATGATTTAGATCCAGGAGTTGCACTTCTGTCTGCACCTACACTGTTTATTTGGGGTACTGATTTTAGTGAGGGCCCTGCTACGTGTCACATATATTACACAATTCAATCGTTAATTGCACAATACATTTAAACCAGCCACATGTGCAAAGTAATTATCACACCATAAAATGACTTTCAAGCTATAAAAAGATCCAACCAGCTACAAAGTTAGTGCTTGAAAGCATGTAACAATTCTATAGCTGGTTTTTATCCAGCTTTAATTTGAATGTGTAGCAGGGCCCTGAGGTTTAAAGGTAGGGGTTGGCAGCTCATGGCTCTGGTCCAGCCTGCAGATCCATTTGATCCAGCTTCAGACTTCAGGTTTTGGCAGGGTTTGGGACTGGGCTAGGAGGCTTTGGCAGTAGTCTCTCTCCCTGTATGGTCACAGAGAGAAACAGCAACAGCTAGATCTCTCTCCAGGCCTCCTCTGAGAGAAGAAGGGTTAAAGGTAGCCAGTCCTAGCACCCATCTCCCCACTGCCTTTGACCAAGCTGAGTTATTTCATTCCGCAGCTTGAAAAGGTGACAAAAAGCTGTACAAATATTAAAACACCTATCAATGCATGCAGAAAAAGGCAACATTGTAACAGTGAAGGCCAGCTTATTCAAAATGGCTGTTGCCTATTGTAGGGCAATTAGCAGTCTAGCCATGAAAACCCACCTATCTATTACAAAATGCAAGATCAGAACTAAATATACATTATGCTATATAATTACTCTCTGCTTGAAAATCTGAACCCCTCAGCAATCACAGTGTTTCCAGGATCGGGCTTATGGTGAAGACGGTGTCATAACACCCAACACTAGCAAAAGTCATTGTATATTTGTAAACCTCACACATACTCATATTTTTTAAAAGACCAACACATATTTAAGTACGTAATTTCAAGTGCTTCCAACATTAATTGAAATCAGAGGGAGTTGCAGCTGTTCATTCATCTGTTTAATTTATTTTGATGTATAGAAGCACTTCTCACAATCCCCAGATATATATTTACCTTGTGATACTATAATACACTCTTCTTATAGCTATACACCTCAGAAATTACCTAAACTATAATCAGGCAGTAGTTTGGTTATAAATATTTGCAGTCAGCAATTTTAATGTATTCACACAAGTTTTTTTTTATCTGCCTTTTTGAACAATATTTCAAGATGTACTAATTAAGGATATCTATTGTCTACGGAATTGTGGAATTGTAGAAGCATCCAGCTAGGATGGTTTAGGAATAATAAATCCTGCATCTGTACAGGCAGTTGGACTAGATCAGTGGTCTCAAACATATGGCCTGTGGGCTGGATCCAGCTCATAAGAGCCATATCATCCAACCTATGAGGCTCCTGGAGGGGCTGGGAATTTGGGGGCAGGGTAAGCAGGGGTGAGGCCCACTGTTGAATTCTGGGATGCAGAGCCCATTTTAGCAGCAAGGGGATAAGCAACGGGTTGCATTAATCCCCACAGCTCCCTGAGCCAACACAAGACCACTGCCACTCACCCACCACTGGAGGTCAGTCTTAATCTGACCTGTGAGGGGTACTACAGTATGGTTCCAGCCAGGGGTCAAACAAATTTGACACCCCTGGACTAGGTGATCTTTGAGGGTCCTTCTGAAACTCAAAAGCTGTAGTTACAAAGACATGTTCCAGGACTTGCTGACTTTAACATTTTAATTGCTTTTAAATTAACAAATGTTCCCCCTGCTCTTCTCCTAAAAAATTTGGCCTTAGTGGGTGCCTGTAGACATGAGGGGACGCTGCTCTGATTTGTTGTAATTACAGTGCATCAGAGCTGATTCAATTAATTGAGTCTGCTGGATTGTGCTAATTAGCATGCTCCAGCAGCGTCTGTGTCTCATGTATCAGTGTCCCTGCATTTCATAATGGTGGCAGGGGTGCTTTAAATAAAGGTTGTCAAAAGAGCTTTAGTTAAAGCACCTCTGCTGCCATTTTGAAGTGATACAGGAAACACTGTGGGTGCTTCAATTAGAGTGGCTCCCAGCCCTGGAGCACCTGTAAAGGCACCCAATGATACCTTAAGGGGAAAACGAAATCATTCTGAAGTTTCAAAACCTAGACTGATTTAATTTGTGGTGGTGATATCACTGCATGTACTTACAGCCTGAGCTTAACACATATAGGTATTCTCATTTGTTTCCCTAAGACTTATAATGGTCAGAAAGTGAAACAGACATAATATGTGATTGCAGCCAATGTGAGAAGAGCCATGTAACAGATTTCAGAGCCATATGATATGCATATGATATGCATTCATACCTCACCTGCGCTCTGACCATTAATCCATTTCTGCTACGACTCCTCTAACAGTCCAAAGCTCTGAATGGATGCAAACATCCTCTTTTGCCAAAGAAATGTTACTTTCTGTTGCCAGAGAAATGTTGCCTTTTTTCATCTTCAACTATAGAATTTCTCTCTCCCTCCCCAAATTAAATGGGCTTGAAGTGAAGTAATTTTCAAGTGCTGCTTTGCAGCAATCATAGGTAAATTGTTCAGAGAAGTGTGATTTTTTTTAAAGCCAAGTTTGCCCTGCAAGAGAAAGAAATGGTTTAGTTTACAGACTTGGCTACATAATGTTCCTGCAAATACACACATTCTTAAGTCCTACTCACATGATTGGAGATAAACATGTGCATAAATCATTGCTGGATCTGGCCTAGGATTGCAGTGATATTTGATTTAATAAAGTAAGATGCCTAATAATGCAACAAAACATGGTTCATTTATTAGCATTAAAAGGGAATTATGGTTTATCAAAATGCCTGTTTATTACGAATCATATGAGCATGGAACTGTGATATTGAAGCCTTTTGAAAATGTCTTACTTAGTTTTTATTTTCAACATATCTATTGTATTAAGACACAAGTAACACTATCCCTTCACCCTCACAACCCTGACTAAACAGACAAGCAAAATCACCAAAGTAAACATGAAACCTGTAAAGCAGAATAAACCCAGACCAAGACATGGATCATACTGGGTTTTAAATGAAAATAGTCTTTCTTAAATAACAATGCATTTATTCTTAGAGACAACCCTTAATCAAAAGTACTTTACAACCCCCAGAATATGAAAAGTCTGCCAAATCTGTGTGTATAAAATGTAATGATCTCAATATGTTTTGGTTGCGTGTACAAAAGGAAAAAAACAACACAAAATAAGGACCAAGGTGAACTTGGTCTTGCACTCAGGTTAAAGGGGTTTCTGTTGCTCAGTGTATCTCCACAATATCTGCAGGGAGAAGTACCAGAATGGAAGCTCAGCCTGATTCCCAATTTCCTGGGGTCACTTTTAACATTTTCCCCAAGTCCATTTACATTTTTCCCTTTGATCATTTAGAATAAGATGATGTTGGCAAATCTAACTTTCAACTATTTGTCTAGTGATTTTTCTGTAGAGCAAGGGTCATTTGAGAGCAGATGACAAAGGGTGCCTGTAGCCATGCCTAGAGGTGGCTCCAATGCACTGTAATTACAGCACACAAGAGCAGACTCAATTAATCAGGTCTGCTGGAGTGTGCTAATCAGGGTGCTCTAGCAGCCTCCATGTCTCATGGATCAGCCTCCCTGTATTTCAAAAGGTGGTGGGGATGCTTTAACTAAAGTTTGTTGAACATGCCCCCACCACCATTTTGAAGCACATGAGGTGCTGAAGACACTTTAATTAAAGCACCCAACCCTAGAAGCATGTGTAAAAATGCCCAAAGACTGGACAGAAAGATTTCAGTTTCTGTAACCTGGTAGAGGAAATCTCTATAGCCCATACCTTCCAACCATCTACACTGGAACAGGGTTGCCAAGCCCAGAAATATTTTTGTACTGAGAATCTGCAAACTTTTAACCGACAACTAAACTTTTTTCTTGACATGTATTTATTGAGGGCATTAGCCATGTTAGTTTGGAATTAGGGAGAAGGTGGGGTAGATTTGCACTTATAGGCCAGGTACAGATATTACACTGTTACTAGTATAAGTAATCAGCAGGAATCCTGGTTTTCTCTGATTAAAAAAACTCCCCAATTTTCAGATTACCGCCTCCCCCCAATCCACATTTTTCCGTGGTTAAAATGAAACACACACACACACATATATATATAGTGGTGTATACACACACACATATGTATGTTCATACAATATATGTACACACACACACACACACGTAAGTGGTGTTTTATTTTAATCATGGAAAAATGTGGATTTTGCATTACTTTTAATCTGAAAATTGGAGATTTTTTTTATTAGAGAAAACTAGGATCCCTGGTGATCAGAAACCGGTCTATACCCACAACAGAATAGAAGTTTGGTGCACTTAGACTGGTTTAAAAATGGTGGAACCCGCAGATTTGCAATCCCCACTCCCACACACCAAAGAGGGAATGTGTATTCTGTCCACTACTGATATAAACTACACAGCTTGCAGAAACTGCATAACTTAGATCAATTCCACCTTGGGTTTTTTGAATGTATGTACCTAGACTTATAGACTAAGTAAAGCTGTGATTAGACTACAAAGAGTAAGGAAGGGGGAAGGAAAAGGGAGGGGGCACTGCTGAGAAGGGCAAGGTGAATAGGAGAGAAAAAAAACAAACCAGTTAACCCACTGGGGGACATAAAGTTTATAAAGGATAATCCTGGTAATGGGATAAGAATCCATAATCTTGGTTTCGACCTACTCAACACAATATAGTCTGTGGAAGATTTTTGTTCTAAAATTTTGGATTCAAGTTCATTTTTAAAGTATTTTTCTCTAAGAACAGCCACTCTGAGGTCCATGACTGAATGTCCAGGGCGGTTAAACTATTTTGCCACAGGCTTGTCTGTCTTTCTGATACTGATATTAGATTGGTGTTCATTCATTCTTACATGCAGGTATCACCCTGCCTCTCCAATGAAGACAGCAGAAGGGCACTACAAGTAGGTGATGGTGTATATCAGGGGTGGGCAAAATAGAGTCTGCAGGTTGGATCCGACCTGCCAACTGGCTGGATCTGGCCTGCAGCTGCTCCTGTGGTGCTCCACATGGGCTGATTCCTACTTGCTCCCACCAAGGCAGCCTGCGCCACGCTCCCAACAGCCCTGGCCCTGGTCAGTGTACAACTTCTGGCAGATCTGTTGCCAGTGTGGTTACAGCCAGCTAGATGCTCCTCTGCCCCCCTCCCCTGCAGCATGGGAGGCTGAAGCTTCTCTGCTCATCCACCCAGAGCAGTGCAGCAGGGGTAGGAGTGGGAGAAGGAATGGCTGCTGGAGGCAAGGAGAGCACAGCAGCACCCAGCTGACTGCAGCTGAACTAGGAACAGCCCCACTGGAAGCTGCGTGCAGGCTGGGGCCGGCAGGGATGTTCTGCTCACCACATTTCCAGCTGTGGCTCCTGCTTCTGCCATGCTACTCTGGCTGGGCAGGGAGGAAGCTTCAGCCAGGCAGCTCCTGCCCAGTGCCTGGAGCTCCAGCGCCTGGCTGCCTTCTGCCCGCTCCGCCCACCATCCGGTGGGTGCTTATAGCACTGGGTGGGCAGAGTAGGTGGAAGGCAGCTAGAAGCTAGAGCCAGAGCTCCATGCACTGGGCAGGAGCCACTTAGCTGAGGCTTCCTGCCCATCCACCCAGAGTGGTGTCACAGAGACAGGAGTAGCAGCAGCTGCAACTGGAGGCAAGGGAAGCAGAACAGCCCTACCAGCCCAGGCCCTGGCTAGTGTGCAGCTTCCAGCGAGGCTAATCCCAGTGTAGCTGCAGCCAGCCAGGTGCTGCTTTGCTCCCTTGCCTCCTGGTAACAGTGCAAGCCCAGCTGACTGCAGCCACATTAGAAACAGCCCTGCCAGAAGCTGCACGCTGGCCAGGGCTGGTGGGTGTGGAGGGGAGCAGGCACTGGCTGCCCCAGGCAGGGCTTGGCCCCACACTGACTGGGCAAGCTCTGTGGCATGAGCCCCCCGCCCCCAGAACCCTGGGCTGGCTCCTAGGTAGTCCTCCCTGCCACATACACGCATGCACCCTCCACACACACCCATACACCCCCTGTTACCCCCGCACAGGGCAGAGCATGCAGGGAGTGGATCATGCCTGTCCCACTTCTAAACACTGCTCCCCACCCTTCCAAAGCCCCATAGGGAGTTTTGGTGAGTTGTTGCAGGCAGCGGCGAAGGCTGATCCAACCCATGACATTTCATCAAAACTCCTTATGTGGCCCTCAGGCCCAAATAATTGCCCACCCCTGGTGTATTTGATATTGGTAGATGTGCAGGTGAATGAACTTTGAATGTTATAATGTGTTATTTGGTCTAGTGATGATGTGTTTTGTGTTGATGAGGGGGTACAGCCAGCATCTGGGTCCAGGGCAACGTCTGGTGCCTTAGTGAGAATAGGAGTTAGATAGTCTGGAGAGGTGGTGTTTGAAGTTGAGGAGCTGCCTGTAAACCAGGATAGGTCTCTTTCCATGACTAGCTTAAGACAGTTATCCTTTTCCAGGAGGTACTGGAGATCATTCATGAGGTGTCTGAAGTGTTCAAGCTGAAGGCTGAATGTGACAGCTGAAGGGATTCTGTTGTCTTTGTCTCAGGGTTGGTGCTGTAGTAGGTCAGGGCAGATGCTATGCGTTGGGCTCTGTTGATTAGAATGGCTACAGTCTGGGAATTGTACTATTACTGTAGGAATCCTTTGCTCCAGATCCTTAAGGTGTGCATCTGAGTCAGTGGGATCAGAATAGATACAGTTGAAATGTAGAGCTTGGTTGTAGATAATGGATCTGGTGGTATGCTTAGGATGAGAGCTGCTGATATGGAGGGAGCTGTAGCAGTCAGTTGGTTTCTAATACAATGTGGTGATGATATGGACATTGCAAAATTTCAGTTGTGTCCTAGAAATGAATTTCCTGGGAAAAGTAGTCTAGAGTCAATTTGATGTAGGGCTGGGAGTTATTAAAGTCCTGGTGGAATTCCTATGCTGAAATGCATGTTAGTGGCTTCCACTAAAAATAAAATCCCTAGTGTAGATGGCTTTGGTGCAAGCTCAAAGGTCTAATATATATTTGGCTTTGATTGATTGAAGTTGACCTGGAAGTCTACCCTAAATATTGTGTAGAAATACCCTAGAATTAGTACTTGAAAGCCATTAATTTCATAAAAGACTTAAATACATTGCATTTAAAAAGTAACACTAACCACAGTAGCCACATTCTGCCTCTATAATAGGATTCCAGTAGGAATAATTTGTGGACAAAGGTGTGCACCACAAGTAACGTTAGCAGAACTCAGTTCCTTTAATTGAAGGAAAATTTAATTCATACTCAAGATACAAATATTTGGTTAAAAAAAATAACATTTTCCTAAGGGTGTTTGTTGCCAATCTTAGCTGTTTTCAAGGGTCTGCGATTGTACCCTAAGCTGCAGAAGTATGGCTAAAGCAGAATGACCCAAAACCTGTTTCTTAGAGACAACAGAAAGAACCTTTGGAGACATAATAAGTAGCTTGATCAGTAAAGAAAGCAATTAACATGTCCAGCTGAACCAGTAGTGAGTGACATCACATTAAAGAAAGCAAAAAGCTGGAGAGCTGACATTATATAAGAAGGGCTGAAAACAGAAAATCCAAACATAGCATATTATAGTTTTAATTTAAGTTTGTTAGTAATAGTGATTGACTAAATTTATCAGATGTAATTTTGCTATAAATATCTGTGTTAAGTTTCTTAACTAAGCTATAAAAACAAAAGCAACTTTGTCAGTGAAGACCATAAAACAAGGTAAAAAGAAAGCAGGATGGTGGCAAGTGACACTCCAAAATAGTGAAGGAAGAAAATGAGAAATCTTCCCTACCAAATGTTGTAATTTTCAGAATGGTGTAAATCCCAACTAACTGACACCTTCCAATACCATACTAAAAATTGGTTCAGTCTGGTTTTCAAAGCTTCAGTGAAACAAAGAAAATTAAATATAAATCAATCATACACTGTTTGTTAGCATAAGCCATGTGGAAATTTTGGACCAGAGGAAAAATTGGTGAAAGTTTACATTATTCAGAAAATATTTAAGAGTAGTTCAAATTCTATCACAATGCACTGCAGGATATATAAAGGTAAATTACGCTCTTGGTCACATAAATGCAAATCACCTGAGTTGTTCTGAAGCTCTCAACATCTTCTCTCAAAGAAAAACCTTCAGATGGAATCTCAGAGGAAGGAAATCTCTGTAGTGTTCCCTTTAAAGCAATCCACTCTCATATGAAATCACTGGACTCATGATTTGTTCATTTGGAGAAATTACTCTGTCCCATTCTGCCACAGACAACCTGTTTCTAAATAAGGTAAGCCAGAGTCACTTCTGTGGAAGAGTTTGTGCCTTTGCACCAGATCTAACAACACCTGTCTCAGTTTTGTCAGCATAACTCCAATACCAGCTTCTTCACCAAGCTCCTGCTATTTCCTAAGTCTGGGGGTGGGAGGGCCCAATGAAATGATGATGCAACCTCTTTTTTATTGTTATTATTTCCACAAGACCAGAAGAGAGTATTGACATATACACATACATACACATTCACAGACAGTTTTCTTGCTGGCCTATCCTCCCTCCATCCCATTTTCCATCCTAACACAAGGATATGGAGGAAGACATCTCATTGGGGCCTATAGGCATGTGACAAAGGGTGAAACAAAGGCATCTAAAGCTCAGTCCTTATGTAGAAGCATGAAGTAAGTAGAAGATCCCTGGCTGTATAAAGGGAGGGAGAATGAACTGGCTTTTGAGCAGTATTTGGAGAAAATTTAACATGGATTATATCTGCTCCTTTAAGAGTCACAAAGATATATATCTAATCGCATATTTCAGTTCATTTCTTTGTTCATTTCCGTGGTGAATTATGAGACCAGGATTCAGCATTTCTTTTTAAAAATAGAGTACAGCATCACCAGCCCCTAAAACCTGAAGGGAGTGTTCATTTGTACTGTTTCATAGGTTTTTATTGTGCCAGCTTGTAACAGGAAGCCTCTGGCTCCCTGTTACTTTAAGGGTTGAACAGCTGTAGAGAGTCCCAGGTGAAGGGAACTGCCCACTAGGAGCTCTGAAAGACAAGACATAGGCTGCATCCAGACATGTGTGGACGTTTGGTTCCCTGGGGACAATTAGCAGTGGTGCACCTTGTGCCACTGTTAGCTGTACCCAGGGAATACTTGTGTTATGCGCACATTGGTGCATGGTAAGTTATCCCAGGTAGGGGACAGGAGGTTGGGGCCAAGCACTGGGTTGGCCCTAGCAGCCTTACCTGGGGGCTTCCCAGGGCTGCAGCAGCGGTAATCCTGCCACATGGAGCCTGCCTGGCAGTGGAATGTGTCCCCAGCCGGCCAGCCTCTGGCTTTCAGCAGTTCACACTGCCGCTGCATGTGCAGCTCTTATTTTTTCTCTGCAGGTTTTTTTGCTTCTCGGATATCCACGGGGCAAAAAAGCCCTAGCTCAGAAAACGATGGAACATACAGTATGCAGTGCTGTAGATGTATCTGTGGTGTCACATACCGTATGGCCGCGCTCATCTGGATGTGGCCCTAGGGGACTAATAGGCTGTGAACAACTACTGCAGAGCAAGTGGCCCTGCAGTAAGTCAATAGGACAGGCCCTGCATAGGCAACAGAGTTCATATTGCAGTGCTAGTGGCATGGCACTGTTCCATAGGCCAGAGCCCTGTTTAGGTAAGAAAGGCACAGCCATAGAAGTTAGGTCAGCCAGTAAACCTAATGGAAAACACCTACAGCTGGTTTGGGAAGACATGTGATGCAAAGGGGCAAAGTTTAGGGAGTACGTAAGCTCAAGGAGAGCCTAGGAGTCAGCCTGACCCTGTGGGCTGCCAGAGAAGGAGTTCTGTACTGAGAGGGCTATTGTGGAAGGACTGACTGGGATCTACCTGCACTGAGGACTGGAAGGAATAAACTGAAGGTTGGTAAAGAGTTCAGTTTTAGTATGCAGCCTGGGGGCTTATACCGCATTTATAGATGTGCGGTGGGGGGTGCTTTATATTAGAGCAGCTGCAAGAGCTACATTAATTAAAGCCCCTAGGGTAGCATGTGTATCAGCATCTCTATGCTGAAAAATGGTGGTGGGTGCTTTGAACTAAAACTCATTGAACAAGCTTTAGTTTAAAGTGCTCCGTCATCATTTTTCAGGGTGGGATGCTGATACATGTGATGCTGGAGTCTGCTGGATCATAGTAATTTCCATGTTCCAGCAGTCTCAGTTAATGAGTCTGCTCCATTGTGCTGGAATTACAGCGCATTGGAGCAGCCTTCCTGCATGTGTGTAAATGCTCATAGTCTCTATTATAGTCCGAGGGCTTACTTTTTGTTGTAGATTTTACCAGGAGATTGGCAAAGAACTAGTAGGAGAGACTGGAGGTCCCAGCTGTGTCTAAAGGGCACATGATTGCCTATAAATCCAGCACACGGTTAGGCTCCAGGCCTGGCCAAGAGGCTGCCAGGCAGGGGAAACCTGAGCCTGTGAGGGGGTGAGATCTAAGTCCTTGAGGAGCAAATTCTGAGTCCTGGGGTCTGGGGTCTTCAAGGGGCAAGATCCAAGACCTGGCAGGTCAGGACCAGGGCCTGAGGCTGAGACGGGAGTGATATGGGCTGGAGTACAAATGCCAGGTGCAACACAGGGTCCCAAAAAGGCAGGATCCTCAGTAAAGACTTAAAGGCCTGAAGAGGCATAATATTGGACTGGGGTAAAGGTCCAGTGAAATGAAGTGAGGCATGGGCATGGCTGTAGGGGAGGTCAGAGGCCACAAAACTTCCCATGAAGGTGCTGGGTGCACTAGTGCACCAACTGACAGTGGGTGAGAGGCCATCCTGGGTCTCTAATGTGAGCCTCCCTTTTCCAAATTGACTAACTATAACAAGATGTGGCAGGCAAGAGGAAGAAACTATAAATATGTTATAGTTTTCCATATATAGAATCTGTTTAGTGGAAAGTCATCTTAAATTTGTCATCCCCCACTGCGGTGGTGGGGAAAGCAGCAGGGGGCCAGGGACAATGGGCCAAACACCCATCCCTTGCTCCCCTGGCCCTTGTCCCTCCATGTCTGCCCCTGTAATGTACCTCCTGCCACTTGCCCCCCAGTACTTGCCCCTTGCCCCCACCCTTTCTCCCCATGTCTATGCCTATCCCTCCTTCAGCCTGATTCCCTTCCCCCTGACTCTCCTCCCCCTCCACATTATCTTCTGCTGCAGCTCTGCTTCTCTGGAAAAGTCAGCAGCAGTGTGGCCCTGGCCCCAGCCCAGCCAACATACCCAGGCAGAAGCTGCAGCAGCTCCCAGCCAGGTCAAATCAGGGTGGAAGGGAGCAGAGCCAGAGCAGAAGGTAGATGTGGGAGAGGGCAAGTGGGCAGAGGGGACCAAGAGATGAGGGAGGCAGGGGGTGGGGGTTCAGGTACAGGCACAGAGGGCAAGATGCAGTTTTGCCCCCTCCAGTCTTCCCTGAATTTCCCCCAGCTGTGTGCCCCCTCCTCCATCAAATGAGCTATTTCAGCCTGGGACAGGCAATGGCCCAGCTCTGGCTTTAGCCTGGAGCCAAGGGCCAAAGCCAGATATGAGCCACTACCTGCACTAGGCAGGGACACAAATCCAAGAGAAGGCTTTTTTTCCCATGCTAATTGAGGGGGAGAAAATCTTATCTTGGATTCAAGTAAATACGGTATAAATTGCATTTTATTGATGACCCAAGGTCTAACAATTATATGTATATGCATATAATATATATTTAAAATATAAAAATGAATAGCGTTTTAAATTTTGTGGATCATTCATATGCAAATTAAATCTTATCAATAATTAGGAATTTGGCAATTTCTTTCTTTCTTTCTCTAATTGATATCTGTTAATTATATTGGAACCAGCTATAACCTAATGTTCCTTCTACATCAGACTCAAAATCAGAAAGGTCAGTTGAATTATATACTGGCTTGTGAAGTGTTTTGTCTTCACTAATGCATGTAAGCCTATTTTTTAATAAGAGTTGCTAAGCCGTGGTATTATTAATATACATAAAAATAGATTTCAGCCAAGAATATACTCAAGGGGAATTCTAGAAGGCAAAAGGTTCTTGTTATTTGAAACTGCATTAACAATACTTTGTGACCTTCAATGCAGACAATTAGAAAGCTGCCTTGATAATGTATATTTACCATCTACAACTTTATTTAAACAAAGAGGCTGTTTAAGATGCTGTATCAAAAGCTCTAGACAGATCAAGAACTGTTGTCTTTGATATAACCCTTATCAAGAACATCATACCAGAGATGAAGAATTGGCAATAAAGCAGCCCCTGTACTGGACTTGGGAACGAACCAAACTGATTACAAAGAAAGATTGTAAATTGATTTAAAATGTGAAAGGGTAGTATTAAACTTAAAGACTACAGTACTTGTTCCATATCTTTAGAAATGACTGGCTGAATAGTGACTTGCCTATAGTCTGAGACAGGCTTTTTATCATCTGTCTTCTAGATGGAGAAAAATACAGGCATGTTTCATTTATTTGGAAAATGGCCATAGGTCAAATAGATTAAAAATGTAAGGAGTCAGTGCAATAGTTCTGGTTGTAACAGTTAAGCATTTGCACTGCAAAACAGATATTCATACTATATAGGATTTTCACTTAGCTTTCCTGGAAAAGGGAGTGGTAGGGAGAGGACAAGCTTGTTGTTTGGGAAATGTGCTTAAAATTGATTAAATATTAATAAACATTGTACACACTGGTTATTCTGCTTGTTTCTATGCAGCATTCTTTTTGCATAATCCATAGTAAAATGCAAACATTGTTCTTATTTGGATCATGTTAAAGATTTTATGAACACGTTAGAAATAGGCAGATATTGTATCTACCTGACAACAGTGTAGCCCAAAAATATGGAAATTTGCAACAGCATGCCCTGAAATTTTCCATTTGGTTGTGAAAACAAATGCTGGTATATATCTCACAAATCTGCAGAACAAAAAACCAAAGCCTTTTTGGAACAGGAGCAGCTAGAAAAATGATGCATACTAGTTAAACTCAGCACTTTTATTACTGTTTCTGAACTTACCCCAGTCTGGTGATTCATGTGATTTCTTAGTCTTTCTCAGAATTATGGTTTTAATTTTAGCTAAATACGCAAGTTCAGCAAAGATCCCTGGTTTTATGATTTAACTGTACTGCTTTGGAAGGGATACACTATTCATTACATGAAGAAAGTTGAACAGTAGCTAGTTCAAAAGGACATGAACAGTGTTTGAAATTAGGGAGGTTAAACAGTATCCCTAAGATAAGAGAGAGGTAGTTAGCTGTGTTTAGTTTGAAGTCAGGCAGAAGGCAGGTTTGTGTCAAGTATGAGTTAAACAGGGACTGCAGAGTCTTATCCCATTACTTGGATTAGCTTTTGTGACTCCTTTGTTCCCTGGAGTTCTTTGCTTGTTAGCTCCTCCCAACACTGACCCTCCCCCCCATGGTGTCTCCTTCTCCCACCTTTTTACCCATTTCTTGTATTCCAGTCACTCAATTCACTTCATACATTGCTCTATGCTGCCCTTTCACAGCATCTGATGACATGAACTCCATTTCATGAAAGCTTGTGCTCTATATATATATCTTATTTAGTTAGTCTATAAGGCCCATATCTACCCTGCCTTCTGAATAAAATAAGAACCAACCCGACCGAGAAGCCATAAATCAAACTTAATTTAAATGGAAATATGTTTGCATTTATCGAATGTTCATTTCATTTTACACACTCTAAGGTTTTGCTGATTTAAGAAGCAGTACCATGGATCCTGGTTTTCTCTGTCTAAAAATTCAACATTCTCTGATAAAAATCCAAATTCTCTGATTAAAAACTCCAAAATCTGTGTTTTTTCCATGATTAAAATGAAACACCACTATACATATAGGTATCAGTTGAACACAACATTTTGCTGATATAGTTACAATTTTAAAGCAATTTGAAAGCCTAACAGTGCCTTAATCATTATGATAAAATACATTCTAAATATCCATATATTTTGGCATTTGATTTGAGTTTCTTTATCATAGAAAATCAGACCTCCCCCTGCCCCCTCTGGCAACCAGGATGCGGGTCCAGCTGTGGCTGTCCCACCTGCTGCTTTGTGGTGCTGAACAATCCTGATATGTTGGTGCCCCTCACTTCCAACCTGCAGCCCCCTACCCCCTCACCCTGCTGGTGCCCCTCATTCCCTACCCACTGCCCTTCACCTCTAGGCTCCAGCTTCCCAAGTGTGTGGGGTAGGAATCCCTACCCCACCAACATGGTCTGGCCGTTGCCGCCATTCCTCTCAAGCCACCCATGCTGCTCCCTACCCCACCTCCCCTCTGGGTTCAAGCTGTGTCCTGCATGCAAATGGCTAGAGGAGATGAGGGCAGCATGTCCCACACCCCTCTCCCCCACTCCTACCCCAATCCATTACTCCTCAAGCTGCTGGTGGCATGGCTGGCATGGGAATCCTGGTGGTGGCAGGAGCAATGAGTCTTGCTGCCTTGCTATGCCCTCCTATACTGGGTCCCACCTGCTAGACTGTGGAGGTGGCCTCATGCAGGTCCAGCCAGGCTGCAGCCCTGTGCCCCCTTGTGGACACACAAATCTGGGGAAGCATGTGCCCCCCTCCGTGCCTCCCCATTGCCTATAGTGCCTGACCAGGTTCTGGAAGTGCATACAGTGGTGGGGAGCCAGCCCCCCTTCATTACCTTCCCCCTCAACAACTTGCCCAGGGCGCATCCCACTCCCTGGTTGGGCCCCTTGGCCATGCATTCCTGTCCTGGCCCCGGGCCCTGTGCACTGCCCCAGTTGTGCAGCACCTCTAGCCCCAGCTGCCAACCCTGCTCTGCTCCCTCCCTCACTCTGGGGGCTTGGCATGAACTGGCCTCAGTCTACCCCCCACCTCCCCATGCATTGCCTATGTCCCCCTGATAGATTTACCTGCAGGCAGCTAGGGGAGCTGCTCTCCACCACACTGGCTGGGGCTGTATTGATAACTACATGCATGTGGTCGTGTGCACACATGCACATGTTACCCCATGCATCCAATCAGCCTCCTCCCACTTTCCCCAGCCCCAAGCAGCCCCTTGGAGGCTGAAACTCTGCCAGCCTGCAAGGGGAAACCTGAAGTTTCCCAGGTTTTTCTCCTTTAAAAGGAGAAAATCCATGTTTTTCCATGGCAAATGGAAAACCTGGATTCCTGGTGATGAAATAGACCATGTTTTTGCATAGGGAAGTAGTTCTTACTCAACTTATTCTGGCACATGTCCACAAGGGGCCAGCAGGGGAGATTATGCTTAGGGGAACCCAACACGGGTTCATTAGAGGCAGGTTCTGTCAGATCAACCTGGTGGCCTTCTACGACCAGGTGACCAAATCCTTAGATGCAGGGGGAGCAGTGGACATAATCTTTCTGGACTTTTGGAAGGCTTTTGACACTGTCTCTCACCCCATTCTCATTAAAAAAACTGGGGGACTGTGCTGTCGACACCTTCACAGTCAAATGGGTCACCAACTGGCTGGAGGGCCGCACCCAGAGAGTGGTGGTGGATGGGTCATTTTCGAACTGGAGGGATGTGGGCAGTGGGGTCCCC
>NW_017728906.1:154102998-154111945 GCF_001723895.1 Crocodylus porosus | reverse complement strand
CCTCCCCCTCTATGCGGCACTGGTCAGGCCGCAGCTGGAGTACTGCATCCAGTTCTGGGCGCTGCACTTCAAGAGGGATGTGGACAACATGGAGAGGGTCCAGAGGAGGGCCACCCACATGATCGGGGGGCAGCAGGGCAGGCCCTACAAGGCGAGGCTATGGGACCTGAACCTGTTCAACCTCTACAAGAGAAGACTGAGGGGGGATCTAGAGGCCTGTTACAAACAAGTCAGAGAGGACCAGGAGGCTCTGGGGGTGTCCCTGTTCCCCCGTGCACTACCAGGACTGACAAGAAATAACAGTCACAAGCTGGCAGAGGGTAGATTCAGGCTAGGTATCAGGAGGCGCTACTTCACGGTCAGGGCGGCTAGAATCTGGAACCAACTTCCAAGCGAAGCGGTGCTGGGTCCTACCCTGGGGGTCTTTAAGACAAGGCTAGACAATCACCTTGCTGGGGTCGTTTGACCCCAGTACTCTTTCCTGCCATGGCAGGGGGTTGGACTTGATGATCTCCTCAGGTGCCTTCTGACCCTATTAACTATGAAACTATAAACTGGAAGCAGGAAGTAAATGAAAACTCAGAAGAAAGTTGGTTTCTTACTTTCTAGCTCTGCTGTGCAGATTGAAGAAGCCTGGATATTTTAAGGAAAAATATCTGGGCTTCTGAGTACATTTCTGAAGTGAACATTAAGAAGCTTTCCCATCACAATTACTATACAAAATCAAAATATTTATGTGATATCTGATGCTTAATCTATTTGTCTAGATATTCTTAACATTCCTGTCTATGTACCAATATGGACAGGATAAGATTGTTGTGACAAACGCCCTGGAATCTCTATTTGCCTTGACCCATGGGCATATCTAGAATTTTGCAAAATTTTGAAATGGTGGGGTGTAGGTGGTGAGCTGTATCATCACATATAAAACAATATACTTTTCTTTAGTTAAAAATAAACTAGAACCTAATATGCTAGGGCTGTATTACTCAATTTAAGATTGAAGCAAAAACAAATATAATTTCATTAGAATGAGTTAAAAACAATCTGGAGGGTTGTGAAACAGGAACTTTATTATGAGAACCAGATAACAGACAGCAGAACTGCAGAACAAAGGATAGCTGGACTGGTTGAGCATTGAGACCATCAAAAAGAAGAGAAGCTTGCGAACACCTGTGGAACGAGGAGTTTACAAGGGATCAGGTAGAGTGAGCCATAAAGTCAATTGACTCCCTCAGCATTACCTGACTAGAAAAGCTGCTGCCACTGCCAGGCATTTGATTTTAAACTTTGGGTGGAGCAGGAATCAAGGGTGCGGTATAACTGTGTCACTGAACCTGTTTGGATCCACCCCTACCCGATCTCACGCTGCATTTGAGAGGCAGTCCCCTCAAATACTTCTGAGCCTCTTAATATCAGGTCAGGGCACTGGATCAATACCAATTTAGAAAGAAAAGGGCTCCTTTTTGGATGACCAACACCACTTTCTATAGTAATCAGGTGTTCTTTAAAATTCTGCCATGGGAATACTGAAATGGCTTTGTTCTTACTTAGCTCAAATGGCCCGCCAGGCTACTCATGGCAACATGGCTATAAATTCTTGTGAGCTTCCTCCTTTTGCTTAAGAAATGAATTAGCATAGCATAACTTTCAAAGCCAGCCTTGTTTTAGTAGCAAAATCGATGAAAGAAAATGCTCATATATGGCTACTCTTTTGAGGTGTGTTTTTGAAGTGGGTTACTAAGCTATTGCTCTTCTAGAACAAATGTTGAAGGTGAAGGAAAACTAAATCATATACATGACATCCAAGGTAAAGACTCAAAACTAGCATCTGTCTTAAAAAGGAAGTTTTAGCATTGCCCTATAGGGCATCCATTTTCCATGTACTTAAACTAAGGTTGGAAAACTAAAGTAATGGATATGTTATTTAAACAGAAATTAAGATAGAATGGGGAAAAACAAAAAGTGGGAAATAAGTAAAGCAAAAGGAAAAAAACGGGGTGGGACAAGGGAAAAGGAAAAGGTGTAAAAAAGAAGAAAGGAAAGGACAAATAGGAAGGGAAGGGAAAGGTACCAAACTTGGTTCCAAAAGATCCATATTCTGACTAGTCCACATGCAAGGTAGCATAAAAACCTTACCTGTGTGAGATTTAAATTTGGGAATGATTTTATGGGATTTCATGCCACAAGCTAGAACTAATTTTTACAGGTTGAGAATTGTGAGGGGTAAGAATGATAATCATCTATGCCAGTAGCATCCTGTCCATGGCCCAGTTCACCAGTACTGGCCTTGAAGGAATCTGCTTGTTTTGTTGCCTGAAGGAAAGTGCCATAAAAAAGCTTTTAGAACTCCCCTCCGCGTTGTGTAGAAAATTTAGTCTAACAATGGCTGCTGAATTAAATTGTGCTTTAACTTGAATATAATGCAGTTTGGACAATGAGTGTGCAGCAGGCCAAAGGCTGACATAAAAAAGTTTTCTAAAAAGTTCTTAGTTTAGGTTTCTACCTAAGTTAGAGCATGTTTTTAACCTGACTATAACACACGTTGCTTCATCCAAACTGGCCAGCCAAACTGCGTTATAAGGTCAGGCCATAAACAAATTTAACAACTGTTGTTAATTAACTAGTTTTTGTAGTATAGATAGGGTCAAACAAAGTGTATGAGAGGGAGGAGAGAGGAGGGACAGGATGGGAAGAGGGTTAAGTGACAAACAGTGGAGGGAAATCTTGGCTCCTGAATAGGCTGAGTGAACATCCAAGAACTCTCTGGACAGGGCCTCTGGGACATACAATAATAATAGTAATAGTAATACTTAGCACTTCAAAGCTCTTTACAAACATTAACTAATTAATAGCAAAGGACAGTTCTCATTCTCTCATTCACACTTTAAAAATAGTGAACTACATGTTCTTACAATGCATCTTCATCAGTGGGATTTAGCTCTATGCTAGCAGAATCATGCATCTATCTTTGCCGATGGTATCACTTTAATATCAATGCCAGTTGACAAAGAAATGCCTCCCTTTGCCACAAATGTGTTCAACTTCCAGTTGATTGAGAGAGTTGCCTTGAAGTGGCAAATTCTCATTATAAATATGTGTATTCAGCTTTCAATTTTCAGCTAAACTTACTTTCTGTACTTACAAATGTACTTTCTCAGTCATGAAAATGGAACCCTGCTTATGTGTTGAAGTCTATCTTGCATGCTCATTTTGTTTCTGTGCATATGGGTATAACTGGTGTATGATGTATGATCCAATTTCTACTCTTAAGGGAAAAATAGCTAAATTTATTTTTCTATCTGTAAGGCATTTTAAAGTTAATCGGGCCCTTTGGGTCTGATATAATTTGTGTAAGATTGCTGTTGATGATTAGAATAGCTATTTAAGATTTTTGTTAATAGTCTGTTACATGGATTCAATGGAAGGATTCCAATAGCAGTCTGTTAGCTTTCCCCTGTCAAATTCAGGTTACAGACCCTTCACAGATGTTGTAAATAGACATCAATACTAAAAGGGAATATTACACAAATTAAAATCATAAGTGTGCTCAAGCTGCCAACATAGAAATTTTGTTAAAAACATCTGTCACATAAAAGCAAACATTTAAAGCCATTATATTTATAAAAATTGTTTTTATTTTTAATGTGTATTACATATTTGTCCTTTCTTCTGTTATTACTGACTTTGATATTTTTTTCTTATGCTTTTTTTTTCTGATGCCCATATAAATAGTAATATGGTCTTTTAATGCAAAGACATAAATCTCAGTTGTGGCTGAAGTTCTCTGGGTACTTTTAGAATGATCCTGAAAAAGTCAGCTGAAAATCCTACACTGTATTCTCAAAAAACATATAGTTCTCTGGTACCATAAAGGCAAGTATGAAACTGGATAACTGCTCAGTGAAATCTACTAGGCAACTACCTCAAATTATTTTGAAGTGTCATGGTTCTGCTAATGTGAGGAATTGCCTATTATAGGCATTCCTATTATGTCATAGTTAGTGTATCTATTATAATCCTGCATGTGCTCATGCTCCTTGTCACATAATCCTGGTAGAGCTTCTCTCCAGTAAACGCTCACCAGGCTGCCATGTTTGGGCTCCACATATTAAGCCCACTATGTTCTTTAAGCTTCTCTTAGTCCAAATAGGCTATTGTACCTCTTGACTTCTACTGGCACGTTTTCTGGTCACAGGATCCCTGTCTCCGACCTCTCACAGAAACAGGAGACCCTGGCCCAATTGCTCTAGGCACCCAAGACTAGTGGTAAGTAAATACCCCTGACTTCCCATCAGTTCAATCATGTCTTTCTCCAGAGCTCCAATCTTGGGCACACTGTGGTTATAGTTAACTCTTGGAACATGGAATAGTAAAAGCAGACATATGTAGATTGTCAGAGGTTCCTAAATAAAATTACTCTTTAGTTTGGATAATTCAACAGATACACAGGTCAAGATAAAAAGACAGTAACACCCAATACGCTTTTCCCTGCTTCAGTTATTCTGGAGTTTTCTCTGAGTTTATATCAGTACCCTCTGAAATTAATAGGATGTTTCTCCTCCTGATCAGCTTCTTCATCTAATCATGGAGTTCGTCTCTCTCTCTCTCTCTCTCTCTCTTTTTTTTTTATTCCTCCACCTTCCTTTGAACTTGGTTGTTCCAAGGGTCAGAAACAGTCCTCTCTGCTATGAAATCATTGCCCTCTCCTGCTCAGGTTTCCTGGCTAAGTACAGACAGTCAAAAAGCTCAAGGCTGAATTGATTCAATCTTTGTAGGTTAGTCTAAACTGTGTAGATTAAGCTGAGAAGCAAATACACAGATTCACTTTTGATTCTGGAAACGCAGCCACATGCCTGCAGTGTCTCAGGCTAGAAGCTGGGGGACACTAGAGCAAACCTTCCCTTCCTTTGGGAGTTGCTGAAAGGCTGGAGGGAAGCTGGGAGAGAAGCCCTCTGAGGCTTTTCCCCCTCCTTGCTTGAGCCAGGGGGTGGGGTGTCTCATAGGCAGTGGAAGTGGGGGGGTTAACATGTCTTAGCCCCCGCAAACACAGGGCAGCAGTAGGGCTGCAAGGCAGCCTGGCAGAGGGCTTCCAGCACTTGCAGCAGGGGTGGGGAGGAAGTGAGGCAGGTGCTACCCAGCTGGTGGTGCAGGACTGAGCCACAGGTGGCTCGTCCAGGGGGCATGGCTCCTGCTGCTGCACACACCCCAGGAGGCATGGGGAGCGAGTGCTCCTGATCTATGTGGGACAGGGTGGGCTGCCTCTGTGGATTGGGGCCAGGGCAGTGCCAGGCTCTTCCTGGTGGGGGAGGGGGGGTTGTGTTACATTTGGGGTGGGTGGTGGCCAGGCTTTGGATGTGGGGGGAGCCGCAGCCACCCCAAGATTTGCCATAGCCCACCTGGCCTTCCCCAGCGTAGCATGTACCCCCCTGCCAGGAAGAGCCCGGCACTGCCCCATCCCAGCCTGAAGTGGCAGCCCACCCTGCCCCGCACAGATCCCCCCTGCCAAGCAGACCCCAGCTAGGATCCTGTGTGGGCAGGGAAAGAGGTTTAAACCTCCTTCCTCCCTTCCAGCTCAGCGTATTGACCCTGGTCAGGGTCTGACCATGCCCCCTCCACTTAAGCAGCATGTCAGGAGCTACTCTGCCCCTGCAAGGCAGACACTGATTGGGGTCCTGTGTGGGTGGGGGAGGAGGCTCAAAGCCCCCTCCCCAGCCTCTGCTTCATTCTGCCGGCCTGCCCTGGGGTCTGGCCAACCCCCTATCTCAGCTCTGGGATCTGGGAGAGAAACTCCATGATTAGATAATTAATCTGTCTCTGCTCTATGCAGCTATAACTCCAGAAAAATCTTATTTTCTTCATTTTGCCTTTCAAATGTACTCGGGGGCATGTGTATGTGAGAAAATACACTTAGGGCCTGCCATTGGTGAAAAAGAAATATTTCAGAGTCCTGGTGCTGAAGAAGAAATTGTAAGAATAGATCCTGGTCTTCAAGTGTCATAGTTTGGTTTCAAGGCACACTGCATGAAGAAGAAGGTTATAGGTCGCACTTTTTTATGGCCTGATCTTGCAGGTACTTTATCCAGGGACTTCAATGGGAGGGTCAGACCTCATGGGTGATCATTTTAATGGAACAATGCAAAAAGAGTACTTACATCTCCTTTTGTGAAGGCTATCTCAACAAGACCTAGAATCCTAGTGCCAGATCTTTGCCTAGCAAAATTTATCACAGCTGAATGCAGTTGAAGTTACAAAGGTTGAGGATATGGCATCCATTTTTGTAAAACTGTGAGTTCAAATTCTGGAAAAACAGCAATATTCACATTCTCGAGAAAGAATGTAAATCCTTGGATTGTACATATTTTTTTTGCCTACAGATTTCTGTTTGTCTCTACATCTAATCTACTGAGAGCAGGAATTTGGATTAGTAGTGCCATCTCAACATTTTCCTCTGTCATGCTATAAGAAGTTTTTCTAATAAATTGGTTTACAGTTTTAGCATAAAAAATAAATGATAATAAAACAGATGCTAGATCCACTGACAGTGTATTCCAACCCTAAAGAAAGGAACCCATCTCCTTGTGTGCCCCATGTCCTTGTGTTTTGGTTGCGCTTTTTGTGAGGAAAAAATGCACCTAGTGCTATTGGATATTTGTAAAGACAAGTGATTTTTCAGTTTTTAGCATCTGAATCCAAGTGTGACTAATGCTTCTAAGAAAACTATTGTGAACTCATTTAAGAACATGTATTTTCTGGAACAAGACAAAGCCTTTTGTGCAATTTATTTCAGTATTTTAATGAAAGTAACCTTTCTAAAATAAAGTTCATATTATGTTATTTCATATCTGTTCCAGATAGAAATATATTACGGAATTCATGTTGTACGTATATTTTGCTTGCATTCCCCTTGAGAATAATTTAGGCTCTGTTTTGCCTTCATTCACATACTGCCATTCAGGTTTTCCCTGAATAAATCTTCAATGGACAGTGTGTGCACAACTTCAATTTCTACAATGTGTTATTCTACAAACAGATCTCAAGAAGTTTTTATAAAAGACACAGACCTCAATACAGTCTTCAGTCATGCTAAGAACTGAAAGCAAGGAAATAGAAAAGAATCTTTCATTCTGATTTCAGATTGAAGTAGTAAGATAAATATTTCTCAATCTTAAGATAAGGAATTCTAGAAAGGAGGTGATAATGATAAATGGTAATGGACATTGACATACTGCTGATAATAGTAGATTATTATCGAATAAGGTATAAGTAAATTTCAAAAGCAAAAAGATACTGTAGTTTTAAATCATAGTTTCCAAGTGTTTATTTTTTACACCTTGAGAGGACCACCTTTAAACTAGAGGTTTTCCTGTTCAAGTGATTTTCTAATAGAAAATACACTTCCTCCAGAATCAACATTTCCCATGGGGGGAAAAAATCCATTTTCTTTCCAGTCATTTGCCTCCAAATAAGAATATTTAGCTTTTTTAACTAACTGGAAAACTAGTTTAACAAGTCAGCGTAACAAAATATTGTTTAGCATTTTCTTACAGTGGTGTATTGCCTCAGAGGACTGGTAAGATCTCCATTCTCTCCTGTAGGCTGGTCTCCTGGTGGACTGCATCTTGCATAAAGCAGTGTGCTGATATCACTCAGACTGAACTTCATTAAGCATTATGATGGAAATCACATAGACACAGCTCATCCACGAGGTCTGGCCCATGTAGGAAAATAGAGGCAGCTATTTCTTGAACTACAACTCCTGGCAAGGCAAATGCCATTATAAAGAAATGCAGTTTAGCAAGAAATGAGTCAAAACAAGAAGTGTTTTAGATCATATCCATAAATAGAAATGTTTCAGTTCTGACAAGGTAAAATGTTCCATTTTGATACAAAAATGTTTTTTTAAATTAAACATTTCCAAATCAAATTTTTGTGAAATTCGCATTTCACAGAATAAGACAGTGTCTTGACTTTTTATCAAATTTTGGAGGCAAAAAATGTTGACAGTTTTCTCATCTTTACTAAAAAAAAAAAATATGGTATTGAAAGGTATACAGTGTGTACATGTACACATGTGCCTAACTGCTCAGTAGACTAATTTTCTGTAGTATAAAGCATACAACAGCAAGTACAATGCTATTAGAACACAGCAAACTCTCCCACCCCATCCTCATTAAAAAACTAGGCAACTGTGGCATTGATGCCTACACAGTCAGATGGACTGCAGATTGGCTCAAGGGTTGTACTCAGAGGGGTGGACGGGTCATATTCAACCTGGGGGGAAGGGGGCAGCGGAGTCCCCCAGGGCTCGGTCCTTGGGCCTGTGCTGTTCAATTTCTTCATCAGCGATTTGGATGATGGGGTGAAAAGCACCCTGTTTAAATTCGCTGATGATACCAAAATTTGGGGTGAGGTGGGCACGCTAGTAGGGAGGGAAAGATTGCAGCAAGATCTGGATAGGTTACAGGTGTGGGCTAACATAAACGGGATGCGTTTCAATACTGACAAGTGCAGGGTGCTGCACTTGGCCAGTAGTAACCATCAGCACACTTATAAGATGGGAAACTCCCTTCCTGAGAGCACGGAGGCAGAAAGGGATCTTGGAGTCATTATTGACTCCAAGATGAACATGGGCCAACAATGCGAGGACACGGTTGGCAGGGCTAACTGGACCTTGTTGTGCATCCACAGGTGCATCTCAAGTAGAGCCAAGGAGGTGACTCTCCCCCTCTATGCGACTCTGGTCAGGCCACAGCTGGAGTACTGCATCCAGTTCTGGGCACCACACTTCAGGAGGGATGTGGACAACATTGAGAGGGTCCAGGGGAGGGCCACCCGCATGATCTGGGGACAACAGGGCAGACCCTACAATGAAAGACTGCGGGACCTAAACCTGTTCAGCCTTCACAAGAGAAGGCTGAGGGGGGACCTGGTGACTGTCTATAAA
>NW_017728906.1:154081879-154102898 GCF_001723895.1 Crocodylus porosus | reverse complement strand
TGGACACAAGTTATTGGAGAGTAGGTTTAGATTAGACATCCGTAAGAACTACTTCACAGTTAGGGTGGCTAGGAGCTGGAACCAACTTCCAAGGGAAGTTGTGCTGACTCCTACCCTGGGGGTCTTTAAGAAGAGGCTTGATGCCTACCTAGCTGGACTCATTTGAGTACAGTTTTTCTCCCATCCAGGCGGGGGGTCGGACTTGAAGATCTACAAGGTCCCTTCTGACCCTACTTCTATGATTCTATGAAACTAATTTTTGCTGCTATAAGGTAGTACAGTTGGGGACAGTACTACCTTATGGTGGCAAAAATAACTGTGCCTAAATGCACATGTAAATGCTGACCTAAGCATAAATTGCACCCAGTCAGCCCAGGCAACAGGGGTCCAGACTCCTTCCTGCTGCCTAGCCACATGGCTCTAAACTTTGGGCACTCTTGTGCCCCAGCCAGCCCCTCTACTGCCCAACACCATGACCTGGAGCCCAGGACTGATTCTTGAGCTTGCTGCCAGCCAGGGCTGATCCACCTTGGCTTAAACAGCTACAATCCCAGGCACATGTGTTGATGCTGTGCCCAGGAGCCATTAAATTCCAGCACAAACTGTGCTGAAGCTTATTGTGCTGCACTAATTGAACATGTAAATGCACCCAGTGAGTATTATATAGGTGGTATCTGTGTATTAGTTTAGTTTTTTTTAACAAGTCTGCCAGGTGTAAAGTGGGGGGGGGGGGCAGGGGAGGTACCCATTGTTTGGTCTCCCCTAAACGCTATTGTCTTCCAGATTTTAGGAACTTATCTTGTAAATCACATGGTCACTTTTCCAGAAACCTTTTTTTCCTCACTTTCAAACAGGCAGGAGCTGTCAGGAATGTGAAAGCACAAATAACTTGTATTGGGAAGGGGGAGGGGGGAAATCCCCACACACTAACCTTATATTTGAACAAAAATAAACATAATTAAAGCAACATGATGTGCGAAGGGCATGGCTGATCCCACAGTTCAGTTATTAGCTGCTAAACCTGCTGAGGCCTAAAACAATCCCTATTATAATCCCAACCTCCTGAACTTCTGTGCATCAGTCTAAAGCTGTTCAGTGGAGTTCAAGAGAGGTATCGGGAATAGCTCTTCTCCAATGGCATGCTTTCATCAAGCAAAGCTGTGTGACTAGGTCACGGACTGACAAGTATGTAACCAGTCTGATTTCGTAAAGTTAGCTCCTCCCGCTCTGCTGCTGCCCAATCTAATCTGGTAGGCCTACAAAGTTAGCTCCAACTTTTTAGAGAACTCCCTCCCACTCTTATATCTCCAAACCTAGATACGTTCTTCCATTTAAAAATAAGATATACCTTCCTTTTATATTAGTGTGAGCAATGTTGAGGCCAAAGAATTTAAATACCATTCCTTTTGGAACCTCTCTTTTGCAAGAGAGTCATCCTAATATGTCTCATATTCAGCATTGCTCTCCCAACTAAAAATCCTGGAATTAACCAAGAAGACCTGAGGTTAGGCAGGTTTGTTTGCAATGCAATGTAAATTAGATGAAAACCAGGCTTGTTGGTCTGAGGAAGAATGTAAAGATATTGAGGCAGGTGTTGTCTGTTTCATTTCTATAGCCCTAGAACTCAGCAGGGAGTGTCACAAATCCATGTGGTGGTTACTGAGTGCTGGGTTTTGCATTGGATATTCTGATTTATTTAAAAGATGTGTAAAACCTTATGTAGCCAAACAGCTCCTGATTGGGTACACATCTGTGGAGACTCAAGAGTACTGTATATTTCAGTAGAGATCTGGAATAAATTACATTCAATAAATTGGCTCATGATATGCTTGTTTCAAACAGTGGAAGATGAAGAACTTGTGTTGTTGGAACATTTGCTACAAAACAATGCTTCTGCAGTCAGGTCTGGAGGAGCTGCCATTACAAATACCAAAGATACATGGATCCAAAATCATGTAGTTCTTAGAGGACATAAATATTCTGTCGGATTAGTATTGTAATAGGAAGCCATATGAGACTGTTTATAAAACCTTGGAGAAGTGGTTTGAAGACAGAATTTAAGTGCTTGATGTTGTACCCAACCTACATGCACACAAAGTATGGGCCAATATTAAGATGAGTGTGTCAAGTATGCTGCACATTTGTAAGGGTATGTGTTCAGCTGTACCTTCACCATCCCAATCTAAAAATGTAACTCATCCTGTCTTGTTAGAAGAGCTCTGCTCCCTATTCAGACCTAATTCTTTTTTTAACTAGAAATTATATGATAAGCAATCTACCTTTAATAAAGAAAATAGTTCGCCAGATCAGTTTTTACAAAGTAGCACTCCTCTATCTGGATGCTCAAACTGGTGTTCAGTTATATAAAATGAGCAGACATATGCTTAAGTGCTCATAGGAGTTTTCATGCCTCCTCGTTGAAGACTAGTTTGTGTAGGAAAGGGTGAAAAGTGAATCCAGAATTATGAACTCAATACCAAGGCTTACTTTGGCTGGCTTTGTGTCTTAGTTCCTTTCCTTACAGAGTCATAGATTCATAGAAAAGTAGAGCTGAAAGGGACCTGCAGAGGTCATCTAGTCCAACCCCCTGCCTCAGGCAGGATCATCCCTATCCAAACTATCCTATATAAATCCATAATCTAAACTCTATAAAACTACTGTCAACTCTGACACAATACAAGAGAGGCTAAACAGGCTTTTTTTCAATACAGACTTTTTTCAATAACTTCAAAATAAATTTTAAAACAAAAAAACTTCTATATAGCCTTCCTAGCTGGCTCACAGGCTAGCATTCCAAGTCATATGTCTACAGAGCAATACTGTAACTAGGGGTGTGAGTGGGGCACCAGCTCCAAACACTAATTTAGAGGGGGATCCAGAATGGCAGCTCTTGCAGAGCCCAAATGATGGCAGCAGCAGCAGCAGCTGGTATACAGGAAGCCTGCAGCATCTGGGGCCTGTGAGTCTCTGGGGGTAGGTTAGATTGATGCTCAAGATATTTCTCCCCACTTCCTAGCATCTCTTCCCAGAGCACCAAAATTACCAGTTAAACCTCTACTACTGAGCAAAAGATTTCTTCCTTTTAATGAAGGGTGGTTGTATGGAAGACGGATATAGACATAGGATTTTTCAGGTGCAGTCAGACTTTCCTAGAATTCAGTTGTACTCATAGAACAAGGAGCCAGAGGTTCCTGTTCAGCAAGTGGAGTAGTCCCAGGGCTGCAGCAGGGGGCCTGGTGCTTCCATCTGCAGTAGTGGCGCCTCCCACTGCAGGTGGCACCTGCCCACAGGCACCCAACTCAGGTGGTCCTGGGGGGCACTGTGGCCGCAGAGGGAAGCACCAGGCCCCTGTGCAGCTCAGGCAGGCAGGCCCTAGGGCAGGCAGGGAGATCAGGCTTGCTGCTTTCTTTGGGCTTCTTTCCTGGGCTGCTGCCAGACTGCCTGCAGAGCTGTGTAGCTGCATGGAGCCTGGTACTTCATTCCACGGTGTAGGCACAGCAAACTAAAGCTCCTTGAAGGGGTTTAAGGTGTGTCGCATGACACTCCTGTGCCCTGCTCCTAGTGAGTTGTGAACTTGGGGGGGGGAGGTGTGTTGCAGGGCACTGAAGGAAAGGTACAGGTGCCAAACACTGATACATAAAAGGATGAAAATACAGTCAATGAAAGAGTTAATGCAGGACAAGAAAACAGTTCCATCACTCCAGCAAAAACAGCAGTCCTTAATTAATGCCAACATCAATATGTTTATCACTAAAGCCAGAGAGAAGACAACACCCTAGGTATGTTCTTAAGAACAAAGACATTTTGACCTACAAGAATTTTTATTGTTTCTATCATCATAAATACATTGCAGATGTGGATATTAGAAGAAGCCAGTTGAAGAGTCACAAAACTGCATCATACTTTATCATCTCCGTATGGTCTGTACAGTGACACTGTCCCCAGTCAGTGAAAACAATGAGTTAGTCACCTGTATGCAGCATCAGCTCGTTACTAACAGATTAACTAACCTGTGTGCTATTCCTAAGGAACTTTAAAATTGGCTGAGATGATAAACTTCAGCAGCTGCTATTTTCACTCACATGTGCAGTGCACGGTGGGTGTTCTGACCATGTTATAAACATAACTGCTATACTATGAAATAATTGTAAGCAAACTTATTTCTAACAAAGTACTGCAATTAGCCTTAGGTAACAAAACAAAACAAACCTTGTTTAATTGTTGCTATATAACAACATGTTTGTTCAAAATGCAGACTGCTCTCTTTGAAAGACATGAATCAAAGTAAGAGCACTTTAATCTCCACACCTTGATTATGGAGACCAGATCCCCAAAAACTCACCTGAAGCGAGTCACTGTTGGAATGTAGGTGCTTAAGTCCAAAACTGAGATCCTAAAAACTCAGGTGCCACCTAAGCTCCACAAGCCCCTTCCTTTTATACTGCAAATCTCCCTAGGTGCCTGGAATGGTACCTACCTCTATGCATGCCAAGAACTGCCTTGGTTTTAATAGACTGAGCAGCTCAGTACCTCATACCTTATTCTGATTCAGGGCATGGACAGATGTAACAACTAGACTGATAGAAAATGATACCATATAAGTGTTTATGATCTGTTGCATATAACTGTAGCAACACTACTGCGATATTAACCTTCTTACTAACCTCAGGGGCCACAGTTAGAGGTCTTGAGATAATTTGTATCACTACAAGATCATGTAGATGTAACAGTTACAGCATTAAAGCTGAGGCATCTCAGGAGTGGCATCTTCCTTTTTAAAATGGTTAAAAGTTAGATTTATTCAGATCTTGAAATGCTCGAAGACCCCCCCCCATTGGGATTGATACGATAGATGTTCTTAAAATGTTTAAATGTGCACCAACAGGTTCCAAATCCACTCAAAAAACAATCTAGCTGTCACTTTCCCTTGAGACATATCTGAAGAAGGCAGTTACAATGCCCTCTCCTGTTAAATAGCTGCCTAATAGTGCAATTAATCAGAAAATGGGAGACCCAGGTCCAATTCTTCTTCTTAATCCAAATGCACAGCTCACAGGAGTTTGGCCTAACCACCCAGCCATAGTTTATTCTGTGTATAGGATGTGTTGTGCGGAGAAGAACTTTCCACTCCTCACATTGAAGCTCTGACACTGTGCATGGATGAATTCAGCATTCACAGGGCTAGGAGGTGAAAGTGCAGGAGGGAGCATGGTTATGTATCTTAGTGATGAACACACTCAGGTGGGAAGGGAAAATATTAGGTTCTAGGCCCGGTTTTCAAGAGTGTTCCTGTATTTTGTATTAAACAGGCATTACATGTAACATGAAAAGCCCTGGGAGCAGAGACTCTTCCCTCAAGAGGAATGGCTAAACCAGTGGATCCAACCTTTTTGTCAGGTGTGCTACAAATTAAGCTCTACATCTGTCATGAGTGACACCCTGATCCCCTTCCCCTTTCTGCTCACCGCCATATATTCTACTGTACTGCCTGCCCCCTCCTTGATTGGCCATGTACCATGCAGAAGGGCTGCCCAGGCCACTTGTGGTACATATTCTGCAGGTTGGCCACCAGACTCAGGCTAGAAACACATCACCAAATGAAGTGGATTAGCTGTGCTGGGATGTGTCCTGGCACAACTGATCTCTTTCAGTAGGTAAAGCACATGTTGCCCATTGTCCTATCTGTTTATGCTGTGGGACAATGAGCAATGTGTTGTCTCTGGGTGTGAGGGGCCCAGTCCTGTTTACTCTCAGAATTCCCACACAGGATCAGGTCCCTCAAGTCCTGGGAGCACCTGCCTGGCCTTCCCTACAGTGGGCTTCAGCAGCGCTGGACAAAGCCAACCTTTTCAGCAAGCTTGCCACAAATAGTAGCAAACTGAAACTAGGGTCCAGTTTCCAGTATAAGCTCATTCTGCGTCAATGGAGAGACAGTGCTACTTGTGGTTCTTGAAACTGCATTCAGATGTTTATTATAGTTTAATGATATTATTCTTTAGTTGAGGAAGGGTAAAAGGAGGATAGAAGCACTTTGGCAACTATAGTTAGGGAGGATTTGTCTTTGGAGCAAGAAGTTATGCATTCTGGTCCTCATATCACATGTTTGTAGTTCCAATTACATGGCTAAGCATTTAGGCAGCTGTATATCATGCTCACTCTATAGTGCCTCCCAAATTCAGGGATAAGTTTGTCCAATCTTCTCTAAACATTCTGGCACTATGTTTGGAAACACTTGCAAGCTAACTACCACCTGTAGGTGGTAGTTCAAATGACATCAAGAAAATGAGACCCGGATTTGAGATGCAGCTTTCATACCTATAAATCCTGAAAGAAGACAAATGTAAAGGGCCAGTGGTGCCCTCAGAGCTTCTACTGATGCATGAAGGCTGTGCTGGAAAAGAAGAAAACTGCAGGTGCAGAAAATCCATGGATTTAGGGCCTTCTGACAGATTCCTCTCCCCTTTTTAGTCACAATAGTTGAATTGATTTTTCTTGTGAGAATACAACAGGTGCAACATACATCCTGTGGATTTAGCTGAATTCTACAGAAATATAACTTTCTTTTTTTTTTTTTTTTTTAAAAAAAGGGTTTCTACTGTTTTTTTTTTTAAAGCAATGGGTAGGAAAAACATTCCTGGATTTAAATAATAGCAGTTAGAGAAGGATAGGTCCTTTGGATTCTTTTGAAGAGTCTCTTAATTGATTGGGGGAGACTGAGAGATTGTATAAATCTATGGGCCTTGACAGATATTACACTTAAGATATGTTTAACTGTTTAATCATAATCTTTAGTAGTGACCTGGCCACATGTTCACTCAATTAATGGTGTGATCAAACCGAGACTAAGCCACAAAGTTATTACAGAAAAAATGTGTGGTTTGTGGCTGGTTCCCATCACACATTAAATTGAATGTGTGGCCAGCCCTCCCAGCCTTGGAAGTGAATCAGAGTCCTTCAAGACTCTGATTAGCTGATCAGATTGAACTTTGCCCATCTTGGTTGAGAACTACCCATAAAAGAATCAGTGATGAAACTTTCCCGGTTAAGTGCACTCCAGTTTAAGGTACTTCCATTTGTGAAGGTTAACAGACTATTACATAGTCCATTCCCCATACTCTTGCCCAGCAGTGAATTGCCAGAGTAGCCATCTACTGTCTGAGCTACCCTAGACCAGCTGTCTATTCCTTAGCCCAATGGTTGTCAACCTTGATAGACTCAAGGCATCACTTGGAAAATGACAGATCTTTGTTTTCACTGGGGATCCTGGCTTTCTCTGATTTAAAAAAATCCCCAATTTTCAGATGTAAAAGAGTAACCCAAAATCCACATTTTCCCATGATTAAAATGAAACACCACTAATATATAGATAGACATATAGTGGTGTTTCATTTTAATCGTGGAAAAAATTGGATTTTTGGTTCCTTTTTTTAATCCAAAATTTGGAGATTTTTTTATCAGAGAAAACCAGGATCCCTGCTTTTCACTTGCTTTCACTATAGCAAAATACGAGAACAATTCTTCTGCTGCAAAGAACTCAGAACAACCACAGAAAGCCAAAATAGTTTTAATACTATGAATTATTATTTGAAATCTCTGGGGTTATCTTATAAATCACATTTGTATACCATGCATGGAATAGTGCTTACATTGCATGGCAGTGCCCCATAGCACCCTTGAAATGGTCTCAAGGCATCACTGGGTGCCATGGCACCTTGGCTGAGAATCACTGCCTTATCCCAATGTAATTTTTATCAGTGTACAAAACCAATATGAACTACCCTGGGGTACAATGCCCCCATCTCTTACTTGGCTCAGTTATCACTCCTCCCTCTCCAAAACATTTATACAACACAAGATACTTGGGAAAAGCAAACAGGGCAAGGGGTATGGGAAAAGTCTGCCGTGGCTTCTCTTTGGGACTATGATAATCAGCAGAAAATTTATTGTTGCCTGAAGCAGTTCTAATGCACTGCAGATTGAGACTATGCAGGAGGGAAGGATCCACAGAGCACAGCAATGGAGGAAGGCAGTACTCAGAAGTAGAACAGTGACTAATCCTGTCATGGTTGTGGAGGAGTCCCTCAGCCAGGTCCAAACCAAACTGAAGGCAATGGAAAGGCTCTCTGATTCCTGTGGGCTTCAGATCTGGTTCCTGAGTGCAGATGATCAGTGCCTGTGGAGCTGAAGTCCAGCATTCTTTTGTATCCCCTGCCGCCCTTTGCCTTTTACAGCCCTTCTTACTCAATACTGTACATCCCTTTTCTAGTCTCATGGCAGAGGGTGAGGGAAATGTCAAGGTTTTGCATTAATTTCTACCCCTCGACAAGTTTTTGCAAAGCAGATGTGCCCGTGTCTACAGAAAGCAAAACTTTAGATTTATGGAAACACACCAGAGCCCTGTTAAACTGAGATAACACATATTTTGCTGTGGTTGGGGTTTTGAGCTGGGAGGCGAGGTACTGGCTGTAATGAAGGTGGATGACACACCACATGATTTCTTTAACAAATGTTAATTTAAGAGACATCCATTTTCAGTTCCTGCTCAGTTTGATGGATGGTTCAATATCTTCAAGACACCACATGCTACATAAGTAAACAATGAATAGACAGGGAGACAGATGTTGTGAATAAATAAAGACAGATTTTCAACTTTTCTATTTATAATACTGCATATATAATTGTTCTCAAAGCAAGGTCCAGATAAGAGTTTGTTAGGTTTTTCACATTTTATCCCAAAAAGTTTGGTAATTTGTAGAACTCCTCCCCAAAACTTTGTATAATTACCAAAAGCCTCTATTTTTTCAATATTTAGGGTGTACCTAAAAACAAAAGATTACTTGATAAACAAATGCATTGGTTTTCCTAGTTTCTCTTATAGTGCTTGTTTGGTAATAGCTGCTTTAAGCATTGAAATGGTTGCCCTGATCCTACAACAGGTACTGTTGTGCCTGCCTTATATGTGTACCTGCCTACTGCTGTGCCTGCCTTGTATATAAGCACTAGGCCTGTGCGAGTTGGCAGCGATCCGATCCGGCTTCAGATCCAGCCGCTTCAGATGGCAGCAATCTGGAGCTCCAGATCAGTTTGCCACTTCATAGATTTCATTGACATTAGGGCTGGAAGGGACCTCGGAAGATCATCGAGTCCAGCCCCCTGCCCCAGGGGCAGGCAGTCAGCTGGGGTCATAGGATCCCAGCAAGATAAGCATCCAAATTTCTCTTGAAGGCATTCAGAGTAGGTGCTTGAACCACCTCCGAAGGCAGGGTATTCCAAATATTGGGGACTCGGACAGTAAAGAAATTCTTTTTTATGTCCAGCTTGAAATGGTCTTGCAGGAGTTTATAATCGTTTGACCTTGTCATCCCTTGGGGCGCTCTGGTGAACAAATGTTCTCCCAGATCCTGTCAGTGAAAATGGAAATGGAGGTGTCAGGGGGTGAGGGACAGGCTGGGGTGGGGGGTAGGGAGGAAAGGGGGATGTAGCAGCGCAGGTAAAGGTGCAGAGGTGCCTGGGGTGTCAGATGTCCGGCAGGTCTCAGTGTGCCAGAATTCCACTGTGTATATTGAGTCCATGAGTTTCTATACCTACTACCTAGGAGGCTGATGACATGCAGGTCATAGGCCCAGCTCTGAAAAGTGGTTTGTACATTCAAACAAGCACCTAACCTCATCACCAGAACTGAAGCCAATTTCCTACAGTTCAAAACACAAAACCTGCCAACTATCTCCAGTACCCCCTCAAACTGCACACCAGAATCTATCAAAGACAACAAAACCCAACTACCTGTGGGGGGCACATTTCTCACCAAAAAAACACTCTACCTCCAGTCTCTCAGGCCTGATCCTAAGAGGGAACAAATTACAATGCAAACCACTTTTCAGAACCGGGCCTATGAACTGCACTTCATCAGCCTCCTAGGTAATAGGTACAGAAATTCATGGACTCAATATACACAGTGGAATTCTGGCACACTGCGACCTGCCGGACATCTGAGACCCCAGGCACCTCTGCACCCTTACCTTCCCCCTCTACCCCCACCCCAGCCTGTCCGTCATCCCCTGACACCTCCATTTCCATTTTCACTGACTGGCTTTCTTGCCTGCATTGTGGGCTAGGCCAGCCTCTGGCTTCTTTACTATTCCTTCCACCCAGGACCAACTGCAGGTACTTCTGCAGCCTGACAAAGGGGTTTTCAACCCTAAAGCTGGCATCCCAGGTAGCTAAACTGAGCTCACCAGAAGCCTCACAACTGCACTGCAACCAGCAAGCATCAGGCCTGTCAAAGACGTGACAGGTCTGGGTGTTCCCCATCCAGGACTTTGTGCATGCATGTGTTAGCTGGAGGTTATGGCACCTCCTCCCCGCCTTTCACCAGTGGATCATTGGTCCTGGCATTTACAGGGCTGCTGCACCACCAGCAGTCCCACCAGGCCTCCCTACCTTGGCAGGGTGCAGTTTTAATGGTCATGCCCAGGACCTGGGGCCTCCTTCTTCCCCATAGCCCCAATCCCAAACCTCCAAGCTCGTCCTGGCAGGGGAATGAGCTCAGCAGGGACATGTTCTTCCCTGCTGGCTGGTGATGCAGTTAGTGCCCCCTCCAGCTGAGAGTGGGGCATTACTTGGCTTTTAAAAAACTCAAAAAAAGAAATTGGTGCAGACTGAGTGAGGAGTATGGCACTCAGTCAGTCTGCACCTGGAGCTTGGGGAACCCCAGCAGCGGGAGGTTCACCTTGAGGAACACAAGCTGCTCCACCAAACCAGGATCCAAGCAGGTGCAGTGTGGTGGGGTGTGACAACATCCCCAGCAATGCTGAACACCCTCTCGCTTGGCATACTGGTCGGTGGACAGGACAAGTGTTGCTGGGCAACTGTGTGCAGATCCTGCCACATCTGCCTGCAGTTTGCCCAGTAGGCCAAGGGGTCACAGTCCAGTGGCACCACATCCTCAGTGAGACAGGTAGCCACTTGGCGCTACCTGCCTGAAGTTGGGTCTGGTGTGTTTGGACCCCAGCATTGAAGCCATGCCCATGGCCCATATTGGCAGTGGCTGGCATGGAGGAGACCTGCTGGTGCTGGGAGTGCTGGCATGGGAAAGTGGATTGCTCTTTCTCACATCCCCTTGCCTCTGCACTTCGGCCTCCCTGACTTTGTTCACCAGCACCCGTGTCCAGTGATCAAGGGTTTTGGGCCTGCCAGTGCACATGTTCCCCTTCACCC
Source organism: Crocodylus porosus (assembly GCF_001723895.1). Taxonomy (NCBI): domain Eukaryota; kingdom Metazoa; phylum Chordata; order Crocodylia; family Crocodylidae; genus Crocodylus; species Crocodylus porosus. The sequence continues at coordinate 154,091,681 of NW_017728906.1, read as the reverse complement.
TTGGGTCGCACATGCCTGCCTTCATATGGACCGTACTGGACCGCAAGGGATCCAGCCATCTCCTGATGCCCTCCTTCACCCACCTCATCAGTGCCAGCATGTCTGGTGACAGCGGCCTGCCCCAGCCAGGAACATTGATCCCCTGGAACTTCTCCATTTGGTTCTCCAGTCCCCTCACTAGGGGGATCACCTGGCTGAGGAGGGCATTGCCAGCACAAAGGGTCTTGGTGGCCTTGAGGAAGGGCTTGAGGACCACCAAGATCTGGGAGATGGTACCCCACTCAGCTCTGTTCAGGGGGCCGCTGATCCAAATCTCCCCAAGCAAGGCCATCTCATGGATAGCTTGCTTTTGGTCCACCAGCCTTCCCAGCATCAGGTATGTAGAGTTCCACCAAGTCTCCACATCCTGTATGATCCTGTGCAGCGGGATGCTCAGCTCTGCCTGTTTCTCCCACAGCATCTTGCCATCCCTTGCTGGGGTGGAAGTAGCCCACCACCTTCCTGCATTTTGAAATCAGCTGGCTTGTAGCAGTCCTGGTGCCGGCACCATCACCGGCAGCCCTGTCCCCCTCCAAGGCATCCCTCACTATTAGGTGCAGCCTGTATGCCACACAGCAGATACCAACAAAGCTGGCATCACGGACAGCCTTCACCATATTGGCCCCATTGTCAGTGACCATGAACCTGTGGGTGAGCTTGGCCTGCCCAACATGCCACCCCTGCACCATGCGGTTCATGGCCCCCATAATCTCCCTTGCCACGTGAGACTCATCCAACATGTCAGCTTGCACTAGAGCCCACTGATGGCCTGACTGCTCGCACCAGTGCCCTGTGAGGGAGAGGTAGGCGTGATCACCACCCCGGCTGCTCCAGATGTGGGAGGTGAAGTGCATGGCTACCTGCAGCCCTGCCTTGCGCAGCTCCTCCCTCAAGTACTCCCTGCATGCCTCATACAGGGAGGGCACCACTGCCCTGCTAAAGGTGGTGCATGCAGACACTTTGTAAAATGGGGCCAGAAGTGCTACGAACCACCTGAACCCTGGCTACTCAACTAGGAAGAAGGGGTGCCTATCCAGAGCAAGCATCTCCCCAGTGCTCTGGGTGATCTCTCTCGCCTTGGGAACATGTCCCCCTTTCTGTCCACCTTTCCCCCACTGGTCTAGGATGGCCTGCCTCTGCTTTGTGGGGAAGAGGGCTTTGGAGCGAGTGGGGGACTTCCCTTTTGGCACACTTGCACTGGTGCCAGGCTCAGCAGGAAGAAGGGCAAGGAGGTGGTGCCTCCTTAGATGCAGCACCATCACGATGGTTGAAAAGTGTCTAACATCCTTGCCGTGGCTCATGTGCCTTCGGCAGTGCTGGCAGATGGCAAACCTGGGAACATCTGCAACCTCAAAATGATCCCACACTACACTATTCCCCAACTTCTGCATTGAGGGTGAGGATCCTGCCTTTTGCCTCTTTTCACGAGGCTAAAGCTTAACAGCAGGAGGAGCTGCCTCAGATGAGCCACTTGCCTCCCCAACCTCAGCCTCCTCCGAGGTGCTGCTTTCCGGAGGAGACCTGGGTCTAGGGGAAACTTGAGGGGTGTGAAGCACAAACTCTGATTCCCTTCATTCCCCAGAATTGCTTGAGCCAGTGTACTCAGCATCCCTGGTTCCAGCTCTTCCTCTGGCAGGGGGAGACTCACACTGGGAGCTGAAATTGGGGTGGAGGAAGCAGTGATTCCACTGCTGGTGCCCACTTCTGGACTGAGCGGAGGTGGTGCAGGTACAGGGACGTCAGATGCAGACTCTACGCCCACCTCCTGGTTTCCACTGGCAGCACTGATGTCATGGCTGCTTGGGAAGAGAATGTGCCTGTGTTTGGGTCGGGGGGGGGCTTGCAGCTCTAGCTCTCCCCCTACCCCCCTCTCCCTCCCCTGCTAGAAGACCTGGCACCTACCTTTCCAGCACGCATCATACTGATCTTTCCTGTGCTGCAAAAGGTCGTGCGTGTGTGTGTGTGTGTGTGTGTGTGTGTGTGAATCCTTTTGTATTGTGCGTTTTATTCTCTCTGTTGCGTGTGTGCACTGGCCTTTTCTTTGATTGTTTGCTTCACTGTTAAGGGTTATGTAAAAATGGTGCACTGTCTTCTTCTGCTATAAATATCTGATTTTTCTCTATATTATCTCTGTCTGTGTATCTGTGTGTGTGCGAGCATGCAAGCAATCTGTGCCTACCTGCACAGTGATAGATCACGCTGGCAGGGAAAACACACCTTTCTTTTTGCAAAGTTGCCAAAAAGAAGAGCAAATATAAATTCAAAGAAATAAATTGAATAGTAATACTAATTATAATTGAATAGAATAGCTAGGCTAAGCTAAGCTAAATCCTACCCACTCTTTTGTAACAAGAAAACGGAGCAGGCATGTTCAACTAGTACTGAGCTAGCAAGCCACAATGCATCAGTCTGGGCGTCGCTCTGTCACAGTTGCTGACAGGGAACAACCTGGCAAAAGACACAGCACACATCCAGACAGAGGCTTTTATGCAGTTTCTATGTCCCTCCCCAGACACTGTAACTGGAAAGATAGAGAGAAATCATGCTCACAGGCCACCTAGACATAGTAACATATCTGGTCTTGCTCCCCATCCCCCCCTTCTCCCCCTCCCTCTTCTAACTGTCAATCAAGCAGATCCGAAGCGCTCCAACCTGCTTTGGATAGCTTGCCTGAGCCTGCACTTCGATCCGAGCATGCTGCTTCAGGCGCCGAAATGTCCAAAGCAGCACCAGATCTGAAGCACAATCCAAAGACTCTCTCAGCCCTAACACACACACACACACACACACACACAATCCCATGGATTTTACCTGCACAGAATCCCATGGAAATCAATGACTCTACATAGATGTTGTAGTTTATCTCAACACTCATGGATTAGAGCCTAAATCAGAGGTCACCAGTCTTTGCTGGTCCATGGGCAACAATACTGAAAAACTGACATATTCAGGAATGCCCCACGTTGCTTTTCTTGCCAACCTGAAGAAATATGCATCAGAGGAAAGCATTTTCCTGTGGCCATGAGCAATGTTAGAAGGTCTCAAAGTTCAACATAATCTTTTTCATAGAAACCAGTAACCTAACTCCTTAAGAAGGGGCAAAGAGTCAAAATAAAGTCAAATAATAATAATGATAATAACTTCACAGTTATATAGTACATTTCAGATATGATCTTAAAGTGTCATAATAATGAGCCCCATTTACTTCTGTAGAATAGGTAAGTTTATATAGAAGTAGTATTCATACAAAGAAAATTATAAGGAGAGTCCCACCAACCTCAAGATTGCAATAGACTTCCTATTACAAATAAAGCTGTGTACGAAATGACTTGCTTATCCTGTGTAAATTTAAGATTCTGAGTAAGCATGAAGGATCAAAATTTTAAAATGTTTTTGAACAAGAAATCCAAAAAATGGACCAGGTTGATCAAAACACTTTATTTAGATTTGACCATCAAAAGTTACTTTGACCTGGAAAGGGGGACTTCTGAAAGTGTTAAAATGGGCCATTGATAATTTTGAAACTTTTTTCCAGAATATTTTTGAAACGCGAAATTTATCAAATCAGACCGTTTCCAGCAAACAGATTCTATTTTAATGACTCATGATTTTCTTACTAAGAAGTTTCATTGGAAAATTCCCTACCAGCTCTAATTACTAGCCACATTTTAGTTCTCTGCTAAAAATCTATCTAATCATAATTAGGGATCTACTTAATTCCTGCTGAGGCAAGGGGAAAATCATGGGCTGCTTGTGGTGCAGAGTGCCATTTTTGCAGTCTTTTTGTGGCATCCTCAACCCTTGCTGCTTATTGGCTAGGAGGTCTGTGCATCATGTGGCTGCACCCCTTGCTGCCAATTATCCAAGAGGGCTGCCCATCATGTGGTTCTGGCCTTCACTGCTGATTGGTGGACAGGAGCAGGGCTGCATAACAGGCAGGCCAATCAGCAGCAAGGGGCGGGGGGCTGGCTTCATGCCAGCAGGTTCCCTCCACCCCACGGGCTGCGAGGCCAGGCTGCAGCATCCCTGAGGACCATTGGCTCCCACTGGGGAGCCAGTATTTTATTTTTAGGTTTGTTTTTCTTCTTGGCAATTCCTTGCCAAAATCATTGGGATCACCATTTTCACAGGGTTCACAGCAACCACTTTTTTTGTGGTTTCCATGAAAAACATGAAATTATGAATAGGGTAGATCCCTAGTCATAAGACTTGGATCATTTCACACGGATCTCAAAGAGTTTTACATTTGGGGTCAGCACCATTAATCCTATTTAGCACATGGGGAAACTGAGAAATTAAGAGGCTTGTCCATGGTCACTCAGTTAGCTAGTGGTAGAACTGGAACAGGAACTTACCAGTACTGAGTCTCAGTCTAGTGCTCTAGTCCACCCAGCCCCTTACAATGCAAGGCCTTCAAACTGCTAGGTTTAGTTCTGGGGCTGAGAAGCAATGTATATGCAGAATATGGCTTAGGCTGGATGAAGAGTTCTTAAATTATGACAACAGAGTTCTTTATCACAGTTTTAAAAAAATTAACATTTTTCCCCAATGGTTTGCAACTCCCACCCCACCCCACCCCCCTGAAAGTCAGAGAGAAACAAAACTAGACTAGAGTAGTTCCTTACCTCTGCCCCGCTTAGATAAAAGCACCAAAGATAAGGAGACTGAAGTATAATTTCAAAATACATTAACTTATTCATGTGTAACATCATTCTGCTATCACAGATCTAGTGAGCTTAGTACAGCATGACAAAGGACAGCTGAACACCTATACTTCCCTTGAGAAATAGCCCTCAAATGGTAAGAAGATTTGTCCCTGGGGAGAAAAGAGGGCAAATCTAAGTGGTCCACTACCTTCCAAACCAGAAGTAGCTTATATATGAAGTAGCTTATATATCTTCACCCACTTATCAGCCTGCCCATTGAAAGCAAGTAAGGCAGATATATAACTGGTTGAATCATTCTGCTCAACAAGTAGTCATCAATGTCTAGTTGGTAGGAGGTATCATATAAGGACTATCTTAGGTTCATTATTGTTTAATATTAGGGGTGCACTGATATAGATTTTTTTGGCTAATACCAATAGCTGATTTTTAAGGAGGTATATCAGCTGATACCAATCCAAGCAGGGGTTGGGGTAGGCGCTGCCCAGCTGGGGCAGGGCAGGGTGTGGGGTGGAACTGTAGCTTATCCAGCAGGGGTGGGGGACAGGTCCTGCCACTGTGTGCATCCGGGGAGGTGCAGCAGGTCAGGGCGGGTTGCTGCTGTGGGCTGGGGCCAGGGGTCGCACTGGGCTCTTTCTAGTGGGGGCTGGGCCAGGCTGTGCTGGGGAAGGGTGGCAGCGGCACTGGGAGGAGAATTTGGGGGCTATGGCAAATTTTGGGGTGGCTGGAGTCCCCTCCCCATAGCCCCCTTCCACCGCCACTACCACCTGCCTCAAGCACAGCACAGCCCAGCCTAGCCCAGCCCCTGCCAAGAAGAGCCTAGCGCAACCTTGGTCCCAGCCCACAGCAGCAGCACGCCCCACCCCATGCAGATCCAGAGCCACATGCTCCTCATGTCCTCCCAGGGTGCATGCAGTGCTGGGAACTGCCCTCCCCCCCGTACTCACTGGACGAGCCGTGACTCCATCCTGTGCCCTGTGCTGCCTTGCCCTGGCTGGGCAGTGCCTGCCTCTGCCCCTGTCCCAGCCCCAGCCCCAGCCCCAGCCCCACTCCCTCCCTCACCACAGGGGCCTTGATTTACCACCCCCATGTTCCTTCCCTTCCCCCTCCCTTTCCATCACAACAGACTTACCAGCTGGACTTACCAGCTCTCCAAACTGCTGGGCTGTGGTCCTAGCCTTGTGCATGCTGTGGCTGCGCACATGCATGGGGCATTTATCAGCCACATTATTGACCGTATCAGGCAGAAAAAGCTGATTTCCAATATAGTCAATTTCCTTTATATTAGTGCCGATCCAATAGAGGTGTACTGATGCATTGGTACATCTCTATTTAATATCTTCATTAATGATTTGGATGATAGGATTGAGTGCATACTTAGCAAATTTGAAGATGATGACAAGTTGGGTGGAGTTGCAGATACTCCAGAGGATCAGGCTAGGATCTAGATAGATAGACTGGAAAAATGGTCTTCAAACAACCATATGAAATTAAGTGAGGACAAGTGCAAGCTCCTGCACTTGGAACAGAACAATGTCATGCAGAAATATGGACAGGAATGACTGGCTAGCCTATACTGCAGAGAAGGATCTAGGAGTTACAGCAGACCATAAGCTGAATATGAGGTGTAAGTGTTCTCTTGTTGCAAAAAAGGCCAACAGCATACTGGATTGTATTAACAGGTGTGCTACTTGCAAATCAAAGGAAGTGATTCTTCTACTCTATTTGGAAGTACTGGAGTACTCACTTGGAGTACCAGTTTGTAGCTAGTTTTGGGCTCCACACTTCAATAAGAAAGTGGACGGAATGGAAGGACTCTAGCAGACAGCAACAAAAATGATCAGAGGCCTGGGATGCATGACTTATGAGAAAAGGCTGAAAGAGCTAGGGTTATTTAGTCTGGAGATAAGACAAATGAGAGGGATTTAATAACAGTCTTCAAATACCTGAAGGGTGATTATAGAGAAAATGGAGTAGGATATCTGTCTTTAGCTGTAGGAGACAGGACTAGAAGCAATGACCTCAAGCTACAGCAGAGGAAATTTAGGTTGGAGAATAGGAAAAACTTTCTATGAGGGTTGTCAAGCATTGGAAGAGGTTACCTAGAGAAGTTGTGTAATCTCTATCCTTGGAAATTTTCAAGAGAAGGTTGGAGAGACACTTTTCTGGGATGGTGTAGTCAGGAATGATCCTACCTTGAGCAGGGGGCTGGAGTAGATGATCTTGTGGTTCTCTTCCAACCCTACTTTTTTATGATCCTACATGCCTTTTTCCATACCCATGAACATCTGCCTATATTTGCACATGATCAGAAACTGTCTTTGATTTTAGTAGTTCAAGTCTCAAAAAATCTATCCATACAGTAATTCCCAGATTTTTCATAGCACCCAATGCTGACTAGACTGGACATGCTAAAAGGGTGATTAAGCATGCTATAGCTAGACTTTTCCCCTATGAGCAGCTTTTAGCTATTACAGCCCAGGATGAAAGGCAAGCATTAGAATGGACTGCTGGCATTCAGGCATAGCACAATAGTGAGTTTTTTTCCTGTTAAACCTGACACTAACATAAAATATGGCCTCTACCCAGGGCAAAGTATTTAGGCTCCTTTTATACATTGATCAAAATAACTTTATATTTTCAACATGCACATTCTGGTTATCACCAATCACTAAACATATTTATGTGACATCATTCTCATCCAGTTTTCACCAGACATTTTAACCTTTCCACCAGATAGGGGGACATATTTATCAGGACACTCTAAACTCTGTTTTGGTGTCTTCTGGTGCCTTATTGCTTTCCATGTTAGCCTTCTGAGAGGTCTAGACTTTCTGGGTCTATTGCTCAAGATGTTATTGAAGCCTACTTTGGTTCATGCTGTGAACAGACCTCTGGATGATCAATGGCTGCACCAATCCATGCTCTGGCAAGGCCTACATTGCCCTCTTTTTATCATTGTTAAGGAGGGGATTTGTACCCATTACTCTGGAAAGATGTAATTTATGGACAGCAGGTAACTAGGAATCCTGGTTTTCTCTGATAATCCCCAATTTTCAGATAAAAAGGTGACCCAAAATCCACATTTTTCTGTGATTACAATGAAACACCACTATAAATGTATAGTGGTGGTGCTTCATTGTAATCATGGAAAAATAAAGATTTTGGGTTACCTTTTTTAATCTGAAAATTGGGGATTATTTTTTTATCAGAGAAAACTGGATCCCTGCAGATAACCCAGTGGGCTATACACTGTTGTGTGGCCATCCTGGGGTTAAGATACCTAAGAGGTAAAGTCTTGTTACCTACTGAAATCAACAGTCAGGATCACAAGTGCAGGCTTGATCAAGAGTGGTCAGGGGTGGAGTAGTACTAGTTGTGTTGGGTTCCCTTGGTTTGGATGGCCCATATGCATCCTGTTGTGATCTTTCTGAGTTCTTTTCAGCAGAAAAAAATTGCTTTATTATCTTTATGTGGTCAAAACATAAATGAAAACTAGGAGCTGACATATACTCGCCTGCCTGGGAGCATTTACTCATGAGTAGTTTACTTACAAGTAAACTGATCCCAGATCAAATGCATGTGCAGATGCACCCAGTGCCTATGTGCCCAGCTGCTGCTGCTGCAAGTGTAATGCTGTGGGGCTGCTTTTGCTGCCAGGGTGCAGACTCAATGGGGTTGGGGGCGATTTTGGTCCTACTTCTAAGTTGGTGCTCCCATTAATGCTGCACAAAGAAATTAAGCAACTTCTGCAAGGTCATGCAGCATGACCATAACAGATCTGGGACTAGCAAGTACCTCATCTGCCCTACTTCTCTGATAAGTTTGTGCTAATTAATTAAGACTCACTAAAAAAGTTAAGTATATTTCTATGAAATGGCTTCTCTTATCTTGAAATGGGTAAATTATGCTAGAACTGATAAATTCTAATTCTTATACTGGTTCTTTCAAGACTGGCCATTTTGTGTTATACTTACCAGTGCGTTTCCATTTGTGCAAAAGCTGCGTCCTTGCCATAATAAAATAAAATAAAATGCAACTTTATTCTTTGTCTTCTCAAACCCATTTCCTGGATTAAGATTTAGGACCAGATTGTGTGATATTAAAACAGAGCCCTGAGCATGGGGCAGTAAGGAGTAGTAAATCCCTGGTTGAAGCATTCAGAGACATTTTGCCAACTGACTTGAGAGAGATGTTAGGGTTCCCAAGGAAAACTGGACCAGTCCCCTGGTCAAGGCCAACTCTTTACATTTATAAGGAATGTGAAAACAAGGGAACATGATCGAGAGTTTAATTTAAGAGCAAATGAAAAGTTTAGATAAGTCTTTCAAGGAAAATAAAGAAATAGGATTACAGTTGAAGCATTTGCTAAATGGATGAGAAAAAATGATTTGACAAAGAGAAAACAGCCCTGCAAAGAAAGCACAAGCGAAGTGCTATGATAGCCTTAGAGGCCCTTTCCCTCAAACTTCTTATTTTATAACATATTTCTAAAACACAACACCCACAACTGTTTTTCCTCATCTATCAAAGCATAAAATTGCCAGTCCTTTGACCTTACTTAAATCAAGGAAGTAGCAATGTTAGGTTTAATTAAAAACAGCAAATATTTGTACAGCTGTCCCTGGTTTCACAGCACAGAAATAGGTTTAGCATCAAATCTTACAGTTTTAAATCTCTTGGGAACCATATACAAAAACATATAGGATCTTTCTGGCTCAGTTGCCAAAGCCAGAAATGCCTTTTTTGGAGTTATTTCAGGTGGAGCTCATTCACCCTTCCTATTTCCAGCCAACTATTTTCCTACTTGAGGAGAAGTTTTTTCCATCCTCCTAATGCAGCACTGCCAAGCTTACAGGTTTGGATGCATTTGATGCATCTTGGAGTTAATAATAAGTTGAGGTAGACTCTGTAACTTTAACAGCTATTATTTCAGCTTTTAGGTACAAAACAAGTCTGCCTCTTCGTAAGTGCAGCTTTTCATTGAATCAGGCATTTCATAGATTCATAGATTCATAGATGCTAGGGTCGGAAGGGACCTCAATGGATCATTGAGTCCGACCCCCTGCATAAGCAGGAAAGAGTGCTGGGCCTACATT
>NW_017728906.1:154037855-154080769 GCF_001723895.1 Crocodylus porosus | reverse complement strand
CGTTCAAATATTCCCGCCAGTGGCTCTGCAATGATGTCGGCCAGTGCCTTCAGTACCCTCGGATGGAGCTCATCCGGGCCTGCTGACTTAAAGGCATCCAGTTCTTCCAAGTGACCCTGCACCACCTCAGGTTTCACATCTCCTTGGACTGACATTGCTTTTCCAAAAGTCTCTCCCTTGTTCACCTTGTGTGCCTCAGGTTGTCAGGCCAGGACAACATGAAAGAAAGTGATTTTATAATGAGTTAAGCCTGATCAGTGATGTTCAGCCCCAATTCTGTGCATCCCCAAAGCTGGAATGTGTTTGGATCTAAGATTTTGCTTCTGGCTCTGCTCTCATTTTAAATTACTCATTGAACACATTGTAAACTCCTTCATTGCTCAACTTTAAAAACTGCTTTCAGATGACTCCAAACAGAGTCTCATTTCCCACCCCCATGGTGCACATGGGAGAGACTTGGCAGAACTTGTCCCAGCAGAGATCACAGAAGGATTTACACCACCTAGTGAGAAATACACTAAAAGAAACAAGTTAACACAACTTGAAGCACCCACACAAAGTACAAGTGCCTATATTTGCTGCTAGTTCTTGAGAAAGGAAAGGAAACCAGCTGCAGGAGCTGCCTGCCTGAAATGTGCACATGAAAAACCTCTGCAGAGCTTGAGTCCAAGAAACACAATGAATGGGAGATCTTTTAACAAGTGCTGAAATATTCAAGGACAATTGACTCTGGAATGAAGGGGCGAGGCAGGCGGCCACACACATGGGCCAAGAGATAAGAGCAAAGAAGGGAAGGGAAAAGGGGGAGGGGGGGAAGAAGCCAGACAACATTTAAAACATCCCACCCTGGCCAGTGGAGGGGAACAGAAACTGGAGAGCTGATGGCCAAACCAACCCCTTTACGTGTCTCCATCAATCACCAGCTAGTGGCTCTCCAAACCTTGCAGCTGTTGCAGCAGGAGTGGGGAGACAAGGATGATACCAGTGCCCACTTGGACCAGGCCTCTCGAGCTCCATTATTCAGCATAGACAGGCCCAGTCCAATTCAACATGGCATGGGACAAGACCAGGAAGCAGCCTTTGCAAACACATCTTGCCAGGTTTGGAAGCAGGCAGGAAGCAGAAAAGGCACAAACCAAAGCCCTGAGGAGGAAGAAGAAAATGGATTTGAGCCTCTTGAGCCCCAGCCAAAAGATTCATCCCTATTGCGCCCATCCAGGCCCCGAACTCTTACAGAAATTGCTCTGCACAGCATGTTATCCCGAGTAGTAGATTTAACATCCCAGCTTGTAAATGTGGAACAGACTCTCCTGTTCCCTCTGTTACAGGAGCATCATTCTTCTGACCTTTTAAAAGTAAGTAAATGAGACCTGGGTTGTTGGTTGTAGCTGCGTTGGTCTAAGGACATAGGCAGATAAGGTTCTTTTTTCCATCTATTCAGTTGGTCTAATAAAAGATATCATATCTACCCAAAGAAACGTGCCTGTAAGTGAAACCAAAGGTTTATTGTCTGGGGCCTTTTTCTGCAAATGGGTACTGATTAGACCATCATGGAATAAACTGGGACCTGTTGTACTGATTGCAGCTTTTTATTTACATGGACTTGGTAGTAAGCAGTTACCCAAATTGTTTTAGGGTTAAACATCATTAAAAAAAAAAAGATGGTGAAAAGATATCACAGAAGCACTTTGGGTTTTGTTGAATAATTATATTTTTTTGGTGCTATAGGGTGTAATTAGACTTTAAATGAGGCATTAGGCATTATTTGGAGCTTTTCCAAAAGCTACTTTCGTATTTTCAGTATAAAACCTTAAATTGCTAAGTACCATAATGATATCCAAAGAGCCCAGGACAACAAAAATGAAGGGAGGAACAACATCTTATAAGTGAAATATTCATTTTCATTGGATGAGAGACTGTCTGGCTATTATTCCAGAATGACAATTTATATATAAGCATGTGGGACCCCAGTGAATATGTATGAAGCAGTCCTAATTTTTTCTGATAAATGAAGGAATTGCTTATATTATCACATTTCTGTGGCTTTTTTTCCAATCAGGGAAAAGAACATGCCTGAGGTGATTCACAGGAGAGGTTGGAGGAGAGACAGAAGGGGTGGTTACTGTCAGCAGTTATGTTACCAGGGATCGCCAAAAGCACCCCGCAATAGGCCATGACCCCATCTCAGAACAGCCTCCCCAAAAGGAGTCCCATCTAAGGGAAGGTTACCTCAAGATTTTATAAAAAAAACTATCTATGCTGTTCAATTCATGATATTGGTAATGGAAGATCAAGTTGATTACTTGTAGGACATAGGTTCAGAATTGGCATGGTTACATAGTGACTAGATGTTGTTTCCCTATAAAGACTCTTCGAGGAGTAAGTCCAATTCTTTGAGACAAATGTATGTTGCTATGTGGATTCATACCTGGCTAGTGAAAAATTAGGGCCACTATTTTCAGAAATGTTTTTTAAGTATCTCAATACTGGGTGTCCAAAATAAGAACTTTCAGGGACCTGATTTTTACAGATTCTGACCCCTTAAGCCCTCTCCCCTTCCTATTTCAACTGTAATTGTTCACACTTCTGAACAATCAAGCCCAAGTTATTACAAGCAAGGCTTTCAAACAGAGGCAGAAAAAAATCAGAAGCTATCTCTGAAAATTTTGGCCTAGATTCCTTCAGTCTCCAGGGATATTAAGCCAGGACCTTTCACCAGAACTAAATTCACTTAAGGAGGAGTCAGAAGGAAAAGAAAGAAAACACAAAGCTTCGCATGACATGCAAAGGCCAAGATAAAAATCAGCTAAGTGGGTAGATCTAGTACTTCTGTGTAAATGAAAAATAAATGGAGAATTGCTTATTGGATTTATGTAACTGAGTTTCCTTTAGGACATCCATATTGCTGCTAATGAAAAATAAATAAATAATAACAATGGCACTGCCTCTTAGCATACTAATTCAACAAACTACATCCATTTTGAAGATGGTTCTGTGTTCTTCCTCTTCCTTCCCAGAGCTACTTTACTATTTGCTTCTGTGAGAGTGTATGTCTAGATGTCAGTGGGTATATCATTTCATATAGATTCTCATGTTAGGACTGCACTTGAAGTCAGATTAGATTTTTTTTTTAGGAAAGCCCATTATTAAGCCCAGTGCAACAGTGGGCTTTTTCTCAATTCATTTTTATGCCTAGGTGACACATATTCTGTGGTATGTTTCCATAAACCCTGCATCACTGATAACCAGGCTTTTTAGCTGGAAGTGACTGCTGATGGACATTTAATTTTTAACTGAGTTGGATTCCGAGAATTCAGTTTATATGTTTACCTTGACAGGAAATTTAGACAAACAAGCTTCTCAAGCTGGGCTTTGAGATGAGTTACCCAAAACCCTTTAAAAATAAAAAGCAGCTATTGATACTGTGTTCATCCAGTCACTCCCCTCTACTGCAAAGGAACAATCACCCTCTGAGCACAGAAACACTCTCAAATCCTAGTCCTGCTACAGCGCCCTCTCGCTGCTTGCTACAGTTCTATCTCACCTTTTAGCAATCCAGAAATCAGAGAATCATAGGACATTAGTCCAACCCCTGCTCAAAGCAGGACCATCCCTAACTAGATCATCCCACCCAAGGCTTTGTCTACTCAGGTCTTAAAAACCTTCAAGGATGGAGATTCTACAACCTCTCTGGGTAGCAGGATAACCTGTTCCAGTGTTTTACTACCCTCCTGGTGAGAGTTTTTCCTCATATCTAACCTAAACTTCCCTTGCTCCAACTTGAGACCTTGTTTTGTTATCTGCCACTACTGAGAACAGTCCAGCTCCAGTCTAGCTTTTTGGAAATACCTTGCAGTTAGTTGGAGGCTACTATTAAATCCCCTCTTAGTCTTCTCTTCTCCAGACTAAGTCCAGTTTCCTCAACCTGTCCTCATAACTCATGTGCCCCAGCCCCCTAATCATTTTTGTTGCCCTCTGCTGGACTCTCCCCAATTTGTCCACACCCTTTCTGTAGTGGGGGCCCCAAAACTGGACACCTTACTCCAGGTGTGACCTCACCAGTGCTGAATAGAGGGGAATAATCACTTCCTTTAATCTGCTGGCAACACTCCCACAGCCCAGTATGTTGTTAGTTTTCTTCACAAGAAGAGCACACTGTTGGTTTATAATCAGCTTATTGTCCACTGTAATCGCCAGGTTCTTTTCTGCAGAGTTGCTGCTTAGCTAGTCAGACCCCAACCTCTACTGGTGCATGGGATTGTTCTGTTCTAAGTGCAGAACTTTGCACTTGTCCTTATTGAACTTCATGAGATTTCTTTTGGACCAATCTTCCAATTTGTCTAGGTCTCTTTGAATCCTAGCCCTACTCTCCAGCCTATATACTATTCCACCCATCTTAGGGTAATCTGCAAATCTGCTGAGGGTGCACTCCATCCCATCTTCCAGATTGTTTATGAAAACATTGAACAAAACTGGCCCCAGGACTGACCCTTGGGGCACCCCACTTGACACCAGCTACCAACTAAACATCAAGCCCAACAATCCAGCCAGTTTTCTAAAATGCTTTTGATTATCCTGCTTCTGTTTCTTTCTGGCCTGTGAGACATGCTAGATCAACAAGTCATAGGCTACTATGAAAATGGCCCAAAATATAGCTACACATGGTTTGTGGAAATAAGATCCAAGCTACTTGCATTATGGAACATAAAGCATACATTTCTCTGAGAAATTCAGAAACTGGAAAGCACTGCTTTGGCTAGCTCCAGACAATGCAGGCCCAGAAAGAAGCCAAGAGATCTGCTTGGCTCAACAGGAATATTAGGGGGCTATTGAAAAAGAAAGAAGAAGAATATAAACAATGGAATAATGGCTCAGCAACCAAAGAGGAATACACCTGTGTCACCAGGGTCTGCAGATACGAGACACGAAAGGCTAAGGCAGGCATGGAAATCAAGCTGGCAACTGGAATAAAAGATAACAAAAAGTCCTTCTACAGATACATAGGGAGCAAGAAGAAACTGGGATTTACTGTGGGAGCCCTACTGAATACTTGGGGGCAGTCCACAGCCAATGCCCACAGAAGGACAGAACGACTAAATACATACTTTGTGTTGGTATTCCTGAAATCAAATGGAGACTGTTCACCTGACCAGAGGCTCAGGGAACATGGGAAGACAATAAATTACATTAAGTCAGTCCTGAACAGGTGAGGGATCTCCTGCAGTGCTTGGATGTTTTCAAGTTTGCTGGGACAGATGACCTGCAACCAAGAGTCCTGAAATAACTGGTTCTCTCACCCCATTCTTATTAAATAACTAGGAGACAGTGGCGTTGATACCTACATGGTCAGATGGGTCACTAATTGGCTGGAGGGCTGCACCCAGAGAGTGGTAGTGGACAGGTCTTGTTTGACCCGGAGGGATGTGGGCAGTGGGGTCCCCCAGGGCTCGGTCCTTGGGCCTGCACTGTTCAACATGTTCATCAGCGACTTGGACAAGGGGGTAAAAAGCACCCTGTTCAAATTTGTAGATAACACTAAGATGCGGGGAGAAGTGGGCATGCTAGAAGGGAGGAATAGGCTGCAATCGGACTGGGACAGGTTACAGGGGTGGACAGATGAGAACAGAATGGGTTTCAACACTGACAAGTGCAGGGTACTGCACCTGGGGAGGAAGAACCAGCAGTAGACCTACACGCTGGGGAACTCCCTTCTTGTCAGTGCAGAGGCAGAAAAGGATCTTGGAGTTAAGGATATTGATGCCAAAGTGAACATGGGCCGACAGTGTGGGGACATGGTCAGGAAGGCAAATTGTACCTTGTCATGCATCCACAGATGCATCTCAAGCAGATCCAAGGAGGTGATACTCCCCCTCTATGCGACACTCATCAGGCTGCAGTTGGAGTACTGTGTCCAGTTCTGGGTGCCGTATTTTGGGAGGGATGTGGACAACATGGAGAGGGTCCAGAGGAGGGCCACCCACATGATCAGGTGTCAGCAGGGCAGGCCCTACAAGGAGAGGCTACGGGACCTGAACCACAAAAGAAGGCTGAGGGGGGAATCTAGTGGCAGTTTACAAACTAGTCGGGGGGACCAGCAGGCATTGGGAGAGTCCCTGCTCCCCCGAGCACTACCAGGAGTGACAAGAAATAACAGTCACAAGCTGGAAGAGGGTAGATTTAGGCTAGACATCAAGAGGTGCTGCTTGACTGTCAGGGTGGCTAGGATCTGGAACCAACTTCTAAGCAAAGTGGTGCTGGCTCCTACCCTGGGGGTCTTTAAAATGAGGCTGGATGAGCACCTTGCCAGGGTAATTTGACCCCAGTACTCTTTCCTGCCCATGGCAGGGGGTTGGACTTGATGATCTGCTCAGGTCCCTTCTGACCCTACTAACTATGAAACTATGAAACTATGGCTGAGCTTATAGCAGTGTCACTGCCCAAGTTGTTTGAAAAGCTGTGGAACTCAGGAGTGGTCCTGGACAACTGGAAGAGGGCCAATATGGAAAGAAGGATGACCCTGCAAACTACAGATTGGTCAGCCTGACTTCAGTCCTGGGTAAAATCTTTGAAAATATTGTTAAGGAGGCCATCAATTACAAGCTGGTAACTGATGGGGTGTTAAGAAGCAACCATCATAGCTTTGCCAAGGACAGATCATGCCTGACAAACCTAGTGTCCTTCTACAACCAGGTACAACCGGTCTGGATGAGGAATGAGGTTGACATCATTCACTTAGATTTCAGTATAGCCTTTGATTCCATTTCCCATGAGATTCTCTCATACCAAGTGGAGGGTACTGGGCTGGACCAGTCTACAGTGAGGTGGGTAGACAACTGGCTTAGAGGCCACTCCCAGAGAGTTGTAATCAATGGGATGGCCTCATCCTGGAGGGCTGCCTCCAGTGGTATCCCCCAGGGATTGGTGCTTGGACCCGCGCTCTTTAACATACTTATTAATAACTTGGATGAGGGGGTGGAAAACTCACTGAATAAGTTTGCGGATGATACCAAGCTGTGGGGAAATGTGGGCACATCAGAGGATAGAGTTAAGCTCCAGGATTACCTTGACAGACTGGATTCACGGGCAAAATGGAATCAGGTGAGGTCTAACAAGGAAAAATGCAAGGTCCTTCATTTAAGTAGGAAGAACTGTTATAACTACATGGTAGGTGGTGGCCCACTGGTTGGCACAGCATGAGAGCTGGGGTCACGATTGACTGGAAGATGAACATGAGCCAACAGTGTGATAAGGTTGCCAGAAGGGCAAACAAAACTCTGGCATGCATCAACCAAGGTCCAGGGAGGTACTCCTCCCTCTGTATTTGGCATTGGTGAGGCCTCAGCTGGAGTAATGTGTCCAGTTTTCACACTCCAAGAAGGACATGGATAAGCTTGAGAGGGTACAAAGAAGGGCCACCTGTATTGTTAAGTGCATGAAGGATAGGCCCTATGGGCAGAGACTCCGGGAACTCGGCCTGTTCAGTCTGAGTAAGAAAAGGCTGAGAGGTGACTTAATAGCTGCCTACAAGCATGCTAGGAGTGAGCATCAAGATCTAGGGGAGCAATTCTTTAGGAAAGCACCTCAAGGGAGGACAAAGACCAATGGGCATAAGCTGATACACAGTAAATTCAGGCTAGACATACGAAATAATTTTTTCTCTGTAAGGGTTACCAGAATCTGGAACACACTCACAGCAGAGGTGGTGCAGTCACCCTCCTTGGAGGTATTCAAGATGAGGCTGGATAGGCACCTTGTTGAGCTTGTCTGAGCCCAATAACTTCCTGCCCATGGCAGGGGACTAGACTTGATGAACTTACAGGTCCCTTACGATTCTATAATTCTATGATTCTTTGACTCTATAAACCTGTAATGATAATGTCCATGTTTTACTGATACATTAGGGTAATCAGAACAGTCATTTTTAAAAGTGGGCGCTTTTTTATTTTGGACACCACTTTTTATATATCCAAGAAAGAAAAATTAAAAGATTCCCAAATAGAAGTGTATAGCTTACTTTTGCTATGATCACGTACAGGACTTTATTACTGCTGCTTTCTGATAACACCCTGTCTCATCTCCTTAGCTGCAGTTACCAAGGGGTCACTAGAGTGTTACTAAATCAGAAATGTATAATAGGTTGGATCTTAGCCAGCTGGAAATGGAATATAAATGATATTAAGACATTAAAATAGCTTTCACATTTGCAAAACAGTCATAGTATTTTATTTTATTTTTAAATTGTGCTCGTCACAGATGTCAAATTGATAAGCCTAAAGAAAACCTCCAGACAAGGTGAGCTCCCCCAGATGCTTCATAAACATGCCCCAGTCCTGTTCTTTTTCTAGACCTGATTAGTCTCCATATGCATCTTTAAATGTGCTGGAGCAGGGACAGGGGTGCAGGGGGTGCGGTGCGCTTTATTTAGCATAGCTCTTGGAAGCCACTCTAATTAAAGTGTCCACAGCATCCCATGTATTCAGCATCCCATACTTCAAAATGGCAGTGGGAGCACTTTAACTAAAGCTTGTTGGATGAGCTTTAGTTAAAATGCCCCTGCCACTATTTTGAAGTGTGGGGATGCTGAATACAAGAGATGCTAAGGCTGCTGGAACATGCTAATTAGCACACTCCAGCAGTCTCAATTAATTGAGTCTGCTCTGACACACTGTAATTACACACTGTATTTACAGGCACCCTGTTCCTAACAAAATAAATCCATGTGAATGGACTCTCATACCTGCACCTTGTCACGTTGTGCTAGATCCTCAACCATGAAGTCTGCATGCCCCCGGAGACTGGGGGGCACAGCAAACTCCTGCAGGTGGCAGTGGAACTGTTGGTGGTGGGAGCATGGTGGCAGCAAGTGGGGAGCTCCCGCAGGTGGCCACGGTGCTGTTGGTGGCCGGGAGAGGGGTTGATCACTGACTGGCAGTCGGCAACCACCTACAGATGCCACTGGCAGCATCGGCAGTAGCCAGTGGCAATCACGGACCACTCTCAAACACCATTGCCAGACTCAGGGAGTGCACGTGCACCTGCGTTCAGCCCCTATGCATTGCCAGTGTCCTCAACTAATACAAACTGGCGAAGCTCTTTCTAAATCAATGGAAATATAGTAGCACTAGCCAGTTGCCTGTCAGGAATGATGGGGGGGAGCATGCTGGGATGGAGCCCTGTGCCCACTCCCATACAGGCCCACTCTCCCTTTACCTCATGCTGCTTGGGGTCCAGACTTGCTCCCCCCTTCCCCACTGCAATGGGGAAGGAGTGAGGCCGAGGGTAGGGAAAAGCTGGGCTGCCGCAGTGGGGGGAGTAATGGGCCCGGGCTGACCTTTCAGCAAGGGGGGAACGGGAGGAATGGGCTTGGACCCGATGTAGGGGAGGGCGGGGGTGAGGGAGGAGTGGGTCCAGGCCCAAGGGGGGCAGGAGGCTTGCTCCTCTCTTCCCCCCGCCACTGCCACGTTGAGCCATATTGGCCTAGGCCCTCTGCTCTTCCCCCACCACCGCAGCAGCCAGCTTCTCCCCTGGCTCAGACCCAGGCCCACTGCTCCCCCATCACCACCATGGCAGGCTGGCTTCTCCCCTGGCCCAGGCTTGGTCATCCTCCTGGCCTGCATTGCGCCCAGGCCCACTCCTTCCCTCCCCACACCACCACCACCACAGCTCACAGCTTGCCCACTATTCCCCCAACCCACATTGGGCCCACTCCTCCCCCCGTTGTCACCGCCTTGGCCCTGTAGGCAGAGACAACAGAAGGGAGGAGGAGCAGGCTGAGGCCAGAGCCGGTGGCTTCACTTCCCCCATGGTATCTTGACCCTGGTCCCCCCCACGCCACAGCCGCCATCAGGTGCAAGGAATAAGGGGGAGGGGCAAGGCCAGCTCTGGTGGCCTTGTCCCCCCCACCCCACTCCATCATTACTACCTGTAGGGAGCAGGACAAGGGGCAAGGCAAGCTGCGCAAGCCTCACCCCCCATCCCTTGTGTCTCCACCATCATGGCAGTGCTCCACTGCCGCCAGCTCCTGTTCAAACACTTGTCTGCACTCTGATTGCCTGTTTGTCAGCCAGAGTGCAAATAAAGCGCTACAGACAGACAGACTGACAGACTTAGGCTTTTATAATATTAGAATACACCTGGTGAGAATCTGGCTTGCTGTCTTCCTTGGTAATTGCCAAAAGGCCCTGCCCATGTGGATTTCTTTACAACCTTGGTGCCATTGTCCCTTTACCAAGATTGTCAACAGTGGTGCCAGTATCGGTGATTTTTCCCACTCTTCTGTGACTGAGCCATAGGAAACTGAACTGAAACTAAATGTTCACATAGTTCATTCAACATCCAACTTGTAGAATAACATCAGATATTATTATTCTGTAATCCAGATTTAAACTGGAGAATTAAAAATGTTAGTTTGTACTGACAAATGCTGAGCAAGCCAGCTAATTCTTGTAGTTATGGTCTTTGAAGAATTCTGTAATGCCAATCCAATCACTCAGAAAATGCCCACAGCCTTGAGACAATAACAAAAGCCCAGTATTTTTTACTCATATACAAGAGCAGGGAGACCGCTCCGACATGCTGTAATTACAGTGCATCACAGTACCAAGTCTGCTGGAGAGTGGTCATTTCATGCTCCAGCAGCCTCCAGGGTCTCATGTATTAGCATCCCTGCACTTCCAAATGGTGGTGGCAGCACTTTAACTAAAGCTCATTCAACAAACTTTAGATAACTTGCCCCTGTAGCCATTTTGAAGCGTGGGAACGCTGATACGAGACACTTTGGGTGCTTTAATTAGAGTAACTTTCAGAGCTGATCTAATTAAAGCCCACCCCTCCTTCCACTTCCAGAGCAAGTTATAAATGCCCATGATTATCATCATTTTTTCTAAATACAATCATCATTTTTTCTAAGTACAATTGCCATAATAATGTATTTTTAAACTAAAAAAAATAGTGGCAGTTTGGTGATTTAGAAGGTTGTCTCTCCCTACACAAATGACGAGGTCTCCAATAGACCATGTATGACGGTTCTAAATACACAGGTATACAACCTGGGCTAATGCCAATGGTGATGGCTACCCAATTTTCATCAGAAGCTTTATCTGCAACCGCAGATTATGCCAATTAGCAAACACACGTTTTTTCTACCATTAATTAGATCATAAAAATATTCCTGGATTTAATAGCATAGATGTTCCTTTTCTTACAATAACTAAGAAGAAGAACTACTACTGGCAAATGTTTTCACTTTTAGTTTTAATGTAAAATTCTTCGTAAATTTCAATAGGGGTAATTTAAACAGAAAGTTTTTTAAACACCCTCAAATAAACACTTTTTGGTGTGATTTCTAATAGAATGGGGAAATGTTTCTAAATTGGCGGTAATATGCCCATGTAGTTACACTGTATTAACCATTTCTTCACTCTTTGTGAAGAAGGGGTGCTGGCAATGTTAAAAAGAGGCTTTACGATGGTAAACCACAAAATGACCGCTGTTGTTTCATTCACATAAACAACAACTTCACAAGAAATTATTAATAGCCAGAAATTCTTTGTGATGTGACTCACAGGAAACAGTATACAAAAGTCTTTCCAAATATAAATGTTTTGAAACACTATAGCTGAATGGACATGGGAACTTAACTAGCTCTTAAGTTCATCTCAGAAGAAGTGGAGACACATTGGCAGGGAAACTTGCTCAATTCTCAAATAGAAGGCTTAGGTTTCCACTGCTGTTATTGTGACACTTTTTATAAATGTAAAATGGTCTTTTCAAAGGAGTAGATAAATAGGTTTCTAAATCACAAGTTTTGGTTCTCTGAAAATTAATGTTATTACTTAGCAATTCTACACTCCTTTAGATTTCAAAACTGCCTTAAAACAGCTAATTTTCTCAACATTCTTGTGAGTTAATACTTATCTGTATTTTACAGATGGACAGACTCAGGCATGGAGATTGAAGGTACTATCCACCCTACTTATTTTAACTGTGTTTAAAAGCACAGTGATTTAGCACAGTGACTCCTCAGCCATCTCACAATACAGACTAGACTTGGCCAGGTGGTTAAGAGCAGTCCAAATGATAAAAACATCCGTACACTTTGCTTCAGCTGGGGTTCTTTTCAAGAACAGAACATGGTTGTTTTGATTTATTTTACAAGATAATCTACAGACCCCAACTCTGCAAAGACCCGTTGTACTTGGCACTGTACAAGTAGTTAGTGAGAGACCATTGCTGCAAAAAGCTTGCAGCTTAGATCAGTGATTCACAACCTGTTTGTACTCAAGGCACCCCTTGGAAAATGACAGCTCTTAACTTTCACTGACTTTTTGATTATGGAAAATTATAGAACAATTCTTCTGTTGAAAAGAACTCAGAGACCCCAACAGGTTAGCATGTTTTTGACACTATGATGGATTCCAGTCTGAATCTTCTGGCACCCCAGGGCACTGCGGCACCCTTGTTGAGATTCATTGGTCTGGGGAGACAAGACTGAACCAGTTTATGTTATAAGCTAGTCTTATTGAGTTCAGGTATTTTCTTTCACTTAAATGTGATAAAAATGTCAGTGCAGTTGGTATATTGTATTTACTTGAAAATGATAAGGTTTTTCCTCCGTCATAATGCAGGAGGAGTGCAAACAGCAGGGAGAGCGGGGAGTGGGAGGAAAGGTGGCAGGGGGTGGGGCAGGCACAGGGAGACAAGGAGTGGGCGGCAGAGGGCACATGGGGGATGGGAAAGGGGGCAAGGGGCAAGTGGCAGGGGAGCAGATGGTAGGGGGCAAACACAGGTGTCAGGGGGGCACACAGAAGAGGGTCAGGCACTGGGGGGACATCTGGCAGGGGGCAAACACATATAGCAGGGAAAGTGGCAGAGAGGACAACAGGAAGGGGTCTGGATCCTCTGTCCCCCACCACTGCTTTCCCTGCCACAGTCAGAGCTAGAGACTCCACAGAAGGTAAGTGGTGGGTGCAAGGGTGCAGACAAAGGGGGGAAACAGGGAGTGGAGGGAGAGCAGGCAGTAGGTGAGGGTAAACACCAGAGGGGTGAACAGGTGGAAGGGGGGCACAAGTGGTGGGAGCTGTGGGGAGAGGCACTTGGGGCAGGCAGCAAGGGAGCAGGCACAGGCATGGGGCAAGCAAGGGAGTATGTGGCAGTTGGGCGAGGAGCTGAAGGGCAAGTGGCAGGGGTTACAGGCGACAGAGGGGCAGGCACAGACACATGGATGGGCACGAGGTCGTAGGGGCAGGAGGAGGCAGCAGGGGGGCATGTGATGGAGGGCAGGGGGTAGTGAAAAGGGTGTACACATTGGGAGAGGGACAGACAGCAGGGAGGCAGGCACGGGGTGGTGGCAAGGGGACAGGGGTCTGTCCCCTTATGCCCTGCCACTGCTTTCCCTGCCACAGCAGTGGGGAGGACAAATTTAAGACTTTCCACTAATTAGGTTTTATAAATGGAAAATAATAGCACCTTCCAATGTATAGAAGCTAAGTATTGGGGGTCATCTTAAGTTCAATGTCATCTTGGATTTGGGTGAGTGTAGTAAACAATTTCCCTGAAACTGCAGGATGACTTGTCTATGGTAGGATACAGTCCATGATTTCCCATTATTCCTACCACTGATACGTTTCTACCTGTGACTGCAGCCATGATAGAAGTTGCTGGTAGCTGATTATTTCAACTGGTCTGGGGCACCTATACATGAGTATGGAGGCTGCTCTTATGCACTGGAATTTCACTGAATCAAAGCACACTCGATTAATTGAGTCTGCTGGAGTGTGGCAATTACTGCACTGCAGCAGCCTCCTGTGGCTTGTGTATCAGTGTCCCTGTGCTTAAAAATGGCAGTGGGGGCACTTGATCTAAAGCTTGTCGAACAAGCTTTAGTTCAAGAGCCCCTGCCACCATTTTAAGTACAGGCACGCTGATACATAAGACGCAGCAGCGCTTTAACTAAAGCGGCTCTTGGAGCCACTCTAATTAAAGCACCACCCCCCATTCCCCAAGCACGTGTAGAAGTGCCTGTGACATCTAAACTTGCTCTCAGTACTTCCACACAATATGATTGTTAATATGCTGGTGAACCACCCTTGCCTTCAGTAGTAGCCACCATGGGAAGCTTTGGGTAAAAATATCCTAGAGTTGACTTAGTTATTGTGTCTTTAATAGGTTGAGACTGGAACTTATGAACTTCTAAATTCCAGCCTCTTAACAAAACACCAAAACTCAAACTCTTGGGCATGCTGAAGAAATAGAACAAGTGTCTTGACTGTATGAAGGTTTACTTGATTTGTCAAATTAATGTCCCAGAATTTAAAAATATATATATTCTTCTAAAAATATATTCTTTAAGCAAAACTTGTTAAAGGTAGAATCAGCATAAACTAAATGACACTTGGTAGTTAATATTACATTTACATTAGTGTTCAAAACATAAAAGTTGGGTAATTTGAAACAGGCTAAAGATTCAGCATAATATTAAGTAACAAGCCTCTAAAACACTCAAAGAATGGTAGCAAATTTCAAGCCCTAGTTTTAAGAGCTTTAGAACTAGTGGGCCATGCAGTTTTTATTCTGGTGAAGCTCTATCAGTACCATGTGGGATATTAACTCATCTGTCTAAACATATGGCTCTTGACAAACGAAAGCTGCAGGGAGGATAGGCTTCTGCACTGAAATTGAAAACACTTTAAATTAAATCATTGCAAATATTTGTGCTTGTTTCTGTTAGAGGCCTATGAACCACTTGAGCTATTACTCTCTATCACCTTACTTCACAAGAGTCCATTGTTCTGAACTGAAAGCAGAAGGGATTTTTAATATGGAAACTTTTCCATTTACATCTGTTAGTTAGTATCCAGTTTTGCTGAAAGGAGGGAGATAAGCCAGGTTTTAATTCTCTGTCCTGTATCCTCAAGTTCCCATGTGCAGGACACCTGGAAAAGCTAGCAAGGCTAGTTTGCTTGCTTAGTGCAATTTTTTTGACCTTTTAATATACTTGAGTAAGGATTTTATACCTCAGGAAGCCTTATAGAGCAGGATTTGAAAGGTAAGCTTCAAAGGGAAAATTAAAATAATTTTAGAAAAGGAAACTTTGCAAATTCACATGAAAAAATTATGACCCATCTAGGATCCTGCTTCCGAGAGGCAGCCCAAAACAGTAGTTTCTACGCAAAGCAGTAGTTTCTACACAACTACAGCAGCTCTGCAACAGCTGCTACTCAATTTCTTGCGGCCTAAAACCAGTTAGTTTATAGCTATAAGCAGTTAGTTTATAGCTATATTTTTGCTGAATGCCAAGCCTAACTGATTGGGGAAACTAGACATTGCAGTTTTCACTGTTAACTCACCTTCCATGTTTGGTTTGCAGATCACCTTTATTAATATTATGACAGTAGTTCGCACTGAAGCCTGTAGGCCTTCTGTGTGCTGGGAACACAGAATCCTGATGTCATTTTTTAAAACAAATGTTCAATATTTAAGGCACTGAGGTTGGATACCAAAAATAAGATTAAGAACAGACTTCATAAAATAAGTTACCAGAGTTCAGAGGAGCCTACTGACCTTTAAAAGTGGGTAGGTGAATGAGACCCCATGTTTCACATTATGCACAGCATTGTGTAACCACCACCTTGCATGCATCTCAGAATGTAGGACAGTTCTCACTGAACTGGGGGGATGCCATAAAGGTTTCTATGTAGAAAAGTGTGGCAATATTGACAAGCACAGTGATAAAGAGACCACAGCTCTCAAGCCACAAGCGGCTGTTCACTTCTGACTCTTGCAAAAAATGTTGTGAACATTTTATTCTTTTTTCACTGGATGTATTGAGCGTGCGTTTCCTGCAATCATGAACAAAGCCAAATATGCACTATCTTTCTCTGTCTGTGCCAAGTAACATACTTCAGGCTTTTCTTTTGAACTGGAGTCTGCCACAATTGACTGAAGGATGTATATGAGGTTGTGGTGCTGTGGCTCACACTGACTGCTCCTGTGATTCCTGAGCCAGTCACAAGTAGTGCTGCTGTGGGGAGGGGGGTCCACACCACTGCAGTTGGCACTGCTCTAGCCTGGTGCTGCCTCATATGTCATGGCTACCCCAGGCATGAAGTCACCCTGCTGCGCCTCTGCCAGTCAGGTCTTTGTCACTGGGTGGGGACATTATTTTTCACTCATTTTCCTTTTCTTTTTGCTTCTAGGATAGCATTGAGTTTCGAAACATCTGCAGTCACATGGCCTTACAAGGGCAGGGATGGCAATTTGACAGAGACTTGTATGCAGCATACGAATGTTTGAAGACAATTGTTAAGAAACTGATTTGTTCACTTGCAGTTTTCCCCTCAGAGTCTTATGCCATTGCCCGATCTTCTCTGAGGCAAATCTTACAAAACCTCCCTGAGATGAGAGAAACAAGATCATACAGATGAGCACCACTGAATACCCATAAGAAATAAAAGCCTTATAGAACCTTTTAACTGCCTCCAAAATCATGAATAATTTGAAAGGCTGATACTACAGTCTTTACCTAAAAGAGTGGTCCTGTCCATTTCACACAAATAAGAGCTTCATAATCAAGGTCCAAATCCTGCTTTCATGCTGAGCATCTTTGTCTCTCTCTGGAGTTTTAGTCATCAGTGGAAGTTAACAGCTAATTTAAGGAGCTCTGCATTGTGTATGACTGTACTTCAAATAAAGAGCATTGCAGAACTGAACCCAAATATTGAGGTAGCATGACAAACAATGCTGGTTGAGAAGAGGACTTACTGAAATCTGTGACTGTCCATCCCTCTTAGTGATAAACTTGTTTCTAAAGAATTGTTTTAGCTAGTTAATACTTTACTATGAAGAAACAACTGAACTGAAGGGTTAAGGTGTGGAGTTGCCAATTCAGAAAAGGAAAAGGAAAACGAGTAAAATATTATAGACCATGGGAATCAAAGTTTTAAAGTAATAAAAACTCTCAGTAGTTGATCTCATGACTGTTAAGGGAAATCAGATATAGAGGGGCCATGAGTATGGCTGTACTTTAACATATTTAAAAACTGGAGCAAATATTTGTGGAAGTCATTTTGCAAAACTCTCCCAGCTCTGGTGGCTATGCAGTACACAGTAAAAAAATCAGCTTTCCTAATGCCAAACTGGGAGCATTTGTGAAGTCCAACTTGCTTCTGTTGAACATCTGCAGCTGCAATGTTGAAAAGAGGCATTTTTCCTATTTGCAGTAAGATTTAATGTCTGTGTGATTGCTAAGCAGCAATGAGGCTTTGTAGAATCTTTGTTTGCAAAGGCTAAATTTAACCCATATTAGCTGTAGCTCATGCAATAGATGAAGAAATTCTATAGAGCACGATATAGAAAATTTCCTCTGTTGGCTGTTGTAGTGGATTTGGAGAGGTGATTTTTTTTCTTATGCGTTTTCGTGAACATAATCAGATGAATACTTTTCAAGTATGATTCTGTATATTCGTTGATTGGCCATATTTATGTCCACACTTTATACATGACAGTGCTCAGTTTTATAGGATCTGTATCATGTATTTGAAAAAAATCTATGAAAAGCAATACCAAAAATAAATCTGTGAAAAAAGTGCGGGGGTGCAGGGGGGAGTGCCTTTTTTGTATTTGGATCTTTCCCTAAAGGAAAATGGGGGAGGTGAGATGTATACATTATAACAGGGGTGGGCAGATGTTGCCTATGCCAAATCCAGCTGCGAGGCCATTTTATCCAGCCCATGGGGCCCCTAAAAAAATGTGGAAAATTAATATTTCTATGCCCTTGGTTCCTATCAAAAATGACCCAGTAGGACCCAGGGTAAGCCTGGCGGGCTTCCACAACAGCAGGGCCTGCCCGGCCCCGCCCCTGCCCCCCAGCCGGAAGCCCCGGCCACAGTTTCTGGGCTGGGAGCACGTGGCTAAGCTCAGGTAAGGGGGACCCCAGGCAAGAAAAGAGTGCGGGGAAGAGTGAAAGTGGCCTCTCCCCCACCCCACGCCCCGTGCCCCACACTGCAGGTGCTCGCAGCCCACATGGGGCTGTCCAGAGCAGGCACAGGCAGCCCCAGGCAGGCTGCGAGTGGCTGCAGTGCGGGGCAGCAGGCATGGGGTGGGAAGGGGCTGCTTTCTCCCCTCCCCCCCCAGGCTGGCAGAGGGGCGGGCTACAAGCTGGTCCTGAGCGTGGGGAAAAGTGGCCCCTTGCCCACCCCATGCCCGGCACCCTGCACTGCAGCCACCTGCAGCCTGCAGGAGGCTGCCTCTGCCTGCTCCAGACAGCCCCACATGGGCTGTGAGTGCCTCCAGTTCAGGGTGCCACCATGGGGCAGGCGAGGGGCTGCTTTTCCCCACGCTCAGTACCAGCTTCTTCCCTGCTGTCGGGGCTTTGCGCTGCCCCCTGCCTGTACTGCAGGGCTGGGGGGCACTGGGTGTGAGCGGGCGGGAAGTCATTGGGAGCACAGGGCCAAGACTGGTGTCCCGGGGCTAGTGCCGGTGGGGCCGAGAGCAGGGTGGCAGGAACGTGGGGTCCCAGCTGGCAGGGGCTCTATGGAGCTGGGCCAGCTGCCCCCTCTCCCTGCTGGTGCAGCCCAGCCCAGCTCCACAGACCCCTGCTGGCCTGTGCCCCGCTCTGGGCCCCACCGGTGCTGGCCCTGGGACATTGGTCCCAAGACATTGGGATGTTGGTCCCAAGATGGTGATCAGGGGTGGGGCACCTGTCAAGGGGTGGAGCACCTGTCAAGGGGTGGGGCTACCCATGTGGCTCTCGACAGCCTGCCAAAATTGGGTAAGCGGCCCTCCACCCAAAATAATTGTCTGCCCCTGCATTATAGCATCCCACCTCCTATGCACCTCATGGACTCAAGTGGCCTTTAGGCAAATTATGTATTTAATTATTTATTCATTCATTTATTTCTGTATGGAGTTCCCTGTGGTTTGGTGGTAGAATTCTTGTCTGTCAAGTAGAAGACCTGGGCCCTGTATACAACTACAGCCATTGAGGCACTGAATGTATAGACTGTCTAGCCTTTGGATTCTGTCTATAGTGGGGATGGAAGGTCATGGCAGCCTCTACTCCTTTATACTCCTGCCTGGGTGACCTTTCATGCATGCATCATGATTCAGAAGGACTGACGGTTCCTCCTTCTACTACTCCTTGGGCATGCCTGTAGAAGGTGCTGTGTTGCTGTAGTGATGAGCTATGGCAATCACTGGCGGGCTCAAACTGTGATGCCACTGCTACTGTGTAGTAGCAACAAGCTACTGAGCAGTAGCTTGTTGCTACAGTGCAGTAGGGTCAGAAATGACCCATGTGGCACTGGGACTGCACAGTACCAGTGATTATTGTGCAGTTATTTAGTACTTGCTTTAGTATTTGCTTTAGCAAGTACTAAATGACTGCGCAGTAACATCTGCGCAGTCGGGCACATGTGTAGATGCAACCAGTATGTACGTATTGTATTTATAATTCGGGATCTCAATCCCAATCTAAGTTTTCAGGTAAACTGAAAAGTAAATAATGGGTCTACATATGCTATCCCCAACTGAGCCTGGTTCCCCACACAGCTGTTTCTTGGAGCCCTGGCTGGAGCAGGGGAGGAGTAGCTGAAACAATGGCAGTGGTGGCCAAGTTTCCCCTTCCTGCATCCTGGAGCATAATTAGAGAGGGCAAGCAGGGAATGGGAGAGGAAGAGAGGAGTTGTGCCACTGAGCACAAAAAGGAAGGGTGGGGATGCCAAGAGCTGGGGTGGAAGGGGAGATTCTTACTTGAGTCAGGAACTTTAAAAAGTCCCTGGCTGCTGTACCCATGGTGCAGTCTACCCACCCCAGTGTGGGAAGGGGAGGTGGGGGGACAGAGAAGTCTGAGAGCCCAGGGAAGCAGCCACCCATATGCCACTGATCACTGCTCCTGCACGCCCCTTTTCAAAATTCTGGATCTGTTTATGGTTGTTTTAGTACAGTGGTGTATCATATATTCATAAATAGTTATTATAATGAATTTACCTTTATCGTGGTATCTTCCCAGAGAAATAACAGGAAGAAGATAAAAGGCTCAGTGAAGTGTGAGATATAGCTCATAGAATGTTTCCCAGTGCTCCCCTCAGAATGGAGAAATTTGGAGGCAGTAGCTGGCCGTTAAGGCATCTCACTGTGGCTTCCGAAACATAAACTCAAGCCTTGCTCTGGACTCCTGCTGAAGGCTAGTCCCAATCAATCTAGCTGCATCATTTGACTGAAGAGTCAAAGGCAGCCAGACATGGAACTAGCAGTAGCAACCAGTGTGTGCTGCTGGCCATAGAAATTGGTATGACTTAATTGTGCTAGGGCTGGCTGGACCTTTGACTTTGAGACATATGGGACACTACCCCTGAAGAGTCTAACCTATAAAGAACTCTCTTTTGAATCCTTTGTGAGATAGCCTGTTCTGCAATGTGGGACCTCTTTCTAAGCAATGCAATTATTCTCAGAAGCCAGAAAGGTGCTCTCCATCTGGGAATCTAGTGTTTTAAAATCTGCTGTGGTTAGGACTATATGAGAGTCTTTCTTTAGAGCTATTTGGATAAGCATTGATTACAAGAAAGACACTCCTTTATTTTTCCACTATTAATGCCAGTGGTTCCCAATCTTTTCCACTTTTGGTATATGCCTGACCATTACAGCTGAATTTGTGAGGATTGCAAACCCATTCACTGAGTGCTATGACCCCAATTGGGGTCATAACTCCCACACTGGGAATGGTTGATTTATGCAATTCAACTACTAATGTAGCATAGTTATTTCTTTGTTGCTGCTGTTGTTCTCATCACATATGTCAAGGGGGATGGTTTAGTTTTAACAAAACCCCTACAGGAAATGTTTTTTATCCAAACAAAAAGTTTTCCCTTAACTGCTAGTTTAATAATAATAAAAAAATTAAAAACAAAACTTACCTTCTTGGTGTAAACTACCACATGGCCTTCAGTTAAGGAATACCCATTGGAAAAATCCTCACCTCAGTGAGTCAAACACTCAACTCCCATTGACTTTAAGTCGGGTCAGGTTTTTACCTAGAATCACAGAATCATAGAACAGTAGGACTGAAAGGAACGTCTGTGTAGTCCAACACTCTGCTGAGGCAGGATCATCCCTGTCCAAACCATCCTATACAAATCCATTGTCTAACCGTTTAGCAAAACTACACGGTCATCCAACACAAGACAACACCCTGATCTGCCAGACATAAAGCACAGGGACCATGGCAGCCAATGTTCTGCTGCTGCAAAGGTTGTCAAAATATAGACCCAAGGAAGACCCACATCCCTCACTACAGAGGAAGGCAAAAAAAAACATGTTACATCTGACCATGGAATAAAATTCCTTCAGGAGCTCAAATATGTCAATTGGTCTGACCCTGAGCAGAAGGGCAAGACTCCCTAGTCAGGAACCTCCAGGTTTAAGTCTCATTGGCCATGTCTACACGAGATGTTGCCTGTGCAGAGGAAATATTCCTTCCCAGCCCTGTACAGCAACCAGCAAAGCCCAGAAGCACAGAAAATACCCATTGTAGAGCATAGGCATAGGGGCCACATCTACACAAGCGGCGGACTTGCATAAGTACTAAACGACCATGCCGTAACCGGCGTTACTGTGCAGTACCGTCCCCACATTGTTTCCAATGCTACTGCATAGTAGCATCACATCACACTGACAGTGGTGCCTGGCAATGCTACTGCGCGGTAGCAATGAGCTATTGAACAGTAGGGCTGTGTGAGGCTTCGGACAGAGCTTCGGACCTGGAGAAGCTTCAGACACTTCGGGGTTGGAGCAGCACATCCGGGTCGAGGCGGTGCCTCCCATAGCACTTTGGAGCCTCCTCCAAGATCCAGCCATAGGGTATAATGGGGAAACAATAAAATACCTATAACTTTGTTGTTTTTTTGTCTGATTTGTATGAAACTTTCAGGGGTGATAGACTCTGCAGAGAGGATGAAGTCTGCCAAGTTTCAAGAAGATCGGTACAGGGGTTTGGGGGGAACAGCACCCCAAATTCTTGAAAGCAAAACTCATTTCACATCTAGGAGTTATAACATAGTGGAGTGAAAACTGCAGGAGTGGTAGCTTATGCTGAGACCACAAAGCCTGCCAAGTTTCAAGAAGATCAGTGCAGGGGTTTTGGAGCAGCTTCCACCAATTCTTGAAATCAAAACTCCTGTCACGTCTACGAGTTACAGCATAGGGGGGTCAAAACTGCAGGGCTGGTAGCTCTTGCTGAGGCCATAAATCCTGACAAGTTTTAAGAAGGTGGGTGCAGGGGTTTGGGGGGAACTGGCCCTCAAGCTGCGGGCAAGCAAAACTGGTGCCATGGGTGCTTGTGGGACTAACTCTGTCTGTCTTGGGGGAGGGGAGCTGCTGTGTTCTCAGTTACCAATCAATCAATCATGATTCACTCGGGGACCAGCTCAATACACAGGACCTAGCTACTACATAACCACTTAACAAGCATCACTTAGCACCTACAAAACCAGGCTAAGGAGAGGAAAGGCTCAATACAGACAGTCAACTCCCCCAAGACAGACACAGTCTTGGCACCAGTTTTGCCTGCCAGCAGCTAGAGATGCAGGGCCCCAGAACCCCCTGCACCAATCTCCTCCACAGCTGGCAGGCATCACAGCAGGGGCCACCATCCCTGCAGCTGTCACCCCATTGCACCTTAACACATGCAGTGTCACCCATGGCACGAGTTTTGCTTGTCCACAGCTTGAGGTGCAGTTTCCCCCAAACCCCTGCTCCGATCGCCTTGAAACTTGGCAGGCTTTGTGGCCTCAGTAAGAGCTACCACCCCTGCAGTCTTGACCCCCCGTGTAACACACAGCCGTGACATGAGTTTGGCTTTCAAGAATTTGGGGTACAGTTCCCCCCAAACCCCTGCTCCGATCGCCTTGAAACTTGGCAGGCTTTGTGGCCTCAGTAAGAGCTACCACCCCTGCAGTCTTGACCCCCCGTGTAACACACAGCCGTGACATGAGTTTGGCTTTCAAGAATTTGGGGTACAGTTCTTCCCAAACCCCTGCACCAATCTTCTTGAAACTTGGCAGGTTCCATGCTCTTAGCAGAAGCTACCATCCCTGCAAGTTTAATCTAAATTGGACAAAAAACAAGAAAGTTATAGCTATTTCATTGATTTCCCCATTATACCCTATGGCCGGACCTCCGAGGCAGCTCCAAAGCTTCGGCCAGATGGAGGCGGAAACCTGGTCCGGAGCTCCGGATCAGATTGTGGCCATCCAAAGTGGCCAGATCCAAAGCTGAATAGGATCGCTGCCGACTCGCACAGGCCTATTGAACAGTAGCTTCTTGCTACTGCACAGTAGCGTCTCATGAAATGTGCCCAGGTACTCCTAGATCATCCCTGAAAATTTGCTCAAGAAGCTCTCAATGCCAGCTTCACTTGTCAAAAGCCCTTGCTGAAGTTTGGATACACCACATCTACAGCATAGGCACTTTGTCAAAGAAGGAGATCAGGTATGCCTGGCATGATTTATTCATAGTAAATAATGGTTGCATAATACTAGGCAAGTAAAACAAAAGAACTATGTTGATTTCAGTTTCATTTGCTCACCGGCATGCATGCACAATATGAATGCTGATCAAACTGAAAAGAGCCCATATTATTTGAGACAGAATTTCTTTTTCAAGCTTTCATGAAACAATCAAAGAACGGAGATAAAAGCACACTATATTTAAAAAGTACTCAACAGTGTCCTTTTACAGGCATCACTGGTTATGCTGAAGATTTCCAGAACATTTCCTTTCCCAAACACTCCAATTTTAAATGAATTTTTGAGGTCAAGTTTACTTAAAATGAAAACACCATTAAATTCTTTGAAATTCTGCTGGGCACTAGAAATTTAAGAATCTCCTGAGATACTTTATTTTTAATTTGCATAAAATATTTATATAAACTCTTAAAGTCACAGGTGTTTAATCTTTCTTTCTTTTAAGGAAGCTGGCA
Organism: Crocodylus porosus; assembly: GCF_001723895.1. NCBI lineage: Eukaryota > Metazoa > Chordata > Crocodylia > Crocodylidae > Crocodylus > Crocodylus porosus. The sequence goes on along the minus strand of NW_017728906.1, from coordinate 154,056,795 downwards.
CTTCTGAATCAGAAGGCAATGATTTCTGAGGCTTCTGAACATGAAAACATTTAGGCCATGTTTTATATAAGTAGCCTCTTTCATATCAGTGGAGCTACACACATGTGTAAAGATACCCTTTTGACTTAAGAGGCCCTATTTAATTACACATTAATTAAGATAAAGTATAGATAAAATTAACAGCAACTTCCTGTCCTGGGTTGGGCAATTACAATTTATATGTTGTGGTGGTAGACTCAGTGATATAACAGATCTTTTATATGTGCAATATCCATTGTATATTGGCAAAAAGCAATAATCTGCAACTCAAGAAAAAAAACTTTGGAGCACTGTACCTCTGGAAGCAACAAGTTCTTTGTAGTGTGTTCCTTTCTTTATATAGTAGACAAAATTCATACTGTAAATGTCAGTTCCTGCCTCCAGAATGGGAAACATAAAATATTTGAAGTTCAAAAGAATTTGCTGCCCAAAAATAGCATAAGAAAGCTGCCTCCCTTGATCTATTGTTGTGCCTGCTGTTTTGCAACATAATGTGTATGACACTGTGTCACAAAAGCAGTCCCTGAAGTGTTTACTTTTTCATGAACAAAATACTATAAATTGGGTTCTTATAGCGAATAAACATTGTTTATGCAGCTGTGATTTCATAAATGAATCCTGACATTCTGTTTTAATGCATCTTTTTTGTCAGACACTTTTGTGTATGTGTTTCCCTCCCCCTTTTCTGTTGATTTTTCAAATAAAACCATCTAATTAAGTACAAGTGTTGTGCATCAGATCCACAAAATCAGTTTGTTTTGCTGGGTTAAATATTTCCATCTTTTGTTACATGAATACCAACCTCTTAAAGAGATAGCTCCCTCTCTTGAACAGTGCTTTTTGGCCTTAATAATTCAAACCCTTATATGCCAGGATGGTCCTGACTTGAATGGGTATGTCTTGATATTATTGGGTCAAGTAAGGAGCTGAAGGACAAGCCCTTTTCATCAGTGTATTGAGTACAAAGGTAAAGCCATACTGGTCAAATAGCTTTAGGAAATCACTGTACTAGAAAATGCATTAGCTGGACAACCTTTCACCAAAAGGAGTTAAGGATTTTAGTAGACCAAAGGTACAGTTTTTCCCTTTACAGCCAACCAGTGAGGTCATAGGGTGACAAATATAGTAAAATATTCGTAGTGCAGAAATATTGAAAAGACTCCTGTAATATATGTTATGTGTGCATGTATCATACACACAAACACACATAGTAGATCTTCCTGAAATCTTTCAAATGGTAACAGTTGGATGAAATTTCAGATTCCCATAATAAATATTAAAGGTTTTTCTAATATCTATCTTCTTCCCCCTCCATGTCTCACCCCAATATTTTTTACCAACTATAGGCCTGGTTGAAATGTTTGAAATCAATCAAATGGTGAAGTAAAAAAAGCTGGGAACATTTCCCATAAGCATTCACATTTTGTTTGGATCCGTTCTATTATACCTGTAACTATATAATGTCTTAGTAATAAATTACACTTATCATTCACCTTTGGCCACTGCACCTGTGTTCACGAATACATATTCGTGAGGTTGCCTCTAGCATTCCAATGCCCTGAGCAGCTTCAAACACCCGCATGTCTGCTTGTTTGTTTTGCATAAAAATGTTTCCTTCCTTTCCCAAATGAGGAATTAACCCTAAATATTTGGTCTTGGACTAGTGAGAAGTTTAATGTGGGCTTTATGACCCACCACAGCTACAAATAGAAGTTTTTGAATATGGTTAAGTCACATATCTGAGTATATAGAAATTGCTTCTAGATTCCCAAAGATCTGCACATAAAAGATAGACATCAGTATGTACAAAAATCTATTCTGATAATTTTTGAGGTTTCTAAGATTATATCTATGCCACATGTAAGTAACGAAGCCCTTTCCAAATTCTTCCAGTGAAACTTTTTTTGACCTGCCACACCACAATAAATGTAACTTCACTCCAAATGTAACTTTATCTACAATACACAAAAAAACTACATTTAAAAGTCATTATTAAGGTTGTGAAGTCGAGCATCTAACAGTTAAGAATTGGCAAAATTAAGGTTGCCCATACAAACATAAATCCACCCTCTTCTGCATATGCCTAATGAATTTGTTTTTTAATCATATAATTACACTGTATTTTTCCCCACAGAACCCCCTTCATTAATGCACAAATGGGCATGACTTGCTGAATAAACAGTTACTTAAAATATAGAATTATAGAAAATTAGGGTTGGAAGAGACCTCAGGAGGTCATCTAGTCCAACCCCCTGCTCAAAGCAGGACCCACCCCAACTAGGTCATTCCAGACAGGGCTTTGTTGAGCAGGGCCTTAAAATCCTCAAGGATGGAGTTCTTGTTTGGTATGGGATACCAGCTATTCCTTATTACACATTATTAAAACTCAGAGGTGTAACTAGCCAGTACTGTGCCTTGAGCAATTGCAGTGCATACTGCAGAAGCCAGAAGTCTGCTGCTGCAGTGGGAAACGTTATCATTTGTTTTTGCCACTGACATGTGTCGAGTAGCCCAAAAACACTGGTTTTTAGAAACAAAAAAAGGAGGTGACATCTCCCATTGCAGCAGTGAACCACCAGCTGCCCTCTACTGCTACTTCTTAGCCCTCTCTGTTATGGAGCCAGATACACTGCAGGGAAGGTACAGGAGGAGTCAGGGCAAGGGGGCAGAAGGGCAAGGCACTCCCTTAGTTCCATTTCAGTGCCCTCTCTTTAGGCAGCAGCTGGGGCTCATGCCCTACTTGCTCATCCTCAGCCCTCTGAGGACAGAATTATAAATCCCTACCTGTTTTTTTCCCTATGGTACCCATCGCTACAGCTTTTAAGTGCTTCACAGTTGTCACTGAATGTATTTTCAAAATGACTTTGTAAAACAAGGGGGACCATTTTATTCCCCTTTTAATCTGGAAGAACAGATGTCAGTGACTTGCTCAGGATGGCCAAACAAGAACAGTTCAGCAAGACAACATTCATCTGCCTGAACCATGAGTCCACTTGTCCATTTCTCACCTCTCCTGCACCATTCACTACATACCTTCCAAGTGCAACACAGAATAAGGGGTGTTATCAACAACAGCCTCCTTTATTTGAGAACTCTATTTGTACCTAGTGGAGGCACTGAGATACATGCACCGAGACATGAAAGGCGTTCTGTGGAAAAAATAGTGTGAGATCATGTCATTAAAGGCTGTATCACAAAGCACATGAACAACTGGATGGAATTAACATTGCCCAATAACTTTAATGCTGTCATTTCCTAACTTGTGAGTAGTTGGTTGTGGAACCATAACAATGCTATTTTAATACTGAGTGTGAGTGTGTATAATTCCCTAAACTTTTAAGAAACAACAGAAATTCCATTAGGCACCATCAAGTTTATGTGTACAAGGTTCATCAGTAGGGTCAGAACCTTTATATCCACCATACAGGCATCTTGCATTTGATCTAATAAGACTAGCTGATAGCAGTTAGTATTTTGCCATCGTCTTCATGGACCAAGAGTGTAGGGAAGATGAAACACATACATGGTCAGTGGTTTTCATAGATGCTGACTAACAGAAGAGGAGTGGTAAGACTCGGGAGCCTTGGATTTCTTTCCAAACTTTGGAAAACAGAGTACTCTAATAGCAGACTGTTTCAGACTGCCTCGAGACTGATCCCTCCTACTCTGTCCCCGCCAGTCAGTTTGTCTCTCTGCTCCATATGGTCTTCAATTTCCTCCCCAAACACACACACACGTGCATTTTCCACCCTTGCTGATTCCCTTCCCACTCCCATTGTTCATTCCTGAAATGCACAACCAAGTTGAGTGTCCCTTCTTTTCAGCTCTTTATCTCATTATTTTTGTATCAGCTTTCCCAGTTGTCCTTTCGTACTCCATCATTTCATCAGATCTGCCTCACCTCTTCCCTTATCTTCTTCCTCTTTCCCCACTGGCCCAGGGTCCCAGGTTCCTTTCCTAGTCAGTCCCATCACTTCCCATCTGATCTCTGTCCCCTCCTCTGCTTATTTCTCCTTGGCCTAGTTTCCTTACCTAGCCAGGTGCAACACTTCTCAGTCCTCACCTGGCCAGTCTCACTCCTATAACTCCCACTCTCACTGTTCTTTGCCAGTTTTTCTTCCCAGGCTCCTCAGCTTGGCCTACTTCCTCTACTGCAGTCCAGGTGTAGCTATCAATCTTCTTCTTTTCAGTCCAATCAGGTAGCTTCCTTTTCCATACTACCTGGATCTTGCAGGAGGTGAATGAGAGCACAAGATAGACAGGATCCCTGCTCTATCTGCCTGGACTCAGCATAGCTTGCAACAGTCCAGAGCTTCAATAGCAGACAAAAATCTGCTCAACCCCAAAATGCCAGGTATGGAAGGAACCTTCCATTGCTAAAATTTAAGACATATCTTCTTGAGCATGGGCCAGATATGATTTTCCCAAAGCTTATAACTTGGCTAAATTTGGAGGTTTTCCATATGGTTAGCAAAAGGGACATTTTTAATATGGTGGCCACCTCCCTGTCAGATTTTAAGTCCCTCCTCTAAACTATGGAGGTGCAGCAACTTTTCTAAATGTTTCAAAGAATTTGTAACATGTGGAAAACAACATATGTTCCTTAAACTGATTTCCAGGGACAGCTAAATCATTTGTGGAAGTGTGGCAGGGTACTGTAGGTGCCTGCCACTTTAAGGGCCTGAAGACAGCAGCTGGCAGGTGCCTCATGAGGGCAGCCATTTTGGATTCAGGGATGCCCATATAAATAGGGTATTTTGCTGTGGGAAGGCCAGGCAACAACACTGCCTGGCTGCAGGTATCATCTGGAGGTAAGGGAGGAGCGGAAGCGCATGGTCAGGAGGCTCCTGGTCCTGGGCATGACCTAAAACTGCACCCTGCTGGGAGTGGGTGGTCTGGTGAGGCTCTCAGTGTCACGGGAGCCCCCAGGAAATGGCAGGCCAGTTACCACCCCAGTGAAAGGTGGGTCAGGGCACCTTAACCCCAGCTCCCACAACTGGGTGGGTTACCCCCTTGTAGGGTCTGGACGGTGGACCCCAGTGAGAGAGTGGGGCCATAGACTCAAACCTGTCTTGACATCCCCTGACTGGTCCATGCTGGGGCCAGGACCAGAAGGGTTGAAGGGCCAGGGGCCCACAGCAGGGACGCCCAGAGCGGAGGGCTTGGGGTTCCAACTGGCCTGGAGGTGGCCCAGGGCCAGAAGAGCCAAGGGTCCCAGCAGGACCATACCCATAAGGGGGAAGCAGCTCAGGGAGCTAGGCAGCTGGGAACGAAGGCAGAATAGGCTGCCGGAATGGAGGGGTCCAGGTGGGGTTCAAAGAGCAGGATTCTGGGGCCCAGTGTGGGGCCAGCGATGTTGGTAACCCCTGGATGCCATCTGCAAGGCTTGGGCTGCTGTGTAGGGGAGGAACGGAACCGCAGGTAGCGTCCCCTGGCATTGGGGCAAGAAATGGGCAGCCTCCCGCTTAATTAACATCAGTCAATTAATTAACAACAAGGCATGGCGGGTGAGAAGGCAGGCAGTTGGCTCAGAAACAGGTGGGTGGGCCACTGTGAAATCGGCCCCGAGAAGGCCCCCTGTTACAGGAAGTCAATCTCAAATAATACAGGCAGTTGCAAGACTCATTCCCATACAAAAATATTTGTTCTGTTTGAAAGTTGGAACAAAGTAAAATAAATGAAAATCTGTAAATTAGTTTGTTTCATGGTATCCCTCTGTGTTGGCTTTGCAGTGATATTCGATTGAGAGAGTTGACTAGCAGGAATAATCACCAGATCAATGAATGTTTTGCAAACATGGATCACTATTAGAAAAATACAAAGAGCACTGCATAAATATACACACCAGAAATCTGAGACTAAAGTTATGCTTATGCAATTGGGAAGCAGAAATTTTTCATGTGATCTCTGCCCAGCCAGAACAGCTCGCATTTTCAATTCTGATGATCAAATACATGCAAGCTGACCCTCTTCTTCCATATGTGTACTGAACAAATGATCTTGTCATATGACAATGATAAAATATCACAAAGCAGTATTTTCTTCTAGGACTAGACTAGAAACTTTGAGTAATATGAATAGTACAATCCCTTGAACTGTGCTCTCTCTGTGTCTCTCTCCAACTCTCTCTTTCTCATTAAGTTTTACTCTAAAGCCCATCTGGGGCTTTCAGCTGCACTTTTAAGGAAACATTTACTATACCTTCACACATACGGCTCAGACTTTTACAGGGAGGTTTATCCTGAATTCTTACTGCTACTTGTTTATTGTTTATGCCTAAAGCCTTCAGCCCACTTTTCTCCCTCATATTTCCAAAGGGGACACTTTTTAAAAGTCCTTCTGAATGAATGTAACTCTAATTTTTCATAATTCCCATTTACAGTACACCCGATATGTTAACACTCAATAAGAGGTACTTCACTTAAGGAGGCCAAGCACTACCAACCTGCCTCATAGAGAAGCCAGCTGGCTTTCCTATGAAGCCAGTGCTGCCAACACTGTTTGCTTGTGCTGAATGACTGAATGATTCTTCCGTGTGGTGTTTTAAGCTAGGCCAGTGGATGTCATTGTTGAGTCACTGATCTCTTAAGCTGAAATGTTGCTACTGAATGTAACACTAGAGGCTACTCCCCTCTTACAAAGCCAAGGAGAAAGATGAAAAATGTGGCGGGCTATGATGACCCACTTTACAGTGTAAACAGTGACTGCACATTGTTGAAGAAGGCTCATCTGGGAGCTACTAGCATTCTGAATGTCATCATGAAGTGGTTATTATAAAGTGAGAAAGCTGATAAAGCAGTTGCAGTAAAAAAAAAAGACAGCTTTGGCTTAATTATAGCCCAGGTCTGCTTTTTATACCATATCCTGACATCAATCTCTTTTAAGTAAATGGCTCTGTGAAGCAAACCTATCTTTGAAAGGCAGGTTAGTATTTCAGGGAGCCTTTAGGTTAAAATGAATTAAAAGTGGAAAATATGATGTCACCTTCAGAATGGCGAAGAACTTATCATCCCAGTGGCAACAGAGTATTTACTTTTTAGTGATGGATAAAGTGGAAGGATGGAATAACAGCTCTATGTTTTCCTCAACTTTTGAAACGTTCAGAATGAACTATTATTACTTTGAGTTTACATTTCCATATACTTATATACTTCCTAGTGGGACAGAAAGTGAAGAAGGTCAAACATCACAAAAAAGCAGTTTTCAAAAATAATATTTTCATTTAAGTCAAATTCAGAAACCACAGAAAATCTCAAGAGAGGGTTTTGTGACTTTCAACCCCATTTCCAAGTTATACCTTGTTTCCAAGCAGCTTCTACTGGTAAAATTACACTGGATTTTTTACTTAGTAATATTCTGATGCAAGGGCATACACCACCATATCTTGATAGAAACTAGGCCTGTGTGAAGCAGCTAGTATTCACTTTGGATTCAGATTTGGCTGATTTGGGGGACAGTGATTCGATTTGGTGATTTGAATCACTGTCCTGAATCAATTCAGCTGAACCTGGTTCAGATATTCGGTCACCTCTGCATCGGTCGAATCTCCGAATCAGCCCCATCCCCCGCCCGCTTTCAGTGGCTGCTCCACCTGCTCTCCCAGCTCCTGGCTCTTTTAAAAAAAAGCCCACACTTACTGGTTCCTGCCAGACACTTCCCTTCTCTTCCCCCCAGTGCACCACACTGCATGGTGGGGCTCTGCCACCAGCCCCCAGAAACCCCAAGGCCCAAGAGCCACTCTAATTAAAGTTCCTGGAACATCATGTATATCAGAGTCCCTGTGCTGAAAAATGGTGGCGGGGCAATTTAACTAAAGCTCGTCGAACAAGCTTTAGTCAAAGTGCCCCCGCCATCATTTTTCAGTGCAGGGACACTGATACAGGTGATGCTAGAGTCCACTGGAGTGCAGTAATTACCACGCTTCAGCAGACTCCATTAACCAGCCTCCCTGCACATGTATAGGCGTCCCTAGAGCATATAAGTCTTAAGTGGGACATCCAAAAAGGAAGTGGCCAAACAGAGGCCAGTTGTGAGCATTTGAAACATAATCTCTGTTCCCCAGTTTCTCCATTGTATAAGAGAGATGGTGATATTTTGGGGCCAAATCTGCAGCCCTTTCAGGCTGAAACCTTCAGTCCTTGTCATATTTCCAAACCACAGAGTCCTTGAGGAGGAGAGTCCTTGACTAATTTCCTGGCAAAAAAGTTTTAGAGTAAGTATCAGATAAAGAAACAGGTGGTTCTACTAATGGAAGAAAGGGTGACAAGACCAATTTTTAAAGTCGGTTCTTTATAGGGTGATGTAAAAATTAATTACTTAGCTGGGTGAGGAGTCCTTCCTCTCAGGTGCTGACCAATTCAGTGACTTCAGTAAGAGATGTGGGCACTCAGCACTTTGCAAGGAAAATCTGTTAATGTTTTTTAAATGCATCTTGATTACCCAACCAGATTCCTTTCCCCTTACTAGTAGCTTATTCTTACCTATTTCAAACTCAAAAAAATATGGAAACCAGCAACTTGCTTCTCTAGTTCTTTGTGGCCTGATCCAAACCTTGCTGAAGACAGTCTTCCATTAATTTCAGTGGGTTTTAAATAAGGCATTTACAGCAGCATAGCCCAGGAATAATCCTATTGAAATCCATAGAAGATATGTCTATATTGCTTCCAACATGCTCCTGGCAGGAAGTCTTCTGTGCCCAGTTGCTCCAACTACTCACTGGCCAAACCCAGAAATGGGTAAATAAAAACTTCCTGAAAATCCTACCGCCCACTTCTCTCATGATCTTTTCTTTTATTTGCTTGCCCTTCAGGGCAGTTTCTCTACCTCATTTCTAGGTTTAGTACAAACAGAGTAGGAGTGGGTGGGAGGGACAGGGTTCTTGATAGTGCTCTTAAGAGTGCCACAGAAATGGCATAAATATTTTGAAAGCTATAGCACTATAAAACTGGCATGAAAGAAGACTCAAGCCCAAGAAGTTGTGTACAGCAAAATAAATATCTTGTTTAAGCCTGTTTTTGTATCATTAAATAATTATTTTCATGACTTTTATAATGCAAATACAACTACAATCTTTATGTTCATAGTACAAACATAATCCCAGTGGGATAAAACACTATCAATGATATGAAATTACATAGAACAGTGGATTTTTTAGCTGTTCCCTTTTAAATGCCTGCTCAGAGAATTATGAAACATACTTATGTAAAATGGAGACTGGGGAATGTTGCTTAATTCTGAAAACAATGTTCTCTCTCCCAGCCCTTCTTTTTAGTTGTCTGTGGCTTGTTAGGAAAGTCAGCTTTTGCAGTTTCTTCTACTTCATCATGTTGTTTCTTGGTATGTCATTAGCTGTAATTTGAGCAGCTAAGTCTCAATTTTGACTTGTATCTTATTCCAGTAAATTATATCAATTAACACTAAGTTACTCCTGCTTTATTCCAAGGCAAGTATGATCAGAAGCAGGTCATAAGAATGCAGCAAGACACAAGGTGAGTGTGACATGCCAAGCTGGTACACTAAAGAAGATAAAAAAAACCTAATTTTTCAAAATATCTGCTCATCTCACCATTATTGTTTTTTTTTAAATAGGTACCAGTGAGTCAAGCATAACAAGGCTTCTGTTATCCCCATAGATATATATGGAACTAGAATTTTGAAAAGGGCAGGTGCAGATGGCAAAGTGAATCATCATATATAAAATAATACCTATTTTTCTCCAGTTAGAAATGAACTAGAAGCTTTACTAATATGCTAGGGATCTAGGAGTGTATTATTCCATTTAATACTGAAGAAAAACAAATATAACTTCATTGGAATGAGTTAAAAACATTCTACAGGGCTGTGAAATAGGAGCTTCATTACTAGGAGCAGCTAACGGACAACAGAATTGCACAACAAAGGTGAGCCTGATTGGTGGAACATCAAGACCATTAAAAAGAAGACAGGATTATTAATACCTATGGAATGAAGAGTTTGGAAGGGATCAGGTAGATTATAATCAGCCGTGAAGTGAAATCATTGCCTCAGCACTGTCTGACCAGAAATGCTGCTGAGTTGGATTTAAATTCTGGGTGAAGCAGGAATAAAAAATGGGTGCAAATGCACCAGTGTATCCTGTCTCCACACCTGGGTCCACCCATGTCCACAGATAATTAAGCAAGTCATTTCTGGTTTTTGTGGTGAGATGCTGCTGTTGAAACCAAGATTCCTCTGACACTGAATGAAGCATTCTTTTGCAGAAGTTTCTTCCCTTGCTTCCTCTCCTTTTCATTTCTGTCAGCAGATGAGAGGCTGCTTAAGAGGAAGGACTTCTGTAGTATGACTTCTTGCTTTTAAAAACAATAGGATTTCAGGTTGCATGCCTCTTCTCTGGTTTTTTTTTTTTTGTATTTAATTGAAAAAATACAAATAAAACAATGTAAGTGAAATGCAGAAGTTTTTGTGAACTATAGTAGAAAACTCAATGAATCTTTAAAGTATGGTGGCTTGTAGCAGGAATTTCTGATCGGAATCAGAATCAGAATTGGAATCGGCATCGGATATTTTTGGAAATTATTTCTTAAGCCTTGACAGTCCACTCAGTGCTGAACAAGACACAGTCCTACAATTGGTTTCATGTGAACAGCACTGTGTTCCTATGGGCAGATCTAGGATTTTGAAAAGGAGGGTGCAGATGGTGTGGTACATCATCATATATAACACAACTCACATTTTTCTCCAGTTAATGGAGAAAACTAGAAGCTTTACTAATATACTAGAGTACTAGCACTATATTATTCTGTTAAGATCAAAGCAAGAAATGAATATAACTATTGCAATGTGCACACATTTGCTAGAGACTATTTAAAGTTAAAAAAACAACAAATTAGTCAAAAATTAGTCAACGATATTGTATCATTAATGCTATAGTCGTTATAGTTTAAGGTATATTGCTTATTCAGATTCATAAAACAAAACCTAGCATTTTTGATCATCTTGACAATGCCTCCAATACTTCTATGTCAGTCATTTCCACACATGAGCTCATATTACTGAACCTGAATTATGACTCTTGGCTAGACTGAAAAACAGTCTAAAATAGAAGTCTGTTGTGACACAGAAGAGAGACATTACCAAGAAAGGCTAACAGACAGCAAAATTATAAAAGGAAAGATAACTTGAACAGTGGAACATCAAGAATATTATGAAGGAGAGCGAGCCATTAACATCTCTGTAGTGGAGAGAGATTAATATGAATCAGGGAGAGGATAGAAGTCAATTGACTCTCTCAGTACTACCTGAATAGAAATGCTGCTACCCCTCCCAATCAATTGGAGTTAAAGTTTGGGTAGAGCAGGAATCGAAGAGGGGTGCAACTGCACCATTGAGCTACTTGGATCCATCCCTGTGTGTACACCATTCTGAAAACAACTGGGCTCTGTGAGTGTGCAGAGACACATCAGACCAGAACTAATTGCATGATTAGGGCCAAAGTGAAGACAGCCTGTGTCTTACAAAGTTTAGGTGCTTGTACATGTAAGGGGAAGCGGGGTTTAGGTCCCTTAAATTGAAATGGTGGGTTTTTAATTTGTGGGTTTTTAATTGTGACCCATCATTTCAATTTAGGGGGTTTTGTCACTGTGACACAACAGTGACAGCCTGCCATCAGCTCACCCCTCCAACCCCCCGCTGCCACGGGCAGGTTCCGCCCAGAAAAGGTAAGTGACAAGGGGCCCAATCCTTTTTATTTTCCCTCATGGAGCCTGCCTGACTCTCATGCGACTGAGGTCAAGCTGTGGTGGCCCCTGAACTGCAGGGAGCCCTGGACCTTTCCTCTGTGGTGTTGCCCCTTGGGTGGCACCTGCCTGCTAGCACCCTGCCTGGACAGCCTGCAGAGGGAAGGACTGGGGCCCCCCACAGCTGAGGGGCCACCAGCAGCTTGCCCCCTTACCATGGGAGAGGCAGAGCCTGTCTGCATGAACTGTGACCGGGTCAAGAAGCACCTGACTTATGGAGGGGGCCCAGTGCTTCCCTCCTCAGTGGTGGGGTCCCCCCGGTTTGTCCCAGGGCCACCCGTGCAACTGCGTGGGTACTGCCCCAGCTCACAGGCAGCACTCATCTCGATTCAATGGTGCATAGGGTGCTTGGAGAAGCTCAGATTTGGTGGGCTTCCAGCACCCTGTACACTGTCCCTTCAGCCTTCCTGCCTCCTGGGACTGCCTGGGAATGGGCTGGTTTGCCCCTGAGGCAGTGAGGGAAGGTGGCAGGAGAATAAATGGGTGTGCTGGCAGCTGGAGAAGGCAGCGGTAATGGTGCATGGGGCATTGGAAGCCCGCCAAGCCTGAGCTTCTGTGAGTCTGCCCTGGTTTCCAGTGCCCTGTATACCATCCCTGCCACCTTCTCCAGCCACCAGACATGTACACATGCACAATTTTTTTATCCACAATGGGAAAATTTTCCCCGATCAAACTAAAATACATCCAAGGTGATCTAAGTTGCTATGCCCAAATAAACTTTAACACAAAAAAATTGTGCACATGGACACAAAGACACATTGTTAGACAAATGACAAGTTCTCATCACCTTTCCTCACATGTACGTGGCTCCACCATCATGTGTACAAGCATCCCTTGTGATTTAATTGAAGTGACAGAGAAAACAGCATGGCCTAGAAGACCTGAGGATTACTTCAGACATCTCCACACCTGATCATGAGCTTTCCATATGGATAATATTGTTGGAAGAAGCTACCTCATCAAAAGAACTGTTGAAGGATTTAAGACTAAGTGAGCGCATCTACACAAGATGCTTTACCCTGCATTAGACTAATCCCAGCAAAGCATCCCTGTCTGCACAAGTCCAAGACTTACTGCACATTAAATTACTCTAGTGCACTGTTTTCATTGACCTAACATGAATTTGTAAATTAAACAAGAAACAGATTTAGTGTTGGAATCACCTGCAATAGAGGTGAAAGAAACCAGTCAAGTCTCCTCCTTCCCCTTGCCAATGCTGGATGGAGTTTTTAAAATAAATGCACTGCCCAAACTAGTTTACTAGTCCTTTATTTTTTCCAGTATTTCACACTATTACATGCCACAGTCTATGTGTAATGTTCTAAGTCAATGGTCAGCAACATTTTCCAGTTGTGAGCTGGAATGGCCCAGATGGGTCTGAGGTGGGCCAGCACTAGCATTTGGCCATTGCTGATGCCTTTTCCTGCCACCTGGCTGCAGTGTTGATAGTTTAACATGGCACAGTGCGGTGCAGGTGCTATCCCCTGCCACTGAATACCACCAAGACCCCCTGTCACTGAATACTGCCAAAACCCAGGTCTCTATGAGCTGGATCCAGTCTGCAGGTTGTAGGTTTACAGCCCCTGTTTTAAGCAGTGAGGTTTCAGCACTGCCTCTGAGAGACTACCCCATAACTAAATAGATTTGTAGCCTGAAAAATAATTGTTTAGTCTCATATGCATATACTTTTGACCTTCATGGGCAAAGATGAGTTGGGGGTGGGGAGGGAAAAAGAAAGAAAAGAAGTGGGAAAGAAAAAGGGAAGGAGAAAAGGAGAAAGAAGGGAAAGGGAAGGGAATGAAGGGAGCGGAAGCTTTGAACAATCTGCTGCAGTAGGAGCAGGAGAGTAATGAGGACTGGATAAGGGATGTTTTCGTTTTCCTGGTTGTGTGTTTCTTCATTGCTTCTGCTTTGCATTGCTGTTCAAAGGCCAATACTCCATTCTGTATTTGGGACCTCCAGGACAGATCGTCACAAGCGATTTGCTCCCACAACCCTGGATCGATTTATGGATTGTAAGGCTGGAAAGGAACTTGGAAGATCACTGAATCCAGCCCCCTGCACCAAACAGGAAAGGTAACTGCTGAAACTCTTTAGTGACACCTTTAGGGTGTCCTTGTACCACTTCTTTGGTGTGTTGCAGAAGTGTGCTTCATTTGACAGTTCTCCATAAAAGACTTTCTTTGGCACCTGATTATCAGGCATTCTTGAGAGGTGGCTAGCCCATCTTAGCTGTGCCAGTTTCAGCAGGGTGTGAATACTGGGGAGAGTTGATCTTCCAAGCACCTTGGTGTCTGGAATCTTGTCTTGTCACTTGTTCTTTAGTATCTTTCGCAGGCAGCACAAGTGGAAGTGGTTTAGTTTCTTGGCATGACACTGGTAAATGGTCCAGATTTTACAGGCATAAAGGAGGGTCGGAAGGATGATGGCTTTGTAAACCTTCCATTTTTTCAACATTCTGATGCCTCTGTGGTCCCAAACTAACTTATAGAGTCTGCTGAAGGCCACACTAGCTTTTGCTGATCTCAGATTGACTTTGTCATCAATGAGGACATCATGGGAGAGCATACTGCCTAGATAAGCAACCTTGTTGACCATCAACAATTGTTGGCCTTTAACTGAGATGTGTGGTTCCTGGAGTGTTGTACCAGGTGTAGGTTGAAACATCACTTCAGTCTTCTTCATGTTAATAGTGAGTCCATCTACGTTTATATAGACTGATGGGAGTAGGTCCATGGATCATTGCATGTCAGCCTGTAAGCCTGCACAGAATGCACAGTCATCAGCGAAGGGGAAGTTGTAAAATGTCGCTATCTGGACTTTGAGGCTCACTCAGAGCCTGTGCAGGTCAAAATGGTATCTGATCCCCATACCAAGGTCATTATCTTGGAAGGCATACGACAGCACACCAGAGAATACCATACTGAAGAGGGTAGGTGCGAGCACACAGCCCTGCTTGATGCTATCTGTGACCAGAAAGGGGTCAGAACATTCACCAGAAATGCATTTTTTTGGCCTCATATGCAAAGTTATTATGAAGAGAAACTGAATAAGTGTAGGAAAAGGTAAATCTAAGCTAAATGCCAGGAGAAATTTTCTGACAGATGGATGTACTAGTATCAGTAGTCCCATCCCTTTGGCATGTGCCAAACTAGTCTGAACAAAATGATTACAGATTCTGGATCTGGTCTAAAAGTTTTTTTTTTTTTTTTTTTTAACATAAACTTCCATGGGTAATTTCATGTATTTTTTTTTCTCACCAGTGGGTACGTCTACACGTTCATTAATGTGCTTTTGCTACTGTGCATTAAGTTTAGTGCCTCTAATGTGAGGTACTAACTAAATGTGCATTAGGCTGCCCTAATGTGCAGTAGCAAAAGCGCATGCTTTTTTAGCAATGCTTAATGTGTAGTAGTCTAATTTTACTGTGCATTAGTGTGATAGCATGGTTTTTGCTGTGACACTCTAATGCGCAGTAAAATATGCTGCTGAATATTAAAGCACACATGTAGACGTTCTCACTGAGAAGCAACTTCTTGATGGGAAAAACAGCTGTGGTAAACCCATCCAAGGAAATGTTTTTCCACTGGCAAGAAGGAGGGCTAAATAAACTAATAGTCTCTTTACATCTCTATATTTCGTGATCTATGAACTCACCATCAGGAAGTTTTTCATATTTTAGCATAAACTCTACTGTCTGTGGAACATCCCAGAGGGAGATAGTTTACTTACTGCCATTTCAAGTAATGTTATTTTTTACTTCTGCAAAGTGTCTTTTCCTGGAAAGTTAACAATATGTTAAAAAAATATCAATAAGATTCTGAGACCCTTTGCAAGACAGAAAGTGCCATTCAAACTGCTTTTCCCCTGATTAATCTCTCTGTGGGCTCCACCATGACATCAGAAGCTGGTGCTACAAATAAGATGCCAGATGAATGGACTGGTTAGACAGCACAGGGTTTGGGAATATAGTAAAAAGCAATTCTACAGTTGTGTCCCCACTTTCCTATGTGTTTTATGAGGTTTCATTTCCCGTGACTCACATGACATAGCTAACAAAAAGATCATACTTTTAAAGTGCCCTCCAGTTCCCACTAAGAGCTATGTTTATATAGCATTTAATAAAGTCCAATTTGCTTTGCTTCTGATTCAGCTACCTGGAAACTCTGGGAGCTCCTGCTGGCATAGTACAACTCCATAGCTCACCTAATACTAAATTAGTGTTATCAGGCATAACTAAGCCTACAGTCAGTAATCCTGTTAAAAGGGGTTCACTGCAATGGCAAAACTTTGAGTCATTTGTTTTAATTAAAGAAACCACACAGTTGTTCACATAGGACCTAACTACTATTATAGAACACCATGTCCTGTAGGGAGCAAGCACCATATTACGGAAAGTCTTTCAAGTAAGAATGCTATGGTAGAGGTGATTGGTGCATGTAATCTAAGTCAGAAACATGATTCATGCAATCAGAGGAAAGACAATGAGTTGGAAGATAATTATAGTGTAATATTCTGTGAATTAAGTCATTGAAGATGGCTCAGTTCAGCTTCCAGCTGTGAAGTGACTTTTGTTCCCTTTACTTCACTGCTCATGCAAACCATTTGCTTCTACTGAAGTGTTGTTTACTATGTAGTAGTTTCCACTGGATGTTTACTTTTTCCCCTTACAGCCAGAAGTCCAGAATCGAGATTCCTTTCTACTTTAAAAGTTCTTGCTTAAACCTTAGAGGGTAAAAGGGTAAAATAATGAAGTGGGGTGGGGAGAAAAACAAGCTTATCATTCCTGTGTACAATGCTATTTGCCTTGCTTAGAGTTAAGGTGAGAGATACCTTTTGGCAACACATATCTGAGAGTTTGGACACCTGGGTTTTATTCCAGGATCTGCCACAGATTTCTGGTGTAACCTGGAATAAACTGCTTAACCTCTCTGTGTCTTGGTTTCCCATCTGTAAAATTAAAATTATATTAATCCACCTCAGTAGGATATTATAAAGCCTTGTTCATAGTCCCATGGTAGCCTGGGACACTTGGAGGGTTAGTGCTAATGAGCTGTGTGCCTTATTTATAAGTATCATTTATTGTGATATAAATATTTTTCTTGCATTTTTACAGTATGATTTTCAGCTTATACTGTGTGAATGAATGAGGTCCCAATGAAAGTGAGAGACTAACAGTACTTTGGTTTCCCACATAACTCAAGCAATGTTCCTGAGCCCTGATCTCTAACACCTCTGCTATTGCAGTCCTGGGCCTCTCTTGAGTAGAAATTGCTGATCATGCCAAATTCTCTGGTGTTTTGTAATGTGGGCTAACATTCACAAGAGACTGGATGAGATCAATGGGCTCATTTCCATTTATGGCCTATGGCAGGGTTGGAGCCCAAGGGTATAGCTGTGAAAGGTCAGCACATTTACCCACTATGCCACAGAGCTCCTGTTTCAAAATAAATATACAAATAATGTGACTTTTATGATTTTATAATTTAAATAGATTCATTCTTTTTTATTCTCAAGAAAAAAACTACACAGACAAATGTTAAATGCTATTACTTTTACATCTTTGTAGCATTACTAAATTGGAAGTTTTAATGGGAGTACACTAAAGAAATGCTGTTTTCTTGACCCACACTTATTTTAGTTATTAGAATGCGATGTGCCCAATTTTACATATCCAGCTTGCCTAATATTTAGACAAGTTTCTAAGATAAATTGCATGTAGTGTGACTGATCTTTGAACACAAAGATACTTGGTGGCATGTTATTTCCATTTGGTGACTGTAGAGTCACTCTGGTAAACAAAGGCCCGATAAAAAACCATCTGAAATCTATCTGGAATAGGTTCCTGGGATTCTTAAAAGCCATTATACACTAAGGGTGTGTCTACACGTTGCCGTACAGTGATGTTGCTATGGCACCTTGCTTTAGTACTTCTTTTTGGAAGTATGGAAGCACGGTGCAGTATGGGCAGTTACTGTGCCATGTGCAGGGTGCATGGTTTAATTTTGCTGCTACATCACCATAGCAGCGTGCTATACTCAGGCAGTGCACAACTACAGTGTTGAAGCTGGCAATCACATGTAGATGCACATGATCAATACATCATTGTAGCACACTGTACAGCAACTTAGCATGTTGCTACATTACTGTAGGGCAACATGTAGACATGCCCCATATTTCCTCATCATATGCATTATAGTATGATATTTGAGTCTAAGTCCATGAGAAGGTTTGTTGGCCAAATCACAGCAGGGGTTTACCATGACGGTCACCTCCCATGCCAGGGCTGCTCAAAACACGGCAGCACCAGTTCCTCCAGTCCGGCTGGAGAACAGGTAAGAAGCCCTGGCAGCCCAGGAGGAGGAGGAAGGAGAGGACGAAACCGAGGAGGAGGCAACTCCATGCTCACCGCGTCCTGTGCAAGCTGAAGGAGACAAGCAGGCCAGGAAGAGGAAGCATCACGTGATTGTCATTGGTGACTCCATCCTGAGAGGTACAGAGGGCCTCATCTGTCGCCAGGACCCCTCGGCATGCGAGGTATACTGCCTACCTGGAGCAAGGATTCAGGACGTGAAAGGGATGCTCCAAACTGTAATCCAGCCCACCAATTATTACCCCATGGTCCTAGTCCATGTGGGCACTAATGATGCGGCCAGGAGCAACCCTGATTGCCTGATAGACAACTACCACGCTCTGGGGTGCATGCTGAAGGAGATGGGCGCACAGGTGGTTTTCTCTTCTACCCTGCCAGTGAGTGGATGAGGCAGTCGGCATGAAATGTGCATCGCGGAGACCAACTGGTGGCTACAGGAATGGTGCTTCGAGGAGGGCTTTGGCTTCCTCAGCCATGAACGGCACATCACGATGAGAGACATGCTGGGATGGGATGGGCTCCACCTTTCCCCTAAAGGTAAGCATGTGTTCTCTTCTAGGTTGGCGGACCTCATCCGGCGGGCTTTAAACTAGGCTTGTCGGGGAAAGGGGTAGATAAGGGCGGAGGAAACATCAGACTGCCAGACCAAACAGCACCCACAACTACAGCCCAGCCCAAACCAATGAGCAAAGCGAATAAACAGGTAAGAGATAGGGGCCAGGGTAACGCTGGGACTAGGGGGTCAGTACACACA
>NW_017728906.1:154029352-154037844 GCF_001723895.1 Crocodylus porosus | reverse complement strand
AGGTTTAGGTTAGATATCAGGAGGCACTACTTCACGGTCAGGGCAGCTAGGGTCTGGAACCAGCTTCCAAGAGAAGTGGTGCAGGCTCCTACCCTGGGGGTTTTTAAGAGGAGATTGGATGAACACCATGGTTGGGTCGTTTGACCCCAGTACTCTTTCCTGCCATGGCAGGGGGGCGGACTAGATGTTCTGTTCAGGTCCCTTCCGACCCTAGAAACTATGATGAACAAATCTCAATAGGCTAAAACACTGGCTGTCAGGAATAGTTGATCCATTTCCCCCATCTTCTTGATGATGGAAATAAGCACTATTGAGATCACTCATAGCTTTTTTCTCCAGTAATAACAGAAATATGGAGACAAGATTTTGCTATGGGAACCTTGTGGGATTCTACTTCACATCTGTATTTGAAGCAGAAAAGCAAAAATGTATGAAAAGCAGAAAAATGATGTAAGTATATTCTGCATTTTTTTAAAAAAACAAAGTATATTCTATTTAGATTTTGGGTGAAGAACCAGCCACATAGTATTTGAGCCCATTCATCCCTAGTAATTATATTCTGCTTTTCTAAATCTAACCTTTTATTCATGCTTTTCATTGGATAAAATGTCCTTTACCCGATTAGATTTGCAAAGCTGATGGAGTTGTATAGAGTCCATAATGTTCCATGTACTAGGTAGCTTCATTCTGGTGGAGGACAAAATGAAATTGTTTTAATAAAATCTTCAAAGAGACTGTTTTCCCCCTCCTGTAAAGAAACCTGTCTGAAAGGACTGGAAGATCAGGAAAAGTCCAAAAGGACCACCAAGCAGAGAACAGGGAAATCCTTGCTTAGACCTCAGCTCTGAAACCAAGGAAATTAGACACCAATTCAACAAAACACTTAAACACATACTTAAATTTAACAAGAGACTAATATCTTCCCTACTCAGCAAGAGATGCAAGCATATGCTTAAGTGTTTTGTTGATATATGTTTTGCTAAACTGAAGGTCTGCAAAAAGTCTGACTCTGCAGAGCACTTTTTGTATGATTTTATGACAGGAGAATGGTACTGGGAGAAAACTGATGTAATGGCATGGCAAATTACATGAGTAACCCCATTTCTGTCTTCCTTCAGCAGAGCAGCTTGTGATAATGAAAAGAAGGAAGGATATAAGGAACTGCCATTAAAAGAGAAAGAAAGATCCCTCTTCTTTGAAGGAACTAAAACAGATGGGAAATCCTTTTTCTTTCTTATTTTTCCTCCTGCTATAAACAGTAATCTTAAAATCCTACCAAAAGGAATAGGGAGCACAACAGAAAAAAGAAAAATGAAGAAGAAAGAGAAAAAAAGAAAAAGGAAAGGGGAAGAGAAAAGGAGAGAAGAGGAAAAGATAGAAAAGGGATTAGAAAAGAAAGAAGAAAGGAAGAATTAAGAAAGATAATGATAGATAGAATGAAAGGAGGTTGCTTAAGTGCTAGAAGTAAGATAAATCTAAAAAAAAGTTGGGTCCCAGGAGAAAAGAAGACTCGTTCCTCTACCTCCAATACTAACTTTGGCCCAGAGCAGGTATCCTACAAAAAAAATGAGATGGCAAAAGAACAAGGCTTTCTCTAAAAGTTGCCATCCAAGATACTGACCTGAGGTGCATGGAGGATGAAATTCAAATTTAAAGACCTTAAAAATGAGGAAGAAGAAAGAGCTGTCTGCTTTGCTGAAATGGAAACATGTCTCAATGACGGAGCTGACATGGTCACAGGCATAGGTGGAAAACTGAAGCAAGCAGAAATGACAGAAGGATCTGGCATATGAACTCGATGACCTTGAAAACCAAGAAATACCTAAAAGCTTAGGCTAACTACAGGCAGTCAAAAAGCCGGAGGTTGAATTGATTCAATCTTCGCAGGTTAATAAAAGGTGCATAGATTTAACCAATAAGCAAGTGAACAGACATTTGCTTTTGATTCTGGAAATGCAGCCACATGTCTACAGTGGCCCAGGCCAGAAGCTGGAGGGCGCTAATGTACACTTGGCTGAAGCAGACAGCTTGGGCCAAGGCTATCCCACCCACCCTGCAAGGGATGGAGGGGGGGGGGGTTGTGGGGAAGGTGCAAAACATCCTGATATGCTGGGGGACCATAGGCAATGTGTAGAAGGGGTACAGGGGGCATGTGCCCCCCCTAAAATTGGCCCTTCTGCCAGTGGTGGCAATTGGCCACTGGGTCTCCCCCTCCCCCCCATAGGTGATTGGCAGCTGGTGCCCCCCCAGAGCCAGGAGGTACCAATTGTCCATGTGGGGTACTGCGAGTTAACTTGAATCTGGAGGGGATTCAGGACAGAAGTTCAATAAACTGATTTAACCGAAATCAGTTAAGTCTAGTACTATGTCCATCCAGGTTTAACCTAAACTGATTTTGGCCATTTTGAAAGCATTCTGTGTATACTTAACTTCTATTCTGTTACAGATTTGAGCTGGTTTTTGATCACTTAAACTGGTTTATGTATAATTTCTGTCCCTAGCCTTAAAATTAAAGTAAAATTAAAGAAACTTGTATTAAAATTAAATTTTGTCTTAAATAGGAAAACTATGCTTTTTGTGGAAACTTTATTCAAAAAGTTGAACAAACTTGAAACAGTCTCAGTCAAGGTTAAAAGAGGTGACCACATGGCAAAAAACCCCCTGCCCTATAAACATTGGATCAAATGATATTTGACAATTATGTGCCTAAGTGCTATGTACAATTCCAAATGTACACGTAAGTGCCAAGTTTGGTACACACATGAAATTTCAAGGCTATTCCCACCTGCATAGATATACTCACTCTATGCTTACCTTCTGAGCATGCTCAGAAGGTTCCAATAACACTGAACATTCTCTGTAGTAGAAGAGGGACCCTGCTTTGGACTCTGGCTACAGTCTGTACTCCCATCCCTAGTGGCTTTTTTGAATCTTGTATTTACTATTCATTGGATAAATAGCAGAGGGATAGTGTCCACCGCATTGGACACAAGGGCTAGGGCCAGAACTCCAGGCCTTCACCCTGCCAGGACCATGTTCACCTCACTGAGCCACAATCCCTCTGCCTTGTTCTGTTCTTGGCCCTCTAATTCTTCTGCTCATGAATGCCCAGTGGACTAGAGGGTGCCTTGGGCAATGCCAAGCCCTTACAGGGCTTAGAAATGAGGTCTCCTACTTCCTAGGCAAGTACTCTAACCACTAGACTATCAGTGGCAGGTCCTAGGGCACACAGAAGTGAGCATGCCCTGTTCACATGAGCCCACTGACATGATCCAGAGCTAGAAGTTTGTCAGTTAAACTGTTCTGCATTTGTGTTATCAATCCTTCCTTCCATTTGCAGCAGGCCTGAATGCAAGCACTGGGGCAGAGTCTAGAGCAGCCATACCAGCCACCTTCCAGTTCTGGTGTATGCCAGTGGATCTGGGAAGGCAAGTTATATTCAGTCACATCTTCCCAGGGAGCCAGTGCTGATGCAGTATAGTTAAATCTAATTCATGGTCAAATAATTGCTATGTTTCCTGATTTGTCAGTTCTAGCCTTAGAAAAAAGAGAGAGATTTAAAAAGGATTATAGATGAATTATGCCACGCTAACACTGAATTCACAGATTTCATTTTAATTATGCTTTATTTGTAGAAACTGAAATTATATTTATTGTGCTGAAGAAGATAAAAGGACCTGGAATTAGAATTTGCAAACTATAAATGAGCTGCCAAAGCAAGTGACAATGTCAGCAGAAAAAAAGGGAGTGAACTGGGTCTTTGCCTTCTTTATGGTTAGTTCGGAATACTTCGGAATTTCTAATAAGTCACTCAAAACTACCACTGATTTATTTTTGGTTCACTGTAGGCATTATACAAAGAAGACCAGACCCATTCCTAGTATAGATGACATAATTCCTTTGAAGTTTCTCTGTTGCTTAAAAAAGTCATTGACTTCAATAGACTGTCAATTACACCACCAGAAAATGTGAACAAAATATTTAAGTTTCAGTTTTTTAAATTAGTGTCTTCTGAAGGGCAGAGAAGAAGTATTTCAGACAAGGACGGAGGGCTATTCTTTTAATGAACTGTAGTAAGTGTTCACAAAGGGGAGCACTATCCCCGGAGGCGCAAGAATCACGGAGAAAGCAAGGGGTTGAGGTTATTTCACATAGCACTTTGTGACATAGATCCAACAACAACAGGAACATATAATGTGTATGGAAGATGAAGTAAAACTAAAGCATCTGTATCAAATTCACCATGTTATCAGAAACTATTTTGGCTACTCCTCATTTAAGTGTTTGTCAAAAAACATCAAGAGATTAAACCATCAAGGGAGAAAAAGACAACTTGGAACTGAAGAGATTCCACCAAAAGACAACTTTTATATGCAAGTCCTGGACTGATGATCTGTAAAGTCCCTTCCAGCCCCTAACTTCTATGAAACTATGAATGACAGTAACTGGTTTTTAGTTGGTTTGGCCAGAACTGTTTTGCCATTTTTGGTATTTAAAAAGGAATGTTCATTTTGTTGTGGAAAGTCAGAAAACTCAAACCTTGGTACCCAAAGGCTGCTGCATACTATGTAACTTTGGCCTGATTTTAGGGTGCTGTGGACTCACAAGTTCTGTTGAAGGCTGCAGGAGTCTTCAGCTTTGAAAACCCACAAACATTTATTAATGACCCTAAATACAGACTCAGGGTTTAACTTCAGGCATTATAATGTTGGCCCAAAATATTTGCATTCTGAAGCTTTTGCTCTCCCAAGAGATATGAGGAGGACCGTTTTCTGTTGGTTACAGGGACTTCAATGGGGAAATGTTACCTTAGTGGAATGAATCCTAACTCAGGGTAAAGATCCTTCCTTGAGAACTTTCTCACTATGTTGAGAAGCTTGGTTTTGATTTAAATAGGAAGCATTTAAATTAAATAGTTAAACCAGTCTCAGTTAAGTCTAATAAAAATTGGAGACAGACTGATTTTCCAGTCTATGCATAAAGAAAAACCCATGAGGAACAGGCATTCTTGACAACTGAAGAAAACTGTATTTCTTCCCAAAGACTGTCTATTTTTCTCCTACGCACCTTTCATTTATATTCCAATTTCATCTTATTAGCATCTGATATTGAGCAATTCAATCAGAGTAGTTGTGCCACAGTTTTCAACTACTATAAGAAAAGAGCTGTTAAAAAAAGATTTCAGTTTAAATGGATTTGGGGCACATTCCTTTTGAAGGGCAGGGGGGAAAAAACTTACCTGTAATAAAAACTGGGTCTAAATGATTTTAGTATGCCTGGATATTTGTTAAGATACTTATTTAAGAAAAATGTCTTCTGGCTCACTTGGAGACTTCTTAGCTGTTGCTCTGGGCTTCTCCCTGCAGTGTGACCTATATTTGCAAACCTATTGTATTTTTAGTTACACAGCATCATCTTTCTACAATACTTTCTTTGAGCTATTGCTTTACTTTGTTGATGAAAAGGAGTAAATCAAAGGTTTTTGTTTTAAAAAACTTTGAGATCTTTGTGGAAATTTTCATGGTTGGACAGGGGAAAAACAAATTGGGGCCTTACTGAATTTAATACAAATTAGTCTCATGACCTGTGTCTCATTAAAGACTAATGTCTAAAACAATTTTGAAGTTTTTTTATAGAAAGCAGTTTTCAAGAGCTGAGTGAACAAGAAAAGCATAGAAGCTTTTCAAAACATGAACTACCCCCATGCTTTCAAGTCTATTAAATTAACAATGCCTTATCTGATTGACCTCAGACTTTTCAAAAATTATCTATGCCAAAAGACCACATGCATGAAGTTTCAGGTGGAAAGGACGGCTTTTTTATTTTTTAAATGCAAGTTGGGGTCTTAGAATGAAAACTGACATGGACTTGCTACTGTGCTCTATTATAGAAGTATAATAGAGACTCATAGAAACCATTTCCAGTAGTATTGATTTCCAGGGGCATAACAAGGCAGCTGGGTGCCTGGGGCAGCAGGATGCATGGGGCGGTGGTGACTTCCAACTGTTGCCATTCCACCAGTATTATGGCATGACAGTGGTGACAGTGATTATTTTTATTCACACCCCCCACCCAAGTCAGTACCTTGGGCTGCTGCTTCAGTCACCCCACCCTAGTAATACTACTGTTGATTTCTATAATTGAAGCTGCATTTTATTTTTGCCGTCATTCCTTATAAGTCTTTATGGAGTTGTGAAAAATCTCAGCCAATAGGGAATTCCTTACTTTAATAAGTAATAATTTTTGGGAAATATGTATGTTATAGGTCTGGAAATAAATTAAGCGCCTAATCCTCAAAAGTTCTGAGGACATGTAACTCTCTTTTGGGAAATAAATCAGTGGTGCTCAACTTCTGGCCTGCAGGCCAAATCCAGCCCATGGAAATGTGTCATCCAGCCCACTGGGTTTCTAGGGTTTTAGAAATTTGGTGGCAGGGGAGAGGTGTCAGCTTGAATTGCTGGTACTAGGCTGTCAAATTTCTGGACCTTTGCAGAACCCCATGGGTTTGATAATGTGGCTCTGTGCCCTAGCTCATGCAAGTATGCAGTTGGCCCAGCACTCAAGATCACTCGACAGATAGATCCAGGTGAGTGGGGGTGGGCCAATGCACAGGATCAAGATGGCACATAGGGTTACTCCACTCACCACACCAGGTCAAGCCAGAACAGTGGATCACACCCAGGGACTGAACCCATGCCATTCATTTTGCCCATGGTGCCAAGAAGGTTGGGAACCATTGTTTTAGAGCAATAACCTGTTGGTTAGGGCACTTGCTCAGGGAATGGAAGATCTTGGTTCTCACCAAGAGAGGCTTGGATTTGTATCTTACTTCCCAGCAAAGTGCAGTAATAACCAGGTCATGGGTTAAGTATTGCCCAAAGCACTGTCCAATCCTCTTCTTGAAGCTGGCCCATATGGCAGCCAAGAGAGGAAATACATGGGGCCAGGAAGAAAGCAACCCAGCGGTATATAGATTAGCAAAAGGGACACTGCCCTGAAAGGGAAGGGACACTAGGTTCAAAAAAATTCAAAGGTCATAGAAAATTTATGAACTTTTACATGGTGTAGCCATGTAATTCTAGGAGAAAAAAACCAGGAATGTACATATCATTTTAGGATACAGCACTATTCATGGAGTTGCTATCAGGAAGCTTCATAATTAACTTTATTTCTATGATTTAGTATTTCTTATATAAATAATTTACAGTAATAAAAATGGAGCCAATAACACAATTACAACTCTTTCTCTTGAAAATCTGAGTAGTCCATGCTACTTGTCCATACTACATAACCAAAATCACTAGATAATGAAACCACGTGTTCCTGTCACTTAACCTTTACTCAACATCTCCAGTTATTTGTTCTACTGTTCATTATAATTTCTCTTGCCTTACAGTGCACGCTTTTTAGGAAGAGGCTGATTTCCACCACAAAATCTGCTTGCACAAGGCCCAGTACAATAGTATCTATTTCTTGCTTGAAGCCTCAAAGGACTATTGTAATATAAACAACCGTAGCTGAACTGAAGTCAAGAGTAGGCCTGCTGAGGCTCAGGCCCATGGATCACAGAATCACAGGAAATTAGGATTGGAAGGGACTTCAAGAGATCATCTAGTCCTACCCCTAGCTCAAGGGAGGACCATCCCCAATTAGATCATTCCAGCCAAAGATTTGTCTAGCCGGGTCTTAAGAACAGCAGCCCTAGATTTCAGGAGGATGGACTTCAATGAGCTAAGGAGAATAGTCAGGGAGGCACTGAGGTCCCAGAGCGGAGGGGAGTCAGGTGTCCAAGAAGAGTGGTTGCTCCTTAAGGAGACAATCCTCCAAGCCCAAAGGGAGGTAATCCCAACATGGATCAAAAAAACATGGAGGGTGCAAAAGCCCCCATGGCTCACCTAAAGCATCCGGGAATGTCTCCTAGCTAAAAGGGAGGCATACACCCAATTGAAGGGAGGAGACATTACCAGGGAGGACTATATTGCAGTTGCTTGGGGCTGCAGGGGGGTGGTCAGGAAAGCCAAGGCAGAGATGGAATTGGGACTAGCTATCTGGATCAAGGACAACAAGAAGTCCTTTTTTAAATACATAGGGGGCAAAAAGAAGGTACTGAGTAATATGGGGTCCCTAGGAAATCTGGTCATCACACCAGGTGACAAAGCTAATTTATTTAACAACTTCTTGCCTCCATTTTCCAGAGCAGGGACCAGATTAGGCCCCCACCGGGACCACCTCAGGCCCCAGGGGAGGTGCACCTAGGCCAAGGGTCAGTGAGGATCTAGTCAGTGAACTTCTGGAGGGACTGGACATATTTAAATCAGCTGGTCTGGACTATCTCCACCCCGAGTGCTGAGGGAATTAGCTGAGGTCATTGCGGGACCCCTGGCATGGCTTTATGAGCACTTGTGGTGCTCTGGTGTGGTGTCAGAGGACTGGAAGAGGGCCAACATGGTTCCCATCTTCAAAAAAGGGAGGAAGGAGGATCCAGGAAACTA
>NW_017728906.1:154010900-154029252 GCF_001723895.1 Crocodylus porosus | reverse complement strand
GCACTACCAGGTGTGACTAGAAATAATGGTCACAAGCTGGCAGAGGGTAGATTCAGACTAGACATGAGGAGACACTACTTCACTGTCAGGGTGGCTAGGATCTGGAACCAACTTCCATATGGGTGCTGGCTCCTACCCTGAGGGTCTTTAAGACAAGGCTAGACGAGCACCTTGCTGGGGTCATTTGACCCCAGTACTTTTTCCTGCCATGGCTGGGGGTTGGACTCGATGATCTGCTCAGGTCCCTTCCGACCCTACAAACTATGAAACTATAAACCTTCAAGAATGGGGAAGCCACCACCTCTCTGGGTAACCTGTTCCAATGTTTTACTACCCTCTTGTAAGAAAATTATTCCTAATATCTAACTGAAACTTCCCTTGCTGCAACTTGAGACTGTTGCTACTTGTTCTATCATCTGCCACCACTGAGAACAGTCTAACAGTATGCTGTTATCCTTCTTGGCAACAAGGGCACACTGCTGACTCATATTCAGCTTATTGTCCACTGTAACCCCAGGTCCTTTTCTGCAGAGCTGCTGCCCAGTCAGTCAGCCCCTAACTTGTACTGATGTGTGGATTCTTCCATCCTAAATGCAGGACTTTGCACTTGTCCTTGTTGAACCTGATGAGATTTCTTTTGGCCTAATCCTCCAATTTGCCTAGCTCATTCTGAATCATAGCTCTACCCTCCAACATATCTACTGCTCCTCTCAGCTTGGTGTCATCTGCAAACTTGCTGAGGGTGCACTCTATGCCATCTTCCAGGTTGTTGATGAAGACGCTGAACAAAACTGACCCCAGGACCGACCCCTGGGGCACTCCACTTGATACCGGCTGCCAACTAGACATTGAGCCTTTGATTACTAGTCTCTGAGCCCAGTGCTCCAACCAGTTTTCTATCCACCTTACAGTCCATTCATCCAGTCCGTACTTCCTTAGCTTGCCCATGAGAATGTTGTAGGGGACCGTATCAAAGAATATCACATCCACTGCTCTCCCTGCATCCACAGAGCCAGTCACTTTGTCATCAAAGGTAGTCAGGTTGTTCAGGCATGACTTGCCCTTGTTGAATCCATGCTGACTGTTCCGAATCACCTTCTTCTTCTCCAAGTGCTTAGAAATGGATTCCTTGAGGATCTACTCCATGATTTTTCCAAGGACTGAGGTGAGGCTGACTGGTCTGTAGTTCCCTGGATCCTCCTTTTCCCCTTTGTTAAATATGGGCACTATACCCTTTTCCAGTCATCCAGGTCCTCTCCTGATTGCCATGAGTTTTCAAAGATGATGGCTCTGCAATCTCTTCAACCAACTCCCTCAGCACCCTCATCTGCATACTGTCCAGCCCCATGGACTTCATAGATTTCATAGACATTAGGGCTGGAAGGGACTTTGCAAGATCATTGGGTCCAGCCACATGCCCAAGGGGCAGGAAGTCAACCGGGGTCAAATGATCTCAGCAAGATAGGCATCCAAGTGTTTCTTGAAAGTGTTCAGAGTAGGTGCTTGCACCACCTCTGGGGGGAGCCTATTTCAGGCCCTAGGGACTTGGACAATAAAGAAGTTTTTCCTTATGTCCAGCCAAAAACAGTCTTCTAGGAGTTTGTGGCCATTGGATCTTGTCTTCCCTTGGGATGCCATGATGAACAGACGTTTTCCCAGTTCCTGATGCACACCCCTTATGTACTGCCACCAAGTCACCCCTGAGCCTACACTCTTCCAGGCTGAAGAGTCCCATGGCTCTCAGCCTCTCCTCATAAGGCCTGCTCTCTTGTCCTCTAATCATGTGTGTGGCTCTCCTCTGGACTCTTTCAAGATTCTCCACATTCTTTCTGAATTGTGGAGCCCAGAATTGGATCCAGTCTTCCAGCTGTGGCCTCACAAAGGCTGAACAGAACAGGAGGATGACTTCCTGGGTCTTGCTTGAGATGCATCAGTAAATGCAAGCCAGGGTTTTGTTTGCTTTGCCAGGTGCAGCATCACATTGGTGGCTCACATTCATCTTGTGGTCAATCAAGTGTCTTTTAGTTGTGGTGCTAGTAAGTGTAGCACTGCTGAGCCTATAAGTATGATGCAGGTTTTTTCTCCTGAGGTGGAGCACCCTGCATTTCTCTGTATTGAATACCATCAGATTTTGATCTGCCCACCTTACAAACCTGTAGAGGTCAGCCTGAATTGCCAGCTTATCCTCTAGTGTAACCACACTTCCCTATAGTTTAGTGTCATCAGCAAACTTATCCAGGCCACTTCTGACACCAGAATCCAGTAAATTTATAAATAAATTAAAGTGTACAGGCCTGAGAATGGAGCCGTGGGGATGTCACTCATCACCATGTGCCGTGTTGATTTGGTACCATCGACTATCATTTTCTGGGTCTGACCTTGGAGCCAGTTCCCCAGCCATTGGACTATAAGGTTGTTGAGGCCACAGTTCCCCAATTTTGCCATGAGGATATCATGGGACATCAGGTCAAAGACTTTTTTGAGATCCAAATATATGATATCCACCTCTTCTCCTTTATCCAGGTGATGTGTCACTTGGTCATAGAAGGAAATGAGATTGGTCAGGCAAGACCTACCCATAACAAAGCCGTGTTGGCTGTCTCTCAGAATGTTGCCTTCTGTTAGCTTGTTGTTAATGGGTTTTTTGATGATATTTTCCAAGAACTTTCCAGGGATTGAAGTCAAACTGATTGGCCTGTAATTCCCTCCCTTTCTTGAAGACAGGCACCACACTGGCCCTCTTCCAATCTTCAGGTACCTCGCTCAAGTGCCACAAATTCTAGAATATCCTTGCCACTGGCCGTGCTATGATGCCAGCCAGTTCCTTTAGCACTCTTGGGCACATTCCATCCAGGCCCGCTGATTTATGGATGTCCAGCCTCTCAAGGTGTTCCCTCACAAGCTCTGTACAGATGTTCACCCTTATCCTAGTAATCCTGCGTCTTGTCAGGCAGGGTTATCTCCTTCAGCTGGTGGAAGACTGACATAAAGTAATTGTTAAGGAAATTGGCTTTTTCCTGGGTGTCAGTAATCAGCTGCCCCATTTGGTTTAGCAAGAGTCCAACGTTGCCCTTGTTTTTTTTCCAATTTCCCACATATCTGAAGAAGGACTTCTTATTGTCCTTGATTCCTATAGCCAATTTGAGCCTTGGCTTTCCTACTTTGCTCCCTACAGGTGTGGGCCAGTGCTGAAAACTTCTCTTTAGTGGTGTTTCCTGACTTCCATCCTTTATAAGTTTCTCTTTTTAGGTACAGGAGGTCCATGAGTTCCCTACTGAGCCAAGGGGGGTCACTCAGCCATTTTGCTACCTTTCCTATGGACTGGAATGGACTTCCCTTGTACTTCAAGGATCTCATCCTTAAGGAGCAACCACTCATTGTGGATGCCTCTTCCTGTCATATCACCACCTCGCAGGGCCTCAACAACTAGCCTCCTGAGCTTGTGAAAGTCTGCTTTCCTAAAGTCAAGGATTTCTGCATTGCTGAGTGATTTTCCAGCTTTGCAATGGATAGAGAAAGTGATCAGCTCATGATCAGTGCCTCCCAGCTTCCCTTTGATTCTCAGGTTGCTCACTATATCATCGCCTTTGGCCAGTACCAGGTCCAGCAGCACCTTACCTCTTTTTGGCCCATAGACTTACTGAGACAAGTAGAGCTCATCAATGCATGTGAGGATTTGGCTGAGTGCTCTTTCCATGAGATGTCAGGGTAGTTGAAGTTGCCCATGACAACCATACACTGAGAGCATGCCAGTTCCCTAACAAATTCATGCTCAAGCTCTGTTCCTGATTAGGAGGTCTGTAGTAGACTTCTACCATTAATCCCCTTCACCACATTACCCTCATATTCTAACCCAGAGGGTCTCAGGTCATCCTCCTTGGGTGCCAATCTCCACTTGTAGGGAAGTGTACTGCTCCTTCACATAGAGAGCTATACCCCTGCCCTTTCTTGCAATACAATCCCTCCTGTACAAGGTGTAGCCATTTATACCTGTGGTCCAGTCATAGGTGGAGTCCCATCAGGTCTCCGTGGGACCACTGTTTGAGCGTGTATATGTTCAGCTTTTCTAAAGAGTTTCTAACTTGTTCTTTCACCACTTTTGGCTACAAGATCTCCCCTCAGCCGTCTCTTGTGAAGGCTGAAGAGATCTAGATCGCTCAGCCTCCCTTTGTTGGGTCTTTCACAGCAGCCACTAATCATGCAAGTAGCCCTCCTTTGAACCCTCTCCAGATCCTCCATGTCCCTCTTGAAGTGTGGCGCCCAAAACTGGACACAGTACTCCAACTGCAGCCTGACCAATGCTGCATAGAGGGGGAGCTTCACCTCCCTTGATCTGTTGATCATGAATTTGCTAATATACAACAAGGTGCAATTGGCTTTGTTGATGGTCTTGTTACACTGCCGGCTCATGTTCACCTTGGAGTCAAGTATGACTCCAAGATCTCTCTCAGCCTCTGAGCTGCTGAGGAGAACATCCCCCAACCTGTAGGTGTGCTGGGGATTCCTCCTTCCTAGGTGAAGTACCTTACATTTATCTTTGTCGAATTGAAGCCTATTCCACTCTGCCCATTGATCCAACCTGTCCAGGTCGGCCTGTATCTGCTCCCTGCCCTCCAGTGTGTTAACTTTGCCCCATAACTTGGTGCATGTGTTCCCTGAGTGAATTGAAGTCTGTTTTTCTGAAGTCCAGGGTCCTTCCTTTTCTGTTTTCCAATCTTCTATTCCTCAGGATCCTGAACTCAATCATTTCATGGTCGCTGCTGCCCAAGTTGCCAAGTACCACTACATTCCCTGCCAATTCCTCCCTGTTTGTGAGCAGCAGATAAAGAAAAGCACAGCCCCTAGTTGGATGCTCCAGCATTTGCACCAAGAAGTTGTCCCAAATACTCTCCAAAAACTTCCTGGATTGCCTATGCACTGCTGTATTGCTCCCCCAGGAGAAGTCAGGGTGATTGAAGTCCCCAGTAAGAACCAGGAATTGTGATTGGGAAACTTCCACTAGCTGTTTGAAGAAAGCCTCATCCACCACTTCCTCCTGGTCTGGTGGTCTATAGCAGACCCCCACCATGACATCACCCATATTGCTCTCCCCTCTAACCTTAACTCAGAGACTTTCAATAGGCCTATCTCCAGTTTCATACGGGAGATCTGAGCAATCATATGGCTCTTTTACATAAAGTCTAACTCCTCTTCTCTCCTGCCTATCCTTCCTGAACAGTTTTTACCCATCCATGACAGTGGTCCAGTCATGCAAGCTACACACCAAGTCTCTGTCATTCCAACCGTGTCATAGTTCCATGACTGTGCAAGGACTTCCAATTCTTCCTGCTTGTTTCCCAGGCTCCATGCACTTGTGTACAGGCACCTGAGGTAACTAGTCAATTGCCCTGATTTCTCCCCTGTTGCCCCCTCCTGCTTGCTCTTCCTCCGGGTCTCCCACTTCCCTACTTTGCTCAGGGCTTTGGTCTCCATCCCCTGGTGAACCTAGTTTAAAGCCCTCCTCACTAGGTTAGCAAGCCTGTTTGTAAAGACGCTTTTCCCTCTCTTTGTCAGGTGGATCCCATCTCTTCTCAGAAATCCTCCTTCTTGGAACAACATCCCATGGTTGAAGAAGCCAAAGCCCTTCTGGTGACACCACCTGTGCAGCCAGGTATTGATTTGCAGGATGCACTTGCTCCTGCCCGGGCCCTTTCCTTTGACTGGAAGGATCAAAGAGAACAGCACCTAAGCCGCAGACCCCTTCACCCTTGCACTCAGAGCCCTGTAGTCACTTTTGATCTGCTCAG
This sequence comes from Crocodylus porosus, assembly GCF_001723895.1. NCBI lineage: Eukaryota > Metazoa > Chordata > Crocodylia > Crocodylidae > Crocodylus > Crocodylus porosus. The sequence continues at coordinate 154,023,466 of NW_017728906.1, read as the reverse complement.
GGTCTCCCCTGGTAATACCACTGGTGCCTACATGGATTACCAACATGGGGTAGTAGTCAGAGGGCTGGATGAGTCTCAGTAATTCCTCTGTGACATCTTGGATCCAGGCTCCAGGCAAGCAGCAGACTTCCCAAGACAAGAGGTCAGGCCAGCAGAGGGCTGCCTCCATCACCTGCACAAGGGAGTCTCCAACCACTACCACCCGTTGCTTCTTCTAGTGGCAGTTGTCTTGATCCTTCCCACCTTGTTGAAGCGTGGCCTGTTCTCCTCCACCACTGGATCTATTCATGTGGGTAAAAACTGTAGATAATAAGTCTGTGAGGGAGAGAATAAACTGTAGGTGTAAAACCAGTCTCAGCCAAGAAACAGTTTCCTTTTCCTGGTTACCTTATCACCTGTGCACATTTAGTTGTGGCTAATAGGTGGAGGCCAGGATGCTGAATGGGTAATACCTGACAGAATGTAGCAACACCTGAGGAGGTGGGGAGAATATTCAGACACTGAATAATGTCACCTCCACTGCAACTGTTCTTTGTTAATAGGGATTGTTCAGGATTTCCTTTAAGTATTAGGGAAGTGCAGAAGCAATTTTTAGGCTTTAATGGATGGTGACCATCAATTCGTGTTCCTTGAGGCAACAGCAACAATGGGATACATGTCTTCTATTTGCACATCCAAACTTTCATCGCAAATAATTTCAATATATATTACAACATACGGCCAAATATTTTACCCCACCTGATAGATATGTCTACGCTTCTGAAATCAACATATGTAATGTGACAAGTTTGTTCATATACATTTATCTGGATGCGTGCAATATGGGCAGTGGATGGCTATTGGCCTACTGCTATGAGTGATTGCCACACATTTTTGGATATATGTCAGATAAATAACTAAACATCTGGATACTTATAAAAATCAGACAAAGCTCCTGAATGTTGAGGTCTGCTCTCATTAATTTAGACATGTATGTAAAATTGGCAAACTACCTTGTCAGAGGGCAAAAAACATTGTAACACAAACGTAATCAGCCAATGGACAAAAATAAGAATCAGATGTGTTTCCATAGAAGGCTTGTCTCTCTAACAGGAATCCTGAAGTAGATCTCCCACACCTGTGGCGAAGTGGATAGATATCTGCTACTACAACTCAAAGCTCTTTAAAAGCTGGAAATTAAAAAAATAAAAATAAAAATAAGTTCATTCAGCGTAGGGACAAGTGTTGCCTTTGGCTAACAAAAAGAAAATGTTTTGTGGGAGGTGGAGAGAGAGAGAAAGATTATAATTAAATCTGTACACTCCTTTCCAGTCTCTAAGGACCTGCCTAAAAAATGACTCTGCTGGACAGATGAATGCCTGCTAAATGAGATATCAGGGGGAGGAAGCCTTCTTGGTGGCTGCTGTTAGGCTTGCATATGTAGTAGGGCCAGGGAACATTCTGGATGAAAATAAAACCTTCTGGGTTTGCTCCAGCTGAAAATATCTACAATCTGCCAGGCCATACAAGTTTCATAAGGTCACAGATCCTGGCTCCTAGTAGGAACATGGCTTGATTGCTGTGAAAGACCCAGAAAGCAAAATAATAGCTTGGTGGCTGAAGTTGCATGTCCAATGGGGAAAAGCAGGAGCACTTGTGCCAACAAGTTCTCCTTCTCCTGCAGCTCACATTGCTTGATTTTCTTTCTCTTTTTTTATACCTCATAGCCCCTTTTACCTTACCTAAGACTGTGCAGCAACAAGCTCTAAGCTGAAGTCTTTCTCTTATCTAGTCATTAAGTGAGATTGGTGGGCATGGCATCTGTCTGCCAGGGTGGGGGGCAATCTGTGGTAATTGGTTCTTGCAGTATAAAAGCAAATGTTTTCTAAAGACTCCCAGCTGTCCTTGAGTTTGGGTGGTTAGCAACATCTTCAAAGGGCCAAAGTGTTGCTGAAATGATTTATGACCTACATTAATTTATAGAGGGCCATATCACAAGCAGGCTCCTTATAACAAAGAAGTCTGAAAGAAAATAAGCACCACATGTCAAAAAGAATACCATGAACTCTTATAAATAGGCAAAAAAAAGTTTTGTGTTTGATTTTAAACTTACCAGGGGAATCTGATACATGGATATTGTGGGATAATAAATTCCACCACCCGAGATATACAAGAGATGGGCAAAGGCCCAATACACACAGGAAGCCAAGATTTAATGGAAGACTGAACACAAGGTACACAAGGTAATGTAGACTTGTAAACTGGGACAGAGTTTGGAGACCCTGAGATAACAACATAAATACTTTAAACTCAATCCATAATTATAGAAGCCACTCATGCGTCCATACCCTGATGGACTCACTCCTGAACTCCTCTGCCTCCCCTGCTTTGCTTCTCAAGAATCATTTAACAGCCAGATTTTTTCACATCATGACAAGGCTGCCAAAATTGTGATAGACACAAGAGCTGGCAATGCTGTAATGGTTCTCCCCTCCCCTACATGCCACCCTTTCCAGCTCTGACAACAGACCCAAGAATTTAGCTCTAAGCTACTTTTAATAAGAAAAGATTACCACCACCAGGGACTCCTTATTTTGGCATCTCTACATCTTTAAAAGTGTTTCATTGATTTAAACCATTCCACTGGGGAAAAAGGTCACAGCCAAGCTGACAACACCTATGGCAAATCATAGTTTATTCACACATTCAAAAGGACTGGTCACAACCCTAGAAAATAGGGATTATGATGGTAATGACAATTGATATTTAAACAAAACAGTCCTGTCACTGCCATAGACCCTCATCACTTCTTTAATAACTAATCAAACCCATTTCTGAACATCCTGCATATTCCAAACAAGCTGTAACTGGTCCCGATCCAGCAAAGTACTTAAACACATGTGTTAACTTTAACCTCGGGGCAGTCTATGGTCCACTTACATATTTCAGGCTACCCATATGCTTAAGTGCTGGATCAAAGCCTCTTTTGTTCCCAGTATTGAAGAGGAATACTGTATTTCCATATGGTTGTGGAGATAATTTTAAAATAACTACCATCCTTTTTTCCCAATAAAACATTGAGGTAAAAAAAAAGTCAATCTTAGCTACTGAAAGGTATCAGTCATCCTAGACCTTTTAGGACAGTCCCAAATTTCTGGGCTGTGTCTCTGTCACCAGGACTTTCATCTTGAATTTGTAACAGTGATCCCAGGTAGATCCCAAAAAGTAGCCTGGACAACTGGACCAGTTGTCCAATTGAATGGCCCCTGAAACCACTTAGCCACCATCTAGTTCGGTGCTGCTATTAACAACCATGAAACTGACTTCCCATATCAATTTCAGGGTTACTAATAGTTATGTATAGAACCTTTGGGTCTGGTTTCCAGATTCTGCTCCCTGCTTTAGCCCAATCCTGTACTTTTAAATTCAATAAGAATCTTTCCATTGGCTAAATTCATATCCTGACATCTAAAAATCTGTCCTGGGTTTTCTGATTTGCATGGGAGATTTGAGAATTGGGCTATTTAAATTTAGATGCCTCATTTTAGGCCTCCCAACTTTGAAAATACTGATGTAGCAGATACTCCTCATATTTGAATTTCCACTCTTACACTTGCTCTAAAAAATATGGATGTGCAGGCCTTTTATCTGATCAGGACATGAACCACTATTGTTTCAGCACTGGAAGTCCTTGGCTTTGTTCCACAGTTTTCTTGGGGCCCATATACACCTTACATTAATGGCACTCAAATTAAATGCCATAAAATGGCAAACCATCCATAAAAATGTTCCACATATAAAGTAGAACATTTTTATGGCTGGTTTGTATGGCACCTTGAATTGAATCAGCTGATTGTCTGCCCTGACCATGGGACTGTATTGGGTCATGCCAGGCTACAGGCACCTGGCTTTCAACTTGGTGCAGGGAGAGCACTGACAAGTAGAAATGGTGTGACTGGGATCTGGTCCCTGATTCCAAAATCATACTTCCTTCCATGCACATGGGATTGTTGGAATCAGGGAACAGATTTTATGGTGCCTATAAATGAATGTGTGCTAGGGTCCTCAGAAAGACTACCCTCAAGGTAATCATTTTGCCTGAAATACATTCACAAATGTGTGATCCAAATTAAGTGAGGCCTGCTAAATTGTGGGGATAAAACTCTTACTCTCAGTTATACCAATACAACCACTGTTTAAGAGGAGGGAAGCAATTTTACTCTCATATCAGCACAGATCAGAAATAGCTTCTCTGATTTTAATGTAGTTACAGTAATGATGTTAGCACTTGGTTCTATTGTCATCAGTATGATTTATATTGTTATAAGTGAGAGTAGACTTTGTCTTGTACAGTCTGAAGATATGTGTGAATAAATACATAACAGGAGCTCTTCTCTTTCTCCTAACTGCACATATGGACATGCCTGTATATACATATAAAAATGTAATACAATGTTTCGCCTGTGAACATGTAATAAAACACTTACTTATGGTTTGTTTTATGAGTCAATACTTAGGTGTAATCTGATTCTTACATTATAATGTGTTGTGAATTATTTATAAATGCTCTCTACAGTAATTTGCGAACTGATATGCTATGCTGCAGGATGAGTCACTGGATAAAGTAACAACTCTTCTCCCTTACCAGTCTGAAAACAAGTGTAAGGTCTTTAAAGAAATACATTTGATGGGTTCAGACCTCCATCTCAATAAGCTGCACAGAGCAATAATTCTGTAGTATGTGGACTGCCCTCTTTGGGGAAGGGCCAGGAATGAATCCCCAGTTCTCTGAATTATCTTTGACCTCAGAAAGGGTTAGCTCTGTAGGCCTGTAATACGCCCTGCTTGCTCAGAACACTCAAGGATATCTGACTAATACTGTGCATGTGTGGAACAATTTCCTAAATTAACCTTTGCAAACATAGTGTTGACCCATTTCCAAGTCTTGTTTTTACTTAGAGATGAGCCTCAGGTCTATATTGTGGATTTGCCATGAGCCTTGTGAAAGGGATAGAGTTTAGCTTCCCTGCTCCAATCGCATATCAGGGAGCAGACTAACTCAGATTCACAGCCATATTTCACTGTGTGCTCCGGGAAAAGAAGTCAACTGTGTGGATGACTGAGTGAGGATTGATGGCACCGATATAGGCTGGGGGTTGACTGGCTGAGCAGCAGCTCTACAGAAAACAACTTGGGGGGTCCAGTGGACATTAAGCTAAATATGAGCCACCAGTGTGCCCTTGTTGCCAAGAAGGCTAACAGTATACTGGGCTGCATTGGTAGGAGTGTTGCCAGCAGGTCAAGGGAAGTGATTATTCCCCTCTATTTGTCACTGTTGAGGCCACATCTGGAGTACTGTGTTCAGTTTTGGGGCCCCCACTACAGAAAGGATGCGGACAAATTGGAGCCAGTCCAGCAGAGGGCAGTGAAAATGGTGAGAGGGTTATGAGGAGAGGCTGAGGGAACTGTGCTTATATTTAGTCTAGAGAAGAGAAGACTGAGAGGAGATTTAACCTAACCCCCGCAGTTGGCGAGGAAAACCTGTATACATCTAGCTATTTAGATATTCAGAATGATATCTGCACAGAAAGGGTACAACCCACTCGTAGAACCCAGGATTGAAAGCAGCCTCAAAGGTCATCTAGTCCAACTATCTGTACAGATGCAGGATTTGCTGTCACTAAACCACTCCAGACAGAGGCCTATGCACCCTCTTCTTGGAAACCTCCAGTAAAGGAGAAGAGGTTTCAATGCTCTGCTCTTAAGAATACTGAGACAGTTACTCACAGGATTACCTGCTTGTTTAGAAAATAGGAAAAAGCAACTAACATAGCTTTCAATTAGAAAACCATCTTTACTGGACGACTTGCCTGAGTGAAAAGAACAGCATGTGCAGGTGCATCACTCCATCTCAGGCAGCCTCGAGGAGCTGATACAATAATTCTTATACTGCATATTCCCTCCCCGAGATACAGGTTTATGTATAGGATTTTATCTGGAGCACATAGGGACTGCAGATTCTATCACAAAAATAAATAATTTGTTGTTGCAATGACACTGTTCTCCCACCATTTAGGTATTGAATTCCTCTATTTTATAGGGGGACTTAAACTTGAGTGACCTGTGGTTCCACCACCTACATACTGAGGTGTCTTTGTTATATGGGATTTTCACTGAGCTTGTACTCGCATAATTTATATACTGAGTCCTCTTTCTTAGAGGGGATTTCTAGTGACCCTATGATCCCACCACTTACATACTGAGATCCTCCTTGTTAGAGGTAATTGCACACTAAATCCCTCATTATGGGTCCTTTTCATCACCGCTAGTAGAGTTAGCTTTCCTTCTTTCACTCCTCCCTGACTGCAATTAATTCACAACTTAGATGCTATGCTAATTTTTAAACTCACTCTTGGGTCTCCTGCATTTTATACACACACTACCCTTCACTACAGTATCTATTTGGGGTTCCTTTGGATCATCAATCCCAAACCAAAGCTGGTTTGGGGTTTATTTTTTCAAAACCAAAACACGATGATTGAAGTTTCGCCAAAACCAAAACACAGCTGTCTGAGGCCATCTCAGGCTTTGTTTAAATACCTTCAGCACTACATAAGCCAATTCAGCCAGGAATCTGGATGCTGTTAAAATCTTTCATACTGCCTTTTCATAAAGTACACCTCACTGTAAAATGGAAACGTATTAGCTCCTGTGTCTTAAAAAGTGAAGCTCACTTAAATGAAGTGTATTTTTAAACCCCCCCCCAAAAAATGAATAACTGTGTTAAAGGTATAACCATTCCATGTAAAATCTAACCACATACAGAACAACAGTGCCACTGTTTAAAATCACCATCTGATAAACCCATCTAAAATAATACATTTTCAAGCCAATGTCACAGAAAAATATTGTCTGGTAAAGCTAAGGAAGGAGTTTTTTAAGTATAGCATGGAAAAAAAATAGTAAAAATGCTATAGACCCATTATTAGATGGATATGGTAAAAGCACTGATAATAATGAAAAAGGCAGAAGCATTTTTATAAATATTTCTGTCAACATTTGGGATGAAGAAGGATGATGTACTCATATCACATGAGGTTCATAAATTGATTCTCAGTTTATTAGTAAATATGAAAAATGTTAAACAGCATCTACTAGCAATGAGCATTTTTTAAAATAAAAGCACAAAGCTAACTTGCACCAAATCGTCCTAAAAGAACTAAGAAAATGTCTAGAATTTTGCTGTTTATTTTCTTGGATTTCCAGAAGAATTTCAGAAAAGTTGAAGAATGCTGAAGTTGCACCATAATCATACAGAGTACAACAGAAAATCCAGATAATTGTAGATACTTAACTTGATATCAGTCTCTGAGAAAATAACTAAAAGGCTGATATAGGATTCATTCAACACAAAATAAAAAAGTCTGAGAAAAAGAAAATTGGCTTCCAAATCTACAAGTAATCTTAAAGTTCGAATGAAATGGTTCCTTTGATTAAAATAAAATGTTTAATTTAGTTTTCAATTTTTCACATGTAAACACATTCTTAGATAATTTTGAAGTAAATCTTGATGTGGAATGTTGCTTCAAAACTAAAGACCAAAATATTTCTTTTTTTAAAGAAAAAAAGTCACGCCCATAATTTTCAGCTTATTTTAGATTTTTTTCAGTTGATATTTTCAACTAGAACAGTTCAGTGATATCAACATGAGTTTGCACAAAGTTTCATCCCATCTGAATCTACATTTTTAGCAAAATGTTTGAGCCAAAAAAATGGTCTTGCTCTGATAAGGAATTAAAGGAGGAGAATATAATAATACCAATATAGTTTTATAAAACATAGATTTTTTAAATACTAGTTTCATTTGCTGATGATTTTACAAATTTCATTGATATAAGTTACAATGTAGATGTAATAAAGTTAGCCTGTTGCATAGGCAATGCATAGGAAGACACAGGGCTGTGTGCTGCCTTCCCCTCCCCCTGATACTGGCCACCGCCAAAACCTCCATCAGCTTCTGTGGGTGATTGCCGCTCCCCCACCCCACCCCCCAACTCAGCTGCCAGTGGCTGTGGGCAGTCCCTGCTCACCACCACCAACAGTGTGGATGGCAGCTGCAGGAAGTCCCTGCTTGCTGCCCACTGGTCGCCATGCCCCCCCCCCAACTGGATGCAGGCGGTCCCTGCTCACCACTCACCGCCATGGTGCCCCCCCCAATCACGGGAGGCACCAGTCGTTCATGGCCTGTTGTAAAGCATTTGGTCTAGTACAGCACTATATTCTGTGAAAAAAGGAGAATACAAATACAATAAAGCATAAGTTAAATGGATCAACTGGCCGACAGACCCTAAGAATAGCTGTCAATGAGGAATCGTCATTGTTGCATACACTGGTATAATACAGGGCTGTCCACTAGAAAGCAGTGGCTCTGAATTAGCTTTAAGGGTTTTGGTAGTTAAACAGCTCATCAAGAGTTCCCAGTGTAGCAAAAGGGGCTAATGCAAACCTTGGATGTATGAAGAGAACAAAGGGGAAAAGTGTACAAGTAAGTAGGTAAATTTTCCTCTCTTCATAGATAGATACTGGCACACTGTGTATAATTCAAATATCTACCTTTTTAAAAGGGTGTTCAAAAATTGGAGAGGATACAGACACGAGTCAGAAAAATGACCTGAGGGCTTTTGACTGGAGAACCTTCTTAGTTATCAAAAAACACAATTAAGAGAGGTCTTGGTTATGATTCATAATACCTTTACAAGAGATTAAAAGACTCTTCAATTTAGCAGAGAAAAACACAATAAAAATGAATAGCTGCAAGTTAAATTCAAGTTCGAAATCAGCCCCCACATTCTAACACTGAGGCTGATTAAACAATTTGAACAAACAGACAGGGAAAGTAGTTGATTCTCATGCCATCATAGGATAAGAAGTGATTCTAAGGGTCCTCTAGTCCAAGTTCCGCATAGCTGTAGGATTCACTGTTCCTAAACCATCCCAGACAGATGCCTATCTAGCTTCTTTTTGAAAAGCTCAAATGAAGGAGGACAGGTATAGAAACTATGTTCTTCAATGCTAATAGTCTGGTTATGGGAATTATCTCACTGAGTTTAATATTATTTTCTTTATGTATTATGACTTGCAGTTCATCCTGCCTACCCCACCCACACCTTGCATTTGAATATAGGTATCCAAAACACTTGGGGTGCCTGTACGTGAGTGTGGAGACTGCTCCAACGTGTTGTAATTACAGTGTGTCAGAGCAGACTTAATTAATGGAGTCTGATGGAGTGTGGTAATTACTGCACTCCAGCAGCTTCTTGTGTCTTGTGTATCAGTGTCTCTGTGCTTAAAAATGGTGGTAGGGGTGCTTTAACTAAAGCTGGTTGAATGAGCTTTAGTTCAAGCTCCTCCACTGCCATTTTTAAGTGCAGGGATGCTGATACACAAGAAGCTGTGGCACTTTAATTAGAGTGGCTCTTGGAGACACTCTAATTAAAGTGCTGCCCACTCCATCCCCAGAACACATATAAAAGTGCCTCCAGTTTTTAAACTATCTGTTTGTTTTCCTTTTATGTATATTTTCTATAACTCTACTATGGATTCCTAATAGGGCTGTGCAAAATTTCGCCGCCTGTTTTGTTTCGATGCTGTTTTGAGCCGTTTCGACCTTGAAACAGCAAAGTCTAAATGAAACAGAGAGGCTTGAAACAGGTTCAAAACAAACCAGGGCAGGTCGAAACTTTTCAAAAAGTTTGAAATGTTTCAAATTTCAACTGAAGCTGGGCTTACCTTTAATGGCTTCCCTGCAGGGAAACAGAAAGTAAAGGGGAGGGAGGGGGAGGAAGAGGGAAGTTGGGGGGGTGGGGAGGAAGAACTGCTCTCTTTATGGACATATGTAGCTGGCCAGTGCCTGTCACCCTTCTCTGAGGTCCCTTCCAACCCCAGTGCTCTGGGGGAGGGACAGAAAAACTGCATAAAAGATAGCATTTTTTCAACTGTCTTGCTTTCTGCTTCAGGGTCACTTAGTGAGCTGTCTGTTCTAGCAGCTCTCTGACAGACCACTACGTCTAGGAGCACTGATTTTCTAAAGGATTCCCTGCTTGCTACCCTAGCAAGAGGGATTTCAGAATACCTTCTTCGTCTTGTAGGTGCTTTTATTTTATTATTATACTCATTGATTTATTCTTTTGACTCTTATATTGGATAGGGTTACAATAGAATTTGCTCTATATAGGAATTTACTATATATATTTGTTTTTATACAGTCATTCTTTCCAACACACCAACACTTTTGAGTTTTTCTACACACACGGACATATTTCTATCAGGTTCATAAATCTCATCACTGCAAGTCAGCTTGCTTTGAGTTTTTCTGCACACATGGACATATTTCTATTGAGTTCATAAATCTCGTCACTGAACCACACCTACAGTTTTCAGTTTATATAGGAATGCAAATACATTTATATATTTATTGAAAAGGAAGACATGAAACACATCATGAAGAGTGGTAGAAAGGCAGGTGGCCACACTAGCCAGCCTTCAGGGAGGGGAAGAAGAGGGGGTAGAGGGAGAGCAGGGGGAAGAGAGAGTAAGTTCCCCCTGCACCGAACTGAGACGCAGCTTCTTTCCTCCAGCTAAAAGGGATGAGGCTGCTACAAGCAGCAAGGAGAAAAGGGCCTGTGCCCAAGACTGCATCCTGTCCACATGCAGCAGCCATAACACCCCCCATCCCCACCATGACGACAACTACAACCAGCAGTACCAGCACAGCAGCCTACTCCACCCCTTTTCTCTTCCCATGCCAGAAGAAGAGCTGGCGCTGGATCTGAATCTTAGTGCCCTAGCAAGTGAAATTCTGAGGAAGGAGGGGAAATCAGCTGCGTTTGTGCTTGACACCCCTCAAGTTTCCCTTCGAGCCAGGTCTCCTTCCCCAGAAGGCACTTCAGAGGAGGTTTATGTAGAGGTGGAGGCAAGTGGCTCTGCTGAGTCTGCTCCTCTTGCTGTGCCTCTGCCTGCTGAGGAGGGGGAAAGTGCAGAAGCATCTACAGATGCAGACCCCAGAAGCGAGCAGGTAGTGTGGTCTGGGATCACTTTGAGCTGGCAGATGATCCCACATATGCTATCTGCCTGCACTGCCAAGCCAAAACCAGCTGGGGGAAGGGAACAAAACATATGACCACCACGGGGATATTGATACGTCTCTGCAGACACCACCCACTTGCCCTTGCTCCTCCTCAGTCTGGCACCAGTCGGAGCATGCCCAAAGGGAAGTCTCCCACATGCACCAAAGCTCCTGTCCCCCCAAAATAGAGGCAGGCCACACTGGAACAGTGGGAGAAAGGTGGACGGAAAGTGGGGCACGCTGCAAGACCGAGCAAGCTCACCCAGAGCATTGGGAAGATGCTTGCTGTCGATGGCCAGCCCTTCTCCTTCGTTGAGCAGCCAGGGTTCAGGCGACTTATGGTGCTTGCAGTCCCATCATACCAAGTGCCCGCATGCACCACCTTCAGTAGGAAGGTGGTGCCATCCCTGTATGAAGCATGTGCAGAGTACTTGAGGGACAAGCTATACAAGGCAGATCCACAGGTGGCCTTACACTTCACCTCAGACATCTGAAGCAGCTAGGGTGGAGATCATGCCCACCTCTCCCTTCAGGTGCAGGAATGGCTCACTGGGCAGGGCAAGCTCACCCACGGCTCCATGGTCACCGACAATGGGGCCAATATAGTCAAGACGGTCCATGATGCCAACTTTGTTGGCATTTGCTGTGTGGCACAAAAGTTGCACCTTGTTGTCAGGGACACTTTGGAGAGGGATAGGGCTGTCAGTGATGGTGCCAGCACCACCAGCAAGCTCATTTCCAAATGCAGGAAGGTGGCAGGCTATTTCTACTGGAGTATCAAGTGGGGCAAGATGCTGCAGGACAAACAAACAGAGCTGAACGTCCTGCAGCACAAAATCATGCAGGATGTGGAGGCTCGGTGGAATTCCACATACCCAACGCTCGAGAGGCTGGTGGAGCAACAGAAAGCCATCCGTGAGATGGCCCTCCTCGCAGAGATCAGGATCATCAGCCCCTTGAATAAAGCTGAGTGGGATACCATCTCTCAGATCTTGGTGGTCCTCAAGCCCTTCCTCGAGGCCACCGAGAGTCTCACTGCTGCTTATGCCCTCCTTAGCCAGATGATCCCCCTAGTGAGGGAACTTCAGAGCCAAATGAAGAGGTTCCAGAGGATCAGTGTTCCTGGCTGGGGCAGGCCACTGTCACCAGACGTGCAGGCACTGGTAAGGTGGCTGAAGTAGGGCATCAGGAAACGGCTTGATCCCTTGCAGTTCAGTACAGTCCATGTGCTGGCCGCCATGTGTGACCCAAGGGTGAAGGGCACCATATGTGGCAGCCAAACACTGAATCAGTGGACCGAGGTGCTGGTGAAGAAAGTCAGGGAGGCAGAATTGCAGAGACAGGGGGACGTGGAACAGGGGGATCCACTGTCTCATGCTAGCATGCCATCCATGAGCCAGTCTTGTCCTCCACCACAGGCGCTGCTAAGGGCATGGCTTCTATGGTAGGGTCCAGAGCCACC
>NW_017728906.1:154002678-154010107 GCF_001723895.1 Crocodylus porosus | reverse complement strand
GGAAGTTAGATGAGCACCTTGCCGGGGTCATCTGACCCCGGTGCTCTTTCCTGCCAAGGCAGGGGGTCAGACTAGATGATCTACCTAGGTCCCTTCCGACTACTATGAAACTATGAAACTATCACTGGTGGCACCCCACAGCACCTGCTTGGATGTTGGTTTGGTGGAGTAGATGGTGATCCTACAGGAGAACTTCCCACTGCTCGAGTTCCCCAAGCTCCAGGTGCAGATGGACTGAATGCCACCCACCTCACTCCGTCCACACCTTTTTCCTTTTTGAGTTTTTAAAAAAACAGTTAATGCCCCACTCTCAGCTTGAGGGGGCACTAACTGCATCGCCAGCCACCAGGGAAGAACATGTCCCTGCTGAGCTCGTTCCCCTGCCAGGATGAACTTGGAGGTATGGGATGCAGCTATGGGGAAGAAGGAGGCCTCAGGTCCTGGGCATGACCACTAAAACTCTACTAAGTGAAAAGTGTCATAGCTTTTCAAAATGGAATGTTGCAGACCATTGATTTTGAATATGAGCTAGTTCCTCTGGGTATTTGGGTAAATTGGAATTAACATATTTATTTAATTTAGAAAAGTCACTTCTGTCCAAAGTTGTTTCATTTATATGGGCATTCAGTGAGCATATTGTGTGTGTATAAACAAACATGCATTTCTTTATATACATACATGTACATATACCATATTTACCTAAATACAAGACAAGGTTTTCATCTGTCAATCAGCATGGGGAAAAAGCTTCTCATCTTATAATTGCATACAAGGAAATCTCACTAAATACATTGTCTTTCATTTAACTGCTGCCAAAACCAACATGTACTTAACAATGGGAACCAACTAGGAATCTGATTAAATGAAGCCAAATGAGCATGACTATAAAACACATGGGACATATTGGGTGAAAATGCTGATGGGAGCTTTTTTGTGTGAGAACCTTAAAAAAATTAGCAGTTTTTCCCCTAAGAGAAAACGAGCACTGGGTGTGGAGGTACTACAATACCAGGCCAGCATTTAGAGAGGTTGGAGCAAGCTCTGACATCCTCCCCTGGTGCCAAAAATGCTGATGGGAATTTTTAAAATTATTATTATTTACAAAAGTTAATTAAAAACACTTACGGCCCTCGACTTACAAAGCTTCACATGTTGATCATCTTTGTTTCACCAAGGCTTCAATATTGCAAAAACAACTACATATCAAAAACATACAACAGCATATGCTAAACTCTTAAACAATGTACATCAACTTCCCACAAAAACCCTTACAGAACTCTTTTTCTTCTTACAGAAACCCATGAAAAACTATTACCTAAATAACCACCTCCCATTAATCCTCTCTGTTGGTTTAGTAAAACAAGTGTGTTCAGTCCCCTCCACTTCCTCTCTGCCTCTCCAATCTCTTCCTTGTTCTGATTGATGTGGTATTTCAGTTCATGGAGCCCCAGCCTCAGGCACTCTCAGTGAAAACCAACCCCTTAAACACCCAGAGGTTTCTTGCTTTCCATAAACTAGTTTTAAAACATGCCAATAAAGTCCTTAATAATGTTTCCTCCAGTCCCTTTGGGATGAGTCCATATAGTAGCATCTCCCACACTAACAATAGGTTTATTTTGGTGACACTCAAAAAGCGGCAGACAGTTTTGCATATGTACACTCCCAAAACATATCCCACCATTTCTTATTCCCCGCACCTCTCCCTTGGGCACCTTGATGAGCTTGTCTGTGTTACACCTCTCTCACTAGCAAGTTATTTCTTACAGCCATCCATGCTAGATCAGCGTGCTTGCCTCTTAGTTGTTTACCTACCACTGCTCCTCCCACCTTCTCCACTTGCCCTTCTGTGAAGTTTCCCACTGGTGCCATCCTGTCTCTCTCCCTTGCCACTTTAATCAATTTCTTATGATCCTTCAGGATCTCCAGCTCTACCTTCTCCATTTCCTCAAAATTGTGGCTGTGTGAAATTGGGTGATATATGCTGCTTTCCCCACTCTCTCTATTACCACCTTGTGTATCATTCTAATATTATAAAAGTCTTAATCTGTCTGTCTGTCTGTCTATAACACTTCATTCACACCCTGATTGGTTGACTGAAATAACCAATCAGAGTGCAAATACAGCATTGGGACAGGCCGTGGCGGCATGACAGAGCACTACCATGATGGTGGGGACACAAGGGACAGAGGAGGGGGGCGAGGCCACCCTGAAGGCAGTGATGATGGAGCAGAGAGTGGGGGGGATGAGGCCACCAGAGATGGCCTTGCCCTCCTCCCCCTGCTCCTTGGAGGTGGCAGCAGTGACGCAGGGGGGGAAAGGGGTCAGGATGCCATGGGGGGAGTTGAGGCCACTGGTGCTGTCCACAGCTCACCCCTCCCCCCTTCCGTTGTCACTGCCTGCAGGGCCAACACATCCTGACACAGCTGTGGTGTGGGGAGGAGCAGGCCTGATACGGGGAGGGAAGGAGCAGGCGTACCACTGCGGTGCGGGGAAAAGAGTGGGCCTAGGCCGATGTGGCGGCAGTGGGGGGAGAGGACATCTAGTGATGACTAAATTCCACGCTTATGACTACTGTCTTCCTTATCTCTATTTCTTTTGATACAAGCACCAAGTCAGTTCTTGATTGTCTCTTTCCACTGAGGTTACTTCTAGTGTAATCTTCCTCCTCTGCCCACACCTCTCTTAGTGACTCTTCTTTTATTATATTTGCTCACAAGCTGGATGAACTGCCTAAAATTCCACCTCCTCCTTCACCTATTCTGTCACTAGCCTCTATTATGCAATTGAAGTCTCCCTCCAACTATGTAAATGTTGCTTTTTAAGCATAACCTTCTTCCCTTCTGCCAATCGCCAAGAAGACTGGCGACCTGCAGTGGCGGTTGCTGCACGGCATCCTAGCCACTGGCACGTTTGCATCCCACTTGGACCCAGCCGCCTTAACGGCCTGTCCCTTCTGCCCAGGGGGTGTTGAGGAGACCGTCTTTCATGCTTTCCTGGACTGCCCCCGCCTGCAGCCGCTCTTTGTCACCCTCGGGCCGCTGCTGCAGGCTCTGAGCAGGAGCTTTTCGGAGACCACCTACGTGTGCTCCTACCTGTACTGGGCGGCTGAGAAGGGCCCCGTTTGCCTGGCCAATTTTGTACTGGGTCAGGCCAAGTTGGCCATCCTCAAGAGCCACCGAAACCGGCTTGCCGGGACCAGCTCAGATGATGCCCTGTGGCTTTTCTGCCCCCTGGTGCAGGTGCGCCTCTCGCTGGAGTTTGAGCATGCTGTGCCTTTGAGATGCGCTGGGCCCTTGAGGGAGCGCTGTGCCAGGTGGAGGACAGCTGTCTCAAATACGCGCTCTGATGTCATGACTGGCCTGGGCGACCGGGCTGGCTCGGTATCAAACTGCGACTTCCAGCTCGTGCCGCGTCCTGGGCCCTCACCAGGCTGCTTTTTTGCTCTCTTTTGTGTGGGAAGATGAAGGTTTTGTTACGTGTATGATGGGATGGAGCAGGGTCTGAATTGTTTATGTATATAGTTATGACCGTGTGGCCGGCACGCCGACTGCATAATTAGCATGTAAGACACGACGTGAAATGCAGTGAAGGTGTCTGTCACAGTGCGATGTGCTGGTTGGTCTGGTTTGGTTTGGTTTGGTAGTGAGTTGTCTGTGTTTTCGCTTTGTAAGCGGCCACCATTGTTGTATACCTGAACCCCTGAATAAAGTAATTAAAAAGTCAAAGTCCTCCCTTCCTACTCTGGTGGTGTATATATATTGAAAATTTCTTATTCACTTCCTTAACTAATAGTATCTTTGGCTGCAGTCTGATGATATCTTCCACCTACTTTGCCTTCAGCTCTGGATTCTTGAACAGTATTATCACTCCAGCTGCTTTGTTTTCATTTGTTTCTAACCATCAAGATGGTCCCCATCTCTACCTTTCCTCAAAAATCCCTTTCCCCGGTATACCACATTCTTCTAACCAGATTATGTCTGCCTTTACTGGTTTCAACAGTGATTTGATCTGTTCCCATCTTTTCCTTGTTACACTCCTGACTTTAATAGATGCTAAAATCAGTGCCATTGCACTAATTTTAACATGAGTTCTGTTGTCCCTTTTAAGGTTCACCAGCATTGCTGCTCACTGTGGTTGACTCCTCCGCATTCCCCGCTCTCATGTCTGTTGCTTTTGCAAGCTGCATGACTACATTTGCATTTAGGAAGGCTTCCATTTTCCCAACTCCCCTTTGCTTCCTGCCTCCCACTCTCCACTCCAGGCTGGAGCCCCGTATTAATGGTGGGAAGTTACTCCCTGGCTCTGAGTCCCTTATTTTCAGGTTTTTTTCCTTATTTTTCTTCCTTTTACATCCCTGTGTTTTCTTCCTTTTACATCCCTGATTCCTGGGCTCTTTTACTTGTTCCACATCAATTTCTTCTACTTGCTGGGTTTCTTCTTTCTCTCCCTTCCCCACTTCCATGTCTTGGCTCTCTGCTGCTACTCCCTTCCCTTTTTCTTCTCCTATTTCTTCTTCTGCTGCCTCAGTTACAGCTACCACACTCTCCTCTTTCTCCTTTCTTCTCTTTTGCAGGGTATCATCCACCATTTCTACCTCACTCTCACCCTTCTCTTCTACACCACTGTCCCTTTCTGATTCAAGCTGTTCCTCAGAGGGTCTAACCTTACTTGCATAGGCTTCAGGACACCTGCAATATAAATGTCCCCCTTTCCCTGCTTCCTCCCACCCACTGCTCATGCATTTTAGGAACTCCTGGCACTCTGCAGCTATATGCCCCTTCCCTTCACATCTTTAGCACACCATGAGGGAAAAGTGTGCAGACAGGTGTCTTTCCTTGCCACATTTGCTGCACCGTTTAGGTTGCCTATGTTATATTATGTTAGGTTGCCCAGCTCTGCCACAGATGGGAAGTGCTTCACCCCACCTGGATGCCACTCATTTGCTTGTAACACTATCTGTGCCCTCCATGACCCCATTCAAATACCATATTTGTCCCTCACTTTCTCCATGCTCATTACTCTTTGAACATGCAATTCCAACCATGTTTCTATGTCTTCTTCCATTAATAAATCCATATACATTCATACTGTAATCACTTGTTCTCTTGTCTTTGCCCCAGCCATTAACCTTATCCTTATTAATACCTCCCTCCCACATTCCTTTGTATATTTCTTTCAAAAATGTTCATACCCATCTTCATTCTAGTAAGTGATTTGCCAAGATGTTATGTTTGGAAAAGCAGTTAAGTGCGTCAGGTGCTCTGGCTGCACCTCCAGTATCTTATATAGTATGTTTTCAAAAAAATCATGTCTGTTTAATACTGATCCCCTCTTCATTCTTTTACTAATACTGCCTCTATCCACAGTCTCTGATCCTCCCTGTGATCTCTCATTGCATTTTCCATGTCTTCTTGCTGTGCCACTCCCAGTGGGCTGGCATACTATTACATTCCTGCTGTCCTCTGTCTCTTGCCTGACGTACTTTCTCATGCTGCTCCCACTGTATCCCACTGTCATCCCCTCTCCCCTCCTCTGGGATCATCACTATGGTCACTTCCTTCTCTGCCATCACTGCTGCCATAGTTATTCTTCTGCTGTTGCTCCTGCTGTGACTTTCTTTTGTGCCCACTTCTCCACCTTTGTCCACTCTGCATCTGTCTCCAGACCTTCATTTCTGTTCTTCAAATCTTTTTCCACCTCATGCTTACTTGCCACCACTGTCATTGTTTTGAGCTTCAGGTCTCTCTTCCTCCACTCCTTACACACTGATGTTCTGTTGTTCCCTTTCTTTACCTTTAAGACATTGATCAGGCTTTCAGTGCTGATGGGAACCTTTTCTTTTTCATTATAAAACAATTAAAAGAAACCACATTAGAACAAAAAGATAAGGGGACAGCAGCCATTCCTGTCTTATCCCTGTTTGTATGGGCAATGCTTTGTTCAAGTAACCATTTACCAGTGCTCAACTTCCTGCTTCCATGTATAATTACTATGACCCATCCAATCATTTTCGCCAGAAACCCTATCCTCTGCAAGACTTCAAACATGAACTCATGTTCAACTCTATCATAAGCTATTTCCAAGTCTAGATTGATTATTGTCATATTTATTTTCCTCTCTTATACATCCAATTTTCCTCTCTTGTACATCTCTTATTAAACATAGGGTCTGGGATATCTTTCTCTCAGGAACAGCACACATTTGTTCTTGTATTACATCTGCTAAACAGTCACACATTCTTTTGGCCAGTACTTTTGCCATCAATTTATAGTCTATGTTTAGAAGGGATATTGTCCTTCAATTGCCTAACACATCTTTTCCTTTCTTGAATATCAAAATTACCACACCTTCTGCAAAATCCTTTCCTATCTCCCCACCATCCATTATTTTCCTGTATGTCTCTATTATATTTGTCCCCAGCCATTGCAAAACATTTTCAAAGAATTCCACTGGAAGTCCATCTTCTCTTGAAGATTTCCCTCTTTTGCAAGCTTTTAAACAGTACTCCACATCTTTCATACTTGACTTCTCCAATTTTTGTGTCTTTCCATTCTCTATTCTCTCTTTATCCCCTCAAGAACTACCTTCATTTTTCTTTCGTAGATTCTTCTTTCGTACAGCTCTTTATAAAGCTCTGATGCCATGTGTGTGTGCACACATGGCAGCATGGCAGATATAGCCTAAACATACATTAGCGAGTAGTTTGTAATCTAAAAATCTCCCTAACCAAATACTTTGATATAGAGCATACCACTGTGATCTGTGAGAAAGTAATCAGAGTTTTCAAGAGCTGGCAAAAGTATATCATCACACAGTTAGCATCTGACAAAGCAAGTTGTTGCTTATGAAAACTTATTCCTATCTGAACTATATTTAAGGCTGACTAATCTAACTAGTTAAGATAGGTGTAAGTTTTCATAAGCAACAACTAATGTAACAGACTAATACAGCTCTAGACCCTTAGCATATTAGTAAAGCATCTAATTTAATTTTCTGATACAATTGACTAAGGAATAATGAGTTAAAAGGACTTACTTGGAGCCAATATCAAGATTGGAGAAGTGATTCTTAATTTTTAACTTTTTTGTCTATTGGCATGAGAACAGTGATTAGGGCTGTGCGAAGCTTCAGGTGCTGATTCGATTCGGAGGAGATTCGGCCGGATTCAATGGCCAAATCTTTGAATCCGAATCGAATCAGGGGACCAATTAAAAGGTCTGAATCAATGCGAAGCTTTCGAAATCTATTCCAAAGATTTGGAGAGCTTTGGTGATTTGGGCAGTCCCTGCCTGCTTCAGCAGGGAGCTGCAGCTGGACTTGGAACTGGTAAGTAGGGGGCATGGGAGGTGGGGGCAGGAAGAGGAGGGTGGGAACCATGGGGGGACCCCTGCCAGGCCCCATACCCTGCCTTCTCCTCCAGCTCCTCCCC
>NW_017728906.1:153994501-154002578 GCF_001723895.1 Crocodylus porosus | reverse complement strand
ACCTCGTCATCCCATGGGGCGCTCTGGTGAACAGATGTTCCCCCAGATCCTGGTGGTCACCCCTGATAAACTTGTAGGTGGCCATCAGAGCACTTCCTGAGTGTGTGCTCTAACCACTAGACTATTATATAAAAAAGTAGGGGCCTTCTTCAAGGACCTGGATTTTATAGGCTCCTGTCACACATGTTCTAAGAACACACACCAAATCAAGCTTCTTAGGGGAATAAGATGAAAGAATAACTGATCTCTAGATTCTGATCAGATTTATGCCTGACCTAACTGCTGAGCTGTACAGCCCTGTCAAGGAAACAGTTCTGCGTATGCACTGAGAGAGATGCAACTGCAGTTACTGGGGACTATAAAGTCCAAAAATGACATACCTATGGAGTTTGAGTGACTGCTGCAGTAGGTGGTAACTGAGTGGGGAATTTTAGGACAAGTTTGTAGTCAAGTGCCTAAATTCAGCCAAAGTTCCATTTAGATCTGTAAGTTCTTTATTCAGCCCAGCCCTTCATAGCCATTAATGAGTTCTTTTCCTCACTCATGCAGTAGTACATCTGGTGATATGACTAACATCAGTCACATGTGTTTGTTCTCAACACTGTTGCCCTGTTGGAGAGAAACAAGAGCAGTATAGGATCCTCTGTTAGTAGGGTTTATATTTTTCACATACTTTTTATAGTGCATTTGTGTTGGGAAAGGAAAGTTAGCCCCCCCGCCCGTCTTGCCCTTGGAGCAAAATAAGGTGAGATTGGTTATATGCTTATTTCCTGAAGGAATTCATTTCCCAATTTCAGACTGGCCACCAGGAAGTTCAGGGCCTGGACCCTGAGTGCCTTAAAAATCATGGCTTTCAACGTCCTGGATGTTATTTGGAAGTGAATGTAGAAAACAGAGGACAGGTTTGATATGGTTATGGTAGCCTTGAGCGTTTGTATATGGCATAGGGGTTTAATTCTCCTCAAATTGAAGCGGTGTTTTTTTAAACCCCTGTGTCGTGTACACCCATGTTGGTACTCAATCCTTACCTGCCTCTCCAGCGGTAGGGAGAGGAGAGCGAACTGCTGGTGAGCAGAGCGGTCCCAGAGCTGTGTGGTGGGGGTGGTGCTTCTCTCCGTGGCAGCGGCAGCCCACACTGGTGGCACCTGCCCACAGGCACCCAGTTTGGGCAGTCCTGGGGGGCACCGCAGCTGTGGAGGGAAGCAATGGGCCCCCATGCAGCGCAAGCAGGCAGGCAGGCTTGTGGGGGGGAAGATCAGGCTTGCAGCTTTTCTTTTTTTCCTTCTGTGGAGCCTGCCTTCCTGGCTGTTGCCAGGCTGCCCGAACAGGCTGCCTGCGCAGCCCCTCAGCCACACGAAGCCTGGTACTTCCCTCCATAGCTGTAATGCTGGAAACTAAACCTTCTTGGAGGTGTTTTACTTTGCAGCGCCTGGAAGTCATTTGCTGTGTCCCAAAGTCATTTACGGTGCATTATGCCACCAAATGTGCTACAACGGCTGCAACTAACACGCAATATGCCACACAATGTTCAAGCAGCAATGCCATTAAAGCAGTGTGAAAGGCATTTGACCCAGTTTAAACCTGCTAAAAAGTGTCATCTACAAACAGCTCTTGACATCCAGGTGATTCACTTCGCATCCAGGCATATCACATAAACCAGCTGAGACCCAATAAGTATATCAAAGTGTTACTCACAGATGCAACTATGTGCAATCTTAAAGTTAATGGAGAGTCTGCCCTGCTAAATTACAACCTGAGCTGGTCAACTGTGGCCTTAGGAAATTGAAAAAAATACTTTATTAAAAAGTGGTAGACACTATGGATAGGGGTCTAATGAACTCAAGGAGGTAGCTGGATGATTTTGTGGGAAGATCCGAGGGCCAGCCACCATTTTTGTGGGCTGAGCATGGCTGATCCTCCTTCTCTCCCCATGACTCTGATTGGCTGAAGGGCCCAGCAGTCTTGCCTCTCCCCAGAGATTGCCAGATGGCCCAAAACCGCAGATTAATTGCTTAACAATGTTTCCCTTAATGGCTTCCACAGGCTTAATTAAGGGATTAAGCCCATGGAAGCCATTAACTGATGCATTGTTAAGCAATCTAAGCATTTAATTAAACTCTAAACTGAAATATCTTATTAAAGTTAAACACAACATAAATTGTAACTAATACCAACTATGTACACTTTATTAAAGGACGTTGTAAAAAGGAGTTTACTGAAACTGACTGTTAACCTTGAGTCAGGCAATTCATTCTAGCCATTAAATGCTAGCATGTTGTATCCAGCTGCAGTTGCTACAGACATTCTCTGCCTCTGTGGGTGAACACTTGTCCATACACTGAGACGGTCCACTGAGTTCATTGGAATGGTGAGGCAGGATTTTGCCAGGGCACAGAGATGTAGAAACTGGTCACAGAGTCCCAGAGCAGAGGTATCCAGCACTCTTTGACAAAGTTTATATAAGCAGCACATTTGTTGTCATGCTCGGTTTGCCATCCAGATGTTGCTTTCAGTGGTTGAGGGCCCAAACTCAGAACAGACACCTGGTTGGGGTCCAAAGTGTGAACATAACTAAGGAAGGTTTTAGTTGGTTGTCTGAACCATAGTGGCAGTGACAGGTCGTACTGTATTACAGGTTCAGCTTCACAGCTATTGCCTGAAACAGGTCCTGTGTCTGCTGGTTTTCATGAGGACAGCTTGACAGTTCTTACAATGCCTTCTCTTTGACCCAGCTTATCAAATCTATCAGCTTGTTGTATGCATGGTGGATCACAGCCTGCTGACCTTCAAACTTGAATATCACCTTCCCTTAAGAGATTGCAAAGTTTAAGCATGCACTGAGTGCTGGGTACGATTTCCACCTCCTTGCTCACAAACTGCATATGCTTGGTGGTAACAGACCTTGTTGAATCATGAATTCTACCTTGTGAGCACAGGCTCTGGTGGCAGCAACACAGTGCCATGTGAGTCCCCACTTTAACTGGTGATGAACTCCCTTACTGGACCGAATGGACTGGACAGTACAGTACTTGAAGGCTTATTGAAGGAAGACATCAGGCTAGCTACATCGGGGAACTGTGTGTGCTGGATGTCACTTACTAAAGACAGAATGTGTGCATTGCAGGTGATATTATCTGCATTGGGCTGCATTTCTTGGAGCACATCAGAGACAGCTTTGCACATGTATATGGCATTGTTGGACAGGAATGCTGAGATCTTGTTAAATGTTAGCCATTGGTAACAATTGACTTCACGGTGGCCTGAGACATGGTAGAAAAATTGACAGACGTGAGGTAGACTGGCTGTTCGAAATACAGTGAGTTCCTGGTCTGTCCAGCTCCTCGGTACAAATAAAATGGGCAGCAGATAGTTATCCTGAGGGTCAGTGGCTTCATTGAACACATTGGAGAAAGATTCGTACTCTGACAATGCAGACTTCATGGATTGTGCATGTGAGGCAAAAACTGCCAGTGTTTTGGTTCAGGTAGTCCCTTAACTTTGAGTGATCAAGTTTCTCCAGTGGTATGTATGCTGCTGCAAAAGCCTCCAAAAGGGAAAATGCCACCTCTCACCTCCCAAGAGGCTTCCTGTGGTCCTTTTTAAAGAGTAAGGACACAGTCGCTTGTTTCTTGCTCTGACCTTCAGCCTTTGCAACAGCCTTTCACTTCATATGTTCCTCGGACTAAGTGTTGATCTATATTGGTTTTCCTTCACACATCCAGAGTCGTATTGTAGGCGGTACACAGTCTACCTCCATTTGCATGCAAGATCCCTGCAGGATACTGTCCTACATAGTCCAGCACTGGAACATGTTTGTACATCTTGGAGGATTTCTTCTCAGTGGTGATGCTGAAGAATCCTTCTGAGGCTGCAGCATGCTGTACCAGCAGGTCTGCAGCTGTTTTAAAAGGCAGCACCAAACCCTCCCACTTCCCTGGCTGGCCCTGGACTGAGTCTACATCATGGGCTCAGCTTCTGATTTGTGTCTTGGCCCTGTCTCCTCCCTCCCCCTCCACCCCCTGCTCTGTCCCCGCAACAAATCTCTTGGTGCTTCAGGATTGCAGGACTGCAACAAACCTCCCTTTTCTCTGCTTTCAGCTTGGGATTTTTATTTGTTTTGTTTTGTTTTGTTTTGATTTTAGGGAGCCCACCAAAATCATGGAGCCAACTGTTTTTCATAGAGCCTGCCATTTTTGGGGAGCCCACCCAAATATGCAGTTTCTGTGAAAATCGTACAATTGCAAATTCGGTAGTTCCTTATCGCCAATGGAATATTCAAACTGGGTACATCTACATGAGACACTGTACTGCACATTAATCTAACTCACAGTAAGGTGTCACCATCTACATGTGCTCAGCAATAACTGCACAGTATATTAGTCTAATGTGCTATTTTATAGTATTTGTAGATACAGATACTAAAAAATGACACATTAACTAATGTGCTGTACCACACATCTGGACACTGAATGGAAGCAAATTGCGCCCAGTCAGCCTAGACAGCAGGGGCCCACAGGGAATTGGGGGAGCTGCCCTAGCTGCTGGGAAGCTGCCTCCCAGCCCTGTGGAGATGGGGACCATTCCAATCTCAACAGATCTGGGAGGCAGCTGCCCACCCAGCCAAGAAAGAAGCTGAGAGGTAGCTGCCCACCCAGCTTTTCCCCTCTCCCCTGTTTGGGGCCAGCCCGATCTCCCCCCAGGCTGGAATGGAGGTGCCCATCCATCCAGGTCAGTTCCTCCCTGCCCTCCAGAGCTTGGGGCTAAGCCTCTGGCACCCAGGGATCCTAGCTGATCAGGGGAAGCTTCCCCTGACTGTTGCAAGGGGACATACCAGGGCAGGAGCAGCCCGGGACTGGGCTGCTCCTGCTGGGCTCAATTTGCTTCCAATGGGGGCGCACATATAGACATACCCTGGGAAGCACTTTAATTAGCACAAACTGCACATGTTGATGCACCCACAGAGTTTTGTGTCAATGACTGTTAGGTGTTATAGCATTCCTGACTGTGGCTAGTTAATTCACATTTCTTCCATCTATTGTTCTCGTTCAAGACACTGAAGTAACAAAGATGAAGGGGCTAAAGAAAGAGCCTTGATTCAAAGAAACAAAGAACTACTTAATTTGTGTCAGGTCCTCATTGGCCGTGACTCAGAGCAGCACCTAAACTCTTCTGTAAGTTTCCACAAGGGCCTGAATCGTTGGGCAGGCTCAAAGCAAATTGATTTCCATACAAAATATAGTGGTCACTTTCACTTGAAAATACAGCTAACAGAGAGGCCTGATTCTATAGCCTTGTGGTGAGAGGTTCTCACCTAAGTAGCCTCAAGTCTGGTTTCTGTTCCCAAGACTATTTATTTATTGCACATCAAACAATAATTGGATAAAAAATAAAAACAAATCTACCCATTATCCTCATTTCTGTCATTTCTCTCAAGCAAGACACCAGTTTCTTATGGATGACAGGGATGAATGCTGCAGAAAAACCAGGAGAATGAGAATGGATCTTTTCCCTCTATTTGTTTACAGGAGGAGCTCATCTATTAGTACTATTTGGATGGTGTAAGTTCTGCATCCTAGCCTGAATCCAAATTGTGCAGGACATAAGACATTGGTTTTCAGCCTTTGTTAAATTAAAGCCCTCCCCGCTCCATAATTTTTCCAAATTTAGAGCAACACAGTTGAGAACCACTGCTGTATTGGCTCAGCTTCTTTCAGTGTTTCTCAACTAGGGTATTACTATGGCCACAGCCAAGTGCTGCCTTGTACATTTTATACAGAGCCAGATCAGACTGCAGCTATGGAAGGAGAGGGTGCTCTGGCCTGCATTAGGGTTATCTGATAAATCTAGTGCTCTATGTCTCAGCCTTTCCTGGCCTGATCCTGCATGCCCCTCCTAGAAACAGAGGCATGTGAAGCAGTTCCACCTAGCAGCAGACCCGCATCCTGGAAGTTTCTTTGTGTTTTCCCAGCTGCTACTGTCAGGAAGGGATGTAGCAGGAAAATATACACCTGGCTATGTTAGATTTATCAGATAAACTCAGTGCAGGTGGGGGCACCTACTCCTGCCACAGCTGCTTCCCAGTTTGGCTTTGCAGGAGGTGTGTGGGCCGGTTTCACTCGGCAGTGGGTGCCGTCGCTATAGTACCCCACTTTATTTGAGAATCACTGATATAGGATTTTAGCTTCAATGAGTTGGTCTTTTGACTAACTGCTTCATGAGCTTGCTCAGCAATAAGTTTAATGCAGAGAGGAAGTTGATGAACACTGGTTTATGTGTTTCCCCATCTCAACACAACTGTATAGGAGAAAAAAACCTGTAGAAAAACCAGTCCTGTCCTGCAAGGTAAGTGCTTCTCTGAGGTGCTTTTTTGACCCAAACTGAAAACAAGGGTTCTGTTTCATGAAATATTTTGTGAAAAACTTTCTATATTTGGTTTCAGTGTGATGCAAAGTAAAAACAAGTTCCTTCAAAGAATGCAGAAGACCTCAGTCTGAGTTTCTGGTCTGCTTCATTCAAACCAGGGGCTGGAAATTAGGTCTCCCACATCCCAGACAAGTTCTTTAACTAACAGGGTATTCTCAGGTAAATGTATCTTTCTGATTTTGACCAGAAATCACATCTAGGTTCCATGAAATTGTCACAAAAATGTTTAATTGAAACAGATACATTGCCATGAAATGTTTTCTTTTAACAAACAGTTTTATTCTCTTAGAAGCTGCTGACTAGCTCCAGTGTCGAGCATCCTCAGGTCTCATTGGTGCCAGTGGAAGCAGAAGATCCTTAGCACTCCTTAGAAGTGTTCTTCATCATTGCATTCTATGACTAGGGACAGCCATTATGCATAAACCGTTTTAAGTGATCAGAAACTAGTTTAAACCTGTAACAGAACAGATGCTCAGTTCACATAACCCAGTTTGAAAATAGCTGAAACTGGTTTGCGATAAACCTGGTTGAATGTAGTATCAGACTTAACTGATTTGGATCAAACTGGTTTATGCAATGTCTGTCCCAGACCTCTTGCTGGTTTAAGTTAAACCAGAGACCCCCAGCATCCCAGCATGCTCTCTGGGCTGGGCAGGGCTCTTTGCTCCACAGCAGAGCTGGCCGCAACTCCCTGGTCCCTGGCTGCAGCTCTGGCAGAGACTTGCAGGCTGCTCCCCCCACTCTCCTCCCTGCTAAGCAGGAATTCCCCCCTCCCCTCTGCCTTGTTGAAAGTTATCTGTGAAAGTTATCTGTATCTCCGGTCCCTGCTGCGACAAAGGCAGAATCAACAGGTACTTGGTAATGTCCCTCTGTTGTTTTCTTAACAGGGTGATAAACACTGGGTTAGGTGTGATAAACACTGTTATCAATTCCCTGCTGAAATAATCATAGTGTCCTGCCGGGGCCTGGCCACACGGTCCTCAGCACAGCACTGTGAAGTGAAGGGAGGGCTGCTTTAGCACCACCTGGCTTCTAGCTTGAGCCACTGTAGGCATGTACCTGCATTTCTGGAATGAAAAGGAAATGTCTATTCACCTCCAAATTGGTTCAAGCATTGCAGGTTAGATTAACCTTCAAAGATTGAATCAATTCAGGCTCAGGCTTTTTGAATGTCTGTCCCTAGCCTATATGTATACAAAGTCGAAATTAAACTACAAAATTTGGAGACACAAATCCAGTTTTGACTTTGAACTCTACAAAGCTTATGGTTGCTTGTATCTGGGTTTTGGGGTCTGGGAACAGGAGTCACTAATCTTCCACCATTAATTGTCTTCTCCTTGAACTAAAAAAATGAAGAAAACAACAACCAAAATCTGTATAACCCTGTAACCCACTTGATTACCTATCTACATTACTAAAGAAGAGTTAGTTTTTCTGCAGAATTCCAGGTCTGGACATGTGCAGGCTAACAGCATTGCAAATTCCTGTTTTACAATCACATCTAGAAAGAAATGTTTTCCATTCGCTACCTCCCTCCCACTTGCCCAGCCTGGCATGAAGGGTCTTATTCAGTTTTGCCTGAAAGATGGAGGTTTAGTGGGATAATAGGAGTTTCACAGCCTAAAAGAAAGATAGAAAGCAGTGGAAGGAGAAA
>NW_017728906.1:153963676-153994401 GCF_001723895.1 Crocodylus porosus | reverse complement strand
GAGGGAGGAAGGGGGGAGTCCTGGCACAAATATTTAAGCTTTCAGACTGTTGCAAAACTGTCCTTATGGGAATAAAAGCCTTGCTGGATAAAAATAAGCCACTGGGACAATTATTTCTGAGGCCTATAAAATTAACACATTCAAACATGATTAACGAAGAATTATGAACAGTTAAGATAGAGGGAATCTAGGCACTGGCATATATGTGGGCACAGGGCAGTTGGCCTGGCCCCATGGCTGAGCCAGGATGCTGGCCAATTTTTTTTTTTAATTCTTGGAAGAAAAGAAGAAAGGTTAAGCTGACTGGAGAAAGCAAAGCTACCAGAGCCTTTTGTGGCCTATAAGGCTGAGTACAGACTGTCATTGTCAAACTGTGTAACACAGTCTACTTTTGTTGTTTACTTCTAGCAGTGAGTAGAAGGAACTGCTCTGAATTATGTTCAGTGTCAGAGAGCCAGAAGAAGGGTTGTCATATGAGGAGAATCTGCTTTCCCCCTAAACTTTCACTTTTGATTTTCTGCTCAGCTGAAAACAGGGGATTCATCTTTTTTTTCCATGTATAGATTCAGGGTGGGTCAACTCCTTAGCTAGTGTTTATCCACATGGTTTCATTATAGTTAAAGGAGTTATGATGATTTACACTGGTTAAGGATATGGCCCTTGCTGTGCAGAATCATGGAACTTTTTTTTCTTGGTAAAAATCAAACCACGGGCTTCATGGAATCAGTCATTGAGTACGTGAATGTTTTGCAGAAATACAACTTACCAGTGACCCACAGAGTCTTTTAAAATAAAGAAATGCTATTGGACCTCCATAGTCTGAAAAGAACAGTTGAAACCCATGTCTCAGACAGCTGTTAAACCTGTGTTTGAATTCTGAAAACCCTATAGAGAAAAAGGGTTAAGGGGAGACCATATAAGAAGTAAAAGAAATAAATTGAATGCACATGTGCAATCATTATTCATGCTAACATTCCCTGTATTACTTCATAACACAGCTGTATACACAAAAAAAAAACCAGTCCAGTTTGGTTTCTTCCTATTTGAGTCTTATTAATTTCTGTTTAATAGAACACAAATGTTTGTGTTCTTCATATTGACGAATGCAGGCTAGTAGCGTATTTGTTAAGTATTAGCTAGCATGGCTGTGACCATCTAATACAAATGTCTCTAGGCCTTTCATGGCTCCTGACAGGACATCTTTTGAGCATGACAGTTGCCATGGTCACCAGCGTTGTGCCTATTTGCAAGGAAAATTGGGAGCAATGCTCATTACGTCAAAAATTACATGGGGTGGGGGAGAAGGAGAGCACTTGCTTCTCCTGCTTACACTTAGCTGCTTGTTTTACTCACCACCCACACACTTCCATCAAACAATATCTCTTTCAACTGCATAAGTCAAAGTTTGCATCTCCTATCATTCCAGCTGGAACAGACATGGGCTGTGTGAAATGAATATCATCACTCACAAAATCCCAGTATAGGCTAACTGGGCATATCTGACATTGGGCATAATACAGTAACAATATAGTGTTTTCAGTTTTATTATCATACTGATTTCAAGTCACACAGAGAGCTCTAAATTCTGTACTCCTCTTTTTAAAATGTAAATCCAATTAATTTACTTGAAACCAGCAGATTTGTTGTAAATTTATTCTGGTGTAAACATGAACAATAGTATGTGTGTGCCTTTTTATTACAATATGAATGTCTAGGGAAACATAATTAAGACTACAAAATAGCTGCAGCCCCTGTTTTCAGATACACATAACTTTATGAACATATTCCTTTCAGACGGAAACTTTACATACATGGGATAAGATCCACTCCGGGTGACATCAATGAGAACTGCCTATCAACGGGAACTGCTAATCAATGGGACTTGATTTTACTCTGGATTTTCTATATATAAAAAAAAATATTATGAAACATTGAGGAAATTTTGTTGAACCATTTTTGAGGCTGGCATGAGTGCAATCTTGCAGTTTTCCCAGTAAAGAACAAACACACTACTAATTCTTATTCTTCACAAGGCTGACTGAAATACAAAACTTGGAAATCTGCATGGAAACAGATTTAATGAGGAATACTGGTGGATTTGAGAGAAAGAGGAAATTAAAATGCTCTTATTTTGAAAATCATTTCAGAACCTGATCAGATTTCAACAAAGCCTAAGGAAATTCTGTCTTTTTTGTGAGGTAATTGTGCATTGTGCAGTTGAGCACAATAGATATGCTCACTGGTACTCGCTCTCAAGCTGCTGAGCACAAAATGGCCTGATCAAAAACCAGTAGGCCATATCTGCAAATCAGACTTGCTGTGCCTGGCAGCAGCACTTGCAAACACTCTGCACTGGTCCACATAGGCTACCTTTTGAACTCTAGGGCACTGTGGATGGGCTAATTAGCACTGCTGAGTGCCCTGTAAGTTGCTTTAATGTTAAATAGCCCACCAGCAGTGCTATGAAGAAACAGCTACCCTGCTTCCAGTTCAGAGTGCAGCTTGTGCCCAGAGATGACAGCAGATTTTCTCAGCCATACCAATTGCCAGATTTAGGACCAGGAAAGAATTTTTCCTCTATGTCAGATTGACACAAACTTGGGCGCAACTGTCTATCTGTGTAGCATGGGTCATGGTCCTTGCCCAAGGCTCTTCTGACCATATATTAACTAAATGATTCCCTCTCCTTGAAATGGTAGGGCACTGGCAATATTCATGTCTCCCCTGCTTTTACCTGCCAATGCCCTGCCACTACAACGAGGGAGAAATAAATGGTTTATATCTGCTCATAGAGGCAAATTTTTTTGAGAGATCTTTTACTGGACCAATGGCATAGTTGGTAGAGCTGCTGGACAAGCTTTCTGGGCATCAAGTTCCCTTGTTCAGGTCAGAGGATCCATGCTGCGTGGTATGGAAAAAAAGCAAAATCCCCTACAGTCCTTTCAATGTGATCTGGCAGACATATACTGACCCCAAATTTGGCAAATGGTATGGCCCTGAGAAAATCTCCTGTCAGCCTTTGCTGCTCAAGCTGTCTGAATAGTTGAGATCTGTTGGATGCCCAGTTACTCTGATATTTAAACCCCTGCCTTGATCAGATGTTATGGTCTCCAGGTATATTGTTCTTCCTGGGCATACCTACATGTTCATTAATGCACCCTTGTGTTTAGTATCTCTAATATGAGGTACTACATACGGGTGCATTATCCCACACTAATGCACAGTAGCACAGGCAAACTTTTTTTTTTGTGATGCTTAACATGTAGTAGACTAATTCTACCGCAGATTACTGCATTAGTATGGTTTTTGCCGTGATGCGCTGATCCACAGTAGAATAGGTGGCTGCGCATTATGGTGTCTCGTGTAGACATGCCCCCTTGTGTAAAATTCATTACTGGGTGGAAATTTGCAGAGGTTTACAAGTGACAGATACGAAACGAGTCCCATGTTCCTAAGTGTTACAGCCTTCCCCGGGGCCAGGATCACATAAGGAATTCAGCCATGTTGGCACAAGACATCTTGGAAGTATGATGACTGCACTGGCATCTGAATCAATATGGGAAGCCTCGGAAGAGCAATGGGAATAGGAAGGGGGAAGTAAGAGGTTAACAGGAAAACTGCATGTCCACAGCAGCTGTGACTCATGAAACAGCATCAGTTCCTGTCATACCAGCTGCGGTGGGGTAATCAGCCTCTGCTGCAGCACCTCCTGCTTTTCTGTCCTTCCTACGCCACTGTCACCTTCCCCCCACAGTGGTGGTACCTAGGGCTGCTGGCTCAGTCATCTATGTTACTGGAGGAAGTGGTCTCTGATTTCTAAATGAGTTGTTAAACAGCTTTTCATTTTCTTTGCCCACATGATGCAGTGGCAAAACAAAAAGCACCTAAGGAATGTGAAACACTCATTCTCTGCTCCTTCCCTCAACAAGAGGTAGTGCTGCCTGTAGTGCCCCCACAAGGAGATACCGGCCACTGGGGCCCTTGGTTGTCCCAGTTAGTGTGGCAGTCCAGCTGATCTCTATCTTCTCTCCTGCAGCTTATCCCCCACTGTACTGCTGGTCAGAAGTGGTCAGCAGCACACCCCTTTGGGAATGCTATCCCCACAGTTCTTGCTAAGCAGGATGTTCCACCTATCAGCAGCAATTAATTTTCAAAGTGTTATTTAAAAGAAAAAAAGATCTAAAAATAAATGTAAGTTGTCCAATGGTAATAATCGCTTCCCACCTTCCCAACCACGCAGCAGTAGTGGGGCTTAAGTACTGAACTTTCTGCACTGCTGTACAAACTGCTGCCTCCTGAACTAGAAGACTAACAACAGTAGTTAGCAGAAGGTCATTATTTTAGAGTGGGAATTAATTGCTTGGTCCAGGGAGAGGAATCCAGCTGGACTCATTTGTCTTTCCCTACCTCAGGCCTAGTTGGGTGGGTGTCCAGCTGAAATCTCTCTTCTCCCCCACCTCTTATACCCTACCTACACTTCAGCTGTTTTGGAAGTTCCCAGTATATCCTGCTGCCATTGCCATTTTGGCAGCAATCTGTAACTCCAGAAAGTGTGTGTGGTTAGTTGTTGCTATGCCAACTTGCCAAATTTCCTTAAGGAACAGAAGCAAGAGAAAGTTAAAGGTGATTTTTAGTCCTTCATAACACATCAGAAGTTGTACAGGAGAAAGAAAGGGCACTTTCAAAACTTGAGGATTATCTTCCTGTGTTCTCTGAATAGTTGAGAGGTAAAGGCTTCTAAAATAATAGGTTGTAATAATGTCTTATGTTGGAAGTGTAGAGAAATCACTACAAGCTTCTCCCATAACACATACTATTTACACTGCTGTCCCACTGTGCAGCCATAATTATCTGAGCCCAAGCCTGCCGCAATCCAAAGCACAATGTTATCCTCTGTCCCCAAAAGTTTATTGATTGCATAAGAAATGCTCTTCATGGGTTAGATTTTCATTTTGTGTCTCTGATGTGTATGTGGGAAGCATGCAGCCTGCATGAAAAGCACACAACTTTTGAACTGCCATAATTTCTTGCAAAAAAATCATATATTGATGAGCTCAATCCTATTGCAGTGTATCATAAATCAAGCCTACGCTGGTTTTCCCTGTGTTCTTCCAGAGGCCTATGGTTTTATGGTGCTGTTAAATTTGCCTCAGAAGGAGTCAATGTTTTGCAGGTTTTTCATCCCCATAGACAAGTGGGGTAGTGGTGATGGTTTGGGGCCTTACAAAGTATTTCAGAACTCTTAATTTTCACAAGAAATGTTCAGGTTACAAAATTATTTTCTCTGCTTACAGATTGGGTGGTTAAAAGAGGATTGAAGAACACTATAATAGTAGGTCACATTGGTATAATCCACTCCAGGTTCTCACTGAAGGTCCCAACCTAAGAATTTCTATTATTACAACAGATTACCACTGAGCTTCCCATCTCCCAGAGTCTCTATATGGTGAAGTATAAATTCTGTCTAAATATGTATAAATAAGAACCCTCAGAGTAAATATTCTTTGCTTCCAGTCAGTCTATAAAACTGTTTATTTTTTTTTATGAAAACCAGGTTTAGAAAGAGGGATGTGCTGTTGATCTGAACGCAAATCCTGAGCATTTCTTTTTCCTTGCCCATTTTTAATACCTCAAAATGCTGTTTTAAGCAGAGAAGAATGCAAAATATCACAGTATAAGTTGTGGCACAAATTCCCACACTTGGCTATTCTAGTGGAATGTGATCAACCGACATATCTGAAAATACACACATTCATTCTCTCTAAGATCCAGGCCTCCGCATCACAGTCTCTTGAAAATCCCAGCTAAAGGAACCTACAGATCATAGATGCCTATATCCTAATAAGCTGAATTTAAACAAAGGTACCTAGCCTCCTACGACAGTTTTGAAAATCCTTGTCTTCGTCCCCAACACAAAATTATCCCCAGATACTAGACAGTGCCTCAAAATGTCACTCAATAAAGGCACCAGAACACAGACTTTCTCCATTCAAAAATGACCTCTTCTTGACATTGTGGATCCCTCTTGTATGTAGTCTATGGATTTTTTGGGTCCAGAGTTCCAATCAAACATCAGAAAAGCACAATATTCTCTAGTACTGTAGCATGAGGGTCAGAAAAGGGGAATTTTGTTCTATTTATTGAAAACAGCAGGACTCCTATTGCTAGAGCGATGTAAACAACTTATTTTACTAATTTAGTTCACCTTTTTTTTAAAACAGATTGTCTGAGGGCAAGTTTCCTCGTTACTTGACATTTTTTTTGGATGGGGGAAAATTTTATGCTGTAGGTTAATCATAACTAGTGCATTTGGAAGACTTGTATTCAAAACCCAAGTTGATTTAGTCAGTTCCAACTGGGCATATACATCACGGGGTTGCTATTTCTAATCCCAGACTCCGTAAGCACAACTGTTCTAATGAGGAGGGCTCGAAAAATCCACCAGGGACTTGAATCTCTCAGATGGAGTTAACAGTTTAGGGTAAGTAAAGATATAAACAGGTCTAAGAAATGTTAGAAGAGTATACATCTTTCCCCTTCTGGGTTTATGGGTCTTGCTCAAGGCATCATTCCTATAAACATTAGGCTACTGTAAGGTTTATTAGGTGGGTGCACAGTTTACATTTAAATTTCCTCTCCTCAGTGTCACGGTAATTGAATGTGCATACACAGTTGAAGTAATGGGGAATGTGGTTAGGCTCTTGTATGGTTTGTTTGTCTTTATGCCAGAACTCTGGCAATGCATTCATGCTATCCTGGCTACTTCCTATGCAGCTTTTGAAATAAAATATAAGGCCTAGTAATTAGCAGTAATAAAGAAAATAAAACCCAAAAAAGAAAAGAAAAGAATAGAGGACTCTTTCTGCCAGGTTTAGATCACAGGTAGGTGAAGGGGGTGAGGGGCACCTCTCAGTCTACTTTGTCTGGGGTAAAGTAACAGCCAGCGAGTGGGAGCCTCCTTCTGAATCCAGACAATCCAGTATAGGTTGCCCAGCTATCTGCTAATGAGGATGTCAGTATACTATTACTTGGAAAGGAGACATTATCTGAGGATGACACATCTTGGAGGTTTTTTTATTCTGAGCCAAATGGCTGAATTTCTTTAGCAGGACTTTCTTCTTGACATGTCCTTGGAATATTCCCTTTTTGGACTGACCACACTCCCTTTTCCATCCACATCCCTCTCTTTCAACTCCTGCGTGATTAAGTGGAATCAGACTCCTTTTTGCACAATGAATGAATTCCAGATTTATGTAACATGGAACACTCTGGCACTCAAATCCGTTTTCTGACCTACATACCACTTACAACAGCATTGACATCATTCCTTATTTCAGTCAGGTTGATACAACATTTACCTCTGCCATACGACTCTGACCGTTGCCTCAGTTTCCCCACAATAACATAGGCCAGCAGTTTGGCTGTCCCATTTGGGTAACAAAAGTTTGAAATGTCAGCAATTCCAACATTGCCTTCCCCCTAGCTCTTTGCCCTTTCTGAACCACCAGTCTTATAACAAATGCTTATATCTCCCCTCGATCTGTCACTATCCAGTTGTGAACTATTTCTCCTGGTGCAGAGGACTGTGCATGGGCCTCCATTCTTCTTCAGAGGTCTACATTTACTCTCTTCCTGCTTCCAGGGTACGACAGCAGGTTCCAGTGGTCTCTTAAAGCCACTGAGTTGCTCAGGCTTTCTCTCTTTAACAAACTCCCACCTGAGGACACTAAATGTTGAAGGGACAACTGCTACCATTCCCACTTCACCTCTCCTCAGAGTTCTTGCCTAGGCACAAGGCATCTTTGAAGCTACTCCAGGAAACCAGCCCATTACCAGCCTCGTAGGCCAGCTTCAGGCTCCTTATTCAAGTTTTCTCCTGAAAACGCCTTCTACCCTTTTTAGGCCTCTGTGGTGAAACCCAGATTTCCTGGGCTAGCACACCCATAACAACACAAATCTGTCTTTGTTCTGCATTGTTTTTTGCTCCGTGGTGTCTGCTACATCTTGTGTTTCTCCACTTACCACTTAGCTTACTTCACAATTTGAGTCCCCATGGAATTTGACCCTAAAACTTCCATATAAGACACACATGTACTTACAGAAGGTCTGAATTTTACTTCATGTGTTTTCTGTATTAAATAAGTATTTAAGCACGTGAGAAATGAAAATGTATCTATAGCTATATCTTCACCCTGGGACAAAAGGAGAAGTATCTATAGTCACTGAAGAATTGTCTGTCATCTGGTCCCACTTACCCAAAACCGTCTCCTTCCTGTTTATGAATTGTGTTGCACTATTTAATCCACTTTTTCAATTGTGATTTTCAGACATTCATCAAGATTCAAGTAACAACCATCCATTTTTTTCCCTCCGGCAAAGAAAGACTGATGACACGAACCATCCTATACCTCAGAATTACTCTAGTATAATAAAGAGATGATTGTATTCTCTCAATTTGCTGTTTCTGAGCTCTATCATCTATCCCCTCTCCTATTATTTTTGAGGGGTGATTGTTACTGCTAATTTACTTATTATTGCAGTATCAGCTAGAGGTTTGGGTCATGCTGTGGTAAGCACTGTACAAACATAAAGCTTTCTTCCCCCCGTTTCCACTGGCCACGAAGGGAAGGGGCTCAGAAACACAGCTCTCCTTTATTTTCTTATGTGCTGAATTTCTATATTCCATTTCAAATCTCTTTTAATTGTTATTCAGGTTGTAAAGTCAAATGCTCAAAAGTAATGGAATGTCAGAATTCAGATGGCCTGAACAACCTCAATATACCTGTTCCTCCTATGCGTGTATGCATTATTCCTTGATTTTTCTACACAAACACATGCAATATTTTTCCACAAGAACCAATCCCACTTCACTAGGAGAGGAATCTGAAAAACTGACTGGGCAGTGCTAGCACAAAACCAAAGCCAATAAAAAAATACAGGATGAAGAAATAATATAATATACCATCAATTATTGTATCAATTAACCAAAATGCTCTACTATCTCAAAGTATAGAAAGAGTCATTACCAGAGTAATTTCTCCAGATGTCATAAAGCCAACCTGTAAGTCCATTAACTATTTGAAATTTTAACTGTCTGGACATTCAGTTGGGTTTTAAAAGTTATTATTTTTATTTATTACCTATTGGTTTACATTATGCCTCATATTTGAGGATCTTCAGATGACTTCTAAACATTAGTCTAATTTCACTGTATGTCAGAGAGTTAAGTCTTAGTCTCATTTTACAGAGGAATAAATTTAAAGTCAGTTTTAAAAACAAATTCAGTACACTTGTGAGTTGTATTTCCTGCTGGAAATACCAATTACATTTTAAAAAAGCAGAAAAGTGGCTCCTCATGGTCTCCTATTTCTCTTCAATTTCTGAATGAAAGATTGCCAAAAATATTTGTTTTCTTATTTGCAAGTTCTTTGTTGTTCTATAAACAAGAGATAAAAGAGTAAAATAGGCCTACCTAATATTCAATGATACATAAATGTGCTACATATGGATACATATTATAAAATGTTGACTACAAAGTTATTTCTTATTTGTTTCCCTAATTTAGGTACTTATCTACTAGGTTCCAGATGTGGAGAAAAAATTCCACTTTATTATGTTTGAAAGCACATTGCCCTTCAAATTTGTATGTCATTAAAATGGAATGCATCTGCCAATCAAAATGCAACTGGTAAGAATATTTCCAAGGCAAAAAGGATCATTTTGGTAGCTTATTATAATGAAAATATCCATTAGGATTTAGGGATGGAGGAAGGCATCCTTGATTGTGTCTATAACAGTATTTGTTTATTGAAGTTTTTAAAAGCATGGCTGCAAACCAAAACTGGCTTGTGTCTACACCCAAAAATACTACAGACTATGGCCTCAATCCTACAAACACTTGTATGTGAGCCTAATTTGGTACACATAAGCAGTCCCAGTGAAGTCTATGGAAACATTCACAGGTATAAACTTTACACATATAAGTAAATAGTTGTAGGATCAGGGCTTATGTTAAGAAATAATACTATGGTCCAACTTTGGAAAGCACTATATAATTGTTTCCATGCAGTTCGTTTCTGAATTTTGTCCACAAAGGGACAACTTGTGCTAAGATTGTATTAGCATAATCTGATTAACAAATATAACTCTGCAGTGTTTACCAGATGCATAAAACCCAATATACTGCTGAAGGAGGATTCCCTTTGTGCAGTAACCGTGGAAGAAAATTGTAAGGCTGTTTCCTGAGGTCTTCCTCACAAGCCCTAGGGCAGGGCTACAAGCACAGCTGTAGCTATTTCAGTGCCCTGAATAGAGCCATGGGAGTGGAGGAGGAGAAGCCATGATGAATGCAGCGAGGAATGGGCGAGGCAAACGGCTTTATTACATAGTAATTTTGGGCAGCTCCTGGAGGTCTTAAGCCCTGGCTTGTCTGAATATTAACATCTTAAAATGGTTTTAAGCACTCATTACACCACTCAAAGTTACACCACTCAGAGGTAGAATTATGTCTGATCCACATTACCCAGCTCCTGTTCCATTAAGGTATGGCCACTCTCCAAAATGTGCCGCTCAAGTTGAAGTTCTCCAGTATGCCAGGATCTCTCACACTCGTGCCAGGAGAGCAGGCATAGAAGCCTGTCTTGGCTTACCAGCCCTCTGAGAAGTGCAGCTCTCAGCTGTAATTCAGAACATTGTTTGCAAAGCATTCTGAGTTACAGCATTACCCCAGACCAGGGGCAGCAACCCCTGGCACGTGTGCTGAGCATGGCACGCAAAGCCATTTTGCTCGGTACACCACCACCAGCCCATGGCCTAAGCAGCTGCTGCCAGCCACAGAAGTCCAGGCTGCTCCCAGCAGGCGGCTGGGAGGCTGCAAGCCTTGCTGCAGGCTCTGTGGGCCAGCTGCAGCCAGGAGGTTGCAAACAGCTGCTCTGGGATCCGGCATGTTGGCACTCTGGCACCTTCTAAGGTAGACATCGTGGTTTTTTGGCATTCCGGCCAAAAAATATTGCCTGCCCCTGACCAAACAGACGTTAACTGGTGGTTCAAGCTCAGCAGTGTGCAAGAGTGGCTTAAAGCTACCAAAAGCTGCCTTCCCTTAGGGCTGTAGGTTTTAGATAAAGCATAGATTCTCATTCAAAGTTGTATTTCTTCAGCCCCCTCTACACATGACAGGTATTGCACAATTTGCTGGTTAACTGCACAATTACCTTGACACCAGCTCCACATGCAAAGTACTTAACATGCCATAAAAAGCTCCAACCCACTATAAAGTTACACCTCAAAAATGTCTGCTAACTTTAAAGCTGGTCACTACTGAGCTTTAATTTTGCACATGTAGCAGGGTCTCCCCTGTGGCTGAAAGCCTGTCAGGGTTGCACCATGTTCAGCTGGGTCTGGGAGTCCCACAATTAAACAGACTCTTAGACCCAGCAGCTGCCTAATCTGGGTCCTGGCAGTGCCCTTCCTGGTGCCAGGACCCAGCTGGATGTGATCTCTCAGCTCCCAGGGTGCATGGAGCCCCTAGAGTTGGGAGATCACAGCTGCCATGGTCTTCCACCCTCAGTGGCTCCCCACACCCCTGAGGCTGGAAAACTGCAGCTGTTACAACCTCCCAGCTTTGGGACTATGTGAGGTACCCATGCAGCTGGGAGCCACTCAGCTGAAGGGCCTTCCAGTTACATAAGCTTATTTCTTGACGGTGCAGGGGGAGCCTGGGATGGGGCTCACCCTGCATCAGCAATATAGTACGATGGGATCTAATGCATGATCCCACAATTACACTTCCTACCACATGTGGCATGTCAAGAAGTGTGTTTGTGTGGATCATGCATTAGATCCCATTGTGCCTTTATCTGCACATGAAGAGTACTAGATGGGCCCTTCTAGAAACTTCCCAACTGAAACATTTCTTCTCCTTATGTGAAGTCATTAGAGCCACTGCTGCTAAACAGCAGTTACACCTTAAGCAAAGCAGTACTACAGCATAACATCAATCACATGCCACTACCAGACTGTTGTTTTCATTAAACTCCTTTCCCTCTGAGTGGCCCAAATGCGGTAATTAAGAAATGTCTCCAAGAGGAACACCTGGATCAAAAATCAGGGGGAAGTGCAGGAAAGTTACAGCTGTTTAAGGCCGAGTGCAAGAAATGACTGTATGCTAACTGATGAAAAGAAAGGCTCAGAACAGTTTCCCAGAAGGCCAGTGAATGAGTTAAGCCTGCCAGGAGCTGGTTTAACTTGTGCTCTGGCCAGCAAAGATTTTATATAGTGAGCACTTACCACAGCAGCTATAGCAACCATAAGGATACCTGTAAGTGCGTATGCTACCTCTGAGATACAGAACACCTCCTCAGAGACAGATTAATAAACGTAGGATATGGACTCTGGCACTCCTCAAGGAAGAAATGGTTATGCAAAAAGCAAGTATGATTTCTTCTCTTGGCTTTGGACTAATATCATATATAGTTTGTACTATAGATAGGAAGGTACAAAAGTGTTGCTGCTTAAAAGTGTATTTATGGAGTACCTATGCTCAAATTTGCAGCAGTGTCAAAAAAGATAAAATGCATCAATTCTGGATGAACTAAGTCTATGGGTACTTGTAGAGCAAATTATTGCAGGTATTTCAAGGTCAGTGTTTTCTAATTTGCCCCTTGCTTCCATGTGCTCAGAGAAAGAAGGGTCAGACAGTAAAGAGAGGGGGAAGGGACCGCAGGGGGAAGAAGTTAGAGGCGGCAGAGGGTAAGGGGTTTTTGCTCATACTGGAGGGAAAAATAATACACAGAACCATAGGAATCACCACAGATCATAGGAAGATTTGATAATTCCTGGAGATGGTCAAACCTCTACTGGAGAGGAAAATGAAAGAAAGGCACTTCTAACTATCTTATATCTTTTGCTAGCCATAAGTGATCAGTTTCTGAATGGATTCTTGGTCTATATTTTCAGGGGTGTTATTTAATTGACTAGTAATTTAAAATTGGGACTGAGAGAGATCAGATGTACCAGCTCATTTGTAATCTTCATTGAGAACTTCTCTCAGGAAGCTGGAAGGGTTTCTGTAGGTATTGCATCACTTTTTAATTTGTTAGAGAAGTTGACAAATAACTGAGGAAAATCCTCCTATGCAGGAATAAGGGTGATGATTAGGATGAAATTCAAGTAAATACAGATAACTTGTGCAAGACCATTTAGATCTCACTAAAATGCTTCAAAAAGTATTTAGGTCAGTCACAAGTGCATTAAGGATGTGGTGACCTTATGCAATTCTGATGCCTACTGTTTTTAAGTATTATTAATGGATGTGAATTATTGAAGCACTGGCTAACTATTTTTTCTAGCTGCAGTATTATGAGTAGTTATTTTAATTTGATATTCACTGCTGGTTTATTTTTATCATGCAAAGCTATAAAAGTGCCTCTGAAGAGCATTACAGACTGTACATTTCTCTTGTGTTCTATAGTGATTAAAAGTGTTCAATATGTTTTTCCCTATGTACTTCGTTAATTAGTTTTATTTTTCCATTTAGTCAGTGTCACAGAGAGGATACAGGGGACAGACCCTGAGGGGCTAAGGGGGGATCCTGGGGGCCAGAATATAACAGGGAAGGCAAGGAGAGAGAGAAAAAAATGGAGAACCCCTTACCTGCAGCCGGTGCTGTGGTGAAACTGGAAGTGGAGGTGGGACCCGCACAGCTGGTTAGCTGCATTTTTTTAAAACCGCAGCCAGCTGTGGAGAGGAGCGGGAGAAGCCAGCACGGGAGGATGAGAGGTGGCGCAGGTGAAGGAGCAAGGGGAGAAAAACCAGAAGGAGAGTCAATAGGGAGGGTATCCCTGGAACCCCAATTAGGGGTAAGAGGAGGTAGGACTGCTTCTCACGGGGCAGAAGTCTGCCTTGAAGCCCATCATATGGAGGACTCCAGCAACAGCACAGAGAAAGAGGAGTCGGATGCATCTCACTCAGATGAAGGATTCGAGGGAGAGGATCTGAGGAAGACAGTGACAACAAAGATTGCCCCGAAGAAGAGGGGAGAATGACAGAACTTGAGGCGTCGAGCCAGGTGGGATCGGTGCGGGTTCGGAAAGGCTCCAGGAGCAAACCCAGGTGGGGAACGGAGAGCCTAAGCAGTGGGAGGGGCTGCAGAAGACAAGCTCCAACTGCACAGAGCTGCCCGGCAGGGGACACAGAGTAGGCAGAACTAGAGCGACCACCAAGGGTCCAGCCAACACGCAGGGGGTCTGCAGTATGGAAGGGAGAATGTGATAATCGCCGAATGTATGTATACTCAGGACAGGGCCAGCTAGAAATTCTTGGCTAGCCCATTTTGTGTAGTCAGGAGCTTACTGGTATTAATACTGTTTCTTCTTTTGTTTCCCACTTTTGGAGGGGTTGGAAGGTCTGTCACATACAGCCCTAGAGTTGGCTCAATCAGAGGAAAGGTTTTGCTTTAGAGGGAATAGAGACAACCGTGTAGATGCATAAAGGTATAACTCAGATTTGGGGGTTGGGTTAGACCTAATACGTCTCTGCAGGAGAGCCAAGAACATCAATAGACGAGCGCCAGGCCGAGAGACATCAGCAACTCGGCGAGGCTGGGTATCAGGGCAAGGTGTAGGGGAGGTTGGAGCCTCACGGAAGACTGCCATCTAGAGATCCCAGAAACATGCGAGCCCCAGTAGTCGGACCCTACCACTGAAGAAACAAACAAAGTCATGGCAGGTGAGATTGGGGAAGAGACTACCCCGGAGTGGGACATCCATGCAGTAAGATAACAGGGACGGAGCGCCGAACAGCCCTACACACCTAAAGCCGGGCGGCACATGACCGGATGATCGAAGCCTGACAGGTGCAGTCAGGTATCTGTATTTAAATGCCTGACTAATAACTGAAGTGAAGGAAAAGTCTGTGCTGATATTCCTATTGCTGTTTACAAGGGAATGAAAATTGTACAAAGTGCCTGGACTAGATAGCCAGGTTGTAGTTGTATTGGTC
The DNA here is from genome assembly GCF_001723895.1 of Crocodylus porosus. Taxonomy (NCBI): domain Eukaryota; kingdom Metazoa; phylum Chordata; order Crocodylia; family Crocodylidae; genus Crocodylus; species Crocodylus porosus. The sequence continues at coordinate 153,979,404 of NW_017728906.1, read as the reverse complement.
TAGAGGAAAAGGCAACCAGGGCTCATGGTGGAGGTGATATCTTTTATTAGATCAAGAAGATTTTTGCAAAAACAATTATTTAATTGAAGCTTTCGGGCACAAACACCTTTCCTCAGGCGGCGGAGAAAAGATTGTAAAAGCTCTTCTGGACTAGATAGCAGAACTTCACACTTTTCACCAAATGCATTACATACGTGGTAAAGGTAATAATAGTCTTCATGAAAGGGACAACCACACTGAAAAAACTTACTAACCTCGGAAGAATGAGTAAATGACAGGTTCCCAATTAGCATCTTCCTACACTAGAAACAAGCAGCTCTGGAAAGAGCACATTCAAGATAAGGAGGCAATTCTCAGCAGAGATGGCTGATGAACATGGGCAATCTACTGATAATTTAGATACAGTTTAATTTCAGACCAGGAGGGAAATGAAATCCAGTGTTAGAAGTATTTGTTTTTTCAGCAACCTTTTACTCAGTTGGCCTGAATGGTATTTGTTGACCCACTGTGATAGGGGGCAAGCTCAGGACCGAGTCTTTAGTCAGCCTGCCCACCTGTCTACATAGGGCAGGCCGCCCAGTCTCGCCTGCCATGGCTTTGCTATTACAACAAACTGGTAGTTAATGTAGGAGGTTGCAGGGGTGCAGGGCATAGAACAACAGGAGGCTGTTCTATGCCCTAATGCCAGGGGGCTCTATCCATGGCTCCGTACCTTTCCTACACTGTGGTCCATGCCTTGCAGACAGCATCCAATATGTTATCATACTCCTGCCTACAAGCTGGACCGAACCTAGTTCTCCGCCAGGTCTCACACACACATACACACACACTCATACCATCCCACTCTCACAGGGGCCTCTCACAATCCACCCCCTCTCACAGGGTCTCTTGCTTGTTGCACCATACTGTGCCCCCTTCACTCTGCCCTGCTCTCTCCTGCAGTAACCCTTCCAGCGATCAGGCTTATCTGAATCCGACCTTGGCTGGCAACATGAAGTCTCTTGGGTCTCTTCCATGACCCTTACCTGGGTAGTGCCAGCCAATTCACCAAACGGAGAGCCAGTTTTGCACTAGCTCCTCACCGGGCTCCTTATACACAACACCATGATCTTGTGGGGGGTTGGCCTACGTGTTGCTCTTCCAGCTGTCCTTCAGCCCTACTCAACACACCCCCTGGGCCTGCCTTTCAGACCATCCCTTCAATCCTACTCAACACCCAGTCCTTCAGCTTGTGAAGACACACCCTGCTCTGGGAGGGCTCACCAATGCCCCTGCTCTTTCAGGTCACACAATAGGATCTAATGCATGATCCATGATCCCTCTGGGGCCACACAACTGCTGCCTCCCTAGGGCCTCCGGGGTCTTGCACCCCTGCAGGCTCAGGTGGCTGCAGCCATGGCTGGTCTCACTCCTCCCTCTTAGTAACCCACCTGAAGGTGGAGGCTGGGGTTTAGGCATCATGACCCAGCTTACACTGGTGAGGTTCACAGTCCTGGTATTTAAGTGGGTCTGCCACGTCACTGGCAGTCCCACCAGGCCTCCCTATCCCAGCAGGGTAGTTTTAGGTCATGTCCAGGGCCACTGAGGCCTCCTTCATCCACATAGCCTCACCCTTAACTCCAAGATGTTCCAGGAGCAGCTCAGCCAAATGTTGCCCCGTGGCTGCTCAGCACAGACTGCCTCCTCTCTGGCCTATGTTTGAAAATGGCTGCCCTCATCAGGCACATTGTGGCTGCCTGCTCCTGCCCTTAAAGTGGTAGGCACCAAAGATGTACTGCCACACCCACCTTAGTGTACTGGTGAGTGCTGACAGAATTGCTCTACATTAGCTATAACCTTTTCTATGATTGGATCTGAAAGTGTCATGATGAAGAGCAGATACTTTTCAGGACTCTCATTTCACAGAAGAGAATAAACAGAGGAAAGAGAGAAGAAACAATTCTCATGCAAGAACACACAGTAGGCCTGTGGCAGAGCTTGGAACAAAGAATAGCTCTCCCAAATCCTAAGATCATGTTCTCAAAAACAAATATATACTCTTCTATCTTTGGTGCACACACTCTGTGGAGGTGTGTCAAGTTCTCCTCAACTGCAGACAAGGAATTCAGTCTTGGTTGTTGTACAGAAACCATCTTTAAAAAATGCTTCTAGAAAATGCTAATATTAATGAAACAATTTTTATTGAGCATGAAATAATAGCATTAGTCAGGCAAACTGTATAAGTCGTCTGTAGCCATATACATATACAAACACCACAGGCAGCAGAAAAATTGCATACGTGTGGCCAGAGGAACAGAATGGAAGATTTCAGCTTTAAAACACACAGACCTCTCTCCTCTTCCTCACCTAAATTTGTACAAATGCTCTGACAGAAGAAACTCTCCTGGGAGTGATACAACTCTTGCTGTTCCCAGGTTATTTATCTCCTAGAGTGGCCATTTTTACACTGGGAGAAAAATCCTGAACATCTATACATTCATGGTTTCTCTTGGGGCAGTACTGACTCTCCTAGGACACACTGAATGTACATGGCCTAAAACTTACGGAAGGAGGAAACTTAAGAAAAAAGTTTCCTAACTTGGAAAGTGTGGAAGACTCAAATGTTTGTGGCTGCACAGAAAAGATCTCCTGGTGCTATGGATACCAATGATATCTGGGGGACTCTGGTCTCCACCCTGGAGAACTTACCAGTTCCTTTCCAGTTGCTCTTCTCCTGCACTATTTCCTGTCTTCTTCCCTAAGGACAGCACTGACAGGTATGAGGTTACTGATTTGCATAACTAGCACCACCAAAGCCCCACCATGAACATGCCATTGAGAACAACACCCAGTGCTGTAAGAATCTGTATAAGCTTCTTGGGGGAAACCCATAAGAAAATCTATAGCCCTGCTTGGGGATTAGACCAGCATATGTCTTGAACTGTTGTAAAGAAGTTTCACAGAGGCTTCTTCATCACTTCCTTACATATCCCAGAATCCCACATGTGCTTTTCTCATAGAAAAGCATATCACCAAGCCCTGCACTTCATTTTGGAGTTCCTGCCACACTTATACATGATGATTGTACATTTACTTCTCTTCAGTCTTCCAAAGGGCATAGAAAACTTCTAGTCCTTTCCCAATCTGACTAGAGGAGAGTCTCCAAAACAGCTCACTGGAAATTCAGATAAAGGCTGACTATTAAAAGACACTAGTAGCAATACTGGAGCATGTTGTAGAATGTAGCATGGACTAATCATACATCTATACATGTCAAACTTAAGCCTCAATTCATCCTGCTACCTTAGCACTCTACAGATTGCATCTTTCATTGCTAGTTTGGTTTCACATCTTTGAGGAGTTCACTGTGCCTGTTTCAATTGTAATCCTCCCTAAGGGAGTCTGCCTATTGAAAACAGTTTATTTCCTGGAAGGCTTTGAATAAGTCCATCCTCCAAAACAGACACCACAAACATGACTCCTCTTTGGACAATGCCACCAGCTGTACTTGCTTCCTCCAGAAAGAAGGTTACTGGAGTCCCCCCTCCCCCACACTCCCTCAGTGGCAAACTTGCTGGCTAACTACAGACACTCAAGGGCATTAGGGGGAGGTTAAATTGATTCAAAATAGCTGCCCAATATCAGGTAAGTCAGGATGGTGGGGTGGGCTAGCCAGAGGGTTATGGGTCCAGCAGGCTAGTGGGGATAGAGGGCCTGCTGTGGGTAGGGGGGAGGTATGACTCATAGGTGGGGTAGGGGGGCAGGTATGACCCATGGTTGGGGTGGGATGGGGCAGATGCAAGGCATGGATGGGGTGAGGGGCAGGTGTGACTTTCAAGGGGTAGAGGGAGTAGACACAACCTGTGGCTGGAGTAGGGGGGCAGGCAAGGGGTAGAGAGAGCAGATGCAGCCTGTAGGGGGAGAAGGTGCAACTTGCAGTTGGGGAGGGGGCAGGTGCAACCCATAGGTAGGGTGTGGGGGACAGGCATGACCTGCAACCTGTGACCCATAGGTGGAGTAGGGGGAGCAGGCATGATCTGTGGTTGGGATGGGAGGCACAGGCATGACCTACAGATGCATTCAGGGGCAGACACAGACTGAGGGTTGGGGGGAGGCGTAGCCTGCAGGTGAGGTAAGGAGGGCAGGCACAACCTGTGAGTAGTTTAGGGAAGGCAAACAGGACCCACAGATGGGGAGGGGGCAGGCACGACCCATGGGTGGTGTAGGGGGTGGAGTAGGGTGGTTCAGGTGCAACCTGCAAGAGGTGAGGGAGCGCAACACAAGGGTGGGTAGGGGTGGGGTGGCATCCCCCACCGTGAACTCACACCCCTTCCCCCACTTGGACTTACTTGCTCAGTTCTGGCAGCAGCAAATACTGATAAAAGCAGCTGCACCCAGAGTGGCTTGTGGGATGTGGGTTGACAGTGCTAGCTCATGGGGTTGGAGGAGCAAGGGGCTGGAGGGCAGAGGCAAAGTTAGACGAATGCAGGGGAAGGGGGAGTGAAAAGAGCAGCCCTGGGGCCAGGGCGAGTGGTTAGTTCTTCCCAGCCCTGGGGCTGTATAGGGACAGTGGATAGAAATTCCATGCAATGGTTTGATCTAAATCAGATGAGTCTGATACAACACAGATCCAGGTTTACCTTAAACTGGATTCTGCAATTTTTAGACTGGTTTGTGTGCCTGGAACTTCTGCTTAGTTACAGGTTTAGACTGATTGCTGGTCACTAAGAGCTGGTCTGTAGGTGTAACGTCAGGGCTGGGACAAACTAAGTTTAAATTGGATGGCCATTTTGAACCCGATTTAGCTTCCTGAATGTCTGTAGTTAGCCCCTGCTTCCAAAGGTCTACATGCAGACTGAACCTTTAAACTTTCTCTTAGAAGCATATTTGAATAGGATAACTCACAGCCTTCAAGTACAAGAAGTAGGGAGTTAAGGGGTAGTGCAAAATGTATAAGGCATTCAGACAAAATGTATAAGGCATCCAGGATATTTATTGTTACTGTTTTAAAAATAGTTTAAAATAAGTTGTTTTTGGGTAGCTCCAACATTGACAGCCTCAAAGATTTAAAAACCATAACTCAGGTGCCAAAATCACAAGACTAGCTTAAAAATCAGGAGATGACTTTTTTTTAAGTATAAGTTTTGGTTTTTTATCCATTTTTTGGTTTCTGATCCTATAAGGTTTTATTTTCTAGCACCTATGAAGGCTCAAAACTTTTCAAAAAATGAAAGCAAAGATTCTCTTGTAATTACATGACTGCCTGAGCTGAGACCTTATGAAAAAATGCCAGCTATTGAAAGACTCATGATAAAATCATGAGAGCTGGCAGCATTGTGGGACTGAAGAGAGGACAATGTTTATAAAAGCCAAAAGTCATTTTGGTTAGTGAAAACGTACTGGATTTCAATCTCTGTTAAAGATATTAGCATAGAAAGATGCATGAACACCCAACTGTGAGGAAATAAATAATACAGTATGAAAAAACTAAAATTACCAGTAAATTTTTCTCTACTTTTTCCTGTACTTGGATCTGAACATCAGGAATACTAGCACGCAGAAGAAGAAAGCCCATCTCTTCAGAAATGTCTTTATAGCTTGTCATAATATTAAAAGCATGTGGAGAACAAAGAAATATGCAGTGTTTTGCCTCTTCTAACATATTTATGGAGCTTGCATTTTTAAATATATTTCTGAATTTTGGAAGAAAAACAGCAAGACATACCACTTTCAAGTTAAGCACATATGTTTAAGTTTATTCATGTAAGTAGTCCCATTACTAGACTTGAAAAACACTCTTGGCATTTGGGGATAGAGAGAACAGGAATGCACAACTGTGTGATGAGTGACATCAGGGCTTAGCTAATCAATGGGGCTCTTCACATGAGAAAAGATAAGCATCCACACATGTTCTCAGGGTCAGCACTATTGAATCTATAGTGATGAGCACTATAGAAAACCTTAAAACAGAGGGACAGCCGTAGCCCTTTTGATCCCTGCATCACAAAGTCCTCTACAAACAGTGCCTAATTCATCCTCTCATCAGCCATATGTGACAGATATCAAAACTGCTTTATTATCCTTGTTTTACTAAATGTAAAACAAAAGACAGAGCACCAACTGATAGAGCTGTAGTGCTGTGCAACAGCTGAGGACGTGGTTCAGAGGTTTTCAGGATATGCCTGCGCTGTGGTGACAGGATGCTCAGTCTTGCTGCTGAAGAACGAAGTCCCACTCTCTTCTCACTCCCGTTCCATATTCATCCACTCTGGAAATGAGGAGGTAAAGACACGCTTGGAGCACCCAAAGCTGTCCTCTGAGCCCACCAGAAACCCAGATATAGGGAGTGGGACCCTGCAGCCTTGTTTCCAGGATGAATGCACATAGGGTCATCTACTTGAGATGCTTCACTGCACATTAGACTAATTTACTGTGCAGTAATGCATCACCATCTATACATGCATGGGACTTACTGCATAGTAAATTAGGCTAATGCGCCATTTGCTCATACCAACAAATACAGGTAACAGACTAATGGCACATTAGCTACTGCACAGTAGCACACATGTTGATGCTGACTGGGAGCAATTTCTTCCAAGTCAGCTTAGGCAGCAGAGGGCCACAGGAGGTGGGAGGAAGCTGTCCACAGCTCTAGTGTGGGGCTCAGGATTGCAGAGCCCAGGTCTGACCTGTGTGCCTCCTGCCAGCTTGGGCCTGGCACAGGGGGTATCTGGAGCTCCCCCTGGCTGCTGCAGTGAGGCAGAGCAGGGAAGGTGGGCAGTTGCAGCCCTAGACTCAACTGCTCCTGTTGGAAGCAAATTTGCTCCTGATGTGGGCACACATGCAAAAGCATTCCTGGGTGCAGTTTACTGTACCTTATTTTGGTGTGCAGTAACCTTAAGATGCATTAAGTGCATGTGTAGACACACCCATATGGTAGGAATTAGTAGCAAGACTCTGAACCCTGCTTCTGCTTGCACACAGACCCTAAGTGATTCACCCAATGACAAAGAGTCAGCCAGTAGTAGAACCAAAAAATGAAGCGTGGGAGTCTTGAGACTCTACCCTTCACTTCAGCCATGGGATATTATTCCCATGCAAATGAAATGCCACTAGATCACAGCAAATTATATTGGAGAGCTCACAGTTCTCTGAGAGTTGTAAGAGGAAATATATTTAACAGGATTTGGAAATGAGAGGCTTAGTCATTCTCCTTTCCCAAGGCAGAAAGAAAAAAAAGAAAGGAAGAGGGAAAAAAATTAAATAGTTCCTACTGTGGCATATGAAAGCTAGAAGAATTTAATTTTCTGGTCTATTTGTTCTAGCATGCTTCTCTAGGTTTGTCATCAGTTCCACTGCAACACTGGGAATGTAAAAGATATTTTAATTCAAATGACTGTATTTGATTCATTCCAGTCTCCTTATAAAATTGTCTGCTGTAAAATTATGCCTAATGTGAAACAGTTATAATTTGCTTGCTACTCACTACATTAATACCTATTAAAACTGACCACAGTAGCATGCACCCAAGTTGTAACTTGAAAAAGCCCACAAGAATTATTTCAATATGGGTGGAGTGAATCAAAACATAAAACATGTTTGAAGTTCAAAGGTCAAATAAAATAGTGTACGGTTTATGGAAAAAGATCAGTCAGCTGATAACCAGTGGTACAGCCTGCCGTCTTCTAAGCTTCACAATCATAGCTCCATTGTGTGTCAATTGCTAGGGTGTTTCATATATCTGTTCCATTCACGGCAGCATTCTTTTTTCAATCTTGGATTCAACATTTTGATGTCCATAGACCTCTTGAAGCGCTTGAAAGCTGAATTAATGAGCAAATGCTTTTCTAATAACTATACTGAAGTCAATTTTCAAAGAGCCTGTATGAGCATCAGTTTACCATCACTAGCAGGTCAATTGATTGGTCAAATATTGTCAACTGACTGGGCAGTTGACTGCATATTTTTGACTGGGTAAAGATTATAGCAATTTTACCTCCCAAAAATATACATTTTGGTAGCTTTCTTGACATAAGACTTTTTATTGTTTTTTGACACATTTCATAATAGAAAAGTTGTGCTTTTTCTGTGTATATTTGGACCTATTGACAATTTTTTTACAATTTTTGACCAATATTTGACCAGTCAATTGACCAAACTTTATTTGACCGGTGAATTACCCAACCCTAATTGCCACTAATCATAGCCTAGAAGCTGATCCAGAAGTTAGAGGTTACCCCATAATTGGCAATGAAGCAACGTATCTACCAAACAAGATTCCATGTGATTCTTTAAATAGTGATAGCCTAGTAGGACTGACCTTAGTGGTAAACTTGAGGAGGGGTAAATATGATTAAGAACACTGCAAGCGTTTTGAAACTCTGGTAACAGGTATTTTAAAAAGCACTAGACACTTTTTATCAAACACACACTTGCCAGGTCAACCATTTAATCTGATGACAGGAGTAAAACTGAAGATGTTTTCATACTGCAAAGAGTGAAGAATGGAGGTAGTGCATGGCACAGCACAAAAGCAAACAGCCATTTCTCTTGCAGGAAGCAATTACTAATGAAAACAATGGCCGTGCCTTAGGAAAGCTGGCCAACAGACATTGTGATGGGCTTTTTAGCACAGATTGTTGAAGATTTGCAAACTCCAAACCTGCCTGAATATAAGATGCAGATTCAACATCCTTTTACTATTTCCAGCTGTGAGGCAGAACATGTGCAAGAATACCTTCATGTTAAAAGGGCTATGCCAAACTTATGTATGATATGTACTCAGATGGGAAAGCATGCATCAACAATGCATTGCACATGGAGTTAACATTAGATAAGATACTAAGGACATCTCCTCTATGCTGTTCTGCGCAGCTGTCTCTGTCCATTTGCTCCACACATGCCAACTCTCTAAAATGAGGCATTAGAGTGTCTCAGAGCATGTGCTGAGCACCATCCATAGACTCTTTGCTTATATATGCTTACAGACATATACTCAAGGCTGCTCTGAGGCTGCTGCATCACTTTGTTCTGGGACTTGATGCACAAAGAAAAGGGGTGAATGCAGATGCATGCTTCATGGCAACTTTCTTGGGAGTGGCTCAGAGTTGCTATTGTAAAGCAGGATCTCATTTAAACCTTACTTTAATGACTGCAGAGGTCTGCTGGCCTGATGTTGGCACTGGAAAAAAAGAGAATTTCACCTGATAATTTTTAATACATGTAAGAGTTGGGTGGGGAAGCACCTACTGTCCAGGAAGCTGCGATTGCATTCAGAAGGACATTTAGGACTCAGGAAGGACTGGAGTGTTAGGCCTACATCCACAGAGGGACTTCATGCACATAAGTGATGCCTACCTGCTACCCTAGGTCCAATATAAAGAGCATTACTTGTGCAGCCTGTTGGCAGTATGTTTTGATGATATTTTATCAGTATGGATCTGATTTCAACATGTAGGAGATGCAGAAATGAGTAGCACATATGCCTCAAAAGCTACCAGTATCCAGCAATAACCTTCCAAAGAACATGGCAAAAGTCTAAAGTGATGTAAAAAAAATCATTATTGTTATATTTCATTGTACTTGTCTGTAAAGCGGTGTCAGTAGGGATCATAGAATCTAGCCCTCTATTTATAAACACCAGGAACTGATTCTCAAAAGGGCAGAAGCCCAAGACTGCAGGCACTGGTATATCTCATTTGCATGTGTTTGTGCATGCAAATCCAGGGGTTCACATGCAGACTGATCTAATTAGTTCTTTGTATGCACAATTACTCCTTGGACTCATGCTATCATGGTAATTATGCATGGGTTATTGGGTTTCAAGGCAAGATTTGGTACCTGAAATTTTAAAAAGGGTGGATAGCTCTTGTTTTTGGGGAACTTGTGGAGCAAAGATATGTTTCAGAAGAAAGTTGCTGTACATATTCTGGATTTTTCAATTTTCACTGATGAGTGAACTGATAGTGTCTAACTTCTTGTCTGCTATCTGGTGTCTTACCTGTTCTTCAGCATAATTTTAGCTGAAACAAATAAGGCACTATATATATCATTATGATAAAAACAGTGGAAAACAGATATTTCTCAGCAAAATTTTACACTGAATGTACTCTTCCAGCCTTCGAATAACATTCCTGAAACATTTTCGTAATAGGCTTCATATTAGATGCTGTAACTGCCTTGTATAAGAAAAAGTAAAAGAACAGAAAGTCACCTCTAACTAATATGGAAATATTAGGAATCAGGAATTGTTATCCTAGATTAGATTTATGTTTTCCCCGGTCTAGTATTCTATCTCTGAAAGTTGTCAGGGCAGAGGCTTCCAAGGAAGCTATAAAATCTGAATAATGCACAGTTACACAATAACATGCCCCTGGAGACAGTTTGTTTAACCTCAGTTGCTTGCCTTATACCCTGAAGCACAAAGGTTAACGTAATTTATGTAACTCCTACTTTTTCATCCTAGCTTGTGTAATTGTGGATATTGTAATTCATATAAATAGTTATCTTAAAAGGAATTTCTAAGGTGTTGACTCCTATTCCTTTTTACTGGATTCTCACAGTTGGGGTTATCATGTAGCAGATGAGGAAACAGCCAGTGCCAGGTGCTATGGTTCTGTAATATTTCTTCCTGATATAGGAAACTCCAGAACTGCCAAAAAAACAAAGCTGAGCTAGTGAGTGAGCTTTGTTTTCCTTTAAATTGCTAAATAGAGTAGGCCAAATTTTACAATTTTTCTTGTAGGATTTATTAAAACTTTGTAAATTTTAATTTTAGCTTAGTCTTGCTGATACTCTGTCTCCTAAGACTGACTTACACACAGACATTCACCTGCTGCTTCTCTGGCATAGACCTTCATTTAGTCACTTCTACCTTTTGATTGCTCATTGTTGATTCCACTGCTGTCCTGTCTACCTGCTGCTTTTTTGCTACTCACTACCACCCCCCAACATCATCCTGGTGACCTATGCAGTAACTGACTACAATGGTGTTAACCTTTACTGTTCTCCAGCATGACTTACCTTGTGTCTGCTATCAATTTAGAAGTTAGGACTTTGTATCAGTTTTAGAAATTGAGAAGGAGAAAATGCTTTGTGACTTCTCTCTTCCAAGATCTTCACACTGCAGAAAGCGTATGTTGGAGGCTATTATTCAAGCTCACTCTGTCTGAATCTTGTGTGCTTTCTCATGATACCTATATATTCAGGTGAAGTTTTAGTCATGGAAATACAAATCCTGAATTTCTCTCTTTGACCATATGGTAACAGTTATATTAAAATGCTGATGCATGCAGAATCTAACAGATATTGTTTTCACAATTAGGAAATGGCAAACACAAAGGCTCTCAGTATAAAGCCAATATTAGAATTTAGCTTCCACTTAAAATTGCTGCAAGTTTTATTCTTGTGGGTGCCAGTAAACACCAAACAGTTTATCTGTAACAGCCAATCCAAATATTTCTGTTGACTGTAAGTAAAAATAACACACTGTTTATGAAAAAAAATCCACATGCCCGCTACCTCAGAAAAAGAGATAGGAAAAGGATGAACAGAATTTAGTTTTCAACTGGAATGTATAATAGATACTTACAGATTATTTTAGGAAATGGAATGTATCTGGAAAAAATAACGTATAGCAAGGACTTGGGCTCTGTTCCATGCATAGTGTACCTTGGATAAGAAGCACTAAAAAAAGTCATAAGAGTGACCAAACACAATTAGTAAATAATAAAAATACTTTACTCCAAGGATCTTTCATTGGCAGATATGTAAACACTTTAATAACACCAATTAACCCTCCCAAGTCATCATAGGAGAGGTAAATATTAAAACACACCTGTTTAACATTTGGAGTGTTGGAAAAGATTTTTTCTGAGTGAGAGCAAGGCCTTTGACTAAGGCCACAGCCAGCCATTGCAACAGTTTCTAGAAGGCCTTCCCATCCCTGAAGTAATGATGGGGGAAATGAAATACTGCCAACCTCAAACACTAATGAATCCTCAGGCCCTGAAAAATGATGAGATTAAAAAATAATAATAATAAATTTTAGGTTCCTTGACTTCAGGTTTCTGAGTCTGTAGGGAGCACTTAAATAACATGTTCAGACTTTACTCCACAAACGCAAACCTACTGTAAAAACTGTAGAAGTTTAAATTAATTTGCCTTCAGAAACATGGACTTTAAGTAAGACACCAAATACTGTGAGACTTACTCTAAAGTCAGGAGAATTGGCAACAGCGGAGACTGGAAACCTAGAGACTCACATGGAGGTGATGAGAATGGAAAAAGTGTATAAAACTCATCATGCCTATTAAACTCTTCCTCCTCCCCTTCTGCCTTTGGACTTTGAGCCTGCAGCGATAGGAAAGCCTAACTGGTAGCAGCAGGATGACAAAAAACCTCAGAAAAGATCCCAGTGCCTCAAATGGACCAGGAGACTAGGACATGGATATAAGAATACCGGCCCTTTAAGGCAAGGTAGAGACATTTCACTTCTACCAGTATATGTGATTGGAAACTGATCTCTAACCATAACAGAAGAGAAGATTTCAACACACATACTGGTTTGAAAATGGCAGAACCCAGTCTAAGATTTGCTTCCGCCACCAAAGGACAAATGTGTGTTCTGTTTGCTACTGATCTAAATTACGCTGCTTACAGAAAACCTCATAACTTAGATCGATTTTACCTTGGGCTTTTTGAATGTCTGTACCTGGCCCAAGAATCTTGCACTAATATAACCCATCTTGGTTGAATAGAACTGACTATGAGCTATTGGTTACAAGCACAGGCTCCAAGGAGTTTTGTAACAGATTTGTCTTCATTATCCCTCTTCTTTAGTATATTTATGAATGAAGTCTAACATGTTCCCATCTTCAAAAAGGGGAAGAAGGAGGACCCAGGAAACTATAGGCCAGTTAGTCTTACCTCGATCCTGGGCAAACTTTGAGAAAATTATTCTGGCACATATCCCCGAGGGGCCAGCAGAGGAGGTCATGCTTAGGGGCAACCAACATGGGTTCATTAGAAGCAGGTCCTGTCAGACCAACCTGGTGGCCTTCTATCACCAAATCATGAGATGCAGGGGTAGCAGTGGACATAGGCCTTCCGAAAGTCTAGGAAGACTTCGACACTGTCTCTCACCCTGTTCTCATTAAGAAACTGGGGGAGTGTGGTGGTGTTGACACCCACACAGTCAATTGGGTTGCCAACTGGCTGAAGGGCTGCACCCAGAGAGTGGTGGTGGATGGGTCATTTTTGGCCTGGAGGATGTGGGCAGTCGGGTTTCGCAGGACTCGGTCCTCAGGCCCACACTGTTCAACATCTTCATCAGTGACTTGGACGAGGGGGTAAATAGCACCCTGTTCAAATCTGCTGATGACACTAAGATGCGGGGGGATGTGGGCATGCTAGAAGGGAGAAATAGACTACAATCAGACCTAGACAGGTTACAGGGGTGGGTGGATGAGAACAGGATGGGATTCAACACCGACAAGTGCAAAGTGATGCACCTTGGGAGGAACAACTGGCACCATACCTACAGGTTGGGGAACTCCCTTCTTGTCAGCACAGAGGCGGAAAAGGATCTTGGAGTCATCACTGATGCCAAGATGAACATGGGTCGGCAGTGTGGGGAAGCAGTCAGGAAGGCCAACCACACCTTGTCATGCATCCACAGATGCATCTCAAGCAGGTCCAAAGAGGTGATCCTCCCCCTCTATGCGGCACTGGTCAGGCCACAGCTGGAGTACTGCATCCAGTTCTGGGCGCCACACTTCAAGAGGGATGTGGACAGCATGGAGAGGGTCCAGAGGAGGGCCACTCGTATGATCAGGGGACAGCAGGGCAGGCCCTATGAGGAGAGGCTACGGGACCTGAACCTGTTCAGCCTCCACAAGAGAAGGCTGAGGGGGGATCTCGTGGCCTGTTACAAACTAGTCAGGGGGGATCAGCAGGCATTGGGGAAGCCCCTGTTCCCCCAAGCACTACCAGGAGTGACCAGGAATAACAGTCACAAGCTGGCAGAGGGTAGATTTAGGCTAGGTATCAGGAGGCACTACTTCATGGTCAGGGCGGCTAGGATCTGGAACCAACTTCCAAGAGAAGTGGTGCTGGCTCCTACCCTGGGGGTCTTTAAGAGGAGGTTAGACTCCTTGCTGGAGTCGTTTGACCCCAGTACTCTTTCCTGCCATGGCAGGGGGTCAGACTGGATGATCTACTCAGGTCCCTTCTGACCCTAGAAACTGAAACTACGTTCCTGAAAGCTGACTATGGCTTCTTTGCTGAATCCACAAACAGAGGCAGATTAAGGTTTATTGGGGCCCCAGGCAAACACAAAATTGGAGGACCCCTCCCACATGGGAGCCAGGCTCCAGCAGGAGGTGGGGCTCCTTTTCCTCCTGGTGCTGCTGCTGCCTAGGGCAGGGAGGATCTCTACGCCCCTTAGGGGAGGCTGGGTGGACCTGGCCAGGCTGAGGGTGGGGGTATTACCTGCCCTCCTTTCCTCCCTGCCCCACTTCCTGTGCCACAGCCATAGTGGAGCCCAGTGGGGCAAGGGTAGATGTGGGCTGCCTGCTGCAGGCTCAGGGCTCTCCACTCTCCTGCTTTTGCCCCAGGGGCACTCTCACTCCCTGTCATGCATATGGATACATACACACACCTCTCACTCTCTGGCATGCGCATGGACACACACTCACACTCACTTTACTCTCTGTGCATAGACATACAGACACAAACACACTCTCCCTGCCATGAACACATGCAGACACATATACACTTTCCCCTCACAGGACCTCCCTCTCTCCCTGTAACAGAGAACCCTTACCCTGTCACCAGAAGGCACGTCCACCCTTTTAAGGCCAGAACTTTCCGGGCATGGAGTGCTGGTAATGAAGGGGTTAAATGTGAAGCCTGGCCAGCTAGTCAGCTGGCCAGAAGGGGCAGGACTATAAAAACTGTAGGCAGAGCAGCAGTGAAGGGGGAAGGAGTATTTCAGAGAGCTGCATGGAGAAGCTGGGTGAGCAGTCCAAAGGTGGGAAGAGGGGAACCCCGGAAGCCCCGGAAAGATGGCAGCCATATCACAACAAGGATATTAGCTGACAGTGGGGAGCTGAAGTACAGATCCTATGAATGTAAGCTGATATGCTCCTTTTATCACATTAGGTGGTCACAGTTATTACCCACAGATGGGACTGTTTATTTATTTTTTTCTTTTTGATTAATGAATATGTTCAGTGGTTTGGGTGAGGCTATTAGGGGAAGGAGGAGGCCTCATTTTGGGGGCCTGCTATGAAGCGAGGACCCCAGCGGCAGCATGGGCACACAGACTCTGGCACCTTTTGGGTGCACAGACTCCAGCACCAGCAAGGGTGCAGCTTTTGGGGGTACATAGACCCTGGTGCCAGTGGGGCACAGGATTTTGGGATGCACTGACCGTGGCACCTGAGGACACAATCTTAAAAAGGCCAGGGAGGTCTGGTGCACCTGCGGTGCACCTTTGTTTTGTTTACTTTTTTTTGGACTGAGAGGGTACAAGTTTGGGGTCATCACAGGTGTACCAGATGTTCTTATGTCTCTATGTGCGTTCTATGTATGCACCCCTACACAGGGACCTCTTCAATGAAGGCCCTCTCCCAGCTCCCTAATATGTATGCGCCCTCTCCGGGCTCTGTCCCGCGCACGCCCTGCCCTCTCCAGGCTCTGTCCCGCGCACGCCCTGCCCTCTCCAGGCTCTGTCCCGCGCACGCCCT
>NW_017728906.1:153931771-153963576 GCF_001723895.1 Crocodylus porosus | reverse complement strand
GCACGCCCTGCCCTCTCCAGGCTCTGTCCCGCGCACGCCCTGCCCTCTCCAGGCTTCTACTCATCTAATCGCCCTTCTCCAGGCTTAATCGCGTGCTCGCCCTGCCTTGGGCTTTTACGCTGGCCCACGCCCCTCTCTGGGGCTTCCTAGTAGGCTTCCCCCCCTCCTTTGGGGCCTACGCCTCGCGCTTCCCGCGCTCGCTTGCCCGCTCTGGGGCCCGTAGCTGTGCCTGGCCCCCTGACCCTTCTTCTGGGTTGCTCACCCCACTGGGCTAGATACCGCCCCACACAGGGCTGGGGTCACAACCCCAAACACCACGCCCCCAGCACCAACTACCGTGCCTTCACTCTGGTACCTGGATGCTGTGCCCTCTCCGGGCACCCAGGAAAACCCCATGCTATTGGGGATCTCCCCTGAGCCTGGCCCGATAAATCACCCCCCCCCACTGGGCTGGGGTCAGGCCACCCCAAAATGCAGCACTCTCTACCACGCTGGGAGCACCCCACTGTATTGGGGAGCTCCTAATGAGGCCTCCTCCATCCCCTTATAGCCTCACCCGGTCCTCCGGTATATATACCATAAGCCAACCGGTTATAACACCCACATAAGCCTCCTGGCTCTAATGCAACTCTAAGCCAGCCCAGCTGTAACCCCAGAATGAGCCTTGTGGCTACAACATAAATCCAGCGCCACCCTGGCCCTCTTGCCATACCTCCTTGCCTGGGGTTCTCTCTACTCGCATCCTCAGGCAGATGGTCTGGCTGTTCTACTTGGCTTGGCTCGGCAGCAAAACTCTTGATCCTCAGGCTGCTGCTGCTTAGGCTGCCAGAAGGGAACTGGCTCTGGCCTCAGCCTCTTCTGTTTATATTGGCCAGGCCCAGCCCCCTGGCGGTCAGCTGACCCAATCTGTTGCCTCAGCAACTGCCAGCTGTGCTGCCCTGATGACTGACAGCTAAGCCCTATTATCAATGCCAGTAGTGGGAACCCCAGTGCCCTGCTACACATCTCCCCCAAGGTTGAGCCTCCTTAGGAGCGGGGCGCGGGAGTGCCCCAGGACATAGGCAAAAGGCCCCAACATACACAATACAATAGGCAGTCTCCCACTCGCAAGAACGTCATCATAATAATTTCCATCAAGATGTGGCAGGTGAGTATAGGATGGAACATAAGAACTTCAAAGAAGACCCCAAGAGCACCCCACATAAGGCATAGATTACCAGGGAAGATGGTGCGGGGGGAGGGTGACCTGTTACACTTCCCCCACAACTGATCCTTCTGAGGATGCTTCTCCTCCCCACTGTGCTGCACCCCCAGTCCAAGGCTTCCCCAGGAGGCAGCACACAGGGACAATGGGTAACAGAGCCTGGAGAACAAAGGCATGGCATTGGGGCATGGAGGCAGTGCAACGGTGGCACATGCTTACATTGTAGAGCACTGTCTGGCTGTGTTCCTGGCCATATCCCATGCAGGACCTGTCATTTCCAAGAAAACCCAGGCATGGCAGGGGTGGGGGAGGAACCCAGGCATTTGGGGGCTAATGCTCAGCAGGAGCCCCTGGGCCCAGGCCTCACTGACCCATGCATTAATCCACCTGTGCCCACAAATAAAACAATGGATGCAATATATATAGTTTTGAGTTTAGAACAAAATATTTGGTTTTGTGGTCAGACTGAATTAAGAAGATGTTCCAGGGAATGGAGCAATAGGAAAAGCATGACTTCAGAGTTGACTGAGGAGAAACCCACCCCCTCCATCAAAATAGTATTGACTGACCACTGGTTCTGACACTGTCATTAATAGCCCTGATTTCCTGCATTTCTCAACTCTTCTCAGAACAGCACATAAAGAACCTCAAAACCACAAATAAAAAACTAATGGTAAAGGAGCTGGTGTCATGGTGTCATGCATGCTCATCTACATTGGCAATGAAAAGCCATTGTAAGTAGGCTGAAAGTTGGCACCTGGTTTCAAGCACTAAATGAGAGAAGAAGAACCCCTGTCAACATTATATCTTACTCTTTCCCTCTCTTCAACTGAGAAATGAAGTCTTAAGGAAGAGATGAAACCTTCATTAGATTCTCAAGCCTGACCTAGCACCTGAACATTTAAAAGAAGCCCTTAGGGCACATCCCAATGAGTGTGCAAGTGCGGTTTGCAGTGCCTCAAAGCAGTTTGAGACTCCAAAAACTGCATGTGGCACATGTGCACCTGTTTGCCATGCGGCTAATAAAGCGCTGCAATATGTGGCATGGTGCACATGGCAGCAGCATGCATGGCCAGAAGGGAGCCTGGCCAGCCAAAGCCACACTCTGTATGCTGGCTAGGCTCCAAGTGGCTGGCTTGGTGCCACTGCTGCCCTGGGAGGCCTCCAGAACATTAGGTAAGGCTGCCACAGGTGCTATCCCAAGCCTCCCCTACACCACTCAGGTCAATTTGCCATGTGTTGGAGTGCACATGCAGAGGTGTTCCATGGAAAATGCGTGCCTCTGCACATACACGCTCATGGCTCCCTCCTGGCCATGCATGCTGCTGCCATGTGCACATACCCTTAGGGCATGTCCACACATGCAAGCACATGCATTTATAGCAGCTCAAATAGAAGTGGTGCAAATTTGAGCCAGGGCTTTTTGCTTCAGCACACGTGCTCGGACATGCACTTTGTTGTGAAGCAAATTGTGCCACTTGGGGCAAAATAACCCTGCCAGGTTCCTCCTGGATCTGCAGAGGCTGATGGAGCTGAGAATGTTCAGTTTGTGGAGAAGGCAGCTCAAAGGGGATATGGTGGCTGTCTTCAGGCACCGGATGGGCCTCACAGAGAAGCAGGAGAGCAGCTTTCACTGCAGAGAGCAGTATGCAGGATAGTGGTTTGAAGTGGCAGCCAAATAGGCTTAGGTTGGACACCATGAAAAATGTCTTCACTGTCAGAGCAAGGCAGTGGGATAGATGCCCAGAGACTCTCCATCAGTGGAGGTGTTCAGGGAGAGGTTGGATAGCCACTGGGTAAGGATAACCTAGGTGTAGCGATGCCTGGAGTGCTCTGTAAAGCTGAAAGTGCAGGAGACTGTCCCACATGCTTTGCTTACAACCACAAGGACAAGCTCGACAACCCAGGGTGGGTAGAAATTGGAGAGCACCATGCTCAGCAACCTGAGAAGGAAGCAGCCCTTCCATGGTGGCTTGGTTAGAAACAAGAATAAAACAGCTGGGATAAATGTATAGGGGGGAGATAGGATAGAAAAAGGGAGTTCCAGCTCTCCAGTCAGTGTGTAGAGCTGCTTGCTGTCCCCAGACCGCAGAGCAGAGCAGAGCAGAGCAGAGGTTGTCTGGTTTCTCTCTGACTTCTGGGCTGTGCTGGTTGCCACAGGGCCAGGAAGGATGCTTTTCCCCCTCTTGCTACGTGTCAAAAGATTTTTTTTTCACTTTCCTCAGCAACACTGGGTGTTGGCTGCAGCCCAGGCT
Source organism: Crocodylus porosus (assembly GCF_001723895.1). Classification (NCBI taxonomy): domain Eukaryota; kingdom Metazoa; phylum Chordata; order Crocodylia; family Crocodylidae; genus Crocodylus; species Crocodylus porosus. The sequence continues at coordinate 153,960,117 of NW_017728906.1, read as the reverse complement.
GGGGATGGTGACTGGACTGTGCCAGTGCTCCTGCTGTGTTTCAGTCCCAGGGGTTCCTGGTTACAGGGTCTTGCCTCTCCACTCAGGGTCAAACCAACACCACATTTGGGGCAGGAAGAGATTTCGCGCCCCCCCGGGTCAGATCAGTACAAATCGGGGAAGGGTGGGGATTCGTCTTCCTCTGTAGCAGAGGCATGGCCTCTGCCTGGGATCTCTTGAGCTAATAATGTTTATAGAAGCAAGACATTGGCTGTTGTGGTCCCCCTACTTTCCCTGAAGCAGGTTCAGGTGTGATGCCTGGTGTGTCAGTGTTGACAGTAATTTAATAAAGTTTAGCTTATGAATTTGTCTGAAATGGTTTGTACAGGGCTGATCCTGCCTCAAGCTGGGGGCTGGACTAGACATAACCTCTGGAGGTCCCTTCCAGCCCTTTGTCTCTACTAGATTCTAAGAGGTAACTGATGCTTATGGACAGTTCTCTAAAAACCCCATTACAGGGACAGGGGTATTAAAAAGCTGGACACCACCAAGGCACCAGGAACAGATGGTTTTGTAGCTGAATGTTACAGGGCTGTACAAGGGGTATTAGCAGATTGGTTAATGAACTTGTACACTGAGAAGATATTCCCTCCTCTTGAAAGGAAGCCAGGCTGCTTGTGTGACCTCAGGAGGGAAAGGACTAGTCTGGCTGTCCATCCCATAGACCTATCCAGAGGCAGATCTGGGGGATGCTCCCATTCACAGGGTTCTTACCTTTTAGGGGGCACTAGTTCCTGCGGGATGTCCCAGTGCTTTGAGGAGGCGGCCATGGAGTCACAGAACTGGATTTTCCCAGCAAGGTGGAAAGGGAAGCCTGGCATACAGGCCAAATCCCAGGCACAGTGCTTCCAGGGGCACTCATGTCCAAAGCCCTGTGTGCCCAGTAACCACAATATCCAAATCCAGCCCAGCCTGTGCGTAAGATTATTCAGAACAGCTGAAGAGAGTCCAAACAGAGCTGGTATCAGCCCACACCACAGTCCTGTGCTAAACTGAACAGGCTGCCTTCCTCACTTTATTTCTCCTCTTTACCCACTAGTTTGGCTGGCCAAAAGGGGGCCTATTTGATATTGCTGTGACCAATCCCACCTTGAGCAAGGGCTGGACTAGATGTGACCTAGTGAGATCCCTGCCAGCCCAACTTTCCCCATGATGCTATGATCTGTCAGGGATCCAGGGAATAAACTCAGTGTCCTAAATAGCCAGATGCTGCACATATTCCCTGGGATCTGATGAGAGGGTGGCTTATGGGATCATTCCCTGGCCCTTCTCCAGCAGCAGAGCTTCTAGGAAAAGCCAGGCCTACTCCAAGAAACTGTATTTATGCATAGCTGTTTTTTATGTCCTCTTTCTGGCTTGTATTTGGCTCCTTTTGGCTTTTGGCAGGCAGGGGTAGTTTGGAAAGAGCAACAGCCCAATAGCTTCAGACCATCTCTCCTGACTTTCTATCCCAAATGCATGACCCAATTTTCCCCCTTCTTTTTTTTCTTAATAGAATAATGAAAAGGGGGTTCTTGATCTAATCCTTCAGGTGTTTTTTTTCTTTTCAATTCAGGCAGATCTACAGACAAAGCACTGACACAGGCATGATACACAAGGAGGCTGTAGTTATCATAGTCACTACATTTGTCTTATGTAGCATTTAGATTATGGATTGTATAAAATGGTTTGGATAGGACTGATCCTGCCTCAGGCAGGGGTTGGACTACCTGTGACCTCTGGAGGGCCCTTTTAGCCCCACTTCTCTATGACTTCTATCATGCTGCTGTCACATACAGCACATCCTGGAAAAGGATAAGGGCCTTGCTTTTGAAAGGCAGAACAAAGGACGAGAGAAATAAAGAAGATCTTGCCTTGAATATCCTGGTATGTGGGAGGAACAGAGCAGCAGCCTGTTCAATATGAGCTCTGCCAGGGGAAAGAGCAAATGGCCACAGCTAGCAGCCAGGGAGCACTGACCTCCTTTTACCCTCACCCCAGGGGCTCAGACTGCACCTGATGCTATAGCTGCATGTTCTCATTTTTAATGCAAGTTGCAGTGTCCATCAGCTGATTTGGGGGCATGTGTGTAATATGCAAGGTAATATGGTAACGTGTACCAAGTTTTACAGACTGTTGCCACTGCTAAAAAGACCAGGATTACATACATACATCTAACAATATAGCAATTCACATGTAAAGCATCTGGCTAAAGACTGCCATAGTGACTGATGAAATTTTTGTCCTCTGCATAGGTCAGGAATAGCTTCCCAATTTCTAAATCTCGTGCTCTCTCTCTCTTGGCTCTTTATTCACAAATCTAACCTGAGGGGATAGTTTCTCTGGCATAGAATCATAGAGACGTGGGGTTGGAAGGGACCTTTGGAGGTCATCTAGTCCAACTCCTGAATATCCCATACTTTAACGTATCATATATTCAGCGTGTGAGTGTATGTGTGTGTGTCAAAGAGAGAGAGATTCCTTCAAATTTTGAGCAATACACAATCCAGCAGCTAAAAACAAGTGGGATCTCATCTTTTTATTCAACAAACAACCAACTTCCTTTACTGGGCTTTGCTGGGGTTTTCATTAGAAAAACCAGTGGGTCCAAAGCCCATTACATCAGTTATCATATTATTCTCATCACTTTCCCCCAGAATTTGGACACAGTGGGCACAGGGCACAGTGACCATATCTAGAAAGAGGAACCTTTCTCCACAGCCTCTCCAACATGATGCACTGCCATTAGGAAATGTTTCTTGGATCCCAATTGGAGACAGGGCCCATCCGTGAATCAGTCATCAAGAGTTTTCTTTGTGTAAAATCCATAAAGAAGATGCATAATCCTATTCCCATATTCCTCCCCCTTGCCCCAGCTCAGGTTCTTTCCCTGGGTCTCTTCCTCCAAGACTTCACCTGTTTTGTCTTCCCATTCATCTTTTTCCCTTTGAAAACTACATAGATATTAGAGATTCACTCTTTTTCTCCTGCACCTGCCTATGTCACTTGCTCAAAAGAGGTAAGTGATTTAGAGAGAGCTTTTTTATGTGTTTGTTATTATAAAATCTTTAGTGTGGCGATACTTGGGGGAGAGGCAGGGAAGGGTGACTAGGGCTGTGAAAAATGGCACTGTTCCATTCAGATTTCAGTTTTGAGGTCTAGACGGAACAGTGTTTTGTATTGAATTTAATTTCGAGTGGAAACAGCCTCACTGTTTCAGTTCATTGAAACAGTGAGCCTGCTTTGACACTGTTTTGACATTTCACCCGACCATTCCTAAGCCCAGCCCCACAATCAGGCTGGGGAAACTCAGCCCAGTTGGGCTGCCTTCCCATCCCCTGCACTAGATCACACCGGGGGCAGGGAGTCAGGCCGGCTGCACTAGATCATGCCAGCTGGACTGACTTCCCATCCCCAGTGCTATGGTTGAAATGTTTTGACTTTCAAAACATTTCCACTAGCCTCATTTTATTTCAAGGCTGTTTCGACGCCCTTTGTTTCATTTTGATTTTGCTGTTTTGTCCTTGAAATGAGTCAAAAAAGTGTTGAAATGAAACAGCCAGCAAAATTTTGCACAGCCCTAGAGACTACTGCCATATGAGAGTTAGCACAGATTTCTTGATAATATCTCATACCCTCCCCTAAAAAAAGAAGGGTTGATTGGGTAATACCCACCAGGCCCAAGCAGATCTATATGTTCAATAAAGTATACACAGGCAGCCTTTATTTCTAACAAAGGTCGTTAAAGGCAAGGCAAGAGAGGAAAGCAATGTTTCATGCTTCTCCAGGATGCTCTGAGCAGCCTGGATCAAGGGTTGGTCTTCCAGGTTTATTTGTTTTGAATTTATCTCTTACCCAACATACATCTGGGAAATCCATTCTCTCACCCCATTCTCATCCTATAGCAACTCACTGCTTTGAACATGGTTCCACACCCCCATTGCTAACGTCCTTCCATTGAGCTGTGTGACACCATGGAATCACACTGGGGACCTCAAACCACCCATCTTCCATGGCCTGTGTAATACTGATGTGCTCACACTTGGCCTTATATTTTCCCAGCTGAAATTCAGGAGAACAGCATGCCAAGCCTTTAAACTGCTCTCTGCTCGACACTCCTGATTCATCCTTTGTTCCTTTTATCTGGCCATAGCCATAGCCAGAGTTTCCACAATGGGAACAAACACTTGTGGGGCTAGGGGTTGTCCCTGTTACATCCTCTTGTCAATGTAAAGCTGCATGAGAGGCTTCCAGTCACTACTATAAAACTTTCAGGGTTCTTATATAAAGTAGAACAAAGGGAAAGTACTTTTAATCCAAAACCTGGTTAATATGGGGACTTCATTGCTACAGGAGGGGGTGGAGGCAGAGAGCAGATCCAGGCTCAACAAAGGGCTGGATAAATACCTGGATGATTGATCTATTCATGGCTATTGAACAGATCAGTTGGAGACATTTCCTCTGGCATCTCTAATTAGGGATGCCAAGGAGGGTAGGGAAGATGGGAGAGATCACTAGAGAGATCTGGTTTAATGCTCTCCCTCTATACCACCCACTTCTGCTGCTGTTGGAGACAGGACACTAGGAGAGACAGACCATTGGTTTGACCCGGAGTGGCGCTGCTTATAGTGTCAAGTGTGGATACAGAGTTCTGCAAAACCACATGTTCCTAACAGAGCCCCATATATGCTCACGTTACTCAGCCAAAGGCCTTTTCTGCATCTACAGCAGCACCAGGCTGCCACAGTGTCCCAGGGTGCCATGACAGCCATGGAAGGGAACTGCCAAGAGAGAGGAGACAAATGCAGACTCTTGCGTGGTGGCTGCTCCTCCTCCCTGCCCCTCTTCAAGCAGGCAAGCCCCATAAACCATATTTTTAAACAGGGTTCTGCCAATCTGAAAAGGTTAAAAACCACTGCTCTAGAGTGGGGGGGGAGGGCAACATTTTTGACAGGGGAGCCATTAATTGCTACTCTGATCCCCCTCCCTTGCCTGATCTGTTGCTTTGCTTTCTAGTCCCTGCTCTATCTGCCACTGTGTAGGCTGCCCTCAAGAAAGACACTCTGGCTAGTGTTTTACACATGCTAGATACTAAGTGAAGGGGTTTCCTAATATTATCTGCAGTGTGTCTGCATATAAGAAACCTTACAGGGCTGGCTATTTGTATGAGATGGTTTGGACAGGGCTGATCCTGCCTCAGGCAGGGGGTTGGACTAGATGTGACCTCTGGAGCTCCCTTCCAGCTCCACTTTTGTATGATTGGAATGAGTTCAAAATAGTCTGCAGGGCTGTGAAAGAGAAGCTGTGTCACCAGAAGCAGCTAACAAGCAGTAAAGTTGTAGAAGAAAGGCAAGCTTGATTGGCGGAACATCTAGACCATTACAAAGCTCCTAGGGTCCTTAATACCTGTGAAGTGAAGAGTTTAGAAGGGATCAGGTAGATTATAATGAGCCATGAAGTCAACGGACTACCTCAGCATTGCCTGACTAGAAATGCTGCTGCCACTTCCAGGCAGAACAGGAATCAAAGGTAAATGTACCAGTGCGCCCCTGCTAGATAGGACTATGTGAGGGGCACTCAGACCAATCCTTTCCCTCCCTAGTTTATACAATTTAGCTTAGCTGGCTTCATTCTAAAAGGAGGTATTATCTCCTTTGTGCATAAGCTCATTAACAAGTCTGCTAATAGAGGAGTTCAGATGCCTTGTAGAGGCCTGAAACATTCCACTATAAACCCATCTGGGCCAGCTGCCCTGGCCACCTCTTCCGTTGTCATGGGGCTTTAGAGAATTGTCTGAAAGCATCAGTTACCTCTTCTGACCAAATGACCTGCTGGCCCCTGCTATTACTAATCACTGGGTTTGCTATCCTTTTCTTCCACTTTATAGCCAAGACTCTGTCTCTTCCATTCCATCTCCAAGAATCTTTTCTCTGCCCTGCCTCTGATCAAAGAAAACACTCCTCACCAAACCCAAGTTCACTTCTCAACTGACATTCAGTACCTCAGTAAAAGAAAACATATATCCCAGCCCCCCAAATTCTTTCACATCATACCATTCCCACTCCCTACCTTACACCCAAGGAATTTCCCCACTTCCGGTTGCTCCCAAGCCTTACCTCTCTCCCCAAAACAACCCATTCCTCCTCCCCATGGAAACAAGGTGTCCAGCAGTCCTTTTAAAGCCCACAAGCTAGGTACGCCTATCTCTTTCCACCTCTCCTGGCTGTGTGATTTGCTTCAGCAGTGTCCCAGCTCTTCCCCAATCCAGGTTTAGCCCCAGAGCAGGGAGGCAGTGATGTTAGGATGAACAAGACCCTAGTAGGTTGTCAAGAGCCAAGAAGAGGTCACAAGCCAGAAACCATACTCAAAGATGCCAAATCCAGCAAAAGGGAGGTTCAGTATTCCAAGTTGAAGTCAGGTGCTTAAGGTCAAAAGCTACAGGTTGGGACCAGAGGTTAAAAGGCAGAAGACAAACTTCATAGACTCATAGATTTCATAGAAATTAGGGCTGGAAGGGACCTTGGAAGATCATCAAGTCCAGCCCCCTGCCCCAGGGGCAGGAAGTCAGCTGGGGTCATTGGATCCCAGCAAGAAAAACATTCAGGTTTCTCTTGAAGACACTCAAAGTAGCTTCTTGAACCACCTCTGGCAGCATTCTATTCCAGACCTTGGGGGCTCAGACAGTAAAGAAGTCCAGCCTGAAATGGTCTTGCAGGAGCTTATAACCATTCAACCTTGTCATCCCTTGGGGCGCTCTCATGAAAAAACGTTCACCCAGATCCTGGTGAACACCCCTTATAAACTTATAGGTGGCCATCAGATTGCCCTTGAGCCTGCGCTTTTCCAGGCTGAAGAGTCCCATACCTCTCAGCCTCTCATCATATAGTCTGTTTTCCTGACCTCTGATCATGCACGTGGCTCTCCTTTGGACTCTCTCAACCTTCTCTACATCCTTTTTGAATTGTGAAGCCCAAAACAGTAATCCAGCTGTGGCCTCACCGAGAATAATGGGAGAATGATGTCCTGGGATTTGCTTGAGAAGCATCTATGGATGCTAGCCAGGTTTTTGCTTGCTTTACTAGCTGCAGCATCACATTGAAGACTCATGTTCATCTTGTGGTCAATCCTGACCACTAAGTCCCTCTCATCTGTAGTGCTAGTCAGCATAGCACTGCTGAGCCGATAAACATCCTTCAGGTTTTTCCTCCCAAGGTGGAGAAGCTTGCATTTTTGGGTGTTAAACACCATCAGGTTCTCATCTGCCCATTTCCTGAGCCTGTCAAGATCAGCCTGGATTATTCCCCTGTCCTCAGGTGTGGATGCTTTACCCCAAAGTTTGGTATCATCAGTGAACTTGGCCAGTCCGCTTCTGACTCCAATGTCCACATCATAATTAAGTGGTTGAACAATATAGGCCCAAGGACAAAGCTTTGAGGGACCCCACTAGTCACAGGGCACCATGATGATTGACTTATATCAACCACCACCCTTTGGGTCCGACCACGGAGCTAATTCCCTAGCCGACAGGTCATGGTGGACCCAAGGCCAGGAGAAGAGTCAGGAAATGGTCAGGAGAAGAGTCAGGAAGCTGGAACTAAGAACCTTGAGGCAAGGACCAGAAACCAGGGATCAAGCAGCAAGGATTGGGATCCAAGAAACAAGACTGAGCAGGGGAAAAACTAGGTGTTATATCTGTAGGCTAGGTCAGAAGCTGATTTCAGATTGACAGGTGTGAAGAGTAGTCCTTGAAATGAGGAACTGGAGCTAGTCAAGTAGCTGAGCAAGGCCATTCCTAGAATGCAGTTGGGACTGCTACCTTGGTAAGCAAATCTTTTCTCCAAATACAGAAAAGAAATATTTATCAAATGTTTCTGCATTTTCTATATTAAAGTTGACAATTCTACAATTACCATCTAATAACAGACTAATGGCATTTCTAGGATTCCTTTTGCTGTGAATATACTTCTAGGAAAAGCTTCTCCTTATTGTCCTTACTTCTGCTAGCTATAGATTTCTTCTTATGTCCTTTTGCTTCCTTTATCAATTTTATACAATTTTCTAATTTATATGCATTATTAGAATTCCCCTTTTTCATGTTCTACACTTCAGTTGTAAGTGCTTTTACTTCCCCTCCAATCAGGCATTTTGCTTTGTTTGTATTGTTTTAAACAATGCTACCATCTTTCTCATTTCTGGCACCTAAGGACATCTGGTTAAATACTTTTAAACAGTTCTCAATTATCATTTACATTTTTCAGTTTAAATATTTTTTCCCAGATAATTTGGTTCATAATCATTTTCAGATTTGTGAAACTGTCCTTTTTAAAGTACACCATATATCTTGCATTGGTTTGGATTTTATTCTACTTGCACAAAATATATATAACCAAGTTATGATCAGCTGCAACTAAACAATCACTAGTTTTTAATTTCATGATCAATTCCTCTTTAACTACACAGATGAGGTCTGATACAGCAGCCCTCCTCACACACCCTGGACTGGTTGCAGCACTTTTGGAATTAGGAAGTGGTTATCTATAATTTTTAAGTCATTATCCTCCTTCTCACTTACTGCTGAGTAGCTTAGACTAACTTAGAAAACTCCACCCTTTTCAGGGAAAACAAAAATCCAAGCCAAACTAAATAAGACAAACCGTACTCATAGTCTTTTCCATTTCCTGGGACATAGTCCTCCTCCAAGGATCTGGGTAAACATCTTTCCTTGTTTGAAAGATAAAACCTAACAGTTCCAATCCAGCACTCAGTGCCTCTGGAGCGCAGGTAAACACCGTAAACATACCGTAAACTCAACGTCTGGGAATCTAAGCAGTGAAATCAGTGTTTGTTCTCAGGCAGGCCACCCCTCCATAAAGCAACATCCTAAATTAACTGCCCTTTAAATCTTCAACAAGCACCTTCTCCTTACACTCCCATAGGACATAATTTGCAGATCCTGCTTGATCTCTGGTTGCCTCATTGAAAAGCGTCATTAGAAGGGCTACTGATCTCTCTCAGACTTTTTCCTTGTGAGAGAGAATTTTTTTTTATACCCTTACTCCCCTCTTCCTAGCAGACTTTGCTCACAACAGACACCTCCCATTGGTTTCTCTAGGAACTAGAAGAACCCAAATTTTTACACCTCTTTAAAAAAGATGATGCTTCCAGCTGAATACAGATATCTGCTAACGCCAACCCAGCAGATTGGTTCAGAAACAGATTCAGAAGGAAAAGGTCTTCACAATCTTCTTTTTTTTCAGGGTAATCAGCTGTAATGTCAGAAGCAAAGGATTATGGTTACGGTGAACAATGTAGATACCAGATGGCATACAGCAGAAGTCCTGTTTTCATTATCCAATTGAGTAATAAGGAATAATGGATAGAAATATAGAAAAGAGGAAATACCTGGGCAGAAAGATTAGTAATAGACTATTTCACAAAGATAGTCTCAATTTGTCACAACATTTAAGTGCAGAGATAAGAGCTAAATCAAATAATAAATCCATACAATGAGGATAAGGTCACTTATTCAGTCTTTCATCCAAAAGAAGTAATTTTTTGTTCCTTTAAATTTCAACGTTAGTTTATGTTGCATTGTTTATATCATGGCATGTTACACACAAAATCTTGTCACACTCCATAAAAATCATACGCAAACATATATCCCATTTAATGTAAAAAAACCTTTTTCCCCTTAAAGTCTGATGAAAGCTTGGTTTTACACAACACTGCCTGCAAAACATATTTCTGCTGCATTGCAACGGTCCACAATAAAGTGCTACTTCAGAAACTCAAGGAAGACAAAATAAGATAAACATAGGGATTTCAATTTTAACATAAACAGCATTTTAAATAGTATTATTTGATTTATCACTGTAATTATAGACTGCTTTCGACTCCCAGTTTAGTTTATATGATCCTAAGTATTCAAAGGAAGTTTCAGTACATGAAAGACTTTTTTTTCTGAGAATGCTGGAAAAGTGATATTTAGTTGTACAAGCATTTTTTCTGTTTCAGTGTTTAAGACTCTTTTCAAAAGTTTCATAACCTTCTGAGGTACCCATGGTTTCTGTTAGACCACTTCTAGTCTCATCAGCAGGGATCCCCAATTTTTGGATTAAAAATAATAATCCCAAATCCACATTTTTCTGTGATTAAAATGAAATGCTACTATACTTACATACACATATAAAGACACACCATACTTATATATGTAGTTATATACTTATATTATAGTTTATATATATGTGTTTGCCCATGCATATATACATATATATATATATAATCTATAACTATAACTATATATAGATATGTATTTATATATAGTTATATATAGTGGTGTTTCATTTTAATAATGGAAAAATGGATTCTGGGTTACTTTTATAATCCAAAAATTGGGGATTTTTTAAAATCAAAACCAGGATCCCTGCTCATCAGTAAAATAATGACAAAGAAAGAGGACTGACAGAAAGTGATTAATGAACAATTTTTATGTCTAAACTGTGATATTGCTGGCTGAGTAGCTTTTAGCTATTCTTTCTGGTACAAAAGCCATGGCATATAGATAAGAGACAGAGCACTTAAGACATGTTTACAAAGATTAAACCACTGACTTGGCCTTAGTTAAAGTAAATTTTCCTTCTTCCTGCTGTGCAGTGAGCTTTTACAAAGGAAGGACTGGCAAAGTTGCGTCATCTTCTTTCCTGGCACTATCTGTTGGCTTCAAAACCAATGCAGGCCTTAAGCTACATAAAAGTGCTTCAAGGTATTAGCTTTTTGAGGGATTTGTATTTGCCACATTTTTAATTACCTTGGATACGTTCAGATCTGAGTCTCTAGAGTGGTTCTCTGAGGGTCATTCTATGGTTAAGGTCAGACATTCAAAAAGCCTGAGCCTGAATTGAGTCAATCTTTGCAGGTTAGTCTAACCTGGCTAGGCTTAACCAGTTTGTAATCCAACAGAAATTCTCTCTGGACTGAGGAAATACAGGCACATGCCTGCAGAGGCTTAAGCTAGAAACTGGGGAGCTCTAAAGCAGCTCTCCCTTCCCTTCCAGACGGCTGAAATGAGGGAGGGGCATGGCCAGGCCCTGGCAAGACGTCTGATTAGGGAGGTCTGCATGCATCATCCCAGGCTTTTCCCTGCTGTCTACTCAAGGAGCCGTAGTGTTGCCAGACCCCAGTCCCGGGCTAGCACTCTGAGGCTGAGAGGGGGAGGGGGTGCAGTGCCTACATCTGTTGATGATACAGAGTTTTTCAATCTCCCTCTCCCTGCTGTATACAGTCTGCAGCAAACTGACAGGCAAGCAAGCCAGCAGGGATCTGATAACAGTGTTTATCAACCCAGCAACAAAACAACAGCCTTTCTCCATTAGTTCAAACTCTTCTTAAACAGCTTACCAGCTGACCTGTTGATTAGCTCCAAAAAGACCTAAGCGGTCACTGTTTTGTCTGCCTGTCCCAGTGGAATTGGAGAGAGACACACACACACAGATCCTGGCATTAGCTAGCATACAACACACCTAGGGTCTGTGGGGCTGGGATCTGTGCTGTGGGGGATGGGAGGGAGGGGGGGATTCCTGCTCAAGCAGTGAGGGGAGATGTAGGGGAGGGGGAAGCCAGCCAGCCCTGTTGTACCTGCAGTCTCTGCTGGAGCTGCAGCTTGGGAGCAGAGGGGTGGGGCCAGCCTGCTGTGGAGCAGAGAGCCCAGAGAGCATGCTGTGGTAGTCTAGATTATTTTAAATCAGCAAGGGGTCTGGGACAGACATTGCATAAACTGGTTTGAGCCAAATCAGTTAAGTCTGATACTACATTCAACCAGGTTTATCTCAAACAGCTTTCAGCCATTTTCAAACTGTTTTTTTTACACTGAACATCTGTACTGTTACAGGTTTAAACCAGTTTCTGATCACTTAAACTGGTTTATGTGTAAAGCCTTTCCCTTGCCTAGAGGTTCAGATCTGAACATATCCACTAGAGATCAGAAAAGCTGAATACTCCCCTCAGATATTCTCCCTACTGCAGAGAAATACAAAAGCCTACACATACACTTTCTTTTGCATCTAGGCCCACTGCAGTGAAGCCAATGAAAGTCTTATCATTGACTTCAGGGAGACCAAGATCAGGCCCTTTGGCTGCAAACATGAGTCCTGCTGCTAAACTGTACCTGCCAGAACTTGCATTATACATTTTCTCTCCCTCCCCCACCCTTCACCTTCTGCAAGCATTTATAATTTGGCCTTAGACTTTATTGATAGTAATTTTCATTTACATCTAATAAGACTTTCCACCTGTTTAGCGAATATTAAGTAACTAAGCTTCAAAACATTTCAGTGGGCGTGTCTACATGAGTGGCTAACTGCACAGTTGTTACTGCACAATTAATCAACTTGGCTGGAGCATGGTAATTGCCACACTCCAGCAAACTCCAGCATCTCATATATCAGCATCACCATGCTTAAAAAATGGCTGTGGCGGCACTTTAATTCTCATTCAATGAGCTTCAGGTAAAGCACCCCTGCCACAATTTTTAAGTCTGGGGATGCTGATGCACAAGATGCTCCAGGCACTTTAATTAGAGTGGCTCTAGAAGCAGCTTTAATTAAAGCATACCACCCTCCACTCCCAGAGCAGAAATGCCCTGTGGTCCTTAGTTAATGCAAATTAAAACAGGCTAATGCTCATTTGCCTAGTACCTCAAACATTGTTGGCATACCAAGGCTGCATCCACACATGCAGGAATGTGCAGTTTGTGGTATGATAAACCACACGTGTTGCACATTATATCACTCATGGTGCTGCTTATTTGTAGTGCGGAGGCAAAATTTGCTACTGGGATTTCCCATCAGCAAAAAAAAAACCCACCTAGAAAAAAAAACCTTGCCAAAATAGTGTGTACCAAGACAAACACGGAGATGGGAAGACAGACAGCTCAGGGCTGCCTGCTCCCCCAGCTTTGTACCCTGCAGAGCCCCTGTGCTGAGTATGCCTTGAGATGAGGGAGCAAGCAGCCCTGGGGTGACTGCTCCTCCATCTCCATGTGCCACTACCCAGATGGCTGGGCCACAGGGTGCCCCAGTCAGCCCTTCTCCCTCTTATGCAGCACATGGAGCCTGATGGGAGCAGCACACCAAGAGCATGGAGGAGCTAGGCATGGGTAGTTTGCCCACAGTGGGAGAATATGTCCCACAGCAAAAGACACACACAGGGGCATGTGCTGAGGCACAAAGTAGCAGCACAAATTTGTGCCACTACTATTTGTGCTGCTGCAAGTGTACACCTCTGCTCAACTGGACATAGCCCAAGAGTCCAAAAAAACAGCCAAAACCAAACAGAGAACCAGCATGATGATTTCAGAAATTATTTTTCCTCTATTCTAATCCAAACAATGCCTTGGGGCTTTGTCAGTGAAACATCGGTGTGTTCTGGCAATTCTAAACACTGGCTTCTACAGAAAGCCTGAACATTTGGAATGTTTTAAAATATTTGCATACATCAGCCATCCATAATGTAGATTGATAACTCAGCTGCATTTCAAACATTTAAAAACCCAGACACCAAAATTCATAAAGAAGCTACTGTACAAAAAGGATTTTCAGTACACATACGGCATGTACTATTCGTATTCAAAACAGAATGAGTGTTGCATGGCTACCTAGTCTTTTAATTGTGCAGCACTGATCTGCTATGTTAGTCATCTTCCAGAGAGTTCCCAAAAATGTTCATTGATTGGGTCATTATACAGTGTTTAGAGTCAATATACTGTGTATTGTAGAGGCGTCCGATAGTTTCACATAAATTTCCCTTTTTTGGCCAAATGTCATAGTAATGAAATTTTCAGCCACATCCATTTAAGTGTGCAAAATTGATAAGTATGTAGACAAATGACACAGTGCATTTGCAATTCTTTGCACAGAAATATGGTTTTTGTGTGCAAAAGGATGCAGCTGCAAATTCTTCAGATGCAAGTAAGAATCCTGTCTGAAAACTCATTTCTATTACTGTGACTCTCTCAACATGAAATTTAGTATTCTGGCTTCCACTTCCAGCCTTACCTCCCATCGTCAGCCAGAGAGGGTAAAAAAATACACCATGTTCTTAAGGAAGTGACAGACTTAATTCTGAATCGCCTTCTTTTTCTGTGTGTGAGAAAGACTTTTAATGTTACTTGAGCCACTGAAGAAGGTGGGGGGAAGCTGGGAGAGTAGTGTGCGTCTTAGTAAAAATTAATGTTTTGGTTGGCTGGCCAAGTTCAGGAAATCTCTGTACTGAGCATGATGAGAAGGGATGTTTGGCAAAAGTTTTTTTTCCAACAACTGCTACAGGTGAGGGATTAGAGTGAAAATGTTTAAGTGCCTTTTCCATGGTTTTCTACCCTATACCCCTCTTGGCACATGAAGAATTTTAGACTGTAATCCAAGCATCCAAGAAAGAAATCAGTGAGATCCCCTCCACTTACTTTAATGAGCTTTAGGCTCCTATACACATGCAGGGAGGCTGCTCCACCACGCTGTAATTACTGCATGTCAGAGCAGACTCAATTAACTAAGTCCACTGGGGCATGGTAAATACTGTGCTCCAGCAGACTCCAGCATCACATGTATCGATGTCCCCATGTTGAAAAATGGCAGCAGGGCACTTTAAACTAAAGTTTGTTTGACAAGCCTTAGTTCAAAGCACCCCACTGCCATTTTTTAGTGTCGGGACACTGATACATGTGATGCTCTAGGTGCTTTTAATTAGCACAGATCTCAGAGCTGCACTAATTCAAGTGCTCCCCACCCCGCACTACAGAGTACATCTATAAATGCCCTTTGAGCCAGGCCCTTTGAGCATTAAAGTAGATATCAAAACACTTTTAAGTTTTCTTCCCTTTTTTACTTTACTTTAGTGAATACAGCACAAATTCTTGGGCTGACTCTCCAAACTTTAATCATATAAGTCAGTGGCACCAACCTTCCACCCCACAGGCCAGGTAAGTGGGGTGGGATTGGTCCTTGGGCTGCATCCTTCCTGGGGTCAGCCCGTGGGTCTGATCCAGCACATTGGCCCGACCTTGTATATACAGATCTGCCCATGTGTTGGCCTGACCTCACAGGCCCAATCCTGTGTGCCCCCACACACTTGGCCTATCCAGATCCCTGCATTGGCATGATCCAGGGCCACATTATCCGCCCTTCAGGATTCCCCACAGGCCCAGAAATTTGGTAGCAGGAACATGGGAACTAATGCTGCCATTGTTTCCCCACTGCCAAACCTCAAGATACTTGGGGAACCCTATGACCTGGATGACACAATTTTGTGAGCTGAATCTGGCCTGTAGGCCAGGGTTTGAGCATCCCTGTTATAAATAGCTGAGTTGCCTTCAAGTAAACAGTCTACCAGAGGGCCAAATCATGCCCCACAATATTTATCCAAGCACAGCTTGGATAAATTATACTTGACAAACTCTTGCAGTAGGCATGATTGCAGTGCCTCGATCCTAAGAAATGGGTCAGCACGTAATAGCCAGTTTGCCTATAGTAAACTGCCACATGGACACATGACAGTTGCATTGATGTAACTGAGTGCGTTTACATGAGACCTTTACTGTGAAGCTGACTAATTAGCTCCACAGTGAAGTCTCCACTTCTACACATGCAGCCGTATTAAGTCATGATAAACAAATAAATGCTGCCAGAGGAGAGTACTTGTGAATACGAGTACAGTAAAAGCTGTGTTAGAGCATTCTACTCTATTAAATTGAATTTCCGGCCATCCGGCTGGATGCAGAGGGTGGGGAGGGGGTCAGCCATGTCACTAGGGAGCTGGCCTGAGGCTAGCCTCAAGGCTCTGGGCTGGGAGCCTTTCCTGCCCCAGGGCTGGGCTGCCTCTATGGCAGCCCTGGCAGTTCCTGCCGCAGGCCTTTAAAGCCTTCTGGCATTTTGAGCCCTGATACACACCAACAGGCAGTCTGAGTCAACTCCAGACCCTTTGTCCCCCTGGGCAGACCACAGTCTAGCTTTACCAGCCTGCCTGCACCCCAGCACTGCTGCCTGGCACCTTAGTGCCATGCAGCTGCCAGGGCCATGCCACCCAGGTCTACAGGTTGCTTCAGGCTGCAGCCGGGCCTGTCAGCACCCAGGCCCAGTTGCAGGCAGCTTCTGGCTGCTGGGGCCAGCTCCATCTGCCCACAACACCCCCCAGGACTCTGCCTTCAGCCTTTAGGTACTGTGGGACATTGCCTCAGCCATATGGATGCCAGTCCCATGCTAGGCCCCCATGCTGGGCACTGCAGGCAGCTGCACAGGGACAGCCACTTGGAGGCCCAGCAAGCCAGCATGGGACCCCAGATGGTGATGCAGATGATAATGTCTTCACTGACACCCATGCCCACAGCTGAGCCCACCTCCCACGGTCCCAAATGCTTGCAGGAGGAGACTGGTGACTTGTGGTGCTCTGGGGCAAGGCAGAGGTGCAGCACCAGTTCGAGTGGGGCAGGCACTCCAATGCCCATGTCTAAGACGGGTTGTCAGGCCAGATGCAGGAGCATGAGCACAACCGGTCAGCGTGGCAGTGCCACATAAAGGTCAAGGCCTTGTGGGCACAGTGGGTTGCCATCACTGACCACAATTGTCAGTTGGGAAGTGCCCTTTAGGTGGCAACTGGCAGACATCCTCATGCCCTGGGACCCAGGCTACAGCCATTCTGTGTATAGCAGCACATGTGGCCTGCCCAAGCTCCTGCCCCGGCTTGGCAACCATTGTGATACATCATTGGGAGATGGCCCCTTGGGCCTGCAGCTGCCCATCCCATTGCACTCCCCAGCTGCACCTTTAACCAGCAGCTCAGGGAGCCCAGAACAGCACCTGCCATGCCAGCTCTGCAGCCCCAGGCCCCACCATGAGGCTCAGCTGGCCATGACACTGTTCACCACCAGTAGTGCCAGCACCTCCTCAGGGGGGCCCCCCACCCAAGTGCTCACTTGCTATGCACCACCGTCCAAGGATACCACCTGCATGCCATTGCTCACAGCTGTGACACCACCTACCACCTACCAGAGTGAGAGCCACCCACACTGGGGGAATACTGATGGCTGAAGGTGCCCTTCACCAGGGCCTGGGTCCAACTGAGGCAGCAGTTAAAGCAGGCCTGATGGGGGTGTAGTGTGTAGGCCCACATGAGTCAGGGCAGGAATGGGTAGGCAGGGATCCTAATGAGGATGGACAGGACAACTCTGGTGCACAGCTGCATGCCCAGCACCCCTGGTGTGAAGCACCTGCTCTCCAGCAGGCCTGGCAGGCCAGAGTTTCAGGAGACACAGGTAGCGTGGGCACTGCCCACCCAGCTAGCACTCATGTGCATAAAGGCACCTCAGGGATCCACAACAGCTTGGAGCACCACAGCGTGAAAGCCCCTCCAGATGTAGTAGGGGCCATCTCCATGAGGTGAGCAGGTGACAGGGATGTGGGTCCCATTCAGTGCACTGGGGGAATCACAAGTCACAGAACCCTATCACCACCAGCAGGGAGTCGTGCACATAGAGCACAGTGTGCTCTGGCACGCCCTGGAGAGCACCGCACACTTCCAGGCTGGCTTCCCTGGTGATGGCCTTGCCCATGCCGAACAGGTCGCTGACATACCACAGGCTGGCATTAGTGGCCAGCTTGAGCAGGGCGAGGACCAGCTGGGTATCTGTGAGGAGGGGCAGCCACGTGGCTGTGTTCTGCCACTCCAGGTGTGGCCAGAGCTGCTACAGAAGATTCCGGAAGGTAGCCCAGGTCATGCAGAATACCTCCAGCCACTGCTTGTCATCCCAAGGGTGTTGGACAACATGGAGTCAGCTGTCCTGGCTGGCCCAGTACACCCAGAGACAGCGGGGCTGGAAGCCCAGGAGGGCAACAGCAGCCCTGACATCTCTGTTAGAGTCCAGCTAAGCTATTGGGGTTGAAACAGCAGGTGCACAGTGGCAGCTCTGGGATGGCGAGAAATGGTCAGTAGGAGGTCATCCCAAGAGAGAGCCGGGGAGTGGACAGCACAATGGGCCCGGAGGGCCAGGATGGTGGCCACCAGGAGTGTGGGACACTGGTCATTGCTGCCTGAGGCAGGGAAAGGAGCAGCCATTGCGCAGGGAAGTGGAGGCAGAGGCAGAGAAGAGAGCACTGCTATGTGCTGTCCCTGCACTGCTCCTGGCCATGGTAGTGACTGGGCAGGGATTGGAGCTGCCTTTTAAAGAAAGCTGCCAGCTGCGGGCAGCTGGAGCTGGAGCCTGGAGCTACCCCAATGACAGCCAGGGTCTGTTGCAGGACCCCAGGAAGCAGGAGCAGATTTGCAGCCATTGCCAGCAAATATGCTCCTGCTTCCCCGCACATGTAGATGCATGCCCAGCACCATTTACTTCTGAGTAATTTATTGGCGAGTAAATTGGTGCCACAGCAAATGAATGTAGAGATGGTGCATTATCTCCTTAGTTCCCTGCCCGTGCTCATGGGTCATAACATGAAGGAGAAGAGACTTTACATGGCTGTTACTTCTCTCCCAGGTAGCTGTTTGAGTAAGGAGGGTGAGGAGAAGGAAAGGCATAGGCACTTATGTCCAAGCATAACCAGTTCAACACAACACCACAGCTGATGCAGGCATGGAGAAGAAAGTAAATTGTTCCAAACCTTTGCATGGTGCAGGATATTTTTTCAGTAAGCAGGAGAACCCAAGACCAACCTGCAACTGTGGACTGGCCATTAGTCTACTGTTAAAACAGTATACAACTGCTTCTTTGTCAAAGCTCAGAACTGCACAGTTCAGACTTCAGGACTGCAGGACCAGGCTCTCAGATTTAATACAATTTGTTTGCAGAGAGTTTCCTGCAATGCTTTTTGTCACATGCCCTCAGAAATATAGCCCTGCTACATCATAAACACTTCAGAATATCTCTGAGGTATTTGTATTTATACTATAGAGACTTGTGCAAAATGAGCGTTTACTGACTCTAGGGTTGTTTTGTTTAGTTCATTATGAAGGTCAGAATTATTATAAACCTACACAAATTGAAACAGTCTTTTGGCACAGATCTATGTTTGAGCCAAGTTAATAAAAACAATGATATATAGTATAGGGGTATCTATTAATCTTAGGAATTCATAGTTAGCACGAAGACCAAAATAAACTCTTGCAACACACATGTTTATTCATATATCAAGAGTCTCTAAAACTGTTCTACATTACTGACTTTCATACCTTGGAAAATAAGAATCATAAAATAGAAGGCTTTTTCATATTCATGTCCAGTGAGTGAAAACATATCACTCAGAATACCATCTGCTTCTCCCCAGAGCACAGATCTTGACCTTAACACATTGGGTCACATATGAACGGTGAGGGGAAAGAAGATTGTTTGGGTGCCTGAATTGCAATGTTCAGAACAAAGATAATTCGGTGAGTGTGCAGGAGGACTCAGTACTACTTCAGCTGTTACAATGGTCAAAATTGTGACCGACATTTTGAGCTTTTTTCTATATGCCTCAGTACAAATAATCTGTCATAACACATTATCCATTTTACTCTGACTCATTTATGCAGGGCCAAATCTTGGTCACATAGAAACATATGAGAGCTTTGCCACTGACTTTAGTGAGATCAGGATTTAGCCTGCAGCAAGGAAAAGAAAAGAAGAAAATGAGAGGCAGTGAGTCCATCTGGAAGGTGGCGAATTGCCCACAACCTCTGTGCCCGCGCTCAGCTCAGCCCGAACAAAGGGAGGCAGTTGAAGAGGTGTGGTCTGGTCATACACTAATTTAACCCTTTTCTTAACTAACAGAGATCTGAGAGAGCTCAATGTGCTTTGGAGCCTCTCGCCTGTGGCAAAATCCCTGATGAGAGGATTTTTTTACCTCTGCACCATTATGAGTGGCTTAATCTGTACTACATACAGTTCATTTTAACATTAAAGAGTATGAGGTTTTCGCTTCTTGAATATGAAAGTACTATTGGCTTTAAGATCAGGCAGGATCCAAAATGCATAGCAGCTGTTATCACCTTTTATACGTCAGCCACTTAGTAAATAATCTCAAATGAACATGGCTCAGAGCAAAGTTGGAATTCTTGTCAAATCCAAAAAAGTCATTTGTGTTGCTTCAGAGCCGAGTTTTATAGACTTTCAAGTGGGTCTCTGACAGGTGGCTCTCTTTTTTAAAGAATTTCTGCTTGTAAACATCCCTTATTCTCTGTAAGCTGCTGAAAGAAATAAAAAAGATGATTTCTAAAGGCCTTAGATGCAAAAAGGAGAAAGGATGCCTTGTGGTTGAGGCACTGGCATAGTTTCATAGCTTCTAATGTCAGAAAGGATCATTTTGACCTCCTGCATAACACAGGCCAGGGAACATCTCTGAATTAATTTCTGCTTCAAGTTCAAAAGCGGTGTCTAAAATAGAGCATCTTTTTTAGAAAACTATGCCATCGTGATTTTAAAAATGCCCAGCAATGGAGAATTAACCTCAGCTCTTAAGTTGTTCTTATTGTTAACACTCACTCACTCACTATGTTAAACATTTGTGCTTTATTTTTAGTTCAGCTAGGCAGAATTCTATTTCACAAGGTGGACATCCAAAAAGCAGCTTGAGACTCAGGCTGAGTTACCCGACTAGAGTGTAAGAGTGATTCAATTATCCCTTTTGGAATAGGAATAGGTAGACACATACAAATCTTTGGAGGGTGACCATCTTCCTGTGTTGGGGGCACTTATACACCCAGAGTGGGTGACAGGATCACTCTTACACTTTAGTCAGGTAACTCAGGCCTAGTCTCAAGCTGCCCAGTGTTCCTAGCTTCCAGTTACTGGAATTTGTCATATCTTTGCCAGTTAGACTGAAGACCCTCCTACTATGAATTTTCTGTTCCCTATGAAAGCACTTAGACTTCCATCAAAACATTCCTTTACCTTCTCTTTCACCCCTGGCAGACATTCAGTTAGAGGTGCCATGGGATCTGATGCACAGTTCCAACAAATGTCCCTCCTGCCATGATATGCATGCACGGCGGGAAGCACAAAGGTGGGAATGAGGATCACATCCATAGACAGTGAAAGTGGGAGCTTAAGGGGCTCAGCCCCCCGCTCCCCCCAATGCAGAACATCGGTAGTGCCACAAGGCAACCCAGCTCTGCAGGCTTCCGACAGCTGTAGCAGGGGTGACGAGGGAGTGGGAGGGGGACAGGTGCTTCATAGCTGGGCAGAGCGGGGTGGGGTGGAGCATGGGACAGAGCCATGAGTGGCTTGTCGAGGAGGTACAGCCCAGGAGGCATGGAGGGCATGTGCCCCCCAGATCTGCATGGAGATGGGGGCGGGGAAGCAAGCTGCTGCTGTGGGCTGTGTCTGGGGCAGTGCCAGGCTCTTCCCGGTGTGGGGCTGGGCCGGGCTGCGCTTGGGGCAGGTGGCAGTGACCCTGGGAGTAGGTTATGGGGGGGGCTGCAGCCACCCCAAAATTCACCGTAGCCCCCCCAACCCACCCTCCCAATGCTGCCGCTACCTGCCCTGAATGCAGCACTGCCCAGGCTCCTGCCCCCACCCATGGGGAAGAGCCCATTGCAGCCCTGGCCCCAGCCCACAGCAGCAGCCCACCTCGCCTCATGCAGATCTGGGGGCACAAGCCCCCCATGCCCTCCCGGGGTGCGCATAGCAGTGAGAGCTGCTATCCCTTCCCTGCACGGGGTGCCCCGCGGACAAGCCAGTTCTGTCTCTGTCCTGTGCCCCACTGGGGGTGGGGGGCTGCACATGAGTGCATGCATGCTTGCACTCAGCACCCCCCCAAATAATTTTTTCTCCCTCCACCTATGATCAGATCCCAATTACCCCATATTGCCAGTACAGGGGGAGCACAGGATCATTATCCTGAGCTCTCCCTGAACCAGCAAGTAGCAAGCCAGTCAACCGATTCCTGCTTCCAGCCTTGGGAGTGCATTGGAATCAAGTGTTCTGCTGTGCTCCCAAGGCTGGGAGGCCTGATTAGCTGACTACCACATTTATTTGAATAGAAAATGACCCAGATTATAAGATTCTATATACAGAAAATTATATATAATTAGATTCTATATATGGAAAATTTATAAATTAGTCATAATTTTCCAGGTATAGAATCTAATTATTGCAGGTTTGCCTTAAATTTGTCTCCCACCCACAGCTACAGCAATTAAAATAAAACTAGTGAATCAGGTAGACCTTTGATCTCTGCTTCCTGCCACCTTTTCCCCCTGGAAACCCCTTTCCCCCTTCCTTTATGGTCAACCCCTCTCCCAGAGCATGTGAAAGTGAGAAGCAAACATGAAAACAATAACCATGAAATGAAACAATGAAACACAGCTATAGCAATTTACATATAGCACCCATGCATTTAACTCATTCAAAACTGATTCATCTTAGCTTCTTTTTAAACTGCTACAAGTTTTAGAGCAGATGTTTCACAAACATACTTTTAAGCAGTACTCTGGCATGTAGTGGGTGCATCCACACATGCATTTAGTTGCAACTAAATTTACTGCGTAGTAGATTCATAGATGTGAGGGTCGGAAGAGACCTCAATAGATCATCGAGTCCAACCCCCTGCATAGGCAGGAAAGAGTGCTGGGTTCAGATGACCCCAGCCAGATGCATATCTAACCTCCGGTTGAAGACTCCCAGGGTATGGGGAGCACTACCTCCCTTGGGAGCCCAATCCAGATTTTGGCTACTCTAACTGTGAAGAAGTTCTTCCAAATGTCCAGTCTAAATCTGCTCTCTGCTAGCTTATGGCCATTATTTCTTGTGACCCTCAGAGGTGCTTTGGTGAGCAGAGCCTCACCAATTCCCTTCTGCACCCCCATGATGAATTTATAGGCAGCCACAAGGTCGCCTCTCAATCTTCTCTTGCGGAGGCTGAAGAGGTCCAGGTGCCCTAGTCTCTCCTCATAGGGCTTGGCCTGCGAGCCCTTAACCATACGAGTGGCCCTTCTCTGGACCCTCTCCAGGTTATCCACATCCCTCTTGAAGTGTGGCGCCTAAAACTGCATGCAGTACTCCAACTGCAGTCTGACCAGTGCCCGACAGAGGGGAAGTATCACATCCTTGGTTCTGTTTGTCATTCATCTGCTGTTGCATGATAAAGTGCAGTTAGCTTTGCTGATGACTTTGTCACACTGACGACTCATGTTCATCTTGGAGTCCACTAGGACTCCGAGATCCCTTTCTGTTTCCATGCTACTGAGCAGGTCATTTCCTAGGCAGTACGTGTGCTGGACATTTTTCCTCCCTAGGTGCAGCACTTTGCATTTCTCCTTGTTAAATTGCATTCTATTGTTTCCTGCCCATTTGTCCAACCTGTCCAGGTCTGCCTGTAGTTGTTCCCTGCTCTCCGGTGTGTCCACTTCTCCCCACAATTTTGTATCATCTGCAAACTTGGACAGAGTACACTTCACTCCCTCATCCAAGTCACTGATGAAGACATTGAAGAGTATCGGTCCAAGGACCGAGACCTGCAGGACCCCACTGCCCATGTCCTTTCAGGTCAATACCGACCCATCCACCACCACTCTCTAGGTATGACCCTCTAGCCAATTTGCCACCCCCAGGCCTGTGTAATCATCCAAGTCACAGCCTCTTAATTTGTTCACCAGTATGGAGTGAGATACCATATCAAAGGCCTTCCTGAAGTCTAAGTAAACGATATCTACCCCTACTCCTGCGTCCAGGTGTTTTGTAACCTGGTCATAAAAAGAGACTAGATTAGTCAGACATGATCTACCTGCTATGAACCCGTGCTGGTTTCCCCTCAGCATAATTTTTCCTGCTGGGCTCTCACATATATGAGCCTTAATAATTTTTTCGAAGACTTTGCCAAGGATGGAAGTGAGACTGACTGGCCTATAGTTGCCTGGATCCTTCTTCCTCCTCTTCTTGAAAATAGGGACCACACTGACCCATGTGCCACAAGTGTTCAAATATTCTTGCCAGTGGCTGTGCAGTTACATTAGCCAGTGTCTTCAGTACCCTCGGATGGAGATCATCTGGGCCTGCCGACTTAAACACATCCAGTCCTTCCAAGTGACTCTGTACCATCTCAGGGTCAATGCTTGGTAGTCTGGCACCCTGCTGTTGCCTCTCTACAGTCTCATTGTGAGACTTGTCTTGCCCCTCATTTAGGAACACTGAGGCACTGAGAACTCATTGAGGAGTTCAGACTTGTCCCCCCTGTCTGTCACCAATTGCTTTTTCCCATTCAGTAGTGGTCCTATACTGCCCTGGGCCTTCCTTTTACTCCATGTATAGCTCCCTATATATCTAGTAGCTTACTAGCTATTTACTGTAGACATCTACACATGCAGGGACCTAGAAGCAAATTTACTGCCAAGTCCCATCAGCCCTGCCATGTGTCCCTGTGTCCACCATGAGCAACTCCAGCCTCTGGTCCCAGCTCCCACCACTTGGCAGCCATCTTTAAATCGTAGCTCCTCTCTGTGTTCTCTGGGCAGCCAGTTCCTATGCCCAGAGGAGCAGCATGGCATGTGCAGAGGGAGCACATGGCAGCTGTGTTTGTGTCCCCTCTGCCTCTCTGCACTATGGCTGCCTCAGCCCCTGACCCTGGCAGTGAGGAACAGGGTCCCCTGATCCTGTGTGCCACCTTGGTCACCCTGCTAGCCTGCTCCGCTCATCATCACCTGGTCCATGGCTGTCTCGCCCTGCTTGGCTCCTCCATATGCAGCAACCACCTGCCCACACTCTGTGTGCTCTCCCAGAATCCCCACCACTGCGCAAATGCTGCTATCAGTAATGCCAATGAGAAGCTCCAGGAAGCCATTGCTGGGACTGCTGTCACCCTCCTGGGTCTCCAGCCCTCTGGACCTGTTGCACCAGCCAGCACTGGTGACACAACCTGGTGCAGCAGAACTGGGATGATAAGCAGTGGGGGATCACTTTTCAGATGACCCAGACCACCTCTGTGGACCTGTTCCACCAGCTCCAGCCCCATTTGGAGTGCCAGGACACTGGCATGTGCCCAACCATCCTCACTGACATTGCCTGGCCCTGGCACTGCTCAAGCTGGCCATCCTCACCAGCCTGTAGTATGTGTGGCACTCATTTGGCATGGACAAGGCCACTGCCAAGGAGGCCATCATGGAGGTATGCAGGGCCCTACAGCACATGCTGGTTGTGGTGAAAGTGGGAGCTTCCCAACCAGCCAGTGCTGGTCCCCCACTGCCTCTGGGCACACCACCCACCTATCTCTCTTGCCATGCCTTGTTAAATAATTAGGCAGGAGGCTGCCTATTGAATGCTCTGTTCTCCTGGGCCTATGCATGCAGCTTCAACCACCCCTGTACTACATCCCAAGCCTCACAGATGTTGCTCACAGCTGTGCCAAGCTACGGCCTGAGTCTGGGCCCAACTCATCACAGCATTGAGTCTCATTCTCTCAGCCCTGTTAGGGCAACACTGATACCACCTCCCTCTCAAAGAGGCCTCTCACCAGCTCTCACCTGGTCTCTCTCATCCCGTCCTTCCTGGGCCTCACTAGTACTGCCCCTTCTCTCCTGGAGACCTGGCATTGCATACTCCTATGTCACACCCTCATCCTGGCACATATGATTAGTGTGGCCCTGCCCTCCACAGTATCCCCACAGCTCAAAGTGGCTTAGTATGTGTTTATGCTCCAGATATCCCCCCCAGAAAGGATATATGTTTGAATTCGGTACTGAAACTGGATGTTCTTGTCACAAATCCTGGGATGCTCCAAAACTTTATATGCAGATGAAGTGCAGGACAACCTCATCCAGTTTCATCTTTTGGAGGGCTTGGCCACACTAATTATATGTGCCAGGCTGAGAGAGGGCATAACACAGGGATTCTGAATGAACTGTATGCCATGCTATGGCTCACCATAACTTGAAAAACAGTCAGCAGTAAGGGACATTGCATTTAATGTGCACTAGCATGATGGATGTGTGAAGCTTTGGTCACCGATTCAATTTGGAGAAGATCTGGCCCAATTTGGAGGCTGAATCACTGAACCCGAATCGAATCAGGAGGGAAAAAACCCCCTATGAATCGATTTGGAGCCTCCAAATCAATTCAGAAAAGATTTGAAAATTCAGAAGGCAGTCTTTCAGGGGAACAGAAACTGAGAAGAGGGAGGGGAGGGGTGCAAAGACTGACATCTATAGCTGGCCAGTGACTGTGATCTTTCCCTGAGTGCCCTTCTAATCATAGTGCTCTGGGGGAGGGACATAGCATATTAGCCTCTGTCTGCAGGCTTTCTGTGCCTTTTGTGAGCTGTTTCTGCCTCAGCAACAGTGTCTGAAAGGTGGTGGACTGGCTTGGTTTCCTATCTACTCAGTCTCCTGATAGTTTCTGTTTTTGGAAAGGATTGGATACCGCTTACTAACTAGAATCCTTCTACTTATCCCTATCCAGTCCATTTCTTTCAACTCATTCTTCCCCCAATAACCTTTTATTTGTTCCTGTTTTTGTTACCCCTCCCCCCCCACTTTTTAAAAAGAAAGCTATGTTTTCCCTGGAAGTGTCACCCATCACTGTGGAAGAAAGCACACACATTACACACACTCACACATACAAAGAGAAGAAGAAGATATATTATACAGTTACACACACATACACATACAGACTAAACGCAACACAGAAAAAGTCAGATACATACATCATAGAAGAAAAATAGATATTAAACACAACACAGAAAAAGTCAGGCAGTCATACATCAGAGAAGAAGAGATATTATATAGTTACACACACACAGACTAAACACAACTCTGAAGAAGAAGTCAGACACAGTTATACATCAGAGAAAAAAGAAAAGGAGATAGTAGAGCAGCACACACAGAGACACATTTTCCAGCACACGAAAGATTAATATGAAGTGTGTTGGAAAAGCAGGTGCCAGGTCTTCTGGCAGGGGAGGGAGAGGGGCTAGAGGGAGTAGGGGGAGAGCTAGAGCTTCAAGTTCCTCTCCCTCCCCCCCCAAACATAGACACATCCTCATTCCCGGCAGCCATGAGTCTTCTGCTTCCAGTGGGAGCAAGGATGTGGGAGCTGTACTTGTCCCTGCACCTGCAATACCTCTGCAGCACAAGAATTAGCTACCAGCAGCACAATGACAGTCTCCTCCACCCCAATTTCATCTCCTAGTGTGAACCTCCCAAGGCCAGAGGAGAAACTGGATCTGAAACGAGGGGCTCTGAGCACCCTAGCTAAAGAAATTCTGGGGACTGAGGGGTAATCTGAGTTTGTGCTCCACACCCCTCAAAGTTCCCCTAGAGCCAGATCTCCTGCTCTGGAGGCTGTGGAGGCAGGTGGCTCAGCTTCCCCTGTTGTTGTGCCTCTCCTGCTCAGGAGGGGGATAAGACAGGATCCCCACCCTCAAACCAGAAGCAGGGGTGGGGAAGGAGTGTAGTGTGGGCTCATACTGTGGTGACAGATAATCCCAAGTATGCTATCTGCCAGCACTGCCAAAGGCAGATCAGCTGGGGCAAGGAAGTGAAATACTTCACCACCATGGTGATGCTGCTACATCTCAGGAGGCAGCACCCACTACTCAACCTGGCACCAGCAGGAGCATGCCTAAAGGGAGATGGCCTGCCTCTCGCTTCAAAGCTCCTGTCCCCACAAAGCAGAGGCAGGCCACTGCTCCAGGGTGGGGGAAAAATGCAGAAAAAGAGGGGCGCATTCCAAAGGCAAACGAGGTCACCCAGAGCATTGGGGAGATTTGTGCTCTGGATGGCCAACCCTTCTTAGCTGAGTGGCCAGGGTTCAGGCGGATCATGGTGCTCATGGTCCCATCATACCAAGTGCCCGCATGCACTACCTTTCAGAGGACAGTGGTGCCCTCCCTGTATGAGGTATGCAGGGAGTACTTGATGGAGGTGCTGCACAAAGCAGGGCCGCAGGTAGCCTTACACTTCACCTTGGACATCTGGAGCAGCCAGGATGGAGATCACAACTACTTGTACCTCACAGGGCACTGGTGCAACCAACCAAGATGGCTCTCCTTCAAGCTGAGGTGATGGATGAGTCTCGCATGGCTACAGAAATCATGGAGGCCATGAACCTCTTGGTGCAGGGGTGGCTCATTGGGCAGGGCAAGCTCACTCATGGATCCATGGTCACCAACAATGGGGCCAATATGGTCGAGGCAGTCCATGATGCCAACTTCGTTGAAATCTGCTGTGTGGTACACAAGTTCCA
Source organism: Crocodylus porosus (assembly GCF_001723895.1). Taxonomy (NCBI): domain Eukaryota; kingdom Metazoa; phylum Chordata; order Crocodylia; family Crocodylidae; genus Crocodylus; species Crocodylus porosus. The sequence goes on along the minus strand of NW_017728906.1, from coordinate 153,931,907 downwards.
CCTTGTAGTCCGGCTGGCACACATCCAGGAGGGGCCAGCAGGAGACTGCATGCTTAGGGGCAACCAACATGGGTTCATCAGTGGCAGGTCCTGTCAGACCAACCTGGTGGCCTCTTACGATCAGATCACCAGATCA
>NW_017728906.1:153925816-153930921 GCF_001723895.1 Crocodylus porosus | reverse complement strand
GGCCCCTACCCTGGGGGTCTTTAAGAGGAGGTTAGATGAACACCTTGCTGGGGTCATTTGACCCCAGTATTCTTTCCTGCCATGGCAGGGGGTCAGACTAGATGATCTGCTCAGGTCCCTTCCAACCCTAGAAACTATGAAACTATGCCTTGGAGGGGGACAGAGCTGCCGGTGACAGTGCCAGCACCACCAGCAAGCTGATTTCAAAGGTGGCAGGCTACTTCCACTAGACCATCAAGGGAGGAAAGATGCTGTGGGACAAACAAGCAGAGCTGAACATTCTTTATGTTCCTGCAGTACAAAATCATGCAGGTTGTGGAGACTCAGTGGAACTCCACATACTGATGCACAAGAGGCTGGTGGAGCAACAGAAGGCCATCCATAGGTCTTGCTCGGGAAGATCAGGATCAGCAGTCCCCTTAACAGAGCTGAGTGGGATAACATCTCCCAGATCTTGGTGATCCTCAAGCACTTTCTCAAGACCACCAAGACCCTCAGTGCTGGCAATGCCCTCCTTAGCCAGGTGATCCCCATAGATAGGTGCTGCCTCTGCTTTGAGGTAACGGAGAATTGCAGTGAGAGGGGGACTTCCCTGTGGGCATGCTCCTACTGCTGCCAAGCTGAGAAGGAGCAAGGGCAAGGGGGTGGTGCCTACAGAGGTGCATCAGCATCCCCGTGGTGCTCATGTGTTTTGTTCCCTTGTCCTAGTTGGTCTTGGCTCAGCAGTGCAGACAGATAGCATACATGGGATCATCTGTCAGCTCAAAATAATCCCTGACTACACTACCCACTCACTTCTGGGGTGCACGTACATGTGTGGATGCTGCAATTTCCCCCTCCTCAGCAGGCAGAAGCACAGCAACAGGAGGAGTGGATTCAGCTGAGACACTTGCCTCCACAACCTCTACCTCAACCTCCTCTGAAGTGCTGTCTGGGGAAGGAGACCTGGCTCTAGGGGAAACTTGAGAGGTGTGAAGCACAAACTCAGCTGATTCCCCCTCCTTCCCCAGAATTTCCCTTGCTAGGGCACTCAGATCCAGATCCAGATCCAGCTCTTCCTCTGGCAGTGGAAGGCTCAGTATGGGAAGTGAAATTGGGGTGGAGGAGACTGTCATGCTGGTGCTAGTGCTGCTGCTTGTTGTCATGGTAATGGGTGGGGGGTTATGGCTGGCGCTCTTGGAGGGGATGCAGACTCAGGCACAGGCAGTGACACTGGCACTGCTCCCCTCTCCTTGCTGCCTGTACTAGTGGAAGCCTCATGCCTGCTAGTTGTAGGAAAGAGGCTGTGTCTCAGTTTGGGGGAGGGAATAACTTAACCCTCTTCCTCTATCCCCTCTTCCACCCCTCCCTGAAGGCTTGCCAGCTGCCTTTCCAGCATGCTTCATGGTGTGTTTCATAGTGTCTTGTCTTTATTAAACTATATAAATGCATATGTGTCTTCCTTTATAAATTCTATAGTATAATATGAAATACATAAATGTATAAAAATAAAAATATATAAATGTATATGTGTCTTCCTATATAACTTCTATAGTATAATATGCAATATAATTATGGAAATGAAAAGAATAAATCAATAAATATAATAATAAAATAAAAGGGTCTAGAAATAAAGCAAAAGGTATTGTGGAATCCCACTTGCTAGGCTAGCAAGTAGGACATCAATGGTAGTAGTAGCCTTTGTTGTCTAATGCGCCTGAACTTCTGGAAGATAGATCAGTAACTGATTCCAAGGCAGAAAGCAGGCCAAACATCCTTTTATGCTGTTTTTCCATCCCTTCCCCAGAGCACTGGGATTGAAGGGACCACACGGAAGGATCAATAGTCACTGGCCAGCTACACAGTCAATGTCAGAGCAGTTCTTCCCCACTCTTCTCCCTCCCTTACTTTGTTTCCCTGCAGGCAAGCCCAGCTTCAGCTTTGAAACTCAAAACAACATTGGTGACACGTAGGGGTGCATGCAGATGCACATGCACCTCCTGAGATTGGCCGTGCACCCCGCCCAAAAAACTCCAGCCGCGAAACCAGAAGTGCCAGCAGAAGTACACTTCCGGTTTTGCCACTGGTGATTTCAGGCTCAGTGATTAGCCACTGCGCCCCTCCCCTCAGTTGGCAATTAGCTGATTGGGGACCCCCCTTAATCGGTGATTGGCTGCTAGGGGACCCCCTCCAGTTGGTGACCTGGTGCCCCCCAGACTTGGGAGGCACCAGTCACCCATGCATTTTGAAACTTTTGAAATGTCGCAGGGCACTTTCGCGCCCCGCTCCTAGCAAGACTCAAACTTGGGACGGGGAGATGTGTCACAGGCACTGAAGTACCTGCTCCTAAAAGACAGGTGTGGGTTGCTGGGGAAACTACTGAGGTCAGCTGACCAGGATGGGGCAGGGCCTGGCCTATATAAACAGCCCAGGCTTAGGCCATAGGCAGTTCCTCTCTGACAGCTGCAGAAGATGGAGCTCTGCGGGAGCAGGCTGAGTTGAGGAGCACGAGGGCCTGAGCACCTTATGAGAGAGGATACCAGGCAGAGGAGCCCCTGGTAGGGATTTGGGGAAGATAAAGAGCATGACGGTTTAGGGTTTATGTTTGGCCAAGAGGCCTGAGTTTGAGTTGGGGCTGGGCGGCTGATGGTTTTGTTTGTTGTTACACCGGAGGACCGGGTGAGGTTGTAAGGGTTGGAGGAGGCCTCATGGGAGCTCCCTAGTAGTGTGGGGGTTCCTGGCACCGAAGAGGGTGCTGCGTTTTGGGGTGGCATAGACCCCGGCCCCAGTGGGGCAGTGTTGTGCAGGGCAAGGAGCCCAGTGCGGGTGAGTGACCCGAGAAGGTGGGTCTGGAGGCCAGGCACGGCTAAGGCCACCTGAGCCCTGATCGCGGGCGTGAGCAAGACCCCAGTGCGGGCACAAGCAGAGCCCCAGGGTGGGCATACATAGGCCCCAGTGCCGGTGGGAATCGCGTGAGCAAGGCCCAGGGAGGGCGTGAGTGCAAGCATAGAAGCCCCAGGGAGGGCGACTGGCATTCGCATCGGGATAAGCCCCAGGGAGGGCGACTGGCATTCGCATCGGGATAAGCCCCAGGGAAGGCGACTGGCATTCGTATCGGGAATAAGAAGCCCCAGGGAGGACATACTGGAATTCGTATCGGAATAAGCCCCAGGGAGGGCATACTGGAATATGAAGCCTGGAGAGGGCGAGCATATGGTTAGAAGCCCAGAGGGGGCGAGTACAGGAACAAGAGGCCCAAGGGAGGGCGAGTACAGGAATAAGAATCCCGGGGAGGGCGAGCATACGGGTAGAGGCCTCGGAGAGGGCCGTTAAGGAAAGACCATAGACACAACAACGTCTGGGACAACTGAGGGGCTTGGGGCATGGTATTAGGGGTGGTAGGAGCCACGCACAGCCCACAGGACTGGGTGCACTAGATCGACCTACACAGGACAAAGGGCTGGGATAACTAAGAGCACCGTGCTCAAGAGGGTAAAAGGCAGCCTCCCTTTTATAATAGTTACCAGCAAGACATGGTGGGCGAGATAATGAGGGTGCATGGATACCCACTTGACACGGTAGGGGGCGCCAGGAGAGATCACGGCCGCTCCTGGGCCCCCGCCCTGTGACATGAAATTTTTTGAGTACTCTTGTTTTGTTTTGAAGCTGTTTTGATGCACTTCGTTTCATTTCCATTTTGCTGTTTTGAACTCAAAATGAGTTGAAACAGCATCAAAATGAAACAGCCAGTGAAATTTCACACAGCCCTACTAGACAGCTCATCAAAGTACTGATTAATGATATAAAAGAAGAAGGTTTAAAGGCTGTTTGGGCCAGTGAGAAGGTAACTACAAGGATGGAACCAAATGGCAGATAGGTGTTGAGGATTGATTTTGTATTAATGTCAAATGGACTAGGGATTGGAAAGAAAGGGTGCCTGTAGACATGTGAGGAGGCTGCTCTGATGCACTGTAATAACAGTGCATCAGGGAAGATTCAATTAATCAAGCCTGCTGCCATTTTGAAGCACAAGGAGGCTGATACATGAGACATGGAGACTGCAGGAGTGCACTAATTAGCACACTCCAGCAGCCTCCACATCTTGTGTATTAGCATCCCCATGATTCAAAATGGTGGCAGGAAAACTTTAACTAAAGCTCATTTGATGAGCTTTATTTAAAGCATCCTCACTGCCATTTTGAAACACAGGGACATTGATACATGAGATGCTGCAGGCACTTTAATTATAGTTTCTCTCAGAGCTGCTCTAATTAAACATCCCCCCACCCCCCAAAGCACATGTAAAAATGCCCAAGAAGATTGTAGATGTGACCTTCAGCAATTACTGGATGTTCAGAATGGATGTCAATTTAGATAAAAGTGAAGGTGGGGAGAAAGGCAAGTGGAAGTGAAAGGCAAATGTTCAGTTATTACAAGATGAGAAGACTTGTCAAGAACATGTGGAACTGTATGAAGGATGCTGAAGAGATACTACCAAAGCATCTAGGAATGGTGGACAATATTCAAGAGATGAAAAAGATAATATTTCAGAGACATTGGTTGAAGAGAAGTAAACAAGAGGGTGTAAGAGCTAGAACAACTACAGGCAAGGAAGCAGGAACTATTAAAGGAGGCAGTTAGAGGAGTATGAAAGAAAGAACTGGAAGACATAAAGCAATGGACTGAAAATGGTTCAAGATGACAACAGTTGAGAAAATATTTCTGACCAAAACACTTTGGGTGGAGAAGGGGGAAGGATGCTGTATTTTTCAGTGAAACTGAAGAAAAAGAAGGAAGGATCTGAGTGTGATGAGAACTGAAGAAGTAGAAAAGAGGGTGAAGGTGTTGGATGTTAGGGCTGTTCAAAGCTTCAGGTGCTGATTTTGATTTGGAGGAGATTTGGCCAATTTGGTGGCCGAATCTCTAAATCCAAATTTAATCAGGGGACCAATAAAAAGGTCGATTCAGAAAAGAGTCGGAGAGCTTTAATGATTCAGGCAGTCCCTGCCCGCTGCAGCAGGGAGCTGGAGCTGGACTCGTAGGGGTGGGGGAGAGGGGGCTGGGAATATGGGGGGACTCCTGCCAGCCCCTGTCCCCTGCCCACTCCCCCAGGCTCCCTATAGCTG
>NW_017728906.1:153917072-153925416 GCF_001723895.1 Crocodylus porosus | reverse complement strand
GGGATCATGGGGGAGTTGGGGGCTCATGCAGAGCACCCCATAAAGCGTGAGGCTTTTTATTTCAAAGTGCCGGGAGCTGGGGCAGGCGGGGTAGCCACTGCTGGGCTGTGAGCACGGGTGGGGGATGGGCCAGTGTGATTCAGAGATTAGGAGATTCGGCAGCAGCTGAATCTGCAAATCAGATTCGGCCGAATCAATTCGGGATAGTGATTCAAATCACCGAATTGAATCACTGTCCACTGAATTACCTGAATCTGAAGTGAATACTAGCAGCTTTGCACAGGCCTATTGGATGTGGCAATGGAGTTTTATAAAGAGCTGTACAAAAGAAGAGGAGTGGATGGAAGAAAAATGAAGGTGTTCCTTAAAGGGATAAAGGAAGGAAGAAAGGAAAGAAACAAAAATTGGAGAAGTTAAGAATGAAAGGTGGAAGACTGCTCAGAAGCTTGCAAGAGGTGGAAGGTGGCAGGAGACTTCTGGTGGAATTCTATGAAAAACTTTGGCAATAGCTCGGGACAGATATAATAGAGACATACAGGGTAGGGTGGGAGGGGAGGATTTTACAGGAGTGGTAATTTTGATATTCAAGAAGGGAAAGGAAGATATGTTTCATAGTTTCATAGCTGGTAGGGTCGGAAGGGACCTGAGCAGATCATCAAGTCTGAACCCCTGACCTGGGCAGGAAAGAATGCCCTGGCTAGGTTTCTATCTAGCCTCCTTTTAAAGACCCCCCAGGGTAGAAGCCAGCACCACTTCCCTTGGAACTTGGTTCCAGATCCTAGCCGCCCTGACTGTGAAGTAGTCCTTCCTGATATTTAGCCCGAATCTACTCTCAGTCAACTTATGGCCGTTATTCCTCGTTACTCCCGGTAGTACTTGGGGGAACAGGGACTCTCCCATTGCTTGCTGGTCCCCCTTGGTCAATTTGTAGATGGCCACCAGATCCCCCCTCAGCCTTCTCTTGTGGAGGTTAAACAGGTTCAGGTCCCATAGCCTCCCTTTGTAAGGCCTGCCTTGCTGCCCCCTGATCATGTGAGTGGCCCTCCTCTGGACCCTCTTGATGCTGTCCACATCCCACCTGAAGTGCAGTGCCCAGAACTGGATGCAGTACTCTAACTGCAGCCTGACCAATGTCACATAGAAGGGGAGAATCACCTCCTTGGACCTGCTCGTGATGCATCTATGGATGCATGACAAGGTATGGTTAGCCTTCCTGACTGCATCCCCACACTGCCAGCCCGTGTTCATCTTGGAGTCTATAATGACTGCAAAATCCTTTTCTGCCTCTGCACTAATGAGAAGAGAATTCCCCAGCCTGTAGGTATGCTGCTGGTTCTTTCTCCCTAGGTGCATCACCTTGCACTTGTCAGTATTGAATCCCATCTTATTCTCACCCACCCACCCCTGTAACCTGTCCAGATCCAATTGCAACCTGTCCCTCCATTCTAGCATGCCCACTTCTCCCCACATCTTAGTGTCATCTGTGAATTTGAACAAGGTGCTTTTTACCCCCTTGCCCAAGTTGCTGACGAAGATGTTGAACAGTGCAGGCCCGAGGACCGAGCCCTGCGGGACCCCACTGCCCACATCCCTCCAGGTCAAAAATGACCCATCCACCACCACTCTCTGGGTGCAGCCCTTCAGCTGATTGGCAACCCATCTGACTGTGTAGGTATCAACGCCACAGTCTCCTAGTTTTTTAATGAAAATGGGGTGAGAGACGGTGTCGAAGGCCTTCCTAAAATCCAGAAAGACTACGTCCACCGCAACATCCGCATCCAAGGATTTTGTGACCTGGTCATAGAAGGCCACCAGGTTGGTCTGACAGGACCTGCCTGTAATGAACCCATGTTGTTTGCCCCTAAGCATACACTCCCTTGCTTGCCCCTCGCAGATGTGCATCTGGATAATTTTCTCAACGAGTTTCCCCAGGACCAAGGTAAGACTATAATTTCCTGGGTCCTCCTTCCTCCCTTTTTTGAAAATGGGCCTTTTCCAGTCCTCTGTCACCTCGTCAGAGTACCACAAATGCTTGTAAAGCATGCCGGGGGTCCCACAATGACCTCTGCTAATTCTCTGAGCACTCTGGGGTGGAGATCATCAGGACCTGCTGATTTGAACACGTCCAGTCCCACCAAAAGTTCCCTGACTAGGTCCTCTCTGACCCTGGGCCTGGCTGTGCCTCCCCTGGGACCATCGGGGATCCCGATGGGGGGGATGACCTGGTCCCTGATCAGAAAAATGGAGGCAAAGAAATTGTTAAATAGGTTAGCTTTGTTGTCTGGTGAGACCACCAGATTTCCTAGCATGTTCTGCAGAGACCCCACATTACCTGGAACCTTCTTTTTACTCCCTATGTATTTAAAAAAGGATTTCTTGTTATCTTTGATCCAGGGTGTCAGTCCCAGTTCTAGCTCCACCTTGGCCTTTCTAACAATCCCCCTACAATCCTGGGCAAGGGAGGTATAGTCTTCCCTGGTGATGGCCCCTCCCTTCCATTGGGTGTACACCTCTTTTTTAGCTTCAAGATATTCCTGGATGCTTTTGGTTAGCCATGGGGGCTTTTGAGCACTCTTGCCTGCTTTGATCCATGTTCGAATCGCCACCCTTTGGGCTTGGTGGATCGTCTCCATAAGGAACAACCACTCTTCTTGGACTTCCAACTCCCCACCTCTCCAAGACCTCAGTGCCTCCCTGACTAGGCTCCTTAGCTCAATGAAATCCACCCTCCTGACATCAACAGCTGCTGTCTTGCTGCAGGCCTTTGCCACCCTGCTCTGGATGATTAATTCCAATAGGTGATGATCGCTCTTGCGCAAGTGATCGAGCACCTGCAGTCCCCTCACCAGGTCATCGCTTGTCACCAGGATCAGGTCTAATAAGGCTTTTCCCCTGGTGGGACTGTGCACCTCCTGGGTTTGATGGAGGTCCTGTAACATGTCTAGGAACCTATGTGAGCAGTCAGACCTGGCTGACTGCTTTTCCTAGCAGATGTCTGGATAGTTTAGGTGACCCATGATGACCACATCCTTCAACTTAACTGCCTCTGCAAGCTGACCTAAGAATTCCCAGTCTAGCTTTTCTCCCTGGTTGGGTGTTCTGTAATAGACCCCCACTGTTAAGTCCCTCTCCCCCTGAACCCCTTGTATTCTGACCCAGAGCACTTCAGTCTGCCACTCCTGTAACCCAGTGCTGCTCGTTGAGGATGTGAATTGCTCTTTGACATAAAGCGCCACACCTCCACCTTTCCTCCCCATTCTATCTCTCCTGTACAGCCTACAGCCCTTGATGTTCACCACCCAGTTGTGCATTGGATCCCACCATATTTCGGTGAGCCCCACTATGTCTGGGTTTATGTTAGCTAACAGGACGGCAAGTTCCCCATACCACGAGCATTAGTGTATAGGCATTTAAGGCCTCCTGAAGGTCTATGCACTGCCCCCCTAACCACAGGACTATCCAGGCCCCTGTCTCTTACCTGGGTATTTCTCGTGCTCATCGTCAGTCTTGGCTGGGCTGGGCTGTTCTGGTGGGCGATGCTTGGTTTGGTGTTCCAAGGCTCCCTCTGACCTCATCCTCCCCTTCCCCCCACAAGCCTGCTGGAGGAGATCAGCCAACCTGAAAGAGAACTTTAGGCTACTGGAGGCCAATAACGCTTCTAAATTTAGACTACAAATTTATGGCAAAAGTACTGTCCAAAAGAATGTGTGACTATTTAGCAGATGTGATACATGAAGAACAAATATGTGACATTCCTGAGATGAGGGTATCCCAGATTCAGTGGCTAATGAGAAATGTCATTTCAGATGTGCAAGAAAGGAAAAGAAATATGGTACTAATGAGTTTAGACCTGGAAAAAACTTATGATTGGGTTGAACTTGATTTTATGTTTAAAGTATTGTGGAGGATGGGATCAGTTGAGTCAAAGTGTTATACAGTAAAGTGGGAAGTCAAGTACTGGTAAATGGTTACTTGAGCAAAGCCTTCCGCACACAAACAGGGATGAGACATGGATGCTTGCTGTCCCCCTTACTTTTTGTGTGGGTGATGGAGCCATCAGTACAGAAAATTTGTGATGATAAGCCAATGAGCAGTGGGAAGATACCCAGAGGAAGAAAAGTTAAATTTATATTATTTGTGGATGATGTGAACACAATGGCTCAGGACATCATATGAATCAAGGGAGTATTGAAGCATACTGAGGACTATGATGAAGTGTCAAGGTCAAAATTAAATAAGATGAAAAGTACATTGATGGGAGTGAGGAGTTAAGAGAATTTACAGAAGTTCAGGCTGCAGGTGGTAGACAATGTAATTAAGATCTTAGGAATCTGAATAGATGCCAAAAGGGAAGGAACAAAGACATGGGAGAAATTGGCTTCAGTAAAAACAGTACTCTTGCCAATCATCCTTTATATGAGAGTGGCATATCCACTGCCACAGCAGCAGATAAGGAAGGTACAGAGGAAGATATGCATTTTTTTGGCAGAAAAGTAAATAGAAAGGCTAGCCAGAATAGAGCTATACAAAGCCAGGGAATTAGATGGCTGGGGAATACCAGATTTGGAAAACTTTGAGTATACTTACTTTATAAGTCTGTTCTGTAAAGAGGCAATGGAGGGGGTGGGGAAGACCACATGTTTCTTCTTTACCTGGCAGAAGGAACATTAAGAAGATGGGGCATGTACAGAGGAGATTGGAAAAAAACATGAAGATGGCAGCCACTGTCCCACTATGCAAAGATGAAGAGTTTCATCAGGTTAAATAAACTAGAGGAGTAGGATTGGAGTGCTTGAAAGGCCATAAAAAGGTGTTTAATATGATAAGAAAGAAAGACAAGATACAATAGATTGCGATTAGATGGAAAAAACAGATGGCAAATGTGTGTGGAAAGAAGTGACAGATAATAGATAGAAAGGAGAACATATGGATATCGTATGGATGATGATATTGAATATTTTTCCTGAGAAGCATTCAGCATAAATGGGATTTGGTAAGATCAGCGACATGCTTGAGAGTGGGATGAGAGGCTGAAGAATCTGCATCACATGTATTTTGGGACTGCCCTTTTGTGCGAAGGGAGGGGGTAGGTACACTGGGGTTTTTTAGGGTGATCAATATGAACTGTGACTTAACTTATGAAAAGGTGTTATTGGGGTAAATACCAAAGGATACCTATATGTGTGCTCTGATATGTTCTAGTTAGAATGCTCTAGCATCACCTTCACATGCGTAAGGTTTTAAAATGGCCGTTGAGGCACTTTAACTAAAGCTTGTCAAATGAGCCCTAAAGTGTCCTACAGACATTTTTTTAATGCACAGGGACGTAATACACATGATGCTGCACTGATTTAATTACAGCAAGTCTCCAGGAACCACTATCATTAAAGTGCCTCCTGAGCACACATATGGGCACCCCAAAGGAGTGGAGACACAAAGACTGAGAACCATGCTACTTCTTGCAACAGTAGTGATATGAAAGGTGGGAAACCTACCGTTGTTCAAGGGACTAGATTTCACCAGAAGAGAATGTTTGGAGCTAGCAATATAGGAATTGAAATACTATGTGGATCAAGATGCAGATGAGGTAGGGGAGGAGAAGGCAGAGAAGAAATGGAGGAAAGAAGAATGTTGGTGTTTCTTCCAAAGGACTGAGAGACAGAGTGGAAGTTGTTGCTTCCTCTTGGTTTGGAGGTAGTTTGTGAGAGGTTAGTGTGTTAATGATGGAAAGGGTGTAATAAGAACAAGGAATTGTTGTAAGGGACTTTGTCAAGTTTTGTTTTAATATAGTTTATTTTAGATGTTTTATAATAAAAAAAAAAAATCCCATCAGCATCTTGGCCTTTTGGCTAAATCAAGTATTTTTGGCACCAAGAGGGCAGTGCCAGGGATGGCTCTGGCCCTCCTGGTGCTGGCCCGATATTGCAGAACCTTCAGACCTGGTGCTTGTTCCCACTTTTTTAAGGGCCAAAAAAGGTTTGCCTAATATAGGCCATGTGTTTTATAGTCATGCTCAGTGATGGCTGCATCTAATCAACTTCATAGTTGGTTTCCTTTACTGAGCACATGCTGCTTTTTTGGCAGCAGTTTAATGATAGGCAATGTATTTAGTGAGATTTCACTGTACACAGTTAAGACAAGTGGCTTTTTACCCCATGCCAATTGTGGGGTGGGGAAAGATTGTCTTGTATTTGAGTAATTATGGTACATCTTCCACCCTCAGGGACCCACTATAGCCCTTGACTCTGTGCCCTAGAGGCAGGGAGACCTGATCAGCTGTTGCTCCTAGCCTCTAGGGTGCAGTGAAACCAAGGCTGCATCATTGCAGCCCTGAAGCTGGGAGCAATAATCAGCTGATCAGGCCTCAGGAGAGCATGGGAGGCACATGGCCTGGAAGCCCCATTCAACTGATGCCTGGCCACACGTGAAATGTAAGGTGCTATGGAAACCAGCCACAAAGTTATTGCACATTTTTTGTATAACTTTGCAGCTTATTCCTCATTTTACTGTACCATTAACTGCATTAATGTGTGGCTGGGTTACTACTTAGGCCATAATTAACTGGTTCATGATTAAACCGAAGTAAACCCCCATGATGTGTACAAATGCCCTAAGCTATTACACAAATAGTAAGTATCACCACTCCACGGTGTTCTTAACTCAAAGTAGATGTGCACATCTTCTGTGAATGAGTTGGGATCTTAGAGTTTAGGTGCTTCCTGACTCTGAGATCCAGTGTAATTGAAATTAGGCAAAAGTAAGACATGCAGTTGCTCAAACCAGATCCCTTCTAAGCATGCTCATAAATCTAACTGTAGTTGCCAAAAGAACTTTCCAAGATGTATTGGAACCACTTAATGATTCAAAGTGTCTCAAGTGGCCTTGGAGCCACTGGAGCAGGGTTGACCTGGGTTGTTACGTGGGACTTGGATGCCTAAATTCTGCCTAAATCATGTTCTGGTGCCTGCAGAAACCATTTGGATCTGATGTGAAATTATTACAGAACCATGTGTATGTTAGTCACTGGTTAGATACCTAAATAGCCATTCATGCACACAATTATCAGTTTGCTTACTTATAAGTGAACAATCGCATATACAATTTTATTTTAATATTGCGTGGCACCTTTTCTTAAAAAAAAAAAAAAAAGAAGGCTGCCAAACTGTAGAGAAATTTCATGCAAGAAGACAATTGGTAGCTTATCAGTACATATAATATTTAGTTTATGGCCTGAGAGTGAACTCAAGAGGCTGGCTCTCAGTGGGCCAACCTGTAATGAACAGAGAATATAAAAACAAAATACTTAAAAAATAGGTATTCATACCAGTTTAACTACAGCCACATGGAGCTCAGTGGGGGAAAAATTAGTGGATAAATTCTGGGTACTGGTACAGATTTACCCTCGTTCTTTGAGTGTCATCTATTAACACTATATATTTATAAAAGCTAAATTCAACATATTAATTCAACTTATTATTGATGAACAAGTTTTATGAGGAGTGCAAGAGAATAAGCAGTAAGGTAGGTACACTGTGGTAGCTCAGAAAACATTTATTGCATGCATGGGTTTCACTACACATTTCCTTATAAGAGCATTCACAAGTGTGCATGGGTACCTAGAAAGGGGATTATCACCAATCAGACTGCAAACTTATCAATGCAAGGCATAAGAATAACACTGAAGGTATCAGATGTCTAAGGGCCATGACTGTGACTCACAGCACAGTTTTATAAGATTAACAGTAAGAGACAGACTTACTACAATAATAAGATAAGTAAAGCAGATGATCTGCAGATATAGCATAGAACCATTGTGAGGACAGGGATTCCAAGTATCAGTTAAGAATAGTTTCAGGCTTTAGAAGTGTCTTACAGAAGAACTTGATGCTAAGTAGGAGCCATTAGAAATGTCATATGCTAGGGACAGACATTACACATAAACCAGTTTAAGTAATCAGAAACTGGTTTAAACCTGTAACAGAACATAAGTTCAGTGCACATAAGCCAACTTCAAAAAAGCTGAAACTGGTTAAAGATAAACCTGGTTGAATGCAGTATCAGTCTTAACTGATTTGGGTCAAACCAGTTTATGCAATGTCTGTCCCAGACCTCTTCCTGGATTAAGTTAAACCAAAGTCCCCCAGAATCCCAGATACGTTGCAGCCCTGGGTTGGGCTGTGTTGTGCTGGACTGTGCTCTCTGCTCCAGAGAACAGGGCTGGCCCCACCCCTATGCCCCCTAGCCAGAGCTCTGGAGGAGACTGCAGGCACAGCAGGGTCTGCCTTTTTCCCCACTGCAACCCCCCACTCCAATGGCTGCTCACTGCTCAAACAGGGATTCCTCC
>NW_017728906.1:153901844-153914918 GCF_001723895.1 Crocodylus porosus | reverse complement strand
CTGTAATGTTAGATATTTTACTTCCATGGATTTAGGGCATCAAGGTAGGAGTTAAATCTAGAATCGTGTAAATAAATGGACTGATCATCCTTACTCATGTAAGTTCTGTTGCTGAAGTCAGTGAGAATACTTAGGAATAAGAGTGTTTAGAACCAGGCTCAGGAACAGAAACATGGGGCATAAACAAGGGCAGATTTTGGACCACAACAGGCCAGATTTTCAAAATAGGTCATCTTCAGTGAAAGCTGCTGAGTCCTTGAGCTTTTTGAAAATCCAGCTCAGGAAGTTCATCAGGATTAGAAAGTCAAAGCACTGAGCAAAATGTATGTTTTGACATTAAAGTTTGGAAAATTTTGAAACCTGAAATAAGCCAGAGCCTACTGGAACGGCGGGTGGGGGAAGAAGAGTTAGTAAAGGTTATGAAAGACTAGATATGAGATAAAATCATATTAGCTATTTACTGGTTTGACAAAATGTGGGTTGGTAAAAATGCAGAGTTTAACATGATTTAGTTTCTGACTTCTTCTCCCACTTTATTTTAAACTACCAGATTTCATTTTTCTGCTGGAGGAAGGTCAAAGTATGCAAAAGAATGCCAGAAAGAAATATTGTCCAGACCATGAGTACTGTAGAAATTAGCTACTGTTTATAGCCAGTGTGGAGCAGATCTGACTATTTATTTTCTAAATGAATTCAAAATAGATGCTAATTTGAAGAATAGAGTATATTCCCTTTTTAAGTTTAGATGTGGAAATATTAAAAGAAGAGGAAAAATGCCAAGAGAATTTGAATCTGAAGAATGCTCCCCGTGGTCAGAATAAAAGGAATATTCAACACAGAAGTGACTTACACACCTCACTGTAGTTTTTACTCATAAATGGTATATGTCTCTCTAGACACCTGAATCCTATTCTGAGTCACTACCCACCATGCACTGTGCTTGTTTCCTCAGGACCCTGCTGAAGCCTGGATCTCAAATTGAAAGTGGGATTCATACTTCTCAAAGGACTTTGCACTGTTGTAAAACATTTATTTTAGTATTATTTTAGTAGCAAAAACTTTGCCCAACCATACTCTAGTTCTTGAAAGGCCCTTTGACCAAATCCCCTACAGATCAGTGTCATAAATCAGCATTCCACAATGGATGCAATATAATCAGAATAATGAATGCTGGTGCATGAATAAGGACATATTAAGGTAACCACGTGAATTTCAGCTCTATACAGAGTCTGCGCAAAGACTGTGAATTAGTTAAGCCTCACATAAATCTGCAAATCACAACACTATGCTCTCCATGTAGGTGATTGCTACAGCCTTCTGTAGCCCTATGGAACCTTAGGATCTTGGCACAGATCACAGAGCAGTAGGGACCTCAAGAGATCATCTAATTCAACCTGTTGCACTGAGGCAGGACCAAACATATGGCTAATTTTTAAAAGCCTTCAGTGGAGGAGTCCACAGTGTCCCTAGAAGCCTGCTATACTGCTTTACTTCTAATTAGAAAGTTTCTTGTAACGCCTACTTTCCAGGCTAAATCATCTTTGCTGCAAGTTAAGTTGATTTTTCCTTGTTCTTCCTCAGCATCCTCTTTAATAACAACCTGTTACATACTGAAGACTGTTCTTATGTGCCCCCTCAGCCTTATTTTTTCTAAACTAGATAAACCCCATTCCTTCAACTCTTCTTCCTAGGCCATATTATTTATACTACTGATCATTCTTCTTCTCTGAACCCTCTTCAATTCATCCACATCTTTCTTAAACTACGTGCCCAAAAATGGACACAGTATTCCAACTGACACCTCACTACTGCTGAGTAAAGCTGAATAATTACCTCCTGTGCTTTCCAATCACTGCTCCTGTTAATATGTCCCAGCTGATATTTGCTTTTTGCAAGAGCACCACAGTGATAAGTCATACTTAGTTTGTCATTCACTATAAATGCTCTGCTGTATTGCTACCTAGACAATTATTTAAGTTTGTGACAGACTTACAGAAGGCATGATACTGAATGACAGCTAACATGGCTTTGCCACAGGCAGGCCTTGTCTGACCAACCCCATTTCTTTCTATGATCAGGTGACTTGTCACCTGGACTACAGGAAAGCAGTTGACATCATATACCTCAACTTCCAGAAAGCCTTTGACCTGGTATCCTATGAGGTACTGATCAGAAAACTGGAAGATACCGGGCTTAACTGTGGAACTGTCAAGTGGGTGCAAAACTGGTTGCGGGTTAGGACGCGGAGAATCCAAATGAATGGATTGGTGTAATCCTGACGAGATGTGGGCAGCAGTGTACCCCAGGTGTCAGTGCTTGGCCCAGTGCTGTTCAACATCTTCATCAACAACCTGGATGAGGGGGGTGAAAATCCCATTGGCCAAGTTGGTGGACAACACTAAGATATGGGGTTGCGCGGACATACCTGCAGATAGGCTGCAGACACAAGCAGACCTAGACAGGCTGGCATGTTGGGCAGAACAGAACCAGATGAGGTTCAATGTAGAGAAATGCAAAGTGCTGCATCTGGGAAGGAAGAACACCCAGCACACCTACAGGCTGGGCGATGTTAACCTGACTAGCTCTACAGATGAAAGGGATCTGGAGGTAACAATAGACCACAGTATGAATATGAACCGGCAATGTGACACAGTAACTGCTAGGGGCAATAAAACTCTGGCATGCATCAGTTGATGCTTCTTCAGCAAAACCAAAGAAGTGATTCTCCCACTTTACTCAACATTGGTGCAGCTGCAGCTGGAGTATTGCATCCAGTTCTGGGCAACGCACTTCAACAAGGACATGCTAAAACTTGAGAGGGTCCAGAGAAGGGCCACCCATATGATCAGAGACTTGCATGGCAAGCCATATGAGAAGAGGCTGAGGGATCTCGGACTCTTCAGTGTTAAGAAAAGAACGCTGAAAAGAGACCTGATTGTGGCTTACTGCTATATCAGAGATGTACATCAGGGGCTTAATGAGCAACTGTTCACCAGGGCACCCTGGGGGAAAACTAGAAACAACGGCCACAAACTCTTGGAAGATAGTTTCAGGCTGAACATTAGGAAAAAATTCTTAACAACCAGGGTGTCCACACTGTGGGACAAGCTCCCCCCAGAGGTGGTGCAATCACCCATGCTGGAGGTCTTCAAAAGAAGACTGGACTGTCACCTGGCTGGGGTCACCTGATCCCAGATGTATTTCCTGCTTATGCAGGGGGCTGGACCCGATGATTCTTTGGGGTCTCTTCCAGCCCTATGATTCTATGATTCCCCAGTTTGTATTTAGTCATTTGCTTTCTCCTTCCTAAGTAGAGCACTTTGCACTCAACTTTACTAAATTTCATCTTGTTCACTTCTTCACACCCATGACAGATACATGTGGAATGCCTCTTGAAATGCCTCTCCAGTTTGATAATGAACCATTAGCTCATGTGGTAGTGAACTCATCTTACAGTATAACATATTTCCCCAGTTTGTTACAACATGTGTAATATCACGTGTAACACGTGTTACATCATATGTTATAAATTACCCCAGTTTGCTTATAAGAATGTCATCCAGAACAGCATCAAAGACTTCACTGAAGTTAAGTTTATCCCATCTCCTACATACCTCTTACTGACTCAGCTAACAATCTGGTTGAAGAAATACATTTACTTGAGTTGATGTTATTTGTTCTTGACAAACTCATGTTGCCAGTATTTGATCACTTTATTATCCTCTGGGATACATTGATTGTTAAAAAAATTACTCCAGTTTCTTTCCAGTAATTGGGGGTCTTCCTTTTTTCCTGTGAAGCATTATTTCTCCTTGCAGGTTAAGATTTGCAAATGTGGAAAGAATAAAATATGACACATTGTTTGTTTGTACCTCATAATTACAAGTTCTTGAGCAGTTCATTGAAAAGGCTCATGCTTGAATGGTAAAGCTGTTTGGGCGAACTGGTCTGTGCTATATAAGGTCTTGCCCATCTGCTGACTGGTGGACAAGTATGACCTGGATCCAGGTGAAGTGGGGAGCAACAGGGCTGAAGAAAAGCAGTGTGCATTTGGGACCCCAATTCCTGCAGATAGCTATTAGGTTCTCCTTTTATTTTCTCTTCAGGATGAAAACTTGCTATTTTGAAATGAGTAGTTGTTAATCATGTGAGGTATGAACAACATATTGGCAAATTCTTGAAACTATTTGGGACAGGGAGGCTCAGATAGATCTTCTCCCCCTCTCTCTCTCTCTCTCACACACACACCTTTCTTCTTTAGTCTAGTCTACTTCAGAAAATTTGACATACTCCTAATGCAAAAAAATGAGGCACTTTTTAAATCTTCCAAAGAGCTATGGACAGAAGTGAGGACTGGCAAGGACAGCTTGTCTTTTTTTCAGAAATGACAGGTGGAGAAAAAAAACTTTGCATGATCCTTTATCAGCTCATAAGAAATCATCAATCAGAAGTCAATACAAAATCATGATTGATTAAAGGCAATTATATAAAAAACAATTGGAGCACCATGTCTTGGTTTAACATACCATTTTTGGCAACTGCCTTACAACATTACTAAAAAGTTTCATTCCATTTACTTAGCAAGGCAAAACAAAACTACACAACATCTGGTCAACCTGTGCTTAAACATCTCCGATGAAGGCAATTTCAAAAACTACTTGGGTAACCTGTTCCAGTGCTTTCCTTTGCTGCCCTGTTACTGAGGAGAAAAAAAGAGCAGCAATACATTTACATGGAAACTAGGGCTGTGTGAAGCTTTGGTCTCTGATTCGATTTAGCAGAGATTCAGCCTGATTCAGTAGCTGCATCTCCAAATCTGAATCAAATCAAGAGACTCTTTAATCTCTCCAAATTGAATCGGAACCCTTCAAATCGATTTGGAAAGATTCGGTGATTTGGATGTAGACAAAGCTTCAAATGTTTTTTTGATATACCTCAGGGTACCAGGCAGCTCATGAATGCTGTGATGGTGGGAGTGGAAGGAGCATCCCACAAGAGCACAGGAGACTCCCCAGCATGCTCAGCAGCAGAGCCGGAAGTAGACCAAAAGCACTTCCAGTCCACTTCTGGGTCCACTGGGGAGTGCACTGCACCCCACCCCGGCGCCCTGCCCCCCTCACCCGGGCTTGGAGACTCATGCCTCCTGGGTCTGGGGGGGGCACCCAGGGTCCCTTCCCAATGTGGCTGAGACCCCACCCCCACGCACTCAGCAGTGGACCCGGAAGTAGACCAGAAGTACTTTTGGTCCACTTCTGGATTCACTGCCCAGCTCATGGGGGGCCCCCCCATGCTCCTGCAGGATGCTCCATCTGCCCCACCACCGCAGCATTCACAAGCTGCATCTGGTACCTCAAGGTATGTAGAAAAAAACATTTAAAGCTGTGTCTATGACTGAATCGCTGATTTTCTGAATCAGCATCAAATCTTTAGATTTGGATTTGGCTGAATCAAATTGGGGACAGTGATCGGAATCAATGAATCAAATCTCTATCCCCAATTCAGGCTGAATCAAAACCAAATATGGCCCATTTCTCAAACCACTAATGGAAACTATATCTTAACAACATTAAATGAAATACTGTATATTTATATAATTAAGACATAAATTAAAATAGGATCACATACTGACATTTTTAAAGTATTAAAATCACATACTAATATTGCAAAATGATGTATAAAACAAAGTTGTCAGGGATACTTCAGAAAATACTTGTAGGAAATACAATAAAAACATCCACAACCACTTACTAATTATAGGGTTGTGTGTATTTGCTTGCTTTTTTCCTTCTGTTTTCCTGTTCTATCATTCTCTTCTTTCACTCCTCCAGGGCTTAACATAACATGTGTAGAGATTTAGAAGAGGCCATTATAAATAATTTTCAGATTCAACAACTATACATATATCATCATGCTTTAATTTGCTAGTTACTTACTAGTCCTTCAAAGAATAAGCCACATGACAGCATAATCTGCCATGCAGCAATTTGCTTTTCTTTTCAGAGTTGGCTTTGCTAGTCTCAAATCCTAGCCATGGTCCTGCTATCAGTTGATGGGTACAGGTGGCCAAATAGCAGTCTCCAGTTTACAGGAAGTTCCATTTTTTTAAATTGGTCTCAGTCTCATTCTGAAGCTCTTGGGGCCTCTCTGAAGCCCCTGAGTGAAATGGACTCTCTTTATAATTTCTCTAACTGTGGCCCTGATATGGACCAGAATATTAATTTCACTGGACAACTGCAGTGGGCTCCCAGAATTCCAGGGCAAACCTGCTAGGAATCTAGACAGAGTTCCCTCCAAATGTTTGTTAAATTAAACAGATCAGACTTCATGAATCAGCAGGACCAACCCTGCTAACAGTGCTGTGCAGGTAGACCCTAAAGTCCGCACATTGACTCCGCTTCAGAATCTGTTCTAATAACACTCTTGTACTGGGCCTCATAGTGTTTTCCAACAGTGCACCATGTAATGTGACCAGGACCATGATGCAAGTGATTTCATGAGTATGAGCAATTCTATGGAAAACTAACCATGTATGTAGAGCTGATCAATCGCAGGATTAGGCTCTTCCTTAGAGCTCTCAGTTCCCGGTTATAAGTATACATGGAAATGCCATATAGTATGTAGATTTAATACATGGAAAGCCTTCTCACTAATATAAAGGAGAGGGTTAGAGATTAGACCAGCAATTCTCACAAGGGTTCACTGCATCTTGGTGCCTTGAAATCTTTCTAGAGTGCCGCAATGTGCCTCGTAACATTAGCACTATTAGGTGGGCAAATATGGTTCACAAGACAAACATAGAGACTTCAGACTAGCAATCCACTGTGTTAAACCCATCCTGACCTGTTGTGGTCATTTGGAATTCTTTGCAACAGAAGAACTGCTCTGTCAAAAAACAAGTGAAAACTAAAAAGCTGGCATTTTCTGAGACTGCCTGGAGTCTAATGAAGGACACCTTTAGTCTAAAAAAGGTTGAGAACCCTAGACAAACAAAAACAAAGACAGAGAAACAGTGCATGCTTTAATGGACTGGGATTTTGCAATATTGAAGATGATCACCACTTACCACTCTAGTGCATCTCTGAGAAACCAGTAACTGCAATTTGCAAAACAGAACAAAATATATCAAGAGGGAATAAAAGCTTCCCCTTGTCAACTCATTATCAGTGAAAAGAAAAATGAAGAGTGAATATTAAGAAAAGAAAAAGAGACTACCAGTTCTGTAATTTAATTAAAACCACTAAACATGCTGTAATCTAGTTTTGCTCCCTGAAAAAAAATATTTTTTCTTCTCAAGCTGTCATCAAGTTTGTATACCATAAGGAATAAAATAAATCAAGGCAAACCTCAGATTAAAAACTGGAGAGTTTGATTGAAATATTAATTTCATAACTTCAGTCGTTTAAGGAAAGTGAGTTAGCTGTCCAATAATGACAACTGCTCACATCTTCTTTTTTAGTTGGTAGGTATTTCTATGATAGCTAAATAGTATCCAAACAGTAGTTAGAAAATCCTGGAGATAAAGCCAAAACAGTTCTATACAAAGTACTAACAGAACATTTGCAAATTTAAGTGATTTTGTGGCCCCGGTTAGGAAACTATTAAGAATGTTTAAGAGCAACACATTTCAAAATGACATAATCATATGCTTGAGCTTCTTAAACATCTAACTTGACTCATATTATTGCAACTACGTGCACATGAAATTGTATACAAAAGGGGTTTAACAACTGCTTCATTTATTTACTACTACTAGCATTCTTGCTGAAGGAAGTATTGACATGATTTCTGCTGATAATTGAAGTGGAACTGTAAGGAATGTAGAAAGCAAAGGGCTTTTACAAGCATTACTCAATATAAATGAATATCATAACACACACACAAAAAGGGAGGAAATATATTAACCTTATTCCTGGCTATTCAGACAAAATAATCAGTGAGGTGAAAAGTGTCCTATTATTCACATAACACTACCTAGCAATATAAATGATCACTACCCCCTCCACCCTATTCCCCCACATCCCTACAAAATCAGGAAGCAAGAGAGATGAAGATACATTTATAGACCATGTATTATTCAACATGTTCAGCTGCACTATTACATATCAAGATTGTATTTTATTTATCGTTGTTACAGTTGTTACGGAGGACAGGCAACAACCTCTCGGGTCATCCTGGACATCCCCCTGCACTTGCCAGCAACTATTTACCCCAAGACTTCTGATGTTCATCCAATCCACCCCTCACACATGACAGTCACAATGCAAACACCAGAGATGAGATGCAGAGTGCTGCTGGCCCTCTAGTTATGCTGTTGGCAATACCAATTCCCTGCCACTGCACTGACAGAAAAATAATGGAATAACATATGTTCAAAGGGTCCTAGGATGAGAACCACACTACAGATGAAGGTAAAATCTGATGCCAAGGGCAGTACCTTCCTGACCCCATATCTGGCAATTGGCTTGACCTTAGCAAAAGAGTAAGACCCTCCACCCAGAACCTGAGATGTGTCTAAGTGTCATCAGGAGCACTAGGGCACCCCAGTAAAAATTTCCACCCTTAGCTGGGGCCAATATCTAATGCTTCAGAGCAATTACAGAATGATGGATTGAGGGAATGGCATCATTCACTAGAAATACAGTTTAGAAAATGCTGGTTCATGTAACTGTATTTTACCAAACAAGCCAAAAGGTAATATTCTAATAGCTTTGAATGTCCTGCATCCCAATATTACAATTTGTTTCAGTAACAGAAGCACTGTTGATTCAAGGACTGAAAATGAATAATAAAGTTAATAGTAACAGGCATTCAGGTAAGTTGGCATGAATCATACAAATGATTTCTATTATTAGAAAGTCTGTCACACACAGACATAAGCTCAGGTTAATATTCATGAGACCATATATGCAAAATTTATAGGTATGTGCCTGTCATAAAAGCAAACCCCTTCAGTGTCAGGCATTTATCCTACTACTAGGTGGGTGTTTTGCATAAGAGTTGCACACTTTACAAGGATAAATCAACTCTAGGCAGTGTTACGTGGGACTATTTAAACTTTGAGAGGTTTTACATATAAAATTTGGCAGGAAAATCTTCTTCCTTTCATTTCAGAATTACACACTTGTATTTTGAAATGACATCTGGACCTTTTAGCTGAAGGCAAGAATATTTAACCAATATGACAGTATCCTGTGCATCAGTACTGCCAGGTTAAACAGGAAAAAGGCTTAATGGATGCAGAAGATGGGATTTAAAATGTAATTCTAAAAGGTGCATTCGATGACCTGTTGTGAGAGAGGAATCTTAGTCATTAGCCTTTCCAGAGGGAGGAATCCCAGACCATGGCAAGAAAGGCAAGCCCACATTGTGTCTCTGGGGAACAAAGTACTAAGGAGTGTTTGTGGTAAACTAGTCTAAGACAGCATTCTGTGTCTTTTCTGACTGCAGACAAAATGATGGGACCACATGTATCTCATGAGCCACTGACTAGAGAAAACTAGTTATGAACCTTCCTTGGATCAACATGAAAGATGCCTAAGGCTAAAGTGTAACTGAGCTTCCAACAGAGAAGCCCCTTTAAAGTTTTATATAAATAAAAACATGAAAAGAAACATTTTTAATTTCAGAACACCATGTTGTGTTCATTTTTTTAAACTGATTCTATGATTGTTGCTATTAAAGTGAATGGTGGATTATTTTCTGAAGGCTATAATTTAAATCAATAGTTGAATATACTCTTGAGTGTAACATTTTTCTGGTCAGATCACAAGGTAGTCAGGCTGGCACTGAATATTTCTCCCACTGAAGGACAATTTAATGTTTTAAAATTAATTTTAATGTTCCCAAAGACAGTAAAATTGCCTTTTTCTCCACTGTCTCTTTGCATGTAATCGATGTATTCTGTCAATCTGTGAAACTACGTATAAAACCAATTCCTATCACGGACACATTGAACTCCTTTCATTTGTTTTTGCTGATAAATGGAATAAGAATTCTTCTAAGTACTATGTCTTATAAATTGAACACACCTCTCAGGAGTATACACTGCACTGTGGCTGAAAAAATATAGATCACAAAACATTTAATCAAAAAGACACTAATTCGTCTTTTACATGATCGTGGGACTTGAGTCTATCTCTAGGGAGGAGTACCAACATGTGAAAGAAAGTACGTAGTTCAAAAGCCCATGTTTTCAATTTGCAGCCACATGGTTTAAATTATCCATGTATGTATTAAGAGCACTAAGTGGGCAGCTTAATTTAGGGGAAAGGGTCACTCAAATTGAGAAAAATTATGTTTAATCCCTTAACTAGCTGCAGGTTAATTGTGCTGTTAAAAATGATACTGAATGTTTTTACACTGTGTATGTTAAAATACAGCAAGTAGTAGTAAGGTGTTTGGGGGCTATGTTCTCCTTTTATTTCTAATCTGTCCATCTGTCCATCCAAATTGTTATGGGCTTAGCCTAGGAGCACAACAATCCTATGATTGACTAGACTGAATCAAAGATTTTCCCCTTATTTGCACACTGCATGTTAGGGTCCTCTGATTTCATTGGGTGCATCTACATGAGACATTTACTGAGCAATTGACTAATTAAGATGGAGTAAACTGATTTAATCTGAGGCAGGATATTACTTGTAAATACAAGTACTATCCTGCTGTGGAGTAAAAAAACTCCACAGCAGCACACAATAGACAGTGCTTGGCTGGTTGGGACACAAGGGTGCTTCAGTGAGGGGCTGCCTACTGGGTAGACCCCTCGCTGAAGCTCTCTTGTGCCCCAGCCACACTCTCCACAGCACATTCAGCTGTGGGGAGCAGCATCAGGCTGGCAGGTGACCTCCAGGGGCTCCTGCCAGCTGGGGCTGCTTCACCCCAGCTCCACATGCTACACCCGAATAAACTGCGGAGCTTATTGCTCTGGAGTTAATTGCTCCTGGGCACACATTCAAATGGCGCACCTGGAGCAATAAGTTGTGGTTTATTTAGGTACCATACTTACATGTGTAGATGCATCCACTGACACTCAACGAGTTGTGTGATTTTAACTCAAACCAAAAAGATGGAATGTAAGCTGCTTATTTTACTCCATGCCAAGGTTCATATCTATTTGCTCTTTGAATATTGTATGTGACTATGGTGAAATTTGCTAAATCAGGAACAGGTGTGTGTAGGTGGGAGGAGGAAATGGACAGTGAGATCCGAAAGAGCAGGGGACAAAGAATATAAAGGAACAACTCTAAATGGTCAGGTTGCAGGAAAGTTCCTATTTTTCTAAGATATTTATAAATATGGGAAAGGACAATTTCTTCAGCAAAAAGTAAATTTATCTAAAATTTCACCTTTTTTTGTCTTTGCAAATTGTCTACAACTAGATCATGACAAATTATGGTGTAAAATTCCTCAGATCCCAGTCCCATTGTCTGAACATCTGCCAGAGCTTTTAGTGGGGATACAAGAATGGCAATCATCATTGCCACTGTTCAAGATGCGAACCTTTCTAGTTAGACTTCTAAGCCAGTGTGCCCTGTATGGAACCTTAATTTGGGAAGCAAAAAAAAAGAGAGAGAAAGAGAGAGAGAGAGAGAGGGAGCTAGATTTCCTAGATATTTCCAAAAACCTTAGGCTGCTTATTCCCATGCTCCAATGCATTCTAATTAGACTGTGTCAGAACGGACTTGATTACTCGGGTCTGTTCCACATTCTAATTAAAATGCTGTAGCATTGCCGCAGCATCACATGTATTAAGCACCCCCACCCCCCGGCATTTCAAAATGGCTATGGGGTGCATAACTAAAGCTCTGTGTTCACCCTGCTTCCCTCGAGCAACCTTAGAGATCAAGAACAACATTTTGAATTGCACCCAAAAAGGAAGTGGAACCAGTACAGAGTACATGTCACAGGCTTATTAAGCACCGTGCAAACCAACCCAAATCAAATGAAGGCCCCAACAAAGCCCATGCACAGCATAGATGCAGGAAACTCTTATATTCTGCCTGGTATAAATTACCTCTACTAAATCCAGACCTGAAGCATGTTTGTGGGACAGGGAAGATTGTACCCCCGTTGGTTAGTCAGTCTCTGCCTTGTGGAAAAATTAAGGGTTTTTGCCTGAAGTATTGACCCTTCATGGATTTCAAATTAAATGAATAAAATGGAAAATGTGTGTAATGTCTATGGTAATCATGTGGCATTGCACCCAGAAAAGTCAACTGCTATGAACCATATTAATCGTAGGCATAAATTCACTTCAGTTACAGAAGATATGCACAGCAGGAATTTTGTCCTTTATGGTACAACTTCTGCTTTAAGCCAAATGCTGCATTAAAATCAAGCCTTGCAAAACACAACAAGGAGACAAATCTGGATTTATGTTAAGTTAAAGAAAAAAGGGCTGAGAGCAAATCCAGAGTCTAGTAAAATAAACTAAGAAGAAAGTTCAAGCTGGGTGAATTCTAAATTTGCAAATTAAAACTACTTTTAAAGGTTTGATTTATGTTTTCTCCTATATTCTAGTTCCATCTTATAACTTTAGTTGAAGCCAATCTGAATTTCCCAGCCAGAAATGGTGGGTTCTGTCTCTAGCTGGAATTGAAAACATCACTTACATTTAACAAGAGGAAATAAAGCCACTAAATCTGATTTTATTTTGAGCATCTGGCATAAAAAACATACACTTGGGACTAGCAGTGTCTTCACTCCTCAAACAGTCTCTTAACATATCCAGCTGCCTCACTCAAGAGGATTATCTTGTTATGACTAGACAACCAGAGTGAAAATAGTTATCAAACAACAATGGTTCAATGAGTATGACCCCCCAGGAATTTTCTAAAGCTCTGGGTTTGAAACTTAGAGATCTGTAGGTTGCTAAATAGCTTGATGCATCTGATATTGAAGCTAAAAGATTTCAATAAGTGTTCAAATGTTTCTATCGTGTTTATTGAATCAATACAGAAACCCAATTCACGGAGTGGGATTCATAGATTCATAGATCCTAGGGTCGGAAGGGACCTCAATAGATCATCGAGTCCGACCCCCTGCATAAGCAGGAAAGAGTGCTGGGCCTACATT
>NW_017728906.1:153897265-153901833 GCF_001723895.1 Crocodylus porosus | reverse complement strand
GCGGTGGGACTTTGCTGTCTGTGTCTCCCAACAGATGTCCAGGTAGTTTAGGTCCCCCATGACCACCGCCTCTTTCGCTTTTATGGTCTCCGAGAGTTGCCTCAGGAGCCCCAAATCTATTTCTTCCCCTTGATGTGGGGGTGTGTAGCAGACCCCTACCACCAAATCCTTTTCTCCTTGCCCCCCATTTAGCCTAACCCACAGTCCTTCTATACTCAGACATTTAAATTGTCTATACTCAGACATTTAAATTGTCCTTTACACACATTTCATGTGATGGTGGAGTGAGCTGGGTGACTTGATTTCCACGGCATGATATGAAGGCTCAAGAATGTCCTGTATTGGGAATAACACAGTTGGAGCTGCAAGTGAGAAAAACAGTCAAATCTCCAGAAATCAGACCAGTATATTTACCTCAGAAGAGCCTCAGATTCTCTTTTTAGTATTTGCTTAAAATGATGACAACAGCAAGCTGTAAATCTGCTTGTCCCCTACCAAATTAGTAGGTTACAAAAACTCAAGTGATGGTAATCCAGTAATTTTGGAGGAGAAAAAAGTATGCAGAATATTAAAGCTTATCATAAACACGTTGAGCAAAGACTCCTCCATTCCACCCCCCCCCCCACACCTGGTTTAGAAACAACTACATTTCAATAAAAGATTTATAAACTTTCATGATTTAATTGGTAATGCTAGTACCTAAGAAAGTAATATTGGACTCTGCTATATAGTAGGGATGCCTGAGAGAGACAAAGAAATGTGTTATTAATTTTTTGTATACCTCATCAAAGGCTCAGCACTTTTACTTGTGGTGAGCATGACTCACTGTTCTTTGTTACCACTGTCTAGCCTCTAAACCTATTCCTTCTTATGTTTCTTTTCTTAAGGTAAATATAATCAGATTTTTAATAAGATACCAGTTTTTTTCAAAAACCACATTAATTCCATAAGCACGGGAATTTAGAATGAATACATTATGGACCTAAAATTATATGAAACACACAAATGCAATACTGTATACTTAGAATTTTTCATGACTAGACCTCCAAACACTTCACAAAGGAGGATATACACACTTAGCCTCATCTCACAAACTGATAACTCTTGTTACACAATTAATTCTGTAGTAGGATTAGATCTCTCAACCATCTTCTTCCCTATCCTCCCCACTGCACCATCTCACCCTTTTATTAAACACCTAGGCTAGGGGCAGAGTTTCAAAAAGCCTGAGCCCAAATTGATTCAATCTTTGAAGGTTAGTCTAACCCAGCCAAATCACCTTTGGACTGAAAAAATGCCGGCACATGCCTGCAGTGGCTCAGGCTAGAAGCCGGGGGGGGGGGGCGTTAAAGCAGCCCTCCCTTCCCTTCCTCAGGGCTGAGCTGAGGGAGGCATGGCCAGACCCTGGCAGGATGCTGTGATTTGGGAGTGGTTCCCTTCCCCTCCTTGATAACAGAGCATTTATCAGCTCTGTTATCAGCATTTAGCACCCCATTAGAAAACAAAATTTCTCTCATTAGTTCAAGCTCTTCTTAAACAGCTTTTTCCAAAGGAAGGAATGCAGGGACATTACCAGCTGAGTTGTTGATGATCTCCAAAGAGTCCTAAGTGGACACAGTCCTATCTGCCTTACACAGCATTAGCTAGCATACCATATGCTGGCTATGGTCCCTGCTGTGAGAGAGAGGAGGAAGGGATCTCTGCTTAAGCAGCGAATGGTGAGAGGGGAGGAAGGGGGAGTGGAGAAGCCAGAAGATCCTGCTGTGCTTTCAAGTCTGTGCCAGAGCGGGAATCTGATTTAACTTAAACCAGCAAGGGGTCTGGAACAGCCGTTCCATAAACCAGTTTGACCCAAATCAGTTAAGTCTGAATATCTGTTCTGTTACAGGTCTAAACCAGTTTCTGATCACTTAAATTGGTTTATGTGCAATGTCTGTCCCTGGCCCTACTCTTTACTGTTTACCTTAACAACTAAAGCCAATCACTTCAGCAGGAAAGTACATAGACTTTCTCCTCAAAACTGGATTAAAACACATTCCTGAGAAAGACAGCTTGTCATCATTGTCTATGTAAATGGTTTGTATTTGAGGATGACAGTGCTGCAGTGTATACACTCTTCTTGAAATGTAGACTTTAAGGTTAGGGACAGATATTTTAAAAACCTGAGCCTAAATTGATTCAACTTTTTCAGGTTAGTCTAACTTGCAGAGATTGAACTGGTTTGCAAGTGGATAGATGTTCTTATTTTATTCCAGAAATACAGGCATGTGCCTATAGTGGCTCAAACCAGCAGCCCAGGGGTGCTAGAGCAGCTCTTCCCTTCCACAAGGAAGCTGAGCAGAGGAGGGATATAGCCAGGCCCCAGCCAGCCTAAGCAAGACTGAGGAGGGGTTTAAACCAGGACCTTTGCCTGCAGGGTTCCGGCGTGGGAGAAGAGTGAGTGTGACCAGACTGCTGTAGTGGTGGAGGAAGAGGAGGGAAAAGCTCTGCCACCCCAGTGGCTCCCTGACAGCCAGGAGCAATTCAGGAACACAGCCCTGCCTGGCGCAAGAGGGGGACTCTTCCCCCACCCTCCCACTGATTCAGGGCAGAGAGGGGGGGCTTTGTGCAGGGCTGCCAAGCCTCAGAGGGGAACTCTTCCCCCTGCTTCTCCCAACTTTCCCCACCCACATGGCAGGGAGGAGGACTCTGTGCAGTACTGCCTGGCCTCAGAAGGGGATCTTGCCCCGGCTTCTCCTCTTCCCCCCTCCCCAGGTAGGCCTGGCCAGCCACCACCCACACATGCTGGGGCAGGCTGCACTGCTGACAGGGCTGAAGCTGCTGAGGATGGCCCACACCTGCAACATGGCCTGGCCCAGCCTTGCTGTGTGGCTGCCTCAGCCAGGGCTGAACAGTACTGGCCTGGACCATGGAGGCAGAGCCATCCCTGGCAGCTGCAGCTCAGTGACAGCCACTGCCCATGCCCAAGATGGGCTGAGCCGGGCAGCCCCACACAGAGCCTCCCCTCCCTGCCCCCTAGCAGCAGGGGAGGTGGGGGGGAGGAGGAGGGTGATGAGCCCCCCTCCAGCACTGAACAGAGACCCCCTCCAGAGAAGGAGTGGGAATAGTTCCCTTCCAGGGCCAGGGCTAGGGCTAGAGCCAGGGCCAGGCAGATGTGCACAGAGCCCTCATCCCTATCCCATGTTGTGGGGGAAGGAGCACCCCTCTGAGATGGGGCAGTCATGCACAGAGCCCCCCTCCCTGCCCCATGGGTGGGAAAAGTGGGAAGCAGGGAGAAGAGTCCCCCTATGAGGCTGGGCAGGGGGTAGAGTGGGTTCCTCCACCCCAGATGCAGTCCTCTGGTGGGAAGGGGGGGAATTAACCCCCTCCCTGCCCTCTTAGTTTTAATGGGGCCATGCTGGGACAGCTGTGGTCCTTGCCAGTGGAACAAGGAAGGGAGGGGGAGGAATAAAGTCCCTCCAGGACACTCTGACACAGAGGCTGCTGGCTCTCCCCCTCCCCTTGCTGCTCCTGCAGCAGGACCTAGTCAGACATCATCTTGGCATGGCCCCATTAAGGTGAAGGGGGTCAGGGAGGGGGTTAATTCCTCCCTCTATCCCTTCTGCCCCCAGGGACCACAGACAAGGTCTTCCAGCCCCCCAACCTCTCCCCTGCTTACAGGCAAGAGGCAGACCCCAGCTGTGGTGGTGGGGGAGGGAAAAGAGGGAAAAATTAACACGGCGGGGGGAAGGCGGGGGGGTAATACCAGTGTCTCACCACATCTATGCCTGTCCCTGCTCAGGATAGAAAGCAGAGGGGTGAGGCCAGCCCTGCTCTCTGGAACAGAGAGGACTCTGGTTTAATTTAAACCAGGAAAGGGTCTGGGTAGGTGCAGCAGGTGAACTCAGACTGGTGGGGTGGGTGGAGCATTACACAAGAGCAGGGTGGGGTGGAAATTTGCAGCCGGCTGGGAGCAGGGGGAGGAGAGGGGTTTGCAGTCGGCTGGGCACTCCAGCCGGGAGCGGGGAGGCTACAAACGAGGAGACACCACCTGAGCAAGGCCTTTGACACTGTCTCCCACCCCATCCTCATTAAAAAACTAGGCAACTGTGGGATTGATGCCTACACAGTCAGATGGATTGCAGATTGACTGAAGGGTCGTACTCCAAGGGTGGTAGTGGATGGGTCATATTCGACCTGGGGATGAAGTGGGCAGCAGAGTCCCCCAGGACTCGGTCCTTGGGCCCACGCTGTTCAATTTCTTTATCAGCGATTTGGACAATGGGATGAAAAGCAACTGGTTTAAATTTGCTGATGATACCAAAATTTGGGGTGAGGTGAGCACACTAGTAGGGAGGGAAGGACTACAGCAAGACCCGGATAGGTTGCAGGGGTAGGCTAACAAAAACAGGATGCGTTTTAATACTGACAAGTGCAGGGTGCTACACTTGGGCAGTAGTAGCCAGCAGCACACTTATAAGATGGGAAACTCCCTTCTTGAGAGCATGGAGGCAGAAAGGGATCTTGGAGTCATTACTGACTCCAAGATGAACACGGGCCGACAATGCGAGGTCACAGTTGGCAGGGCT
>NW_017728906.1:153892767-153896945 GCF_001723895.1 Crocodylus porosus | reverse complement strand
GACATCCGTAAGAACTACTTCACAGTTAGGGCAGCTAGGATCTGGAACCAACTTCCAAGGGAAGTGGTGCTGGTTCTTACCCTGGGGGTCTTTCAGAAGAGACTTCTGGCTGGAGTCATTTGAGCCCAGTTTTTCTTCTGCCCAGGCAGGGGTCAGACTTGAAGATCTACAAGGCCCCTTCCGACCCTACTTCTATGATTCTATGAAACTGGTTTGACCCAAATCGGTTAAGTCTGATATTACAGTCAACCAGGTTTATCTTAAACTAGTTTCGGCCATTCTGAAACGGTTTTATGTGAACTGAACTTATGCTGTGTTACAGGTTTAAACCAGTTTCTGATCACTTAAATTGGTTTGTGTATAACTTCTATCACTAGCCTAAAACTAGATATAGCATTCTGTACCAGTCCATCTCACAAAAACTGTGTACAAAGGCAAGATAATGTTCCATCTTCTGCTCAACGTTGCTTTTTCTATACACTCAAAGATCACATTAGCACTGTTTGCCATTGTATTGAAACTGTGTTGAGACTGCTGACCTCTACATTCTTCTCCAAGTTACTGCTTTCCAAGAGAGTCTTCCATCTTATAGATAAAATCTGCATTCTCTTTTGGTTCCAAAATATATTAGCATAGAATGGATAGTATTAAAACATTTTTTGTTGAACTATGACCTTTTATACAGGTGATTCAGATTACTCTAAAACTTTAAATTGCCTCCTTCCTTATTTACCAGTTTGCAAATTTTACCAGCAAAGATTTTTTATCATTGTCATGTTGAACCAAGAATAAGTCACTATGCGCACAACTCTAGCAGGAGGCCTGCTTATTAAAATTTCATCACTGACAATACGAAAGGCAAGGATTTTTTTTTTTTGCAGGGGGGCGGTGATATAATTTATTGGAGTGGCTATATAGTTGGGAGAGATGTTAGGCAAGCTTTTGAGCACAAAGTGCCCTTCCTTGTGACTTTGTGCCTGACAGCTTATCTAATCTCTCACAACTATATGGTTGGTCCAATAGAAAATAATGTCAAAAAAGTCCCTGCCTCACATGTATTTCCTGAACTTTCACAGCTAGAACACTCCAACCCCATTAACAATAATATTTTATATCTGTCAGGATGCCAGTTTTTAATCCAGGTAGCATCTGTCCTGTTATTTTCACAAAAGTTTTTTTAAATCTAGATGTCACATGGCTTTGAGAAATTCAAATAAACTATAGTAACACGAGGCCAGGGTTTTTTTGTTATATGTTTTATTGGCATATTGGCACTTAACCAGACCTCTCATTTTCTCAAACCTCTTCTCTTCTCTTCTCTTCTCTTCTCTTCTCTTCTCTTCTCTTCTCTTCTCTTCTGTGAAACTATGCTGGCTAGCATGAATTATATATTTTTTAAATGTCTAATTCCTTGTTTTCAGAGTATAGGATTAAGTGTTCCATTATCTTGCCTGGGAATGACATCAAGACAAACTGTCTACCACTTTCTGGGTCACCCTTTAAATATTGGAGGCTCTATTCTATACCTTTGGTATTCCTCAGGTTTCAAAGATTTGTTAAAAATTAATATTGGTATGTCAGGGAGCTCCTCAGATAGTTCTTTCAAGACTCTTGGGTGAAGATTTCTATAGTATACCTATTTGGAAGTACTTATTTTTAGCACATGCTGCCTCAAATCCTTCTTTGTTGAAGTTGGCAAACTTTCTATTCCACAATTTAGCATTATATGAAAAGGATGTAAATACAAAACAGAATCAGCAGCTGAACCTATCTGCTTTTCCTGCAACATTGTTTAAAAGGTTACCATTCACATCCAGCAATGAACTTCTATGGATCCTGGTATTGTTTTTATCATTAACACATTTAAAAATGTTGTCCCTTACCTTCAGTGCTGGGCCACTGATATTTTATCAATTCCTCTAACTTCTTTTTATCAGTCACCAATATTATTATGATTATTTTTACTTTTAAGTTGTAGGGCCATTTAATTCCTTCCCCCCATTCTTTATAAGTTTATGTTTTATTTTACTGCTGCTTCTATACCTCCTTTTAGCCAAGGTACTTTTTGCCTAACAAAATCTTTTTGCTAGGCAAAACCTTTTCCATATTTGTGGAATTACATGGAATCGTATGAATTAACATTCATATTCAAACCTTTTTCATATTCATGGAATTACATCTTTTTTGGCATCCAAAAAGATATCCTTGAACAATTCCCAATTTTCATTCATGCTTCCCATTTTAAACTTATATGCCTAGTCAGTTAAGCCAGAAATTTCTTTAACCTTTGGAAAAAAATTCCAGTATACATATTGCTGGCTATGCCACATTCTGTCTGCATAAAATAAATTTATAAAAGGTTGTGATCACTAGTACCTAGACACATGCTAAATTTTAAGTCAATAATTAACTCTTCTTTGACGGTCAAAATGAAGTTCAGTATTGAGAAATCCTGTGCTGTCTGCAGGATCTCCTGTTAGGAAGTATATTAAATCTCATTTTTCAATATGCCGAGAGAAAGTTTTGTTACTGGCACCATAAGAAAAACGTCAGATGCCTACAAATTTAAATTGCTTACAGTACCACATTTTTTCCTCTTAAAGGTGAAAATTTTAAGAAGATGACCTTCTTTAGAAAGAGATTCAGTAGTTTGTAACAATGTTTAAAACTAACTCATATACTGTTCCACAGAACCTGCAGAATTTGCAGAACCTGGGCTTCAGCACTGATAGAAATCTAAATCTCCTACTGGTCCTGTATTATTCCCTCTCCTACCCTAAACTAAACTTGGCATCTCTGGAGTGCAGACAGGATGTGGCCAGAGATGAAGAAGAAATAAAAAAGAGAAAGCGAGAAGTTGACAGTACCAGCTGCCTTCATTACTGTTTCCAATGTCCTGTATAGAAATTGTTTTAAATTACATAAAAACATCCTGTAAAATTCTCATCAGTCTTATTTGTTCAATTGCAGTTTTTCCACATTAATCATTTACACTGACAGGAGTAAACAATACCACATGTGGCTGTGATGACGGTACTGTTCCATAATGCATTCACTCCAAGATGCATTGCTAGTGTCCTGAATCCTGCTCCTTGTTATTTCTTATTTATTATTATTTTAAAGAAAACATGAATGATCCAAGAAAATATGAATGATCCTTTTGTATAAAAAAGTCAAAGAATACAGAAGACTTAAGGCAGAGCCAGGTCATAGGAAAAGAAAAGTCTACAATCTCTAAAGAGATACAGAATTAGTTAGTTTCTAGTTTCAAAACCTCTCTACATCCTAGTCTCACGATACATGTCTTTTATATCCCTGCACAGAAAGAGCCCAAACTGCAAAATACGAATCTAGATTTCAGATACCTCAAAATTCAAACACTTAAATACAGGACTTTTTGTTCAGTCACAGTTTTCAACAAGAAGAAGAAAATTGCACAAGAAAACCATTGTGAACAACTCCTATGATATTACCGTGAGTTTTAAAATATTTAATGCTAAATTCCCCACTGCTGAAATCCAGAGATTTGAACATGAGATTCACCTTTCATTTTTTAAAAGGATAAATATCTGTCACTTCTGCTTGCAGAGGGAAACTTGAAAATATGGCTCAATACCACTATAAAAGCTCTGGGTAAATAAAAGGAATCCTTATTATTATGTATTTTTATCAGAAATCTCACAAGTTTGGGATGTCTGATTTATGGATTTCATTTTGGCTCTGGGTTTGGGGGTTTTCTGATGGTTTTTTTTAAAGTAGTTGGCTGTGACAATACTGGAATATTGCACAGACTGAAACAGTCATCCTCACATAACTGATCCAAATGCTATGATCTATGAATATTTCTGACTAATTAAAATATTACGAGGGTCAGGCTCATAGCTATATAATTTATTAACTCTGTTCCCAGGTCCTGTACTCCTTAAATGTGAACGAACTTCCTGTCTTTTTTCTGAGATCCTGCATCATGAGAGGCTCTCCGCATGCGCTCTCTCTTATGGAGGTAATTGTTCCATATTCATGATGTAAAAATCATGGTTCGTTTCTCTGGAGGCTCATTGAATAATAATCCTTAGGCACACATTGTTGGTGAGACAAAAGGTATATATTTGCAAATAGGGTCAGAGAGAGAAGACAAAAGATCAAAACCCTCTGCCCCCGGGCACAATCATTAGCAG
>NW_017728906.1:153889704-153892756 GCF_001723895.1 Crocodylus porosus | reverse complement strand
AGAGTGATACCTTAGTACAAAGAGCTCTTGGAGTTTTTCCTTCAGTTTCCAACCCCCCCTTCCCTCTCTCATTAAGGAGACAAGGAGGGCTGGCAGACATGCTTATTCAGAGGACAACACTATTGATGGGAGCTAACAGCTATTGATAATG
Organism: Crocodylus porosus; assembly: GCF_001723895.1. Lineage (NCBI taxonomy): Eukaryota > Metazoa > Chordata > Crocodylia > Crocodylidae > Crocodylus > Crocodylus porosus. The sequence continues at coordinate 153,892,605 of NW_017728906.1, read as the reverse complement.
CATTTTTAATAATATTTCTAACATTCATATCCCTCCCCACTTCCCCCAGTGTAAAAAAAGGGAAAGCTGGATTTTCATCAGTGCCCAGTATTGCCATAACTCTGCTCCCACTGCAGTCAGTGGATTATGATAATTATTTAATGCATATAGTATTGGGCTGACAGAGAACATTTTTTGAAAATACCACCCACACAGGACAATTTGGGTCCATGTTGTGAAGGTGCCAGAAACCCATGATTAGTATAATCTCAGAAGAAACAATGTACCTGGTTAACTGGGAAAAACTGACAAAGAAAAGATCTGATTCCATGTCTTCTGAGAGGGGGAGGGAAAGGTGCTAGCAAAAAAGGATGAAACGTGACCAGAAATGGGGCAACAGACCATAAAAAAGGAGGCAGAAGGTAGGCATCTTGTGGCATCTTGTAAATGAACTTGTTCAGAAAAACATGAGCTTTTGTAGGCAACAATCTAGTTCATATGCTCGGGGACATAAAAAAAGGGAGGCATTTTGCTAGGCCTTCAAATGAAGCAAGTATATGAACAAGAAGTCTTTGCCCACAGTGTCCCCACAAAAGTTAAATTTGCACCCTAAGCTTGCAGGTCCTGTACTAAAGGATAATCACTGAAATCACTAGTGCAACAGGGAATGTCTGGAATTTTGGGGGATACACTACATGACCTGCAGATGGATTTCTCTTTACAAATGCTGTACACTTAAGTAGTTGGCTGGAAAGCTGCCTGGGACAAGAAGAAAAAGAAAGGAAAAAAGTTTTAAAAATTACAAGAGTGTATTAGTTGTCTTGGATTTCATTTATTACTGCTGTCTTTACTTCTGGGTGTGGTGGGTTCTCTCTGAGCTTTGCCTTATGTGAATGAAGAAACAACATACATGCTTTCTGGGCAAACACTGCTTTTCTGTTTCTCTGCAACATCATGATTAGAGATTTATTTTGTAAAGGGAGTGGGTTATTTGTCTATTTAGGAACGTAAATAGGATACAGTTGTTGTAGATAAGAGTTTTCTGGATTCAGGCTTCTGGAGAATCGTAATTCGTTCCCTGCTAGCACACAGATGTGCAATACTGTCCAGGACATAAATTTATTTTATTGTCCACTTCTGCATCAAAGCACTCATTTCTTCCACCTTGCCCAAAAAAGAGTCTGTAATGACCAAAAAAATAGGAAGGAAGAAAATGACATTTGGCAGTGTGTGGCAGAGCACAGGTTGTGCCTGACACTTTAAGAAGCTTGAATAGACTCTGGAGCAGCCGGCAGATGTGGTTAGGCCTAATTAGTACTCACATGACTGCAAGTGGGCCCCTATTTGGAGGAGGTCTGGGCAGCCTGAGTACTAGCCCAGGCTCTAGGAGCTGAGCTGGCAGTTGCTGCAGGGAGCTGAAGGATGAACATCGCCCAGCTGGTGCTCCTAGAACATCTGCAGGTTAAGGGTAGGAACTATGGGGATGGAAGAGATTTCTGGTCCTGGGGCATGACCTGAAACTATACCCGGCTGGGGTTAGATGATGTGATGGGGCTACCTATGGTGGGGCAGTTTCTAGGAAATGCCATGCCTGTGCCTCCCCAGTGAAAGGTGAGGATGGAGTGTTGGAAAGCCTCAGTCCCCACAGCCTGTCGGGTAACCCCATACAGGGGGCAGGCTAGGGGTCCAGGCATGTCTTTAGATACCTGAGGCCAAAGAGGCATAAGGCCCAGGAGCCCCAGTGAGGGAGTGAACTAGTGGCCCAAGTGAAGGGAAGAGAGCAAGTGAGCCCAGTAAGGGTGAAACAGTGGACCCAGGACAGTGGGCCCAGAGTAACTATGTGGTCCACAAGATCACAGAGTGAGAACAGTGTTTGGAGGGCCCAAGAAGATGAACCCATACAGGAGAGAGGACTAGCTGCTGGGGAACCTACCCAGAGAACCTCTACTGGCCTATGCTGGGGCCAGGACCACAAGGGTCAAAAGGCAAAAACGCTCACCTTGAGGGATGGCCATAATCAGAGGCCTGGAGTCCTAAGTGGCCTAGAGGTGAGGCCAGGGCCTGTGAGGCCAAAGGTCCTGGAGGGGAACACTGCCAAGAAGGAAAGGAGTCTAGGGACCTTGTAGCCCAGGATGATGGCAGAGGTTACACCACCTGAGTTGGGGTCTGAATTTAATATAAGGGGGCCCAGTGTGGGGTCAGAGCCATATAGTGATGTCATCTGTGAGCTATGGGAAATGGTGTAGGGAGCCATTTATTACACCCTTGGCATCAGGGCATTAAATGGGCAGCCTCCCACCTAGAAACAACTTTTCAATTCCAACAAAGGCATGGTAGTAGAGTTAGGTGGTCAGACTTCCCTAGACAGGTGGGCAGGCCAATGATTGGAACAGTCTTGAGACAGCCCCCTGTTACACCGTGGAAGAGTCAGGCTGGTATGGACAAGCTCCAGCACAAAAGAATTATTTCAAATCTGTGCTCAACCACAGACAAAACACTAATGACAATAAAATCCCATCTCTATACCACCATAACAGCAGACATGAAACTACACTATGCTGGATGATGTCAGACTTAGAATTACTTTGTTGATCCACAACCCAGAACTTCTTGTTGTAAGGAACTTGTGGATGATTGTTCCATGAATCATCACCAGGGCTTAAAATGTGTTGAGTCACAAAGGACCATGAACCTGGGAAATAAATTTTCTAAAAGGCAAGCTGGGTCAGTGAGAGACTCACATTTTTGTACCAGTTGGGGGGAACTGGTTGGCTGCCTTCCCCACTTATCTACCCCCTGGGAACCCCCTTCCTCTCCCAAATTCCTCTCAGTTCTCCCCAGGCTGTCAAACACAGTAGGCACAGCTCCTTTTCATCCCCCTGCCCTCCCTCCCAAGTCATTATTTTAACAGGAAGCGAAAAG
>NW_017728906.1:153884380-153889599 GCF_001723895.1 Crocodylus porosus | reverse complement strand
GTGAATTATGGGATGGCTTCTATGCTTCTTTGCAATACCTGGCCTAGGAAAGGCCATAGAGGGAACCTCTCTGGGGAAAACTGCTAGGGGAAAGGGCAGGTTAATAACCCTTGGAAATGCCAAAGAACAGGTGAGAGGGCTGGAGGGGTAGAATTGATGCAAGGACTAGAGGGACAGGACCAATCTGGGTGCCGGAGCAGTATAAATGCTGAACAGACAATACTGACAAATACCCCACTTTTCCCTCACTGATTTCAGATGGCTTCCCAGTATGTCAGGAACCATACAATTGACAGAGGTCCAAAAATAAATACCTACCATATTAAAATGTGATTCATTTTCCACATTATAATTGTGCATGTATGTGTAACTAACCCGAATTATGTTTCCTGGCAATACATTCTGGGCAATACATAGTAGGGATTGAACCCAGCACCACAAATACTGGTCTCAATCAGTTGAGCTAAAGGACTTCTTTAGCCATAAAAAAGTAGAGAGATGTTTAGATGCAGGCAACAAAAGTAGAGTGAGCCAGCATAATTATACATATTATCCACTTTTATTACAGACACAAATGAAACTGGGTTGAGATCTTCTTGAAAAAAAGCAGGCTTTAGAAATTACACAGAAAGATTTACAGGAATAATTCAATGAAACAGAATTTTTATGTCATCTTGTGGCATGTCATGCTATTACAAGATACCCAAAATCATCTAGTTTGAAAGTGTACATTATTAAACTTTTATGGAACATTTAGTTGAATTTACAAACATGAGAACATTACAACTAGGAACAAAACTAGAATCAAGAGCACATGCATTAAATGGTCATTATTTACCTTATGTTACACAAAGAGTCTCTTAAGTGAGAAAAGACAAGCTATATATCCAAGAAACCCTACACTATAATGGTGTTCACTCTCATTTTTTCTCAGTATAACCTCATCTCTCTGAAATGTTTCAGGGAACAACAATTATTTAGATAAATAAGGTTTTAGACAGAAGAAATCTCTGGGAAATATTTGAACATATATTGGAAGCTTAGATGTAAATCATTCAGGTAACTGGAGGTTTACTAGGCTTCAAATTGGGGTTCTACATTTCCAATTTATACCTGAATTATTTATTCCTGCAATTTCCTATTCAATCATCATTATCTTTTGTAGATCTCAAAAAGAAAATCATGCACATTTGCAGTAAGTTTTCAAAATAAAGGATAAAAGAAAAAGACTGGCATGAGGTTATAAATAATTTCATTTATCTAAAGATGTCTACTTCCCTCTTACCAATTACATCTTTTTCCTGTCTTAAAAAGAAAAGAGGATTTCAGCCTCAAGCAACCACTCTGCTTAATTAAAGGGTCTATTGCACAGTGAACCAAAATAATAAGGAAATCAAGGTTGCAATTCAGTGATTTGTCATCAACAGAGACCCAGATACAGTTCAGATTTATTTTATGTCAGTGTAAGCCCAACAAAAGTAGACAGTCCTTTGTGTATTTCTGAATTTGATCTAGCTGAGTATCTACAATATCTTTCCTATATAAAATAACAAAACTTTGATAAAACAGTTGTAACCAACTGTCGTGCTGATTTGAACAAACAGTTCCCATGTAAATATTCAACATTCATATAGTGAAAACATGAAGCACATCAGAACCAGATCCTCCAAGAGTTCAAATCAATATAGTAGCTTTGAAAATCATAGATTAACTCTAGTTTCCCTCAGCTCAAGATCTGACTGAAGACATAAAAGAACCATTACTGGGCGTGTCTACACAAGACACTAACAGCACAATAGCCTAACAGTACTGCACAGTAGCGCATCACAGCACAAACAGTTAATATGCTACTGCTCAGTATTATTAGGCTACTGAGCAGTGGCATCACGTAAAAGGTATTCGCCGGCACTACTGTGCATAACTCTATTTAATAAATGTGCAGTAACCACTGTGCATTAGTGAATGTGTATAGGTGCCCACTGACTCTTAAAAACCCTGCTCAGTAATCTTCTCAGTAATCTTCTCACAGTGCAAATCAGGTGTTAAAATCAATGGTGTTCAACTGGCATAATGTGGAAGTGGAATTCGATCTTGCAATTTTTGCTGCCCTTTTTGTCCTTGTTCTTATCGTCTCTGTTATTGTTGATTTTTTGGTGTTGTTCTTGGTTCCCACTCTTCATTTAATTTATAACCTCCAGTTTCATTCATCTTCCTCCATTCCTAGGTCTTTAATAATAAAATTATTTCCTCTACACTTTTCTTAACTTTCCCATAAATAATTCCATTGAAACAACATGAGAAGGACCTGTGTTACTAACTCAATCCCCCTTGGAAAAAGCCAGGAGATAGATTACTCTCACTGATATGTCACATGAGAAAGAGAATTTTAAAACAGAACTTTATGCCACAGTTTAAGCAATACAGGCAGGAGGAGACAAAAGAACAAGCTAGAAAAAGAAATGTAGTGACTACACAATACCTAATGCTTGCTCTACCCTTCACATAGCAAAACCCAATAACCAGGCTTAACTTGAAATGAACTCCAACTATGCTTACTGATTAGTATTACTGTGATCACTACCTAAGTTTCTGAAGATTTGAAAATGTTTGTAATATACAATATTTGCTAAGATAAAATTCTGTTCTTCTGTCCACTTCCAGAAAACGCCCAATTCTTGCATGAATGCAGTGAGTCATCCTACTGTTTGCCACTGAGAAACAGGATACTGGCCTACATGGGCTTGTTGTCTGGCTCAATATGACATCGCTCATATTTTCCTTTTCTACTGTCTTTACGCTTCATAACAGCTAATGCATCAGACACTGCAGATGATTTACCTCATTCTGTTTCTCCAATAGATGAGAATGAATCACCCAAGGAATCACATAAGAAAATTCCTTGATATTTATAAGAACGTTGACCTGGAAGAGCAGGTGGGCTAAGCTGTCCTCTGAAGTTCCCAGTGTTTGAGGCAGGGTATGTAGAAAACCAACACATCAGTTTAAATACCATTCATGCCATAGCCTTGGACCTGGGGCCTCAGCTGCTCATCCCAGTCTGACACTTCTCCAGCTGACCATACAGGCTGGGCAAGGCTGACCATCCACCCACTCCCTGCCACTAAAGTGTCCAGTCAAGGTCCCTCCCATACAAACTCCTGACCTGTAACAGGAAGTACCTGGGCAACATGGCTCAACTTGAACTCAGAGTGCTTTGCTGTTCCTTATGACTTGTGTCTGCTCTCTGACCACCTGGCTTCTCAACTTGGCTCCCCCTCTTACTGTTTTCTGTCTGATCCTTCAGATTCCCAACTAAGCTTATCCCTAGGGCCCTACTCTGTTTGATCTCCTGCTTTCTCAGCTTGGCTTGCTTGAGGACTCCACACCCTGCCTGATCCCCCATCTCCCTAACTCAACTTGTTCCCAAACACTGTTCTTAGACTGGCTGCTCACTCCTCCCAAACTCCAGTCGCCTTTTGAACCTGAGTGACCCCCAGACATAGCTGCCCATGACCAAGCATGACAATATCTTCCTGACACTAAATTAAAGGAGTGATTCTGAAGTATGAACAAGGACATGCATAATGCACTGGAACAGTGGTGGGCAACTTTTAATAAGCCACAGGACAAACAACCTAGCTCTAGTCTGGTATGGGCTGAGTAGCTCTGGCAGTACAGCAATGGTGGGGGAAGCTTTCCCTGCACTCATACCAAGACAGACAGCTGGGACCTGTGGCTGCTTCTCCCAACACTCCTCCCCCACAAACTCCCTGGCTGCATGCAGGCTTACCTGCCTGATTTTGGGCTGCACTGTGGCTGGGTAGGTGCAATTTGCATCCATGCTGCTGCTGCTTTACTCCTCTCCCCTTCCCTGCCCGCCCCCAGTTGTAGCATGGACACAGCTGGAAGCTACATGACCTCTGCCTATGCCCCACCAGCCCTGGGCCAGCCCCACACTGTCTGGAAACTGAGTGCCAAGGAACCAAGAGAAAAGGATGAGGGTGGGCTGAAAGAAGTGCCAGCAGCATAGGAACAGGCAAAGCCCTCCAGCTCCAAAGGCCAGATCCAGCGCCTTAGCAGGTCAAATCCAGCCTGCAAGTCATATGCTGCTAAGTCCTGCATTACACTGAACTTTACTGTAGAATATAATTCAAAGGAATGATATTATTAACAGAGACACTTTGAGCTTAATCGTGCTATCGCTGAGGCCAATATCAAGCCATTGAAGCTCATATGAAGCCAAATGAGCAGGACTGGGTCCACAATATGTTGCAATATGTTATTTTTTTTAAGTTACTTCAGTGTAATTTCTTTATCCCTAAGTATTTGCCCTTTTTCCTCTCCATTTATGTCCCTTTCTTTTCCCAAGACTTTATGTTCCTTATGGCAATCACAGTAAAAATGTACTAGAGAACTTCTACATTAGGTTGAAGTTACACATTACAATTAAAACACATTAACAGCACTTAAAACATGAGCATCTTCTGCTGCCTCCCAGGAGTGAGGGGAGGGAGGGGACCATCCCCTTCATCCCCCTCCACCAGCAACCCATGCTGCACTCTGTCCCCTCCATTCCTGCCATCATGGCTTTGCACCACTGTGTCACTGCCACTGACGCCTGCCCATAGCACTCTTCAGTTTCATAGTTGGTAGGGTCAGAAGGGGCCTGAACAGATCATCAAGTCCAACCTCTTGATATCTAGCCTGAATCTACTCTCCATCAACTTATGGCTGTTATTCCTTGTTACTCCCGGTAGTGCTTGGGGGAACAGGGACTCTACTATTGCCTGCTGGTCCCCCATGGTCAATTTGTAGATAGCCACCAGACCCCCTCTCAGCCTTCTCTTGTGGAGGCTGAGCAGGTTCAAGTCCCATAGCCTCAGCTTGTAGGGCCTGCCTTGCTGCCCCCTGATCATGTGAGTGGCCCTCCTCTGGACCCTCTCGATGCTGTCCACATCCCTCCTGAAGTGGGGCGCCCAGAACTGGATGCAGTACTCCAGCTGCAGCCTGACCAATGTCACCTCCTTGGACCTGCTTGAGATGCATCTGCTTGAGATCGCCGATGACACCAAACTTTGGGGCAAAGCATCCATGCCAGAAGATAGGCGGGTGATCCAGGCTGACCCGGACAAGCTCAGCAAATGGGCAGATGAGAACCTCATGGTGTTTAACACCGATAAATGCAAGGTTCTCCACCTTGGGAGGAAAAACCTGCAGCA
>NW_017728906.1:153874405-153883993 GCF_001723895.1 Crocodylus porosus | reverse complement strand
ATGTCTATGAAATCTATGAAATCTATGAAATCTGTGGATGCATGGCAAGGTGTGCTTAGCCTTCCTGACCACATTGTCAGCCCATATTCATCTTGGAGTCTATAATGACTCTAAGATCCTTTTCTGCCTTTGTGTTGATGAGAAGGGAGTTCCCCAGCCTGTAGGTATGCTGCTGGTTCTTCCTGCCCAGGTGCAGTACCTTGCACTTGTCAGGATTGAAACCCATCCTGCTCTCATCTGCCCACCCCTATAACCTGCCCAGATCTAATTGCAGTCTGTCCCTCTCCTCTAGTGTGCCCACTTCTCCCCACATCTTAGTGTCACCCACGAATTTGAACAAGGTGCTTTTCACCCCCTCGTCCAAGTTGCTGATGAAGAGGTTGAAAAGTGCGGGCCTAAAGACCGAGACCCGGGGTACCCCACTGCCCACATCCCTCAAGGTCGAAAATGACCCGTCCACCACCACTCTCTGGGTGTGGCCCTTCAGCCAATTAGCGACCCATCTGACTGTATAGGGATCGACACCACAGTCACCTAATTTTTTAATGAGAATGGCATGAGAGTCCATGTCAAAGGCCTTACTAAAGTCCAGAAAGACTATGTCCACTGCGACACCTGCATTTAAGGCTTTTGTGACCTGGTCACAGGAGGCCAACAGGTTGGTCTGACAGGACCTGCCTCTAATGAACCCATGCTGGTTGCCCCCAAAAATAATCTCCCCTGCTGGTCCCTTGCAGGATATGCACCTGGATAATTTTCTCAAAGAGCTTCCCTAGGACCGAGGTAAGACTAACAGGCCTATAGTCTCCTGGGTCCTCCTTCCTCCCTTTTCGGAAAATAGGGACCACATTGGCCCTTTTCCAGTCCTCTGGCACCTCTTGGAGCACCCTGATTGCTTGTTTCAGTAACCAGTGTGCTCCAAACATGCTACAGACAGACAAGTGGACTAAGCCCTTTATTATATTAGAATAACATGTGATTGCTCACAGCATGTTCTAACTTTAATACCCCTTAACATTCTGCTTCACATTCAAAATAAAAAAATGAAATTGCTCATAAAATATTGTAAAGGCTCCCTCTTTCATTATGCACTTTGTAAGCTGCATAGCTCTTCAGGTTCACAAGAAAGAAACTTGTGAAGCACTCGGAAGCATGTAAGACTAGGACATTTCACTGCTTCAGAATTTCTCTCATTAAAATATTTTTTTAAAGAAATAAAAAATTTCAGGAAAATAAAAAACCTGATGTCTAGGAGGTATAGGTTAGGATTGCATGGGACATTGGTTTAGGGACACAGTCCATGTGAAATCTAGTCATTTCAATAGGGTAAAAACAAACTTCAAATACTATATCAAACACTATATTCCTCCATCCAGTTTTAGTAATTTTACTCTCATTTCCAACCTTCATGTTTCAAATGTTTTTCTTTCCCCTTGCTGTATGAAAACCCACACAAACAATAACTGACTGTACATAGGGAATACTAGGTTTGACCAGAACTGTCCAACTTTGACACAGGTGGGGGCTACATGGGGCCTGCATGCACCCTGAGCCACACACCATGCAGGCTGCATGCTGTCAGGCAACCCCTAGGATCCCCCACATTGCATGTACTATGCCAGTGAGCACAACCTCCTTGGCCACGAGCTGTGTGGGGCTGTGGTGGCAATGCACAGCCCCCTTCTATATGGGTTGTGGCAGGGGAACACAGGCCCCCTAGACCATCTTACAGTATGTGGCAGTGGAAGATGTAGCTTCTGGGACCCACAGGCCACACGCTAACTGGTCATAAGCCACCAGTTGGACAACCCTAGTGTAGACTGTACAGAAAGATTTTAATAAAATATGCTAATTAAAAATCTTTTAAAATATATTGACCAAAAGAAACAATGCCAGGGAGAAGAGCTTGTAGTCTACTACTACTCATACATAATTGAGACGTTTGCCATGCCAATCATTATTCTTACCTCAATTCTGGAAAGCATCCCTATTCAGAAAACTGCTTAAGTGTTTAATTTAAGCACATACATAAGTCCAACTGCAATCAATAGAACTAAGCACATGCCTATATTTAAGCCCGTGCTTAAGTGTTTTCCTGAACCTTGAAAGATGGCCTTAAGTCCTGCGTACATGCTTTTCTGAATAAGGGCCTTTGAGAACTATTCTCTTACAAGGCATGAATATCATGAATCTATTCTGGCATAAGCAATGGGACACCCAGTTATATAAGTTTCAGGTGCAGAATATCAATTTGAGAAAGCTGAATGAGAAAAGTGTTATGCAAATGAAGAGGTTTGATCAAGTTGATAGTGCTAAGAAAAGATTCCCTCCCTTTTCACCTGGAAGGTGATGGTGTGTCTCAGTTTCTAAAAAAAAACGTCAGGAAAAATTACTTTCCTTTGGAGCAATAGTGGGGAAAGTCCTCCATTACACAGCACAAAATGACTATGTTAATGAGTCATAGGGTGAAAGTATACTTAGGTCTGAGTCAGAAAAACTGTCTCTGAGAAGCATTAAAAGATGGTATTAGAACTTTGGTCTGCAAATTGCAGACAATGAATAACAGACTGTAGATACTGTGGATACCATATTGCCAGGTCATAAAAAGTCTAAGTCAAAAGAATTGTGTTCATTTTTTGCACTAATCAGACAAGTTTATTATTCCCACAAAATGTATGGTTCAAAGGCCAGGCATTCTTTCTTAACAGAAGGAGCTCTTATGTCTGTTTCCTAATCTGTAAATAGGGTAAAAGATGAACAACGAAAGAGAAGGAAAGCTGTATGACCCTAGATACTCTCCATGTTCTAACTACAAAGAATATATGCATCACAGTCCAGGGGGCGGTAAGACAGACTGCTTGACTTCTTTCCTGCATTAGCAACCCCTGTTAAAGGTGCAGTGATAAAACTTATAATTTAGAGGCACTCCCTAATTTAGAAGATTTGGGAATTGGAAGATGGTCCCAGAGTTAGGTAGTAGTTGTTAGTTAGTTATAAAGAGATCAAAGATCTGTAGAAGTTGCCTGTTGCTCCACAATACAATTCATTGTTTAGTTCCTCTCATTCAGATATGCTGTGTTTATTGAACCTGGTGATCACTACGTGGTGTTATTAGGAGTAGTGAATGACAAAGAATTTGAGATCCAAACTAAACGAGAAGCTGGAAACCGAGAGCAGGAGGAGCAACACAGCCAAATGGAAGGACAAAGGCCTCTGGAAGTCATTTTACCACAGAGTTATAGTCAAAATGAAAAGGAAGTTTTGCTTTCTACTCCATTTCCCCTTTTACTGTCAGGCAATATAGCAGAGAACTAGAGGGCAGTAAGACAAAAGTTTGAGTGGTACTTTGCAGCTACAGAACCAGAAGAGAAAAATGACAAAAATCAAATAGTTTATTTTCTTGCATTTTATAGGAGAGGAAGCTGTTTATAACAACTTTACCTTAAGAAAGATCAAAATATGAAATTAAGTAAAATACTGTCCAAACCTGAGCACTGCATGGCAAAAAAGAATGGGACTCTTGAAAGACACAGATTTTTTTTTTACGTGAAAGCAAATAGCTGAACATTTTATAGAGCAATTAATTAAAAAGACAGAGTAAGACCTGTGCTTTTAGGAACTTGACAGAATATCTGATAAGAGATAGGATTATTTGTGGCATTGCTGACACTGTATTACAAGAAAGGCTGTTGCATGAGAGACTTGTCTCGAGAAAAGATTGTCCAAATGTGCAGGACAGCAAAAACTGTGCAGGCCCAGGCTGCAAAAGAAAAACTGTGCAGGCCCAGGCTGCAGAGCTGAATACTGTACATCAAAAGGAGCTATCCATTCAGTAGCCATGAGAGAATGTGGCCAGAAAAAGTCACAGAGAAGATGCTGGTAAGAAGCTACCTCACAAAGTGAAATTTTCCATTGGCAAGGAGAATACTAAGGAGAGAGGGTAAAGAGCCAACATGGCTGCAAATATTTGGAGAGCTGTTTTAACTGTAACAAGAGGAACCATTTTATCAGGTGTTGCAGATCCCAAACACAAAGAACCTCAACTGCATACAGTTGATAGAATATCAGCAGAATGTTATATGGATATGGCTACATCAAGCAAAATCAATTAAATGGACTTCAGTGGAAGTACAAGGGACAGTAGTTTCATTTAAACTGGACACTGGAGCTCAGCTTAATGTTTAACCAGAGCATGAATATAGAAAATTTAAATTAAGTCCAAAAGTAAATCCTAGAAACATGAAAATAACTGCCTATTCATAAACAAATATACCACTGAGGGAAATGCATTACTAACATTCAGTATAAAACTAGAACATACAAACTCCTATTCATTGTGTTACCTCAGGAAGTGACACCAATTTTAGGTCTGACAGTTTATGAGAAACTGAATATAGTTAAGTAAGTGCTTGCAGTACAAGATGATCCTCTTGTGATGGCTGTCATGGCCCAAATGTGAATACGCCTGCACTCCAGGTCTTCCAAAACACAAGTAATAATTATGTCCATCTTCAGCACTATGGGAAGAAATGCATGTGCAGGCACAATTGCAAATGCTGTCATGTAGAAAATGGAAAACAGCCTCAGTGGTCAGTAGCTAATGAACTTTGTGCTATGTGCAAAAACACAGCTGCAAAAATTGCAAGGCAATTAGATCCCAGAATAAGGACTCAAGTCTATCCAGACTTGGAAGAAACACTTCTCACCAAAAACACATTGGAAATTGAATTTGATATTCATCAGTTTGAGAAGAAAGTGAAACCTCCTGAAAGACTCACAGAGACTTGTTAAAAAGCTGCAGAAAAGGAGGAATAGGAAAGTGAGTAATAAAGACTCACTCCAGAGTAATGACCTAGTAACCTCTCCTCCATAGATGGAGAGCTATTAACTGAATTGTGTCTTCATTAGTTTTGTAATTATTGTTAAAAGGGAAAATGCAGTTATAGAAGTTATCATTTCAAGACACTCCCTAATTTAGAATAGTTGGGAATTGGGAAATTGTTTCTCAGTTAGGTGGTAGTTGTTAGTCTGTTAGAGAAAGACCAAAAACCTGTAGAGGTTGCCTACTGCTTCACAATAAAGTTCTTTGTTTAGTCTTTCTATTGCACATATGCCTGTGTTTACTGAACCCTGTGATCACTACAAAAGGAGCCATAAATAGCACTGTAGGATCTGGTAGTGGCTCTCTTCCTCAAGTTCTTTTCTGCTCTCCTTTGTCATGTTTGTCTATACATGAAGCATAGCATGATGGCACCAACAGGAGAACCATACACATTTTGAGTAGCACAGAGATTGCATATTAGGAGGAAATAGGGGAAGAGTCACAAAATAAGCATTTTTAAAAGCATTATTAAAACTAGAAAGCAAGAGTACACAAAATGATGGCCGAGAAAAGACTGTCAAGTTACAGAGGAAAGGCAAGAGAATGGACATAAAATAATTGTGTCAAATGTACTATGACACAGTGTGAGGGAGTATGGGGGGAGGGATGACCAACAATATCAGTCCAGACCAACCATTGGGCAATCTTCAGCAAATCAAAGGCTGGACATGACTATCCAGGATAACTTGCCTCACCACCGCATCACTCCATGAAGAGAGCTGAAAAAAACCCATTCAGAATAACATAAACCTATTTGATTTTTGCAAAACAAAGCAATTGGCCACACTCAACTTCAGATGACACCTGGAGCTGCTGGCCTGGTATCAGAGAAGTCCCCTACCACAGGATCAAGAGGGTAGCGATTTTTATAGCACAGTTACACCAGAGTTGTAGGCCCTGGAAATCCTAAGGTCCGGTGCTGAGTACTAAGGGAACAGGGAGGTTTCTGACAGAAAACTGCCTGTTTTGGCAGAAATTCATGGAAATAGATGTTCCATGAAATGTTTCCATTTTGATGAATCAGCATTTTTCAATGGGGGTTAACAATAGATTTACTCAGGAAATTCCCAACCAACTCTACTCATGAGTGGAAAGTTATGTATTTACAATCTCAACCACTTTTGTGGTCTATGACTTAATCACAGGACTATGAACAAGTGATATATACTTACGGTATATATCAATAATCACAGAAAAAACTTTTGATATATATGCTTTTAAGATAAACAATGAACATGTTCTTCTTAAAAAGCAATAATAGGACTAAGTTTCTACATGGCTCATTTATTAGAAAATGAGTTTTCATTCAGCTATTCTTACAAGATCAACCCAATAAGCTTTCTTCTTGGTTTCCATGCTACAAGAATTGTCCAAGGCAGACCAGATGGTCAAATCCTAAGGCCTTGCATAGACCGTATATTGGTTTCCATGGAGTGGAGTGGGCCAGATCCTTAGCCCCATTCTGCTAGATTTACACTGCTCTGTTGATACAGGGGAGCCAGAAATCTATCATATTCCCATAGCCTAGTGGGAAGAATTCATATTCAGGTTATATATGCCACTATAACTCCCAGGTGCTTCTCTGCAGCCCATCTATACTGTATTGTACATGCATTTCTTCCATCCTAACGGCAGGACTTTATACTTGTTCTTGCCAGGGTTTAAATTACACTTTGATCTTGGGTGGGGTCTGCAAAAAAAAAACTGGACTGCCCATCACAATGCCTTAATAAAATCATAGACATCCCACCCAGGTTATGATTTTCAAATCTTACAGAAGGGTTCTTGTCTCCTGGGGGGCTCACCCCCCCCTTCTGAGCTCCCCTGTAATTTGAACCCTGCTCCTTGCTGAACTTCATCCAACTGATTTTGTTTCATTTTTCCAGTTTTTCCCAGATCATTCTGGATCTTAGCCCAGCCCTCCAGAGTGTCTGCAACTCCACCCAACTTAGTGTTACCAACAAATTTGCTTGGTGTGCACTCAATTCCATTATTCAGATCTCTAAGTGACTGGGGGCTACATGCTGTGTTGTGCATGCTGTATAAGAGTTTTGTCATTTGAAAATGATTTGATTTGTTGACTGACTGAATCAATTTTCAAAAATAAGCACCATGAAGTTGTATATATTACATAAATAATTCATCCTTTCTTTAGGCTCACAAACATAAATTAGGGCATAAGCACACAAACAGGTTACTTTGAGTTAGACAGGAGCAGAGGATTTACACATCAGCTGTTCTGTGGTAACTTCCTGTGTTGGTGGGTGCTCTTACCTACTAGTAAAGGCTAAGCTACGGCATGTTAGCTTCTGTTTTCCAAAGGGTAAGAGTGTGCACACAGGCAAAGGCTTGTCCAACCATTTTAAATTCCCATCCTTACTTACCTCACAATTAGTTGCTCATGTGCCCACACCAAGATTGTGATTTTTCACAGACATATTTTGTACGTACCACTAGATTGGCGATTTCTGAACATTTTTGGCACATAACAGATTTTCTTCTACTACTCAACAAAACTGTCAAATGATTCCAGTTGACTAGAATGTTACATCATGACAAAAGAGTGAGATTGTACTGAAGTTCAGTAGAAATACTGTCTATAACTCATACTGTAAATAGCAGTCAGAAAAAAAAACACTAAATATTTAACCAATAATACCACAACAAAACAATACTGCTAAAGAATGGTAAGATTTCAGTCAATGACTCTTCAGGAGCAATTGTACTTTGTCCCAAGGTGGAAAAAATATCTCCAAAAATTAAAATGCAATCCCATGCCATTATTATTTTTTTAATTACAGCTCAGTTTTGGGGCGCTCTATTGTCAGATATGAAACATGAGACGTTGGAAGGAGGGCAGATTTCCAGAGGTTATCTTAGGTGATGTGTATACACCAAAAATGAACTACTTTAATGATACCAGGATTGATAAAAGGAGTACATACCCCCCAGTATCGTGGATGCAATTATACAAGTGCACAAGTGTATACCAGTGTACCTTCTTGTACAAGAAAGCTATCCACATAGATAGCTTCGTACTACTATAACTGTGCCAAAATTAGGAGTTGTATCTGGTAACTGGTAAGCTAATTTACTAGCCTGTGCGCTAAAGGACAAACAATCCATAGAATTCCAGTCCACTTCTCTTTAGGACTTCAGATTCAGTTCTTCAAAATACCACAGTAAAGTCACAATACCAAGTGTGACTTTTTCCCTTTGACCCAGGATATTCCACAGGATCTTATCTGGCCACTATAAGGACTACATTGCACAAGCCATGTTGCAAGCCAAGTCTCCCTTATGCTTCCTCTCTATAGACCATCAACCTGAAAGTCTTTTCTAAACTCAGCTTGTTCCCCTAATCTTGGGTTTCTCCAGGCACCTACTCACTTCCTACATCTCTCCCAAACAACTGAGTATTGGTCATCTTGTGAGGACCTACAAGCTATCACCTAATCTCTGACCTTGAAGCCCTAGTAGGTGTCAGCAGGACTAAAGGGTTGAAGCCAAATAATTTTAAAGTATTTTTAATGAAAAAGGAAAAAAAAGAGAAGATAGAAAAGTTTCATCTGGGGTAAACACAAAATGTTTCATTTGAATCCAAATCTAATGTTATATTTCAATTTTAGATTATTTTGCTCTTTTAAAAAAAAAGTAAAAAAATGTAGATAAAATTTTGCACAAACAGAAAAAATTGGTTTTGAAAATGTCAAAACAAAGCATTTCGGCATTGCAAAATAAAACTTTTCCTTTGAATATGTTGAAATGAACTGTTTGAATGTTTACAAAAAGCTTCCCTTCATTTTTCTGTATTCAAAACTATATATCAAATTCAACCAAATTACCAAACATGTTTTGTTCCAAATAAGTTTTATGGTAAATTTTCTATTCAGAAAAAAACATTTTGCTCAGTTTTAATTCCCGATGGGATAAGCCTATCTGTCCTTCACTGGGCAGCCACTCTCTGACTACCGGGTTAATTAGTTTGGTTGAAAATTTAAAAAAGAAAGAAACATGATAATGACACTGGTAGAAAACCCCTAAACAAGATAATGACACTGGTAGAAAAATCATCTGAAGATCCAGTCTTCATACCAAAATAATTATGTATACACATTTTTTTTTAACAGTGGTTTAACTCAACAGACTTAAATCAGTGGTACTCAATCTCCAGTGTGCAGGGTAAATCTGACCTGTGGAACAGTGTCATCTGTCCCACAAGGCTCACCAGGTCTGGAAACTTGGTGGCAGGGGTGTGGTAGCATCACTAATTGCCACTCTCCAACTGCCAAATTTCTGGACCCATGGGGAGTCCTGGGAGCTACATGATATAACCCTGAATGCTAAATGATCGGCTTGTGGTGGAGATGGTGAATTGAGTTGGGCTGGTGTGCAGACTTGGGCTGTGCACAGGGTCAGGCCAATACATGGCTGGATCTAATGCATGGGATAGCACCTGCACACTGGCTGACCTTGTGCATGGGATCTTGCCCACAGACTTGCCCCATACCACTCATCCAGCCTGTGGGATTGGAAAGTTGAGCACCACTGATTTTAATTGATAGCTTCTGTGAGAGAGTGCTTATGCTAAGCAAGGCCTAGCATTAAAAAAAATGCACTAAAACTCCCAGAATGCTTCAAGGAGGTTGAGGAGTCAGCGATTGACATTCTGGTAATCACTTTCTGACCCTTAGATGAAAATACTG
>NW_017728906.1:153805371-153873795 GCF_001723895.1 Crocodylus porosus | reverse complement strand
TGAAACAATAAAAGTTTTAAATTGAACAGGTCTGAGCCTGTGCTTAATTCAGTCCTATATAATTCGGCATCGAGCTCCCACAGCTTCCATTAAACCAGCGGTAGTATTTCATGCTGAGTCTCTTTCAGGTGCATCAAGATGAATGTAACAGATCGCCCTCCCCAACACCACGTTCCTGGTAATCTGTGCCTTACGTGGGGCACCCTTGGCCTTCTTTGGGGTTCTTATGTCCCACCCTATACTCGCCTGCCACGTCTTGATGGAAATTATTATGATGATGATCTTACGAGCAGGAGACTGCCTATTGTATATGTTGGGGCCTTTCACCTATGCAGGTCTGACCCCTGTTTTTCTCTAGCTAGGCCTCCCCATCTAAACCCACTAAACAGGGTTTAACTCTAAGTTTCTAGCCTCTTCTAGCGTCTTGAGGCTCGTGACCCCCTTTCCTGCTCTAATCTGGAGCCTGCTGCCCCCCCCCACCGGCCCAGAGGCCTGGGCACCAGCCCCACAGCCAGGGGGTCACAAGTCCAAAACCAGGGGATGACCCCCAAACTTGTACCCTCTCAGTCCAAAAAAAAAACCAAAATAAAATTGCACCCTAGCCACACCAGACCTCCCCAGCCTCTTTAAGATAACACCTTCAGGTGCTGGGGTCTATACCCCCAAAACCTGTGCCCTCACTGGCACCGGGATCTGTGCTCCCAAAAGCCACGCCCTCACTGGCACCAGGGTCACCACTTCATAGTGGGTCCCCAAAATAAGGCCTCCTCCTTCCCCTAATAGCCTCACCCAAACCGCTGGTCTTATTCAATAACCCCCCAAAAAGAAAAAAAAATAATAACTGTCACCAACCAACATGATCACACAAAGCAGCAGGTCAGCTTACATTCACTGGGTTCATGCCTCAGCTGTCTTTTGTTGGCTACAGTCCTTGCTGTGGTGCAGCTGCTGTCTCCCCATGGCTTCCATCGTTCCTGCCTTTGGACTGCTCACCCAGCCTCTCTGTGGAGCTCTCAGAGGTACTCCTTCCCCTTCAGCTGCTGTCCCCCATACTGCTGTTCTGCCCAGGGTTTTTATAGTCCTGCCCCTTCCAGTCAGCTGACTAGCTGGCCTGGCTCAGCATTTAACCCCTTCCTCACCAGCACTCCGTGCCCAGAAAGTTCTGGCCTTAACGGGGCAGACCTGCTTTCTGGTGACAGGGTTAGGGTTCCCTGTTACAATGAACCTAAAAAATTCAGTCACACAAAATTCCTTAGTAATATTCAAGAAATCCAAGTCTACATTCATTCAAGCTGTTAAATCATTTGCTTAATAATATGCTTAACAGTAGAGAAATACTGGAAAAGAATGATAAATATAGAACCAGTACAGCAGTTACAGAAAAATACCTCCCACCAGATCATTACTCAAATGTCTGTTCCCCGATTAGTATGGAAAAAGTCTATTGTAACACTGGTACTAGAAGTTCAGCCTTTGGTAATAATACTTTCATCCTCTCTAGAGGATACAGATTTAATATCTTTTTTATTTTTTCAAAATTGTTAGGTACAGTAGCTCATTTTGCAAGTGCACCTCATCATACTCAGTTAATTCATCATTTCTGTTCAACTCATTAATCTCTACCTCCCCTTCTACAGATAAACTACATTTAATGACTGTGTTAAGCAATATCTTACATACTTCAGGAAAGGTAATGCCCCACCAGATTTATTTGGGCATTTAAATCTCATTTTCAGAATGTCTTTCAATTACTAATCAAGTGAATCTAAATTTCATCATAATTTATTTCAGAGGGGGAAATGGGAATTAAAAGTTGGAATTATTACTGAGTTTTTCAGATTTTGTATGACAGTTTCATGTTTTGATTTTAAATCCAAGTAATAATCCAAGTAATATGATTTTCCTCAGGTGAAACCTCAAATGTCATTGAGGGATCTGGCCCCTAAACACTGCTCTTAATTGCTGGATGTTCTCTGGTAACAATGCAGACAGCCTGCCAGGCAGTGCCAATTCAATGTCATCTTGTTCTGAGAGCTGGGACATGCTAAATTCATCTTTCTTCAGACTTAATATTTGTGTTAACTGAGCTGAAAAGTTCACCATCTTCTATATCAAACATGTCATACTCAGCCCATGGACTGTACCCTGCACATGGGACAGTTTTATGCTCACCTTCTTGCACGTTCGTATTCTAAAAAGTTTCAGCTTACATTTTAAGAAAAGGAAATTTCCAATTCTCATGGCCACAACAACCTTCCTAATGCAAAGCAAATTTCAGGAGTGATGTATTCCTGATACCCCAAGATAATGGCACTCAGAGGTGCAAACATCCCACCTCCTTGCAATGTTAATGCAAAACCTAAGCAAAGACACTTTGGAGTCTTCGGGTGGAGTTGCAGAAGTGAAATTTTTCATCATCATCATAAGTTTCTTAATATGAGGATGATAGTCTTCGAGTAGATAGGAAAGTCACAAGTGAGTCCGGGGATGACTGAAGAGGCTAACTGAGATATGCATGTACAAGTGTAGACATGGCATATAGTTATAGAAGGAAGGAATAGATCTTGGTTATGATAGGTCACAGTTCTTTCTCTTTGTCTCTCTCATCTATTCATCTCTACAGTGAGGCAAGTTTGTTCAAAATGATCAATACCTTGTTATACTTCACAGTGCCATTAAAGACAATTCAGTGTTCAAGTCTCCCAGGTATCGATGTAAATATTGCATTTCTTCATACTGGTCTTCAAGATGTCCTTGAATCTCTTTTTTTGCCTACCTCTATAGCAGTGACCACTGGCAAGTTGGGAGTATAGGACTTGTTCTGAAAATGGTTGTCAGGCATCCTTATGACATGTTCAGTCTAATGGAGCTGGTGCCATATAAACATGGGTTCAATGCTGGTAGTACTTGCTTGAGCCAGGACACTGGTAATTCATTCTTCAAGATTTTCTGTAGACACTGCTAATGGTAACATTCCAGGGCTTTCAGTTGTTTCTGATAAGCTATCTAAGTTCCACCCATAAAGAAGGGTAGGGATGGCAAAAGCCTGGTAAACAAGAAGTTTTGTTTAAGTCCTGATGTCATGATCATCAAAGACAATTTCAGAGATGTCCAAGACATATTTTATTCTGTGTTCAATATCTTAATCTGTGTTTATGTTTTGGGAAAGGTGACTCCTCAGGCAGGGGAAACACTCAACATTCTCCAAGGACTGCCCTCTAATTTTATTATGTGGGGGAGCAGGTGGTTGGTTTGGGTTAGGTTGGTAAAGTATCTTGGTTTTTGTGAAGTTGACAGTGGCTGCGTCTACATGAGACAGTTGTTACTGCACAGTCATTTAGTACTTTAATACCCAAGTACTAAATGACTGCACAGTAACAGGCATTACTATGCCGTAGCATCCCCATACGGCTTCCTGGTGATATGGACTGTACAGCAGCTCATTACCACTGCACATTAGTTTGATATTACTGTGCAGTACCATTAGGAGTGTGCAAAGTGGGCCTATTCAGTTTGGATTCGGATTTGCCTGAATCAGGGTCAGTGAATCGATTCTTTGATTAGGATCACTATCCCTGATTTGATTCAACGAAATCCGAATCTGAAGGTTCGATGCTGATTCAGAGAATGAGTGATTCAGACATAGACACAGCTTTAAATGTTTTTTCTACATACCTCGAGGTACCAGCACAGCTTGTGAATGCTACAATAATGAGGCACTTGGAGCAACCCACAGGAGTGTGGGGGGGCCCTCCACGTGCTCAGCAGCAAACCTGGAAGCGGACCGGAAGTGCTTCCAGTCCATTTCCAGGTCCTCTGGGGAGCGGGCTGGGGGGCCCCCTGCACCCTCCTGGTTCAGCAGTTGGCTGCGAGCAGACCCGGGTGCCCCCACCCAAAACCCAGAAGGCACCAGTTGCCAAGCTGAGAGGGCATGGGGGGGGCGCCCAGCCCACACCCCAGTGGACCCGGAAGTGGACCAGAAGTGTTTCTGGTCCACTTCTGGGTCTGCTGCCGAGTGTGGGACACTCTTGTGGGACACTCCATGCACTCCAACATCACAGTGTTCACAAGCCACCTGCTACCTAGAGGTATGTAGAAGAAACATTTAAAACTGTGTCTATGTCCAAATCATCAAATCTTTCAGAATCTCTCCAAATCGATTCAGAGGGTTCCAATTCAATTCAGAGATTAAAGGGTCTTCTGATTTGATTCAGATTCAGAGATTCAGCCACCAAATTGGGCCAAAGCTCCACCAAATCGAATCAGGAACTGAAGCTTCACACAGCCCTAAGTACCATCACATCATGGTTCATGCCCTGCATAGTAATGAGCTACTGCACAGCAGTAATGAGATACTGTGCAGTAAGCATCTCATGCAGACACAGCCAGTGAGTCCAAGCATTTTAAACACTCCGCAGAAGCAGGCAAGAGCGACCTGGAACTCTTTAATTGAGTGGGCACACATGACATAATTGTCAGTGTGTTGAAGATTAGTAAAGGTGGTGTTGGTCAGCTTGAATCTGGAACATAACCAGTTGATGTTAAAGGGCTTCCCATCCATGTGACACTGGATGCTGACTCCAGATGGAAGCTTATCTGCAATGAGATGCAGAATATCTGCAATATAGATGGAACAAAAGTGTTGGTGTAATCATGCATCCTTTCTTGACTCCAGTTCTAATGGAAAAGAGCTCTTTTTCTGAGTTATTGCTTAGGACAGTTGCTGTCATATCATCATGAAGAAGTCTGATGATGGTAACAGCTTTTAGTGAGCATCCAAATCTCATAAAGATCTTCCATAGGGCCTTCCTGTTGATTGAATCAAAGGCCTAAGTTAGATCAATGAAGGCCATGTCTGATTTCTTCTGCAGTGATCTGGCAACAAAGGTCATGTCTATGTACCTCTGAATGGTTTGAAATTACATTGGTACTCAGGTAGAATCTCCTCAGCAAAAGAAGGGAGTTTATTCAGGAGAAAGTGAGCAAAGATCTTCCCAGCTATGGACAGTGCTTGCTGAAATTCAACCTATCTACTTCCTTGAATATGGTTATGAATCTGCTATGTCCCAGGTCACTGGGAATCTGTTCATGTTTCCATATTTTCAGAATCATAGCATGTAGTTGGTGAGAGTACTTTTTTCCACCCTGCTTATAAATTTCAGCTGGTATTCCATCAGGGCCATGTGGTTTGTTATTCTTCATCTGCTCAATGGCTTTCAAAGCCTCTTGATAGGTTGGTGGGTCTACAAGGTACTCCTTAGCGGGGTATTATGGAATGCCTTTGATGGCTTTATCTTTGATGTTGGAATCTTGGTTCAGAAGTTCTTGACAGTGTTCTTTCCACCATGCACTAATGGTGGAGCTGTCTTTTATGAGAGTGTTGCTCCATCTTTGGACCTCAGAGGGACAGGTCCTTGTCAGCTTGGCCCATAGACAGCTTTGGCTGCACTGAAGAAATTACACACATCATGGCTGTCAGCAAACTTCTGGATCACATTTGCTTTGCCACCCCACCACTTCTTCTTTCACTCTTAAATTTTTCTTAGGGTCTCTGCTTTAATGTGGCAATATGTGTCTTGCTTCTCTTTGGAGCTGAAGGTCATTTGCCAAGGTTTGAAGGATATCCTTTTTCTGCTAAGGAGAGCTTAAATTTCCTTATCATTCTCATCCAACCAATTCTGATGTTTTTTTGTGAAGAAGCTTAGGGATTCTTCACATTCCTTGTGGATTTCCTGAGACTCTCCCATTGAACATTGACATCAAGATCATCAGGGGAGTTGGAGAATTTCTCATTAAGGTACTGCTGGAAATGATCGTTTTTAGCAGGGATTTTCAAGCACTTCATATTGAACCTCTTTGTTGGTTGGTTCTTTTATTTTTATCATTTTGGGGTAGTATACACTGACATGATAGAACATATCAAGTGATGATCAGTCCAGCAGTAGTATAAGCTGGTCATAGTTCTTCTGATATGAACATTGTGACAGTCCTGGACATGTTGTATGATGCAGTGAATCAGCTGCCCATTTTTTTCAGTGGGGGTGCATCCATGATGTTTTCCATTTGTTTCCTGGATGGGGTAGGGAGTTTGTGATGACACAATCATGGTCTGAACACTTGCTCAGGAGAAGAACAGAATTTGAATCAACTTTCCCCACCCCTTTCTTTCCAAGGGTCCTCCCCAGGATTGCAACCTTAACAGGGTGGAGAGGGCTAGGTCTATCAATGACCTCAAGAGTGATACCTTTTGGAGTTTTGTACTCCTGGAAGGATCACCCATGGCAGTAAGGTTGAGAGTGAGGTTTCCAGACCAATAACAATCCAAAAATAAAATAAAAGTCTTCAATGGCAGAGCAGGTTGATAAAGAAGAATTATATCACAATGGCCTCAAAGGATGGAGGCTACAGAGAAGAGAAAACTCCGATCATCTAGGTTCTTCTTGCAATTGGATTAAGGATTCTTTTGCCCAAAGTATTGTGCAGTTGTTGATGTACAATGGCATTCTCATATTAAACAAAGGCATGTGCAGGCATCTTCCTTCAACAACAAGATCTATAATGATGGGTGAGTGGTGACAGGGACAGGTGCTAGTGATTATCAGAAGCCCATAGTCATGGATCTACGCAGCGGTGATGATTACATGATGGTCATTTTGTACTTGGAACTAAGACAGATGTGTAATTCAGCAGATCCATTCTGCTCACCCCATATGTGGAAAAAACCACATCCAGTGTGATCACTGCCTGCAGTCTGAATCAATAAATAAAGTTTGCAACTTGGAACATCCACACCTTGAGGGACAACTCTAACAGTGACTGACCAAGGTAAAGGACAGCACTAGTAGCCAGAGAACTTGCATGATTTGATACTAATATTGCTGCATTTAGCAAGACCAGATGTACAGGAAAAATTGAAAAAGACAGACACATTCACAGAGCTGGCTTTGCTATCAAGACCAACATTGTTATTCAGATGCCAAATGTCCAGTTGGTATCAACAAGGGTCTAAGACCCTTCATCTTCCATTGACCTACAGAAAACATGCAACAGTCATCGGTGCATACACCTGGCTCTTTATGCAGATGACAAAAGGAAGATCTAGTCTAAATTTGACCAAGTCCTGTCATCTCTACCTAAAGAGGGTAAGATAATTCTCCTTAGTGATTTCAATGCTAGACTTAGCAGGGACTCCGAGCTATGGAAGGGAACATTTGCAGTGAAGGAAAGTTGAGGGGAAACAATGTACATAAAAAGAGGAAAGAGAGAATTGAACAGGAAAAGGAAGAAAGGGAAGAGAGAAGAAATATAAGGCAGACATATCCAAAGACCTAAAAGGAAGAATTTTTTTTAGTGAACTGAGAGAAGCATTTAGTTGTAAATTTGTTGGCTTGTGAGCCAGGACACAATAAAAATGCATTTTTTTCTCTCCAACCATATGAGTTGGACATCACTGGTCTGGATAAATCTCATTACAAAGATTAGATCTTTTTCTGAAGCACTGAAATGTGAGCCTCAACATTAGAAGTCAG
This sequence comes from Crocodylus porosus, assembly GCF_001723895.1. Taxonomy (NCBI): domain Eukaryota; kingdom Metazoa; phylum Chordata; order Crocodylia; family Crocodylidae; genus Crocodylus; species Crocodylus porosus. The sequence goes on along the minus strand of NW_017728906.1, from coordinate 153,866,266 downwards.
GTCAAGCAAACACTGAAGGTTTCACCTATGTAAATCTCATTTTAAAACTATTCTTCAAATAGGAAGAATAAAAATGGTCCTAAGCTTTAGGCCAGGGGTGTCCAACCTTTTTGAATGTGGGGCCGGATCATGAACTTTATCACTCAGTGGGCTGGTAAGCCATATTCAAAGACCTCACAGGAAGTGGTATCACATAAAGAAGTGATGTCACATGACTTTTGACACCAATGAAGTTGCAGGAAGTGACAATGAAATGGGTCTGGAAATGTGGTTTAAAATCCAAAATAAAAACAATATAAAAGCAACAATGAAATAATACCAAACACTTGACTAAAATAAACACTTTTGCTTCTACTCACTTCTCAATGAATGAAAGAAGCATAATGCAAGTCAATAGATCAAATGCAGAAAAGATATCAGTCAGAGTGGAAACTAATCAAAGCAACAAAATATGGGCATTTTTTAGAATAATCTTCAAGAAGATTTACTTTTATTGAATAAATAACTTGTTAGTAACACATCTTTAACAAGTAGTAACAAGTTAAACCCCCAATCCCGCACAAAGAGAAACAGAAGCAAACACAATACTAGACAGTATTTTTACAAAGATTTTTACCTGCCCCAAATTTACAGCTGAGGTGGGCCACTGGGGTGCTGGCCAGGCTGGTGATGCTGCATGTGCTCTGTCTGCCCTGCTCTGACTCATGGCTCTGGCCCCATTCTGGCATCTGCTGCTGCATCCTGGCTGTGCTAAGTCAAAGTCAGCCGCATTGCAGCCCCATGTGGAGAGCCCAGTCTGGCCTGGCCACATCCTGCCATAAGCAAAGAGGGGAGTGTGAGGCTGGGGCTGGCTGCCCCTGCCCAGCCAGGGACTCATGGCCAGGATGCAGCTACAGGTGTCAGGATGGGGGACAGGGACAGGGCCAGGGCCAGGGACAGGGCCAGAGGTGTGACTCAGACGGAACCCATGCAGAGCCCCCAGTCTGGCCTGCGCCCCAGTCTGCAGTCCTGGCTGTGGTGAGAAAGGCACTGTACTCCTGACAGCTGTTCTCGCTCTGCTCACTGCCACACACTTCAGCGTGCATTCTTGTGTGTATGTGCACGTGTGTGCATGTGTGCCCTCCCTTGTATCTCTCCATCCTGGATGTCCCAGTCTGAAGGACAAATGCAGCCTCTGGGCGCGGCTCCTCCTGCCTCCTGTCCAGCCCAGCTCTGGCAACTGTGCATCCTGCAGCCCCAGCCTGGCTCTGAGGCACCCCCAGCTCCGTGCAGGAACTTATCCCATGCTTCCATCCACCACGCATGCAGGCAGGGTGCGAACCATGCTGCAGCTCCCCCAGCCATGTGCCGGGGGCAAGGGGCAGAGCCAGAGAAGAAGTTGCACGTGCTGTCCTTAGCTCATCCAATCATGCGTGGCTGGGGCAGCCCCGTGCCACGCAGCCCTCGGGGCAGTGACGGCGGGACCTGGCTCACTGATAAGCCTAGCCCTGTGGGGGTAAACAGCTCCCCTCCCCTCGCTGCCAGCTGGGGCCCACAGGCTGGCCCTGCCGGCCTTGCTTTGCCACTGCCCTGCTGCTGCTGCTGCCACCACTGTGGAGCACAGAGCAGGCACCAGGACTCCTCGCTTGTTCTGAGCGAGGGACCTTGGGCCAAAGAAAATGGCTTGGTGGGCTGCATAGCAGCCCGCAGGCCATATATTGGACAAGCCTGCTTTAGGCCCTACTGTATCCGTGTAACCATAAAAAAGTTGTAGCTTGGTGTCTGTAATATTTCAGCTGCTGCTATTTTCAGTCATGCTTGATCTAGTCCCTGAGGCCTACCTGTTTAATTATTTTTTCTATATTATGTGCTTCCTCTAGTGAGAACATTTCTTTACCAAGGGAGGAGTTTTGCCAAAAGACAGTATACAATCTTTCAGCATTTCAACTCTGTCCACACTGACTACTTGCACTTTGTCAAGGAAAGTGTTATTTAACACCTGTTCAAAGCACTTAAATAAAATACACTTCATATTTATCAAAATAAGTGTTCAGGGGCTTGGCATACCAGCAACCAAGATTCTATCTACTATAGATGTCTACATTGTCCCCTAGTTACACACAAAATAAGTAGCTGTATTTTTTCTTGTTCCAACTTAGCACTGTGGGGAAAAGACAAGTCACATTATTGTTTTCCATGCTTCTGGAAGGCTGCCAGACCCTCAGGAAACCCAGAAATATCCCTAGTAGTGTAGGTCTGCATTTTACTAGTAAATTTCCTGCAATTTTCCACCTGAGAAGCTCCAGAAGTGATTGAAGAGATGGAGCCCATATTGTTGAGAGAATTGGTGTTTTTATGTATCCTTAATAATACAGACAGTCCCAGCAATATTATGCCTCGTTTAGTCGCCTTTTCTGTACATAGGCATAACTCCTACTGATTTCAAACCGGAGTTGTACCTGAGAAGGACAGGCCAGTAACTGGACTGAAAACCATGCTGTGATCTCTGTCACACTGGCAGAAATCTAGAGTAATGCTATCAAGCTCACTGCAACTCTGTAGAATTTACAGTAGCAGTGCAAATGAGATCAGATGTTGACTCTGCATTGGGAAGAAGTCATATTACACAAAAAGTGAAAAAATAGGTTTTCCCTAGTATAGATGCAGCCAAAGAGAGAGCCAAAGACACTTTGGCTGCCTATACACGTGCTGGTTTGCATTCAAAGTAGAACGCTCCAGCAATGCCTCATCGTTATGTGTATTTCAAAATGCCCGTGAGGTGCCTGAACTAAAACCCATTGCAAGAGCTTTAGTTAAAGCACCCCACAACCATTTTGAAACACGGGGGGGTGGGGGGAAGGCTTAATACACATGACGATGACATGTTTTACTTAGACCAACTCTCTGAGAACCACTTTAATTAAAAGCCCCCCCACCCACAAACACACGCACCTCTGATCAGGCAGCCTTTGTTGCTAGATCTTCATTTCCAGGTCACTCACCTTTCAGGTATTGCCATCACCTCTGCAAAATTCAGATTCTCTCTATAGCAGAGGGTGTTTCCACAGCCCATGGGGCAGAGGGCAGGGGGCCATGCACTGCCAGTGCAGCCTGAGAAATGAGGGATCATCCTGGAGGAGAAGCCCCTGGGGCCCATGGCTGCCAACTGCAAAGTTGGACAGCCCTGATTTAGGTTAGGCTTCTCACAGGAAACAGGAAGCTAAGGGAACTACAATAAAAAGGCAGTGCAGATCAAGAAAAAAATACATTCAATGGATATCCAGCAAGAAAAATGGAACTAGAACTACATAGGAACTTTTTCAAATAAAATGCATTAGTAGAACAAACATCAGAAGAAATGGGGATTTCAGACAGGAACAGAACCAAGGATCTTATGCTCTGAAACAGAAACTGGAATAACTTTGGAGGCAGGGAACAGTGAAACTGAACCAAATCTTATCAATTTTCTGAGTTAATAATATAAACAATTTCATTTCAGGGCTTGTCAAAAGTTTTCCATCAAAACCATTTTTTAACCAAAAAAAATGGTTTTGAAAAACAGTCACCAGTCACCAGAAAACCCAAAACAAACACATTTTGGTTTTGTGCAACTATACTTTCAACTGAACATTTTTTATTAGACTTGATATAGGATTAAGACATAACTAACCCACTATTTGCCAAAAAAAAATAATTTTGGTTTTCCAGTAAAAAGTTTTCCTCTTTGGGGGAAGGAGAAACCATTTTTCCAACCAACAGCGGCTTAAATGCCAAAAAAAGAATGTTTAACACTGGATTTGTACCTCTAGCAACAGCTGGTGCCTATGTGAAGGAGCAGAACTGGAGACAATACCATCAGCAAAACCAAACCAGATGGGCAGTATAATTTTGGACAAATTGCAAGCAGAAAGGAACAGGAGCAAAAAAACCAGCAAGAAAGTTATTACAGTTATTAGCTGAAAGAGGAAAAAAGAGAGAGAGAGACATAGAGAACCAGGCCACCGATCAGTGGCTTTGTTGTGGAAAGTGTCAATTAGTCAGATTTTGGATGGCTGAGAAGAAATTTGCAACTGAGCAATTTAAACTTGGAGGCCAAGTAGTCAGTATAATATTTGGCTAGTCAGCCACTCTTACTGGCTCAGTATCATTGGCTTTTTACAAAGATAGAGACGTGAACAGCACAGTTTGTTTGTTTGTTTTAAAAATCTGCCTATATTAGAGCAGGAAACATCAGGCCAGGAAAACAGTTTCTTTAAACTAGTGGAGAATTGTTCAAAGTAAATACATTATTGAAAGAAGTTAAATCAAAATCTGAACTCCTCATATTTAGTTCAGGGACCTGATTCTGTGCAGTATTTTTAAAATGGTTATTTAAGGAAACTGTTCTACTGGAAAGGTGCCAGCCCTTGTATCCTCAGTAATAAAATATTTCATCTCATTTCACCTCTAACTTTTGATCTTGCAGCAGGTACCACCAGAAGATGGCAGGGTAAGCCAAGGCAGCTGTAAATGTCGTGTTGCATTAGCATAGTACCTAGAGTTAATTTGAACAAATTCATATGGCTCTTGCTTTTTTAGCACCCAGTAGCCTACCTTACAAATATAGCAACATTCTGGGATATATTTTCATTGAGTTCATTGAACAGCTCTGCTAGTTTTATTAGCATAGTATTAAGGGCTTTTACCATCTCTACTGTGATTCAGATATCTCCTGCTACTTCATTGCTGTTCAGTTCTTGTTTACAGCCTATATTTCTACCTTTACGAGACTGGTGCTAATATCAAGTTGTTCTGATTCACATGCTTTAGTGAAACTGGTATGGAAGTGGAATTGGGTAGGTTGTTGACTCTGATGTGATTTACGCAGCTCTCTCTCAGTCCTACTTGAATCAGAAACATTTTTCATTTTGCTTTTGATTTCCATAAATTTCCACAGCTACCATGTAAGGGTGAAGTACCAGGGTAGCTCAGTGTGAACTGTTGCATGAAATGGTACTGTTCAGTATTGCTATAGACTGAATAATGAAGTGTACAGACAACACATATGGGTACATGGTAAATGCGTAAAAGTAGTAAATGTTTAAAAACATTAGCAGACAGAGCCTGGCATAAATAGCACACCAAGCAGGCCTCAAAAGCAGTTACTTCATAACAAATACCCTTGAAAGCCAAACTTCAAGTGATATAATACTTGAACACAAAAATGTTAATAGGGGAGAACAGTTCACTTTCACAGCCAGCACCATATTCACCAACAGAGACTTCAAAAAAGAACTGACATCAAGGACAGGGAAAGCATATAGAACAAAACTGAGGATTTTCAACTGAAACCTAATATCACTGGTAATAAATGGCTGCAAGACCTGGAGATCTACCACAGTGTTAGACAGGAAACTAGATACCTTCAAAACCACGTGCCTACGTATGAAAGATTCTGGGCATTGAATGGAAAAGACTTCACCACCAACAAAGAGATCCAAAAAATTAGCAACTCATTTTCAACAGAATCAGGGAGGAAGTGCTGAACGTATTTGGGGGGGCATGTAATACCTGATGACAATTTACAAATTCCTTCCTGAAGCCAACAAATGGTAAAAGGAAAAGTGAGCATTCAAGAGAAACCTTAGTAGCCAGGGCAAAGTATTTGATCTCACAACAGAGAGGAGATGGAAGTAGCAGCAAATACAGAGGAGTAGGATAGACAAGCTTCTGCCCTGTGGGCCAACAGTGGTATAGGAAAGACATAAGAGAGTAAAGACATACTTTAAATACGTTGGTATAAATAGGCAAAAGGGGATACAAGAAAGGAAAGTAGAAGCTGCACTCAAACCTGCCACAAAGCTGTGTAACTAAGGGGCGGGGGTTGACAAGGGCACCAGTCACAGGCACTGACTTGGGGGCTTGCCCTCCCAGCCACTGTGGGTAACCCACCCCCAGCCACTGCCCCTTGTACTGCTACTGCCCAGGGTGCAGAATTGCTCAGTTAGCCTCTGCTGCCACCAATGGGCTGTGAGCGGCTGCAGCAGGGAATGCTGGCCACGGGGCGGGCAGGAACCGCCTTTCCCCCCGACCCATGCTCCGCACCAGCTCCTTCCCTGCCCAGGAGCAGAGGGTCAGGGCTATACGCTGCCACCTGCCTGTACCATGGGGCTGAGGGGGCACTGGGAGTGAGTGGGTTCGGGAGCAGGGTCCTCACCCATATCCCAGGGCCAGCGCCAGTAGGGCCCAAAGCAGGGCAACAGGAGTACAGGGTCCTGGCCAACAGGGGCTCTGTGGAGCCGGGCCAGCTCCCCCCTCTCCCTGCTGGTGCAGGCTAGCTCGGCTCCACAGACCCCTAATAGCCCACACCCTGCTCTGGGCCCTACCGGTGCTGGCCCTGGGACATTGGTCCCAAGACATTGGGACATTGGTCCCAAGATGATGACCACGGGGTAGGGCACCTGTCAAGGGGTGGAGCTACCCACGCAGCCCTTGACAGCTTGCCACAACTTAGTAAGCAGCCCTCCACCCAAAATAATTGCCCACCCCTCAGCTAAATGGTGTAAAAGTATTTCATTTACAGCTTTTAAAGCCAACATTGCCTTTCCTCTTCACAGTCATCTCAGCTGTGTGATATAGTCAAACCTGAATAATATCACCCACCCAAGTTTTCTGTGCAGTAATAAAACCTCTCTTTCCTTCCATTAATTAGTACACAGATTCTTGATTCAGTCAGCAACATGCTGTTTCGGCTGCTCTAGCTTTTCTGTCTCCTGCTGTCAGAGGTGGCCCAAGCAGGGTGCAGAGCCCCAGGCAAATCAGCCCATGTGGCTGATCTCACTCTGATCCCAGACTCAAAGAAGCTGCTGCCGCCATTGGCAGCAGCAGCATTGGTGGCAGGGGGAGTTGGAGGGGTAGCAAGCAGCTGGACACGGAGCCGCCACTCCACCCAGCTCCATGCCAATGCTACTCCTCCCAGCTCTGTGGGGATCCCCAAAGCGCAGGGCCAGGGCAGTCCCCCTGATTTGCCCTGCCTAGGGATGGCCCTGCCTGCTGCTGTCATTAGGTTTCAAAGTACTAAGATCCCTGCAGCAGACTCTTACTCAATTTAGGGCAGTCCTAAGAGAATGTCCTTGTAGCACTTTCACTTCCCTCTTAAGCATACTCCTTGACTGAGCTGGAAGAATAAAACTTGCTTTGGGAATCTGGAGTTGGACATTGGGATGATGTGGTCAGCCCAGCAAAGTTGTTGTTAGATGATCATCACCTCGTTACTCATGGTGTTTGCTTGTGAGAAGACACTAATGTTGGTGCATTTGTCTTCCCGCTGGATTTGAAAGATCTTCTCCAACAACTTTAGATGTCTCCTGTATGTTGTCCATGTCTCAGCTCTATACAGTAAGATAGGGATCACAACTGCTTGATAAACCATGAGCTTGATTTCAGATCTGATGTTGCAATCTTTGAACACCCATTTTCTCAGGTGTCCTAAGGTTGTACTTTAAGATGATATTGGATTTTTTTCATTAATTTTAGCCTTCTGTGAGAGATTCCCCGAGGTTCTCCCATTCCCCAAGGTATGGGAAATAGTGTTCTCCAGTCACGCTGTGAATCTGAATTTCCAGAGTTGGGGATATGAGCACACACTACAACATCATCAACATACAGGAGCTCAATGATTGAGGTTGGGGCAGTCTTGGCTCAGAGTCAGCTAAGATTAAACAGCTTACCATCTATTCAGTAGTTTAGCCCCGTTCCAACTGGAAGTTTGTTGGTGGTCAGATATAGCATCACAGTAAGGAATATCAAGAAGAGTGTTACAGCAATGATGCAGCCTTGCTTAACTCCTGTCTTAACCTCTAAGGGATCTGTGATAGATCCGTTACTAAGAACCACTGCACACATACCATCATGGAGCAGGCAAGGAACTGAGGCCAAATTTTAGTGGGCATACATACTTCATCCATACTCCACAGCACTTTTCAGTTGACAGAGTTGAAGGTTTTCATGAGGTCAAAGAAGGCCATGCAGAGAGGTTTATGTTGTACCCTGCATTTTTCCAGCAGATGGTGAGCAATGAAGAACATATCAGGTGTGCCTCTTACTGCGCCTGTACATGAATAAAGTGGCTGCTCCAATGCGCTGTAGTTAATCAAGACTGCTGGAGTGTGGCAATTATTGTGCTCTAGCAGCTTTGCATCTTGCGTATCAGCATCCCCATGCTTAAAAATGGCAGTGGGGCCGCTTGAACTAAAGCTTGTTGAACGCACTTTAGTTCAAGTGCCCCCACCACTGTCTCCTGAAGCCAGTCTAATTAAAGCACCACCCTTCCCCCCACCCATGGAGCATGTGTAAAAAGTGCCCTTAATGCCCAATCAAATACAGGGAGTCATCTGTGCTAGGCCTATAAAAAGTGGCTAGCATTTGCTTTGGATTCAGATTCAGCTGATTCGGGGACAGTGATTCGATTTGGTGATTTGAATCACTGTCCCGAATCAATTAGGCCAAATCTGATTTGGAGATTCAGCTGAATCACCAAATCAAACAGGCCCCATCACCTGCCTACTCTCCCAGCCCCATCAATGACTGCCCTGCCCAGCCCCAGCATCCTGGTTCTTTAAAAAAAGAAAAAAAAAGCCCCACAGTCACCAACTGCTTCCAGGTAGGGGAGGAGATCCCCACAACCCCCACTGTCCCACGCTGCATGGGGGGTTCTGCCAGGGCCCCCCCCCTCCCATCCCATGGCTGCCCCTCCTGGCCCCAACTCCTGGTTCTTTTTTAAAAAAAGCCATGGGGCCGCCCCTACATGCCAGCACAGACTCCAGGTCCAGCTCCCTGTGGCTGTGAGTGGGGACTGCCCAAATCTCTGAAGCTCTCTGAATCGATTCAAAGCTTTCTATTTGTCTCCTAATTCAATTTGGATTTGGAGATTTAGCCGCTGAATCAAGCCGATTCTCCTCCAAACTGAATCAGCACCCAAAGCTTTGCACAGCCCTAATCTATGCCACACAGAAAAATGCGCTCAAGTTGCAATAGAGTCTGTTGATCCTGGATTGGCCTTGTCAGCCATCTTCAGACGCACAGATACACAGATTGCCAATACACACACACACACACACACACACACACACAATATATACACACACAATATATATATATTGTGTGTGTTTATATATATATTACTAATATATATTACACAATATATATATTACTAATATATATAATATTTTAAATAGCATATATATTGTAATACACATATATTGTAATACAGATAATATTTTAAATAGGATGATTTTATGGTTTTTACTTAATTTTTGTGTTGCATAGTCCATCAACACTTGATTGGATATTGCATAACTTCACAAAAATACTCTAAAGGAATAGGGTAAACTTTCTAACTCCTCTAAAGTTAGAGCCATGGTACTACCCTTCAGGAAGTGAGCAGACCATAAGTCAGCACTACCAGGAGTGCAGCTCCAGCTATTGTCAATTCTGCTGGATGTCACAGACTTGTGTGTGTCCCATACATGTGACATTATCAAGGGTTTGACTGTATCTTTATCTATGTTATCTCCAAAAGTACACAGGAAATGGCAGCTGATGGCAACAGCAGAAGCAGGAAGATGGACAGCAAGTGTGAAAGGAAAGGCAGGTAATAGGAAATTAGTTTAACACTGAATGAAAGAGAAGCTTTGACAAGTGAAACAATGAGAGATGTACACTCAGCTGACTACAGTGTCAACTGGTACAATCATTGTTGCTGTATACCACATTTAATACTGCTGTATATGCAGTATTAATTCTGCATGTGTCCATCCCTGTCCAACCTGAATCCATGTTATCGCTGTAAGACGTGTTGGAAATGCAGCAACCTAATAAAATGAATTCTTATCAGATCTGCAACAGACTTGTATTCAGTGACAAACAGGTAAAATAAAAAAAGTTGCAAACCATCCACATACTTGCAAGTTATAATATAGGTACCAGCACGTTGAATGAAACACACTTTTCACCTTGCAAAGTCTAAGTAGTCAGTTGTTGACCAAGGGCCCAAGCATGAGGAAAGATTAAATTAAAAACCCAGCCCACAAGAAGATAAAAATCAGTATGACAAGGCCACTTCTTCAGCTGCCATTTCAGCCAGCTACCTCTACATTACAGCCTTTAATAATGTGGGGAATATGGGGGAATATATCTGAAAGGAATGACCACTGTGGCTTCATCTCTGCTCCCTAAAACAAAACCTTGATGTCACACTATTTGGTGTTGTATAGATTTCCTCTGTGCCAAAACGCCACATACAGACATTACACTTAGACTGGTCTAAGTGATTGGAAATCAATCTAAACCCATAACTGTACCAAAGTTTGGTGCATATAGACCAGTCTAAAAATGGTGCAAGCAATCTAAAATAGACTTAGTTTGAGGTACACTCAAATAAGATTGATCTAGGTTATACAAGTGCATCGAGTTCCTGTACCAGTTCCCGATCAATTCAAGTTAGATGTTTGTCCTCCTTTGCAGCCCCCACTACCTCTCTCTTGCAGAGAGGCACGCTAGCACTTGGCCTATGCTCAGCTGCTCTGGCTGAGCACCCAGTGGGCACAGCCCCAGAGCCAATCCAGCACAGTCTTTCTACCAGCCCTGCCTCTTGCCTCTACCCATCTGTCAGCCACAGGCAAGCAGCAGGGGAAAAGGAGGTGTCTGTACCTCCTGCATAGCCCTGGGACCTGGACACACAAATTCTCGGGCCGTGCCTCCATACCCCATCACAAAGCACCCCATGATGTACACACAGACCTGACACCGCGCCCAAGAGAACTGCCATGCTGAGGTACAGCCATATGGACCCTGGCATTGGCTGCCACATACCCAGCCAGGGACACCCATGTTCCCATGCTCAGGCACAGCCCCACAGACCTCGACCCTGGCTCCCACATAACACATTGACCCTGGCTGCCACATACCACATCTCAGAAGCCAGAGCTAAGCACCCTGCCACCTGGACCCTAGCATGGACCCCCACTCCTAACCCAAGCAGGAGCTGGTGGGTTGGTGTATCAAGGGGTCTGCATTGTGGCTGGGTCTGCACAGAGGCATTCCTCTGACCTCCGCAGCTTGGCCACTGCCAGCAAATACCTGGGCCATGTACACCTGGGGTGCTGCAAGTGTTTTTTGGCATGCAGCTACAGGGTCCTGGAGTACTAGGGCTGGGTAGGGTGGGTGGAGCACTGAAGCTAAGGCAAGCAGGCAGATGCCCCTGAAAACTGCAGGAGCAGGCAAAATATGCCCTTCTGAGGAGCTGTCCTTCTTCCTCATTGCAGATAGGGCCACTAATAATCTACATTCCTACACCACCAGGAAATGGGAGAGTCATCAGTAGGGACTGCACCAGAGAAGGTGGTGCAGGGAGGCCCCAGGACAATGGGACAATTGGGTCCCCAGGAGCAGGACCCCAGGGGCCACAGGGCAAGAATTCAACTGATGGTCACAGCACCCAAGGAGTCTTCCCTGTTGCTGTTGGATGTGGGAGCCAAGTTGTATTTGCACTTGGACCTGAGCTCCCTTGACATCTTCTCAGGCATGGTCAGGAGCAGGAAACATGATGCACAGGAGCTAGGGGGAAGCTCTGACGCTACAGAAATTGAGATCCAGGACTTGGGGTCCAAATCTATCCCCTCCACCTTGTGGAAGCCCCTGTCACTCCAGTCCTTTAACCTGTACAAATTCTGGTACTCAGCATCCCACTCTGGTTGGCAGTGCCAAGGGCCTGGGTGGCACAGAGAACACTGAGGTCAGGGACAGAGGATAACTTGCAGCTATCTATGAGAATTACTGAGTTCCTGAGTTACAGTACAGCAGGAACTACAAAAATTCTCTTTTGCCAAGCAACCCCTCTCCCTCCCACAGATGTGATGGCAGGAGTCCCACATGGGAACCATTATCTCAGTGAGTCGGATACCACTGCCAGAGTGACTTCTGAGTTGTGGATCTAGAGAAGATTGCAAGTGGCACTCCAGCACTTTCCCCCTCCCCTCTGATCTGATCCTGGGGAAAAGTCCATGGTCTGCCAGGTGACTCCAAGTGTCATGGTACAGGTAGTCACTGTACTGACTCCTCAAGGCCAACCCCCACTCCTGCAATTACAGTCCCAGCCTGGTCCCAGACAGCCCCCTCCCCTTTCCCCAACCCCTGAAAGCAAAGCAACCTGCACTCCCACCTCCTCCCAGTGTATTCAAAGCAGAAGAACAGTACTGGAAAACCAAAGGCAGCATACAGAAGGACTCTTCCAAGGCTGCTCTGGTCCCAGGATCAGGTCACAGGTTCAGCATCGCATCAATAGTGGTGGCAATTCTAAAGTCGTCTGCAGATATCAGCTCAATGTAAGAGCCAGATAGCACACAAGGATTCTCACACTGAACGGCAACCCAGGCTTTCCCAGACTGCCTTCAGAGCAGATGGGAACCCTCCAGCTGTCAAACACCTCCTGGGGGATCATGTCCTGCAGAAGGATCACAGCATATTGACTGGCGTTCCACTGGGAGTAGTGGTACAGAAAGCTCTTCCATCTGGGACCAGCCGGATCTCACCAGGGAAACGTCAGGAGCAAAGTACCATACCTGCATGGACACAGTGCTAAAATGCCTCTGCTGTAAGGGAAGGATAGGGGGAGCGGGCAGTGTAAGAGCTTTTCTGGCATTCCCTGGAGTAGACAGTCCCTGCCCACTCCTGGGATGGTCCCAAGATCCTCTGATAGAGCAATCCCCCTTATGACCCTGGCATTGGGGCCCAGGCACCGTGGCCCTCATCCCCTCACCCACCACTTCTCACTGGAATGGTCCTTGCCTTGAGCCTTTCTGTTCCCCCAGACCATGGGTCACTGGCTCCCTTCTACCACTCTTTCTGTCCTGAGTTCTTCTTCCACTCTGGTAGCTCCCAGTCAGGGTGCTGGGGGTGCTGTTCCCCGCCTCAGCTGGCATCCAGGGGTCCCTTTTGTAGGACCCCTGTTTGTATCACCCCAGGGAAGAGTCCCTGGAGTGGGGCATGGCATATCATGGGGGGTTGGGTGGCAGCCCCTCCTGCCACTCCCAGCTGGGAGAACCGTGGGTTCTCTGCAGGAGGCAGCACTGGTGCCAGTCAAGGGTGTCATAGGTGCATGCAAAGAGGTTCAGGACCATATCCATAAATTCCTTCTCCAGGCACTGACTCTGCCAGTGGACTCCTGGCTCTCCTTCTTGGGACCCTAGCCCCTCTGTTCTTGCTCTTGGGGCCCATGTCATGCAGGAGGACCAAGCCTGGGGGCTGCCTATCCCTACCAAGGCTGTGGTGCTCCCCCTTAGTGGGATCTGGGCCAGGATGGAGTTTGTGGGGAGGGAAGAGCTCTTCCCAGGGACCCCCAGCTGGTGGGTGGATGAACTGTGGCTGGCGGGCTCTGTTGCCTGCTGCAGTCCCAGTGACACTGTGGCCTGGCAGACTGGCGGGCAGTGCTCTCCTCCCAGTTCTGAGCATTTTTGCATCCCTTTAGAACCATCCTAGAACTGCTTGGGGGAATGCATACATAGGGTGACTGCCAGGGCTGGGGGGGAGTGGATCAGCCCTGGCAGGTTCCCATCCTCTACCTCAAGGAGTGTGTTGAGAGCCTATTGAATTGCTTCTTCCAGAGGTTCAGCTGCTTCTTGTAGGGCATCATAAGCCAGGTCAGGAGGGGGTAATCTAGGTCCCTGATGATGAGGGGAGGGATGGTAACCATGCCCATGATGAAACCAGGGACTCCAGGACCATAGCACCCACCCTCCATCATCTCAGGGAGTATGGACTTGCAGAAGATCATGGGCTCTGCCCTCTGAGCCAGCAAAGACATGGGTGAATCAGCCCTGGTGTCCCATGACTCCCTTCAAGATGACAGAGAAGTAGTCCTTGCAGTTGCACCTGAGCACCCTAGGGTGGGCAGAAGATGGGGATGTGAGTGCCATCCATGGCCCCCGCACAGTTCAGGAAACCCAGGCAACAAACGCCAGTGACCACTTCCTGTGGGTTGATAAGGCAGATGAAATGATTGGCCAGGATGTTCTGGATGACCAGGTAGATGGCAACCTCCCAGATGGCAACACAGCAGAGACTGCTGGGGATGACTAGCTTCATGACAGCGATGGCCACCCACTTCTCTGGAGTGAGGGGTGGCTGCATACTGAGCTCCTGCTGCATTATGTGGCTGGGTGACAATGTCAATGAAGGTGACTTAGCAAATGTGGAAGGTCTGGATGATAGGTCATAGGCCCAGGTGCCCAGGATGATCCCCTTCCACCAGTCAGTACTGGTAGCCTGGGCCCAGAACTGGTGCTCAATAGTGGTGGTGCCAAAGTACTCCAGTGTCCATGGCATCCTGGGCGGCCTTGTCCTCACTGGCCATGTGAATGTCAGTGGCCTAGTCCAGGACACTTGGAGAGGACACAGTGCAGTAGATGAACTCATGTGAGATGTCTGGCTGCTGGCTCAAGGACATGAAGCTGTGTAAATCATGGTGACCAGATGCCCCATCATGTTCAGGTGGGTATATGTGGTATCCCACAGCCTCCAGCAAGAGTCACACAGGGCAACAAGCAGGGTACACCGCAGCTTCTGGGTCTCCATGCTTGGGTGCAGGTATCAAGATACCATGGCAGGGTGCAAGCAGACTGGGAAAAGGAGGCACATGTAATTCATGATACACGGCACTCACTCTGGAGCTTTTCTGGAAGTCTAGAGCAGGGAGTGGGGGAGGGTCCACAGTGACATGGCAGGAATTGGGGTCATGCTTGCCTATGCCCAGCAGCCAATCATGGGTGGCTTGGGCACTCGCCTGAGCTCAGCAGTCTCCACCAGCCGAGGAAGCCCATGGAACATGCTGGAAGATGTGCAGGAGTACCCCTAACCTGCAGGGCTCACCCAGTGCATGCAACCTGTGCCCCACCTCCCCCCAAAGGTGGAATGTGCATACTGTTCACTACCAATCTAAACTAGGCTGCTTACAAAAAACTGCGTAACTTAGATCAACTCCTCCTTGGGCTTTTTGAACATCTATATGCAGCCAAAGGGTTACAGTCCTCCTTTATAGAGTCTCCACATATGATATCTTCCATCAGTGACTCCTCTGTGGGGCCTCAGTGCTACAGACAGTCTTAGATAGGCCAAATCTGGCTGAATTTAATCCATTCTTACATCAAAAGAACAGCCAGCTCTCAAATCAGCTGTTGTGATTCTCTGAGAGGGCCAGGCGATTCTATTCCACAGTATCTAACACATCACTGTTATGAAGAAACAGCATCAGCTCTACACAGACCAAGCATGTGCAGAGAATAAAAGGTATGGTTCAAAGCTTGTCTGGGCAGTTTTGAATCTTGCTCCTTTTTTCCCAATATTTTACATTGCCTTTGAAGGACAAAAGAAAAAAGTACCTGAGGAAGGGATATAGTTCTGACCATACTTCCTTTATGGGAAACCATGCCTACTTTTTAGGTAAATTGAAAAAAAAAATATGGCAAGCATCAAAGATAAAGCAGTTGTGTGGCTCCGTCACATTAATGATATGTAGAGGGAGAATGAAGTATACAAGAGAAGAATGCTAACTTTTTGACAGCATGCTCCAAAATCTAATATGCCCTATGACATATACTTGTTAACTTATTTTTTTATGCAACTTACACTCTTTGGGCTTGATTCTCTCTCTGACTTATACTAGAGTAACTCCTTCAATTTCAATGTAGTAACTCCTGATTTATATCATTGTAAAATGATCATTGGCAGGATGGTATGTGATTTGCACACTGTTTAGTAAAACATACACCAGATTGCAGAGTTGGACCCTTAGGTCATTATCTCCCACCACAAGATATATATCTCCCATCTTTTATTGAAAACAATAAAAGTCAGGTCCCAGCTACTTGTTTGCAGCTTAAAGAATGCTGTAAGTTTAAATAAACTTTAAATGATGAAATGTGACTGTTTACCCTTCTTTATATGGTAAATTCAAAATTGTAGGCATTTTTCATTAACAGTAGGAAATGCTTTTAAAAAGCCTGTGTTTTGATCTCATTTAGGGCTGATGTCAAGAAGGAATAGTTTCTACAGTCAACAGAATTACACCAGTATATGAGAGAAAAACCCATTCCTCTCCCTGAGGAAACCACTGAATACAGAATCAGATTCACTTATGCTGAGTTTCAGTGAACTGCAACTAACTCCCCCCAACCCATTCCAATTAAGGAGGGCAAAGAGGATTGCTATACTTTGCACACTTGCAAAATAAGTCATGCCATTAAATAAACATGGATATAACAACAAAAATATGAAGTTTCAGGATATTCAGGAAATCATCATTTCCTGGAGCTGAATAAACATTTTAGAAAAACTGACCCAGCAGGAAATGGAGCTATCTGAAGTGGCCAGTGGGTTCAGAGGATGTGGAACGAGGCTTGTTCAGAGGCGTTAAATACACAGAGTAAAATGCCTTAGAAAATATTCCCCCTCCTTGTTTGCTTTCTTTGCTAACAATTTTTAAATTTACACTGAGTCTCTGGCCTTCAACACAAAAGACAACTAAGCCTGATAAAAGACTTCCAACACAGAGTGTAAACTGATACGTGGTCTTCCTGATCCTGCAGAATCCTAAAATAAAGGGGAAGCACTCCATTCATCCCAAAGTAGTGTTAACTCTGAAACTTAAAAATAAATAAAGTGACATGAACAAAGTTAACTATTTTATGTATACATTTTATTTTTATGTATTTTATAACAGAAACACTCACATAAACAGGTTTATCCCAAACATCCTCCCAGGATTTTCAGAGTTAAATGCACCCATTAGTCCCTGCCCTGTCCCCAAAACCATAACATTTCCCCAAAGTTCTATGATGCAGTTATGTGTTAATATAAAATCTGTGGCACCTCAAAAAAATGAAAATCTAAAATTTCTAATCAATTGAATTATATATCAAAATAAAACACAATAGCAGTGTATTGACTGTATTACTCATACTGAATTCATTACAATCTTCAGTTTTAAATGTTAATGAAGCTGTTGTAGAATTTTCTGTCTGCTGCATTGGAGAGCCACTGAATCCAGGACTTTCTTGTGGAATTTAGCTCCAGCTTGCCTCAGAGTTAGAAGTCTTAGAGTCCAAGGGCTTGGACCAGGGCTAGATACAAGACCATGCATACAGGGTTACATCCAAAAAAAAAATAATAATAATTCAGCCCCTAAACCAGGACCTAAGCACATAAGTCCAAAATTGTGATTTCGAAAAAAAAAGCATCGCCACCTGACCCTGAAAGTGTCTAAATTCACTTGGTGAATCCTCTTTCAATTGAAAGTTTCAATAGGTATATCCAGAACTGCACCAGACTGGGAAGTTACTTCCAGGAGAGCTGGTGGAACCGCCAGTCACCTTGTATACAAGAAGCTAATGCCACAGCGGTTCCCAATCTGCAGTATGTGTACCACCAACAGTATGCAGACAACCTGTCAGTGGTATGCATTAACAGACTTATTATAATTACTTTATATGACAAAAATTTGCTGGTGGTACTTAAAGTTGAACTGAAAAATGTGCTCATGGTACTTCAGGTTGTATTGTTTTAAATTGGTGGTGCACAATCTGTTAGAGTTTGGGAATCGCTGGATTAAGCATTTGCCTAGGAATAGAATACCTGGGTTCTAGCCCTGGTGGTTCATGGGGTCCCAAAGGGATTCATCCCAAGGGGATTCTAACACACTTTTCTAGCTGTCTAGTACAATGCATTAACCACAGAGTTACCTTTCTGCTACAGCTTGGCCAGCAGGCAGCAAAAAATGAAAGATTCATAGAACCAGAAGTAGGAGCACAGTTCTGTAGCCTAATGGCTAGGCAACTCAGCTAGGCCTGGAAACGGGATAGCCTTCAGAGGAAGACAGGGGTGGAGGAGAAGGAAGGAGCTTGGAAGGTAAGGGAAGCAGAAGGGAACTGAAAATGGAGAAGGCAGTAAAGAAACACAGTGAAGGAAAAGTTCGGGGGGGGGGGTTAATGAAGAAAAATTTACAGCAGAAGCAGCTAGATTTGATGCATAAAGGACACTGAGAAGAAAAAGTAAAATGAGATTTAGAGGGAATGAAAGAAACTGGACTGAGAAGACAGAAAGGAAAAAATTTCAATAGGCCTGATAACAGGGCTCTGATGAGCTTTCACACATTTAAAATTTATAAAGCAACGCCCTTGTCCAGCAAAACTGGACTTCTGTTTGCCAGCAAAATTGTTTCCACAGCTGAGATTGCAGTGCTGATTAATGTCTGTGATTGGCCCATTCAGGTGGTCTGTGATACAGGCAGGAACAGACTCAACCCATCAAAGGCACAGAAGTAAATCTGAGGGCCAGGAATGAGCACTTGGGGCCCACAGTTGGCTGCTGCTGTACAGAAACAAGAGCATAAATAGCCAGAAAGAGACATATTTAAGGTATAACTCAACAAAAATAAGAAACAGATCTTTTGACAGCAGACATGTTAACAAATCAAGTTCAGGGAATGAGAAATAGCTCTGCTTTAGAAGGTACAAGTAGTCTAAAAAGCACTGGCAAGGATTTGATGTGCCAGTTTGCAAAGGATACTGAAATTCCATCTATTTCAATTTGCAAATTTGATTTGCTCCAGTGAATTCTCCCATCTGCACTTTTTATTAATATGTTGCATGCTGCAGTCTGCACATGTTCAGGGTTTTTAGTTTTCCTCACTAAACAGTTAAACTCCTGCACCCTTAGTCAAAATGAAAAGTAGTACCTTACTCCTCAAATGATCTCACTGACTAATATACTACTCTTTAGACCAGGTATACAAAACAGTATTTTACTCTACTAATAAACCCACTGACTTCAACAGAAGTACTTATGATACAAAATATTACCCCATGTGGATGGGGAATGACAATTTGAAAACAGAAATATCATGCTCTGGCCCATTTTTGAGAAAGAAATTCCACACAATGGCTGCGTCTACATGAGACACTGACTGTCCAGTCATTAATGCACAGTCATTTGTACTTGTGTATACCAGCACTTGTGTATATATTAAATGACTGCACAATAACTGGAGTTACTGCGCAGTAGCGACACCAAATAGCTTTTAGGTGATGTTGCCTATGTAGAAGCTTGTTACTACTGAGCAGTAGCATCGCATCATGCTTCCTGCCATGCAACACTACTGCACAGTAGTAACAAGCTACTGATCAGTCAGCGTCTTGTGTAGATGCAGCCAAAATATATTGGATACATCTAAATATGTAATTTAATGTGCATTAGCCTATTCTACTGCGCATAAAAGGCGCCCATACATGAGTGCCAAGGCTACTCCAACGTGCTAGAATTTCAGAGTGTTGGAGTAGACTCAATTAATTGAGTCTTCTGAATTACCATGCTCCAGCAGCCTCCTACATCTCATGTATCAGTGTTCCTGTACTTAACAATGGCGGTGAGGGTGCTTGAACTAAAGCTCATTGAATGAGCTTTAGTTCAAGCACCCCCACCACCATTTTTAAGTGCAGTGATACTGACACAGAAGACATGGCAACATGTCTACTCCTATTAAACCGCTGCCCCCCAGCACCTCCCAGAGCACATGTAAAAGTTCCCTAAAGCAGCACATAAAAAATTGTGCTAATACACTAGTGTGCACTAGAATAGGCTACAACATATTAAGTGTCACCTAAAAAGTATGTATTTGTACTACTGCACATTAGCACAGTCTAATGCACATTTATTTAGTACCTCATATTAGATGCACCCACTGTGAAGCAGATCTTAAAAGCTCACGCTGGGATCTTCAAAAGCAGCAAAGTTCCACTTAAAGCCTGACCCTGAATCTCTACAGCATAACAACAGAGATAACTACTGATTGTTTTCTGTTTACTAGGTTTCTAGGTTCTGACATCTCATGACTCTGTAGCACATTCATATTTTATCACTGCTTCAAATAAGATTTTCAGTATGAATCATTCTTGAATTAGTAAAGGAACAACACATGGTATGATATCAAATAGGCTGTACCAAATCTTGTCCTCCTCCTAATTTTTGTTTGAGTTGGATTTAAATCCAGTAAATATATCTAAACTCAGAGCCTAATGATGAAACAACAAATTCAAAGCTATGTAAGTACTCCATTCTAGTGAATAAGACTGCAACCAACTCTCACTTTACTAACCAGAGATCATTTTACCATGAATTTTGCTGCAGGGGCATTTTGTTCTTGAGGGATGGAGTGCTGGAATGAGAGCCAACAGATTAGGGCTTTATTCTCCGCTGGCACTATCTTGATTGGGCAAGTCACTTAACTTTTCTGTGTATATAATTGCATTCCCATCCTTCTTAGGAACCGTGAACTCTGTCTCGGTGCAACAGGTTGGATGAGATGATACTCAAGGTCCCTTCAAGTGCCTCTGATTTTGTTATTCTTGGAATAACAAACAATTTAGAAATGACATTAAGCTAATTTTTCACTTGATTTATATGGCATTCATCATCCACAGAACACAAAGCACTTTATGAATGAAGGTGCATATTATTACCCCAGATGGGGAACTGAAGCATGGAGCAGTTCTTTTCTGCTAGAGAAAGCATTTCCTTGGAGCCAGTCTAAGTTTATAGAACAAGCTCCCCCAGGAAATAAGAAACATTTGCAAGCCTCATCACCTTTTCTTTCCAAGTACACAGAAAGCTTTTTCATCCTTCCTTCTTTAATAGAAACACAGAGCAATATGAACATAAGGAGGGAAAAGCCTCACCATTACCAAAAAATTAAAAAAGGAATAACTTACCAAAAAAGAACACACAGAACTGTACATAAAACTGCACATAGTTCTAGGGAGACAATGAGAGAAATAAACCATACATGACACAATCACATTGCCTAATGCACTCCTGCAAGGAGCTCATATCTTACAGCGCCTAAAAGAGAGGTAACCTGCCCAAGTCATACAGTATTTCAGTGACAGAACTGGAACTAAAATAGGTCTGACTCCCAGCCTGGTACCCTTGGCACTAGATGTGGTGACTTGTCATGTCTGCAGATTTGACTAGTGACAGGAAATTGCTTCCACTATTGCCTCAGATCTAATTCACTGACACTGAAAAGTTTAATAAGAAAATGCTCTCCTGTGGTTACAGGAAAGCCAGGACAAAGCTAAACATCTGTAGTGCCACCTAAGAGAAGTTTCATTCAATTAGCTATGAGAAAATTATATTCAGAAAACCAACAAAAGGGTCTCTGTGTACCTGTGCAACCGCACAGTTTCTCCTATACCCCCATACCACCTCAATGTTACTCTCACTCATTGTGTCGTGTAAAATTAGACTGTAAACCCCTCTGGGCAGAAACTGTGGATTCTGATTTGTTCTGTCGACTGACTTTGGCACAGGAGAACTTGCCCAAACACCTTCTACGCAGAGTTAGGACAGGAACCAACATAATATCAGGCACCCATTCCATATGAGTTCAAGTTCTGCCAACAGAGGCCTATACTAGAAGTCCATCAATGTTGGCAGCTGGGATGGGGACAAGAGAGAGGGTGGAGAAATGGTTCCTAAATCTCCACTCTTTCTATCTGAGAAAAGACATTATGAGTCGTCACCCCAAAATCCTCAAATTCAGGCAGTACAAAAGCAAGGAATTGTCAACCAGATGAACTCAGTTTCCAGGCATGGGCAGAAAACAAACAAACAAACAAAAAACTGAATCCCAAATGTCCCAAAAGAACAACCCCTGAAACTGACTTTCAGGAAAGACCTGAACCATCTCAATACTAAAACAACAACAACAAAAAACAGGTTCTGGGGTGCTAAAGCTCTTTGTTAGTTGGGACTGAATTCACCAAATGGTTTTGGCCTAAACAAAAATGACAAACATTTCAAAATTATCAAAATAATTTGCTTAGCTATTGAGTCAGAACAGGAATATGAACTAACATCTACCATACCTTAAAAGACCGCCCTTACCTCCAGACAACAGAATCACTCTCTTAATGAAGGTGTAACAGCATCAGCAGGAGAGCTTGAGAGCAATCCATCCCAAAGTATCTTATACCCTGGTAATCGCGGGACACTAAGGTGCCTGCTCCTTTAAGAGCAGAAACTGCCTAGGGAGAGGGCCCTAAGAGCCAGACAGAAACCCCACAGGTGCAGGTTGCTATGGCAGCAGGCTAACAAGGGAACTAGCCTGCACCTGCACCCTGTCAGCTGACCAGAAGAAGGCAGGGCCCAAGGCACATAAAAACCCCAGGGCTGAGGCCAACAGGGGTTAGTTCTCTGGCAGCAGTCAAAGGGGAAGGAGTCTCCAGGAATGAACTGCTCAGAGATGCGGTGGCTGCCTGATATGCTGCATCTGGAGCTAATGGGGCTTCAGGAACTCATCAGGTACCCTGGCCTACAAGGCACTCAGTGCTGGGGGGAAGTTTGACTGTTTTAAAGGGACAGAGCACACCCTGAACTAGTGTTATGTTATAGCCCAGGGGCTCATATTTTGGTTGCTGTTTATAAACTGGAGGATCAGGCTGACACTATTGGGGAAGGAGGAAGCATCACTGAGGGCCCACTACAGTGTGGGGACCCCAGCACTAGGAGGTGCAGTAACAAAGGGGGTGAGCAGACCCCAGTGCCAGGGGGCAGGGAGACAAAAGGGCTGCAGAGAGCCGAGCATCAGTGTGAGCGAATGTCTCAAAACAACTGTTCCATTTCCTTCAACCAGAAACACTTTCCCCCATTTAGCAAAAAAAAAAAATACCAGGAAAAACATTTTGGGTTAATGCAATCCAACAGCAAAACCTAAAAAAAAGAGACAATCTTCTTCCTAGTTTGGTCTGGAGATAAATGGCTCATCTATCCATCAGCTTATTGGCGAGAAGATCTGTTCTTCATTCCAGCCCAAGTGGTTTGGGCATCTTGTTGCCCATGGGTACTACTCCAAATATGGGCAGGGTTAGTGTTTGCCTCACTACATAAAAGAGCTGCTGCTTCATCCATAAAAATAGAGAATATAATGTTTTATGGAGATATTCCTGACTAGCTAGTTCTCCATTTTATTATATTCCCAAGTTAACAATGATTTACTATATTAGTCACTTATTGTCAATTGCCCACCAAAGATCTGATAACACTTTTAAATGTTTAGAACAGTGTAATTTCATTGTTCTTGGCAAGCTTCTGATAGATTATAGGAAATATAAGGTGAAAACCAGCATCAATCTCAAGGTCAATGTTTCCTTATGTGAACTGATAAATGCCCTTTCCCATTCAGTTAACTTACTGGGTTTTCTACATTGTGTAGGAAAGAACAGGAATCAGGTGGTGAAACTAATTATACTCAATTAATCAGTAACATAGTACCACATTGCAGATAGAAAAACTGGCAGAAGGTAGAGTGAGGTGGCACTTTAGAGACAACTTAGACATTGAAAAAATGAAGCCTGTGTATTGAAACATTAGGCAAGGTGGTAGGGGGTAGAAAAAAATTAAAGCTAATATTGATAACCTTTAGCTTCTTAACACACACAGTCCATTGCTGTCTGTACTTCTAGTACACAGTGGAAAATAAAGAATCCATTTGTCTAACACAAAAAAGGTTCAGTTCCCAGCATAATTTTTCAATTTTACATTTTGTCACACACTTCATTGTATATCTGAGAGAAAAATCAGCTGAATTTCCCTCATGCTTAACCATATGATCAGGAGACAGATATATTGTGGTTGCATTTTTATTTGGAAAATCTTTTGAAGTTAAATGTCAATTAAGACTTTCAGGCATTTAAATGCCTTTTTTATGCGGTTTGCTTTCTGTGTGGGATACAGCAAGTACTTTCTATGCGTCTTTGAGAGATTCTTTTATTTCTACACTAATTTTTCATCTCTGCCCTAAAAAATTGTTACTTAAAAAAATACTCTTCTTAGCCTAATAAATGGATCCTCACATGCTTCGAATTATGCTCTTAAGCACAATCCTATGAGGTCCCAAATTAAACGAATCTGTCAGATAGCACAGGTTATGGTCTAAAGCCAGACAAAACAGGGCAAGAGTTTCTACAATGTAGATTTGTGAATTCACAAATCTGAAAATAGGGATTCTGTTATAAAAGTAACACTCTTTTGCTGTTCCCTTTAAATTAAAAAAGCATTTACATTATACTTAGTAGGGCAATTTCAACATAACCTTTATTAAATAACTGTGTACTCTTTGGGATATCATGGTCTTTCAAGGCACAGCTCTATACTGAGGGCAGTATGAAAGAGTATTGCTTTAGCAAATATGCCATAGCAGGCCCAAAACTAACCAAAGCTCTGGACAATGCAATTCCAGCACTGTTTTTAAAGAGTCTGCATTTTCTCTTCACAGAGAAAGCTCTGTTACAGATATGAAAGAAGGACAGGGTTACTGTGCATTCTCATCCTCTTCCATTTGTAGGAAGCTAATCCCAGCAATACTACAGTAGGCCCTGATCTAAAGCCTAGTAAACTTTTCCATTGGCCCTAGTAGACTTTTGGCTTATAGGACAATCTTCAATTTATAATTTATAATTTCCCTTCTAAGAAGTAGCATTGTACTTGACCTCTGCTTGATGGGTAAGAATAGAAGGCTCTAAACCTCAACAGTCTCTAATATGTGCAACTAATGCCATTCAGGGAGAAGATGTGAGCAGTCTGAACCTCAAAGTGATTTCAGGCAGAGAAGCCCAAACAACTAAATCCTGCCTGTCATATGTGGACACTACAAATACACTGATCACATCTTGGGTATCAATTAGGTCCAATAATAGCAATAGGAATCAGGTGGTGAAACCTGATTGCTCTTTCAAGTATGATGATGGATGATGAAAATTGTAAGTGCACCAAATGCAAGCAAACAATGTAGTCACCAATTGCCTCTCTCCTCATCTTTCTTAGTAAGTCTCCCCCTTGTCCTGAGCAATGTCTCGGGTTTCTGTATGCTTACAGACTACAGTGGAAGACAAGGTAAGAAAAATATCAAATCAGTTTCTAAAATGAGTTTCAGGTTTCATAATCCTGTCACCCAGTCTGAGTGCAATGGTCAAAGTAATTATGTAACTATTTTAAAATATCACAGTGACATATGAGGTAATGCAGTTTTATGCACTGACTTGTTTGGAAACTGTCAGGCTGAGTTCCGTCATCAGCAGTACATTAAGAGCTAACATTGATTCTCCTTCATTTTCACAGTGAGTACAGAAGTTTTCAAAGACCAAACAGAATGATGTCACGACAAGACAAACAAACCTCTGAAGTGAAAGTCACCTTCGCTTCCAGCCTATTGCTAGCCGAAACAGGAGTTGTTTGATTCCTCTTAGTTCTTAGACCCACGGGGACATAAGATTTGTGAGCAAAACAGAATACTGATAAAATCCTACATGAGAATTTTTTTTTTATATACATCTAAAATTGACTTTGATCATGTGCTGGGGCAGGGATAGGCAACATTTTTTGGCTGGAGTACTGAAAAAAATACAATGTCTACCTTGTAAAGTGGTGGAGTGCCGGCATGCCACAAAAACAGAACTGGGGTGAATGGGAGGATGCACTGCATATTTAATACTATTAATAATCATTAATGTTGATTTTTTTTTTTACAGTAAATAAAGAGAGAGAGGTGGGGAGCGGGTGGCCCAGCAGCACTGGAGGTGGGGCCCAGCCAGCCTGCACAGCTCCGCAGGAATGGGGCACAACCACCCTGCCCACAAAAAGACACTGCCTGGCTGGGGCAGGACACCGGACTCAGGGGGCTCCTGCTTAGTCTGTGTGTGTGCTGGGTACAGTGGGAGTGGGAGCTGCAGCCACAGGCTGTTCCTCAGGCTCTGGGAACAACTGCTGCAGCAGGTGTTCAGAGCCAAGCCAGCCAGGCACCGGTAGCATGGCAGCTCTGTGCAGTGCCTGCCCCAGCTCTGACCCCTTGAGGGGAGCTGTGGGTGGGCAAAGCTGGGACCTGGGCAGGCTAAGGCAGCCATGGTGGCTGTTCCCAGGCTCCAGGGGGCTCCCATGGCCAGGCCCCTGCACCAGGGATGGCTCTGCCCTGCCTGCACTGTGCTCAGTGTACAGGGAGGCTGATCCCAGAGAGAGAAGCCCAGTGCCCTGCCCCAGCCAGGCAGCATCCCCATGTACACAGGATGGCTGCGGCCCATCCCTGCGGAGCTGCATGGGCTGCCCAGGTCCCACCATGAGTGCCACTGGGCACCCCTGCCTGCCTATCCACCACAGCTCAAGCCTGCAGAGCCCCAGGGCAGCCCCCGCTTCCTAAGGGCCCAAACAGGCTGGCTTGCCTGCAGCGCCTCCCCCCATGCTGCCCAGACCCTGTCCTGACCATCCAGCCCCAGCACTCAGCACCTCAGTGCTGTCCTGGGTGGGACAGGGTGTCTGCCTGCTTGGGCAGCTCCCTCCCAGGGGCCAGCTGAGCTGGAGGGTACAGCCTGGGAACAAGGGGCGGGGACAGTAGAGCACAGACAGCCTCCCTGCCTGCGTTCTTCTGGCTGTACCCCAGTGTCTGCCACAGTGCTTGGACTTGTGGCTGCACAGGAGAGCCTGGAGCAGCAACTTAGAGATTTGTTTGTTTTTTTGGGGGGTTTTTGTGTGTGCGCCAGGAAAAAAGTCTCTGCGTGCCACTAATGGCACATGCCAGGGGTTGCCGACCCCTGTGCTAGGGCATGTACAACTGAAGAGCATTATTGATTGAGTTCAAATTGAAGAGGCCTCCTATTGTAGGCCTTATCGTTACCTCAACTCCTCTGCTACTGACTCAGTGAAAAATCATACTTGAATTTCAAAATAAAATAAAATCAACTCTCCTATTTATGTGCAGGAAAAAAAATTTTACTCCAGTGGTTTTTAAAAATGGAATCTGGCCTGTACATGCACCACAACTCCAGTTAGGGAAATCTTATCTCCCAGTAGGCCCATTATCCTCTTCTTGATGTAAAAGAGGATACGCATGACTGAAGGGCCAAAAAGCTGTGCATTATGAGGGTTACCCTACAGGGGTGTATGAAGCAGGCCATATTTGATTTAGATTCCTGATTTAGGGGACAGTGATTCAATTAGTTGATTTGGATCACTGTCCCAAATCGATTCAACTGAATCTGAAGATTTGATGCTGATTCAGAGAATCAGCAATTTGGCCATAGACACATTGTTAAATGTTTTTTCAACATACCTTGAGGTACCAGGCACAGGTTGTAAACAGAGTTGGTGGGGCAGATGGAGCGTCCCACAGGAGTGCGCCCCCTCCCCTTGCCACATACTCAGTGGCAGACCTGGAAGTGGACATCCCTCCACACCCTCCTGGCTCAGTGATCATCTGCAGTGGGACCCCAGGTGCCCCCCCCAGACCCAGGAGGCACCAGTCACCAAGCCGGGGGTGAGAGGGGTCCCCCGCGCACTCTGCAGTCGAGTCTGCTGCTGAGTGTGCTGGGGACCCTGCTATGCTCCTCTGGGATGCTCCATCCAGCCCACTATCTCAAGCTGCCTGGTACCTTGACGTATGTAGAAAAAACATTTCAAGCTGTGTCTATATCCGAATCATCAAATCTTTCCAAATCTCTCTGAATCAATTCACAGGGTTCCAATTCGATTCAGAGAGATTAAAGGGTTTCCTGATTTGATTTGAATTCAGAGATTTGGCTACCGAATCAGGCTGAATCTCTGCCAAATTGAATCAGGAACTGAAGCTTTGCCATAGGATAAAGGACTATTTTAGGGTAGGAAAAGGATGGGCTTGATGGTTAATACATAACTATGTAGAACTATTCACAAGAGGTCTGCACAGGGAGAAGGTGCATGTGTCACAGGGACAACTATGGCTATGAGCCTGCAATAGCAGGTAGCAAGCTTATTTATGCAAGCAGCTTTACATTTTTTCACAAACATTTGTTGATAAAAAATGAAAATTTTTTCCACTCAAAAATGAAACTTTTCATTACATTTTTTGGTATCAGAACTGTTTCTAAATTATTGTTGAAAATATTTATCTAATAAAAGCCTAGTTTTGGGGGGAAATATTTTTCACACAAAAGAAACTTCTGTAATACTTTGGATAAAAGGTTTGGCCAAAATTATGTGAAGATTATTTTGAGAGAGAATATACATCCATTTTAAACCATTGAAATGAAGAAGAATGTACTGCATGCAAAAGCTTGTCTAAGTCTACCTGAACCATGCAGTTCATCCAGTAAATGATATCCTCCTGCCTAATCCTTGCTCTTTCAACTGTTTCTTTCTGAAATCATTTTCCTATTTTTTTGGACCAGCTCCGTTACCTATAGTGCAAAGAGTATATACACTACCCTATGAAGCACTGCTGCTGGGTGAAAGCTCTAAAGGTATTTTCCATGAATGTTCATTTCTATTAAGTAAACTCCATGTCACAAGTTCTATTCTTTTGTGCTCATTTCCTCTAAATATTCTGTCAAATGAGCTTGTGGCTAAGAAGTTCACTGAAACAATGCCCTTTAAACAATGTTTAATGATGTGCAGAGAAAGCAAATTTCAGTTTCATTATTCATTATGGCCCCACATTTATCCTGGACACCAGATGCGACTCAAGTAATAGGAAAAAATAAATAGATACTTCCCATGGCTCTCCTGTTATAATCTAAAATACCATATTTCAAATACACAGGATTTATGATTATTTGCTTACAAATAAGCTACAAATGGCTTCTGTGGGAGGCCTACAGCTTTCAGCCCACTTCTTCCCACTGTGTTACTTGAACCTGCCGTACCTCACTAAAAATACCCTCTTGCTAAGGTGTGACCTTCCCGGCAGTGCAGTGCAGAGGTTTAAAGCACACAAAAGTATCTGGTTATAGGAATTTGACAGACTGTAAGGGAATCCAAGTTAGAATGGAGAGTAGGCTAACTTATACCAAGGGTAGGCAAAATACAGTCTGTGGGCCAGATCCAGCCCACCAGGCCCTTCTATCTGGCCTGCAGGACCCCTAAAAATTTAGAAAATATTTATCTGCTCCTGACTGCCTGTCAAAGACAACAGGAGCCAAAGGCAGCAGAACCCAGGAGGAGTCAGCGGCAGGAGTAAAGCCCCGCCCCACCCCCAGCCATTTCCCTGCCTTCCTGCCCCAGCCTTGCTCCAGCACCAGGTGGCTCCCAGCTGCATCACCACACTGGGAGAATGGGGCTGCCCAAGTACCCCAGAGAGAGAGAGAGTGTGTGTGTGTGAGAGAGAGAGAGAGAATAGGGAAGGACTGTGTGCGTGTGTGTGAGTAGGGAGGGACTCTGTGTGTGTAGTAGGGCTGTGCAAAAATCTCACCAGCTGCTTTGTTTCAATGCTATTTCAACTCATTTCAAGCTCAAAATGGTGAGACTGAAATGAAACAAAGGGCTTTGAGACAGCCTTGAAATGAAATGAAGGCAGTCAAAACATTTCAAAAGTTTTGAAACATTTCAAGTTTCGAAGCTGAAGCTGGGCTTATCTGCAGGGAAACAGAAAGTAAGGAGAGAGAGGGGGAAAGGTTGGGGGGAGGACACAGTGAGGGCACACCTTAACACATATGCTAGAGAAGAAGCTCCTGCAGGAGAGGAAAGAAGGACTCTGTGACAGTTTGGCTGCCTGAGATGCTGCTGGTGCTACTGTGCTGCTCCTCACTAAGTTGTTATTTTACCTGTTCTTATTTAAAGTGGTGGACCAGGTTGAAGCTGTAGGGGAGGAGGAGACCTCATTGGGGCATGCTACTGTGTTGTGTAGAGGCCCCAGTGCCAGTGAGGGCATGCCTGAATACACACAGTCATACATGTCACGAGTTTTGCTTGTCAGCAGCTTGAGGTGCAGTTCCCCAGAAACCCCTATACCTATCTCCTTGAAACCTGGCAGGCTTGGCCTCAGCAGGGGCTACCATGCTTGCAGTGTTCACCCTGCTGTACCTTAACACACACAAGTGACATGAGTTTTGTTTGTCAGCAGCTTGAGGTGGTTTCCCAGAAACCCCTACACCTATTCCTTGAAAGCTGGCAGGCTTTGTGGCCTCAGTAGAGGCTACCATGACTGCTGTTTTCACCACTCTGTGCCTTCACACTTTACAGTGACATGAGTTTTGCTTTCAAAATTTTGAGGTGCAGTTTCCCAGAATTCCCTACCCTATCTCCTTGAAACTTGGCAGCCTTCATGCCCCCAGAAGGGGCTACCATTTCTGCTGGTTTCATCCAAATCTGCCAAAAAATGACAAAGTTATAGGCAGTTTCATGCTTCCCCATTATAGCCTAAGGATAAAACAGCATTGAAACAGCAAAACAGTTTTGACAAAATGAAATGGAACAGTGGTTTCAAAATGAAATGAGCCTCAAAATGAAACACTGTCCCATCAAAACAGCGAAACGGAAGTTAAAACAAAACGGTGATGTTTCGCACAGCCTAATGTGTAGGTAAGGACTCTATGTATATGTATGTGTGCACGTAGGGAGGAACTCTGTGTGTGTGTGTGTGTGTGCGTGTGTGTTCATAGAGCAGGTCAAACACGCACACCCCACTATACACATATACCCACACCCCCTCGCACTGCCCTACACACATACACACCCACCTATTCCCTCATCCCACACACCCACACCTATCCACCCCCACAGACATACCCTATCCTACACCCCACATACCAACAGCCCCCCACAAACCTATACCCATTCCCCATATACAAAAGTAGGACTTTAGTTTAAGCTATTATATATAATCACCTCTATGTACACGACACAAACACATGTGAACCAGGACAAATTTTTTTTTTAAATTAAATTAATGAATATTTTAAATGTTCGCTTTTTAGAATATAATTTGGTATTTTTCTGGTTCCAAAATGGCAAAACCCATTGCTGAAAGGAGTACTTCCTGGGTCAAGTGGGGGGACTTCTTGTGGCAAAGGTCAGGGGTTAGGGGGCAGGACTTCCAGTCCCAAGGTGGCAACCAGGGGGTAGGGCATCTGTCAAGGGGTAGAGCTGCCCATGCAGCCCTTGACAGCTTGCCAAAACTTGGTAAGTGGCCCGCTGCCTGAAATAATTGCCCACCCCTGATTTATACTATTTCCCCTGAGACCACCACCTAAAATGCTGACCAATATGGTCTCATTACCTTGTAACCCTTTGAATGCTTATAATCCTTTGCTGTCTCATACTAAACTGAAAGTGTTTGGGGTTGGGGTTGTCTTAACTCAGTTTCCCATGCAGTACCATAGCAATGAAGCTTGGCACCCAGGGCAAAGCCCACAATAGCAGCCTGCCCTCACTCCACACGCAGATCCAGGAGTGCACACAGTGGCAGGAGCTGCCCTCCTCCCATCCCCACACCCCTTGCAGCTCTGTCCCATACCCAGCCCTGGCTGGGCAGCGCCTATTGCAACCCTTTCGCTTCAACGCCTGGGGCAGTCACCCCACTTGCCCCCCAGCTTGCTATGGCACTGTTCTCACGGTCCATATTTCTTTGTAACCATATTAACAAATACAAGTCTTTCTTATGGATAAATCTAGGACTGAGCTCACTGTACAAACATGACAAGTAAATCACCTCTCTCTTAGCCTCAATATGCAGTAACCTCTCCACTACTGGGAAGTGATTGATGGAGTATCATAGGAAAGCTTGCATTCTGGCTGTCTGGCAAAATAATAAATAAAAATATATCACTTCTCAATGGATTTTGGAAGGTGAATAACTCAAATCTGGTTAACATATGAGAGCCAAAGTTCCATTTTTCTGTTCAACAATGGAAAAATATATTGCTTTAAAAATTCATCTTAATATTCTGTTATACTTAAAAATAAGAATAGGTTCTAATCCACCTAAAAAAAAAAATACCATAGCCACTTCTTCCTACTGTAGCCAGCCAGTTTTAATATTATCCATATGAGGCCTGATCTATCTCCCACTGAAGTCAACATGAGTATTTCCATTTGCTCTGACAAGCATTCAAGTAGATCTGGATCCTGCCCTGATTAAGAAGTGATGGAGAGGCCAGTAACCAAAAGCAGCTTGGATTCCTCATAGTAAGGGATGGGTTCACTGATTGCAGCAGTGCATGGATAATTGGTTTCAAGAAAGCTCATGTTGCTAAATTAAGAAACATGAAGCTTCTCTGAACCCAGTGGTAAAAATGGTAAAATTCCTATTGACACAGTGAGAGATGGATTGGGTTCTAAATTTGAAAGGTGAGATGGGAGAAGATATTAAAATCTAGTGCTGCAGGAAAAGGTGAAGAATCTTAAAAAGCATCATAATTAAGATACAATGGATTAAAACAAAGAAGATGAAAAGGAAGAAGTGGCCAATGGGTTATCAAATAAATTATTCATAGATTGGAATTATAAAATAAAATCTAAATATAAAAGGATGTTATTGATAAAAATACACAGGCATGTAGACCAGGATACTCAGAATCTGTTAAATCCTACAAGGAAATAAGAGAAAACTAATGAAGGACTATAGATTAGCTTCTAATTCTGTGTGCTGCATGAACTATCCTTGTCATCAGGATTAAATAGAGAGATCCTTGCACTTTGAGATAAAACCCATCATCCAATGAGGGATAAGCATGTAATCAGTTACAATTCATAGACGTGAGAAAATGAACCCCTTTATAAAATATGTCTTTAAAGAAAAGTAAATTTTCAAATTACAAAACGATGGAAACCCCTAAAGAAAAATACCTAGAAAATGTGAGTTGTTCTGAAAAATGTATCAGGTCACTGACAATTACTTTAAAAAAAAAAACTCATAAATATTTGGAGGCAGCCTGGAAGAGAACCACATATATTAACAATCTTCAACAACAGAAATAAATTGCCACCTTACAAAGTGCCATCTTATAAATCTATTATCTAACCAAAAATAAAAGTCTTCTGAGAAAAAATAATCCTCAAACATTCAGTAGATAATAAAATCATAAGTGATAAGCAGCATGGATTTATAAAGAGTCAGTGTTGCCGGACACACTGTTTTGATAGCCTAGCATGATTAGTGGATGCAGAAATTGAGGTAAATGTTATACTGAAGGTCACAGCTTTCAGTGGTGCAAGCAAGCAAAGAAAGCTCCATGGACTTCAGTGGAGCTGTTCTTATTCAAACAAGCTGAGGGTCAGCCCTTTGGATATGAAAACAACATTTCTCATAGTCAAATAAAACCTTACTTGAAAAATTAATTTAACATTATCACATGATCTGAAAACTAGCAGAATGACTAAACCAAGTACAATGAAATAAATGCAAACATCACAAGGATTATTTTTAAAACCCATCTAATTTAATGATTTTGTTAAAAATCTGGGGAGAGGGCATAAACAATATATTAATGACAGATATTTTATTTACTCTTAACTAGTAGGTGCTCTGAACATCAGAGAAGAGATGGTATCACTTCCTCTTTACTCGTATCATTTTACATCTTCGTGACTACAATATCCCTTTTCTCTGGCCTTGACAACTGCAAACCTCTCATACCTATTTAGACTTCTGCTGCAAAGATCATTTGCCTAGCCCATTGTTTGGAACATGTCTGCTCTCTCTTTAATCCCATCACTGGTTTCCTCTTCTCAATAAAAAAAACAAAAGCAACCTGCCCCTTCACTCTCAAGTCCTTCTTGACTTATCCCCCAACCTACCTATAGTTTCCCTATTCAGTATCAGGAAGTCAGCTGCTCCCGACAACCAGCTCATGGTGTCAATATACACTGTCCATTTGTTAAGTTTTCAAACAGGCACCTTCTTTCTTTCTTTCTTCACATGGAAAAGTCCCCATGAACATCAGCAAAATATCTCCGTAGCTACCTTCAAGCTAAAATTACCTTGCACTCATCCACTGTCCCATGCTTACCTGTTGGTCTCTTATATGTAGATTGTGAAGTGGGGCAAGGAGTGTCTTTGGGTATGTCTGTGTGCCCCAACTCCTTGATTCCGTTGAGAAGCAAGACCTGTTACACCAGAACATGCCTCATTAAAGAGAGCTATACTGCTTCTGGTTCTGGAACTAGTGCCTGTGAAGAGACTTAGGTATCGCTACACAGCACAGCCTTGCCATGGTACATTCACTGTTGCCATAACATGTCAGGTAGTATTTCTGAAGGATGCTGCCTTGTGCCTTGTGGATATATGTTCTTTATTCTTTTTATGCAGCCAATGGAACAATGGGTCCCAGTCTATGACTAAGGCCACTGAGCGCTACAGAAGTACTACTGCTTAGCTATGATATATTCTGGGAGTTAGGAATGCTGAACACTTTGGAGAAGGTGCTGAAGTTCACGCTAATTTGGGTCTAGACAGCAGAAATCTTACCAATGATTTCAAGAAGAGCAGGAGTATATGAGTAGGTCAAGAGACTGATCAGGACACCTGTGGAAAAATAACATCAGGGAAGGTATAAAAGATCTGAACATTTAACTAAATGATTCAGCAGACCACAGCAGGTAGTAATTAATGATCTGAGTGACTGCTTTCATCCAGAGGTAGGCACTAGAGACATTAGGAGGAAGAAGGACCCACTGTCTTCAGTGTTGCACAAATGATAAGTACCCTCACAAAATCGTTGGGTCTAGGTATTGATTCTGGTGTTAACAGAAGTGACTTTTAGCTTTCTGGATGTGTGAGGGGTTCATAGTATTGGGAGACAGAACTAGGAATGCTAGTTACACATTGGCACAGCTAAGCTATCAGCAAGCACTTGACTGCCATAACATGAAGAACAGGTACAGGAGAAAAAAGGAGCAAGAGTGGAAGAGAAGAGGCAGCATAATACTGTTGTAGATTAGAAGTCAGGATCAAGGATTACAATTAGAAGGGTGAAGAACAGTTGTAGATAAAATTATCCCAAATTACCAGCACCACTCTCTGCCCCTTTTACTGCTGCTGTAGTGGCAATATGCATGTAACTGCAAGATCTTTTTTTTTGAGAGACTGTAATTTTAATGCATGCGTTGAATTATCCCAGGATAGACATCTTCCTGGTATGTGAGGTTTTATCTTCTACACCATAAGCAGTGTAACTAAGGCAGGGTGACCAAGGCAGCAGTCCTGAGCACCAACATACAGGGAAAGGAGGTACAGAAAAATAATAGCTGCCACTGCAGGCATGCAGGCACACCATGCACACAGGTACAATGGCACGGTGCTAGCCAGAAGTTGCCCTTCCCTCAGTGCATTGCTGCTACCCTGGGTATCTAGTTGCTTTGTTATGCCTCATGCACACCATGCATCAATTTTGTCCATTTCTGATTCAATGGCAGGTCATTGCTATGACACAGTCTTTCTGCTGTCTATCTATTTTCTCTCACTTTTTAAAACAAATGTCTTATCACCTGAAAGGATTTTTCCCTTTAACTGCTATAGCCTGGGTATGAGAAGAAAAAGCTGCTCTTGAAACCAGTCTCCTGTCTCATACTGGCTGATGGCTGTTCCTCTCTAGGCTTTTACAAGACAATGGCCTTCACATTATGTTAATGAAACTATATGTCCCAGGTTGCTAGCCCCAAAAGTTGAGCAGATCCACTGAACTCAGTGGGTAAGATACTCCACTCTACCAGTGCTTTGCCACAAGGAGGCCAGCTCTGCCTCTTTGATCCTAGACTGCCCAGCCTGGAGAATTTTCTCAATGAAACAATGTGTTGGTGTAGCTGGTCACCCATGGGCATAAGAACATCACAGTCTGGCCTGAAATAAGTACTACTCACAGTGAGCAACGGTGTGAAAATCAATCCCAATAAATGTGAACTTTTGGGGGGTATTTTAGCTTAATTTTTAATTAAATAAATGAATAATGAATTTGCAGTTTACATTATTAGAAATCGTTTTAAAATCTAAATAAGAGGTATAAGAAGACAAAGAATCACAATGTTTTGCTATATAAAAAGCCTAATTCCTGTTATTATGGACTTTTGTCTGATAGAGAGGTCTCCTCAACTGGTACCAAGACAACAGCTGAAACTGACATATATAATTAACCACTTTACAATGCCACTCAATATATTAACACTGATATGAAAACAAATCCCATCAGCCTATTTTCTATTATGCATTTGTCTTGACTAGAAGTGCTGAGGATGCAACTGCCATAGAATTCAGTCTGAGGAGTCCTTCTCCCAATGGCAGTCCTGACCCACAGAACTGTGAACATGCATAAGACAAACAGAAAACCAAAAGAGGAGATTGTGAACAACTATATTGTTCTTATTAGTGAAATAAGAGACCTGCTGATGAGAACAAACTTTGAAAGCTGTACGAACAATGAAGAATGGAAAATGGCATTTACATACAATATTGGAAAAATATGGGAATGAAGTAACTTCAAGGCAAAGATCATTAATAGAAAATTAAGGAAAATTTTCACATAGATTTATCCGAGATGGCATCTGCTTTTAGGAGTCAGTCCAAATCCTATTTGAAGTCAATGGAAAGATTTAACTTCAATGGCCTTTGGATCAGTTCAGCTCTTGGCTGAGAGAGTTGCATTACTCTGAGTTAAAAGCAAGGAGACTTGGCAGAGGATAACTGAAGCTACAGCACATTCAGGGTCAAAAGACTTTTCTAAAGTGTATAATTAAATATACTGAATCTATTCATCCCTGGTGTGACCGCACTGTACTCAGAGGATTTGCAAAGTCAGTTCTGTCCTGACTGACACTTTATGCAACTGCCAATGAATTCAATGTATAAGTCACAGTAGAATTTGACCCAACGTATGTAAGCTATAACATTTAGTTCATTTGAATACAAGAATCCTATTGGTTAAAATAACTGTAAAAGTTGTCTCAAGTTTTCTTTAACACATTAAAAACATATATTTTATAGCTATAACCTCACAGCTATGAAATATAGCTCTCTGATGATATAACTATGAGATATGACTTTCTTCTCAACAGCTGGTGGTGGGAATTTTGCCGTATCTGAAATAAATATTATATACACACAAGCCATACATGGAAGGAAAAAGAGAGCAATAGGAAACACAATGAGCTGATGCTAGATGTATTATTTATTTCCACACATTATTAATGATCTCATAGCTCAAAAGTGGTGGAAGGAACCTGAGCCATTTGTGAATTGTGAAAGGTCATCAATAACTCGTAATAAATGATATAGCCATTCTGGTCATTCAGGCTCAGTTCCTACTATATTCTGTTTATCCAACACCAGTTTTAAATTTAGTCAGTACTGTTGTACAATTTCATTTTGCATGCTTCAGTAATAAGAGTATTTGGCCACAGCACCAAGTATTTGGTTTAAAGCATAAAGAAAACCTGAGTCAAGTTTTACACTATTTTAATCAATCGGCTTGTAGCATGCAAATAAACTTACACAGAAATGCATCATCAGTATCTAAAGCACTGGAGACAGATAGCAGCTTATTAGGAATGGATGTGAGGGAGAGAGGGGATAGTATATAATTTTGTTTTAATTCAAAACAAAACACTTCCTTATACACATTTCATACGCATACTGGAGAGAAAATTAGAGGACAAACTTGTGATGTTAGTTACTTTGCTTAAATTCACTAGTGGAAAGTGCTCAGATACTACTGAGATAAACACAGTATAACAATCTATCCAGAATAGAATTGGATAGAATCAAATAGAATAGAATTCTACTGTCCTGAAGGAAAAAAAGAGATAAATTTTGTCTTCAGCCCCATGGCTGAAATTAAATTAATAGGCAACATATGTAAATTAAGACAGACTTTTCCCCAGTCCTTTTTAAGGAACAGTTCCACATTTTTTAAAGATAATAGAAAGTAATTTAGAAGAACCTATAGGTTCACAAACTGCTCCTGAAACTGTGACAGGGCTTCTGAGAAGTAAGAATGAAAATGGGTCTAAATCATCGAGGGAATCATAAAGAGAGAGGTTAGAAAATATTAAAATAGCATTCAAAATAGTAAAGGAAATAGTAACCTTTCCTACTGTACCTACTCCTGTCCTTCTACTAGGAACTACTGTACAACAATGGCCTATTACCACTTTGTGAAATTATGGATACCCAAAACTTTGTGGCAATACCATGGATAGTATACTTACCACCCTGCTCCAAATATGCATACCCTACCCACTGCAAAAGAGTTTTCAAGGAAAAGCAAAATATTTTTGTTCACTGACAAAGGTAACATTGTTTCAAGAACAACTATGGCCTTGTCTACATTTATGCAGGCAAAACCATCACTGAAATGAATGTCAATATTATGCCCTTCCATTATTTTTTCTAACTATTACCACCTTCCATCTCTTTTTTCCTTACCTGACATATTTGTTTCTCTTCCCACCCATTTTTCTCTGCAAAATTCTGCAGCTGCATAAAGCAAATTGTTTATCTTTCATATTGAAAATGCTTGATTAGATCAACAGTTAGAAATACTGGAGATAAGAGTTTTGTTCCTTTTCCTTATGTGGAAAACTAAAGCTGTAAGCATGTGATTATTTTTTTTGCATGTGAATATGTCCATGGTCTGCTCACACATATAAATTTAAGCATATATGTAAGACTGTACACAATCGGGGCATAAATTCCCCTTTACTTTCTGGTCCCAGACAACTGTGTCTGCCTGATGCCAGACCTGCAAGCACCAGCTTTCAACTTGCCCATGCAGAGGAAGCCCAGGATCGTGATCTTGGGATCCCCCTGCACTGATAAATAGAAGGGGTGCTACTGGGATCAGTTTGCCAATCCCCAAATTGTACATCCTGCCATGCATGTGTGGGATGGGAGGAAACATGAATGTCAGGAATGGGACTCAGATCCCATGGTACCTCTAAACAAACATGTGCCAGGGCCTAAAATAAAGCCAAGAGCCTTGTTTAAGCATCACATAATGGTACAGAATTTGTTTCTTTGAGATAATTTGAAACATTTTGTTGTCTGAGTTTAAATGACCATCTACTCAGTATAGCACTTAGACATGCACTTACTTTGATCCAGGTTCAGCACAGCAGCATGTGTTTGAATGTTTCAGTGACTAAAGTAGTCAGAACTATGTCCTCTAGCAATGTAGCTTATTTATATTTTACTAAAAGATTTAGCTTCCATCCAACAGATTCCACACAAGAATTTGTTGGTTATATTCTTCCCATGTCTTTATTTAGCTGTATATTGTTACAACTGTTAACGTCCCCTCTGATTGCTCCAAGCACCTCCATCCTAGCAGTTTCTTTTCAAATAGTGAAGAGGAGGCCTTTGAAGGCCATTAGGTTTTGGGGCTTTTCGTTAGGACTCACATAAGCTTTCATGTAAAAAAAATGGGGAAAGTCTAGCCCTATATTGTTATTCATAGATTCATAGACACCAGGGCTGGAAGGGACCTTGGAAGATCATCAAGTCCAGCCCCTTGCACCAGGAGCAGGAAGTCAGCAGGGATCATAGGATCCCAGCAAGATAAACATCCAAATGTCTTTTTAAGGTGTTCAAAGTAGGAGCTTGAACCAGTTCTGGCAGCAGTCCATTCCAAACCTTGGGAGCTTGGACAGTAAAGAAGTTCTTCTTTATGTCCAGCCTGAAATGGCCATGAAGGAGTTTGTAACTGTTTGACCTTGTCATCCCTTGGGGTGCTCTGGTGAACAGACAATCCTCCAGATCCTGGTGAGCACCCTTGATAAACTTATAGGTGGCCACCAGATCACTCCTGAGCCTGCGCTTTTCCAGGCTAAAGAGCCCCATGGCTCTCAGCCTCTCATTATAAGGTCTGTTTTCCTGACCTTTGATCATGCGTGTGGCTCTCCTCTGCACTCTCTCAAGCTTCTCCACATCTTTTTTGAATTGTGGAGCCCAAAACTGGACGCAGTACTCCAGCCACGGCCTCACTAAGGCCAAGTACAGCAGGAGAATGACGTCCTGAGATTTGCTTGAGAAGCATCTATGGAAGCAAGCCAGTGTCTTGCTCGCTTTACTAGCTGCAGCATCACATTGAAGGCTCATGTTCATCTTGTCATCAGTCATGACCCCCAAGTCCCTTTCGTCCATAGTGCTAGCCAGTGTAGCACTACTGAATCTATAAGCATGCTGCAGGTTTTTCTTCCCAAGGTGGAAAACCTTGCATTTTTCGATGTTAAACACCATCAGGTTCTCATCCACCCATTTCCTGAGCCTGTCAAGGTCATCCTGGATCACCCTCCTGGCCTCAGGTGTGGATGCTTTACCCCAGAGTTTGGTGTCGTTGGCGAACTTGGTCAGTCCGCTTCTGACGCCAATGTCCACATCATTAATGAAGATGTTAAATAGTATAGGCCCAAGGACAGAGCCCTGAGGAACCCCACTGGCCACAGCACACCACGATGATTTTACTTTGGTCAATCACCACCCTCTGGGTCCTACCACAGAGCCAGTTCTCCAGCCAGTGGATCGTGGTGAGGCCGAGGCTGCAGTTAGCCAGTTTTGTTAAGAGGTGATCATGGGATACCAGATCAAAGACTTTTTTTTAAAAAGTGACTGATATATGACATTAGTCACTTCTCCCTTGTCCAGATGATAGGTCACCTGGTCATAAAAGAAAATAAGATTGGTCAAGCAAGACCTACCTGCAACAAACCCATGCTGGCTATCCCTCACGATGTTGCCCATTGGCCAGTCTGTTAAGAATGGCCTCCTTAATAATCTTTTCTAAGACTTCCCTGGGATAGAGGTCAGGCAGATGGGCCTATAGTTAGCCGGATCCACTTTCCTCCCTTTCTTGAAGATAGGCACCACATTGGCTTTCTTCCAATCTTCGGGCACTTCACCAGCGCACCAGGAGTTCTCAAAGATCCATGCCAGGGGCTGGGCTATGATGCAAGCCAGCTCCTTGAGTACTGTGGAGTGTAAACTGTCAAGGCCGGCTGACTTGAAGGTGTCCAGCCTCTCAAGGTGTTCCTTCATAAGGTCAGCACTGATGTAGGGTAAGAAATCTCCCTCACCCGGGCCTCCCTGTCCCGTAATAGTCAGGGGTGTCCCATGGGACTGGTGAAAAACTGACACAAAGTACCCATTTAGCAAGTTGGCATTTTCCTAGGCGTTGGTTGTCAGTTGTTCCATCTAGTTTAGCCAGGGTCCAATGTTGCCCTTGCTTTTCCTCCGGCTCCGCACATATCTAAAAAAGGACTTTTTATTGTCCTTGATACTTCTAGCTTGGAGTTCCATTGCAGCCTTGGCTTTCCTGGTTCACTCCCTGCAGGTCGGGACCAGTGCAAAATATTCCTCCTTGGAGGTGAATCTAGTCCTCCATTCTTTGTAGGTCTTTCTTTTTAGATGCAGGAGGTCTGCTAGTTCTCTGCAGAGCCAAGGGGACTGTTGTGCCCTTTTGCTGTCTTTCCTCCGAGATGGAATAGACTTTGCTTGTGCATCCAGGATCGCTCCTTTGAGAAGCAACCACTCATCCTGAACTCCCCTCCCCTTTGGGTCATGGCCCTTTAGGGCCTCATTGACAAGCCTCCAGAGCTTGTCTAAGTCAGCTTTCCTGAAGTCAAGGACTTCTGTATTGCTGACTGACTTGCCAGCTTTACAGTAGATGGCAAAGGTGATCAGTTCGTGGTCACTGTCACCCAGCTTCCCTTCGATAGTTAGGTTAGTGATTAGGTTGTCCCCCGTTGCCAGTACCAGGTCAAGCAGTGCTTTACCGCTCGTCAACCCATAGACTTCTTGCATCAGATAGCATGAGAGAAAGCTTTGCAATCGCTCAGATTTGGCTGAGCGTTCGTCCCACAAGATGTCAGGGTAGTTGAAGCCTCCCATGACAACCATGCACCAGGAGCGTGTGGCCTCAGCCAATTCCCTGGCAAACTCCTGGTCAAGCTCTTGATCCTGTGTAGGTCTGTAGTAGACTCCCATCATTGTGTCCCCTGTGCTGTGTTTCCCACAGATTTTAACCCAGAACACCTCCAGTCATCCACCCTGGGCACCAATGTCAGCTTGCAGGGATGTGTAGCTCTCCTTGACAAGAGAACTACACCCCCTCCCCTTTTGTCCACTCAATCTCTCCTGTACAGGGTATGGCCATCTATACCTATTGCCCAGTCATAGGTAGAGTCCCACCAGGTCTCCATTATCCCTATGACATCATAATTATTTCAGTTAAGCAGGAGGACAAGGTCCTCCTGTTCGTTCCCCAAGCTCCTGGCATTTGTATACAGGCATGCAAGTAGCCGTTGCCTACAGATTGTTCCAGGGCTGGGGAAAATATGAAGATATATTTGACAAAGTCAACTGATACTGATAGGATTGATATTGTACCAGAGGTCCAATCTCAC
This sequence comes from Crocodylus porosus, assembly GCF_001723895.1. NCBI lineage: Eukaryota > Metazoa > Chordata > Crocodylia > Crocodylidae > Crocodylus > Crocodylus porosus. Next base: position 153,824,074 of record NW_017728906.1, on the reverse strand, counting down.
AACCAACTAATGTGGGAAGACACTGACCTGGAGATGCAGGGTTAGAGCCAATGAAATATCGATCAAGTAACTGTTCGGTCAATCACATTCTACAAATATTCAGGCTAACTCCAGGAGCCTGCAAAGCCCATGGGTTCAAAGAAATCCTCTTTTGGTGGTTCTTAATACAGACCCTGACTGCCAAACCATGTCAAATTACACAGAGCCAATGTAAGGAAAAAATGCATACAAGTGCCCCAGTACAGAAATTCAAGGCTCTTTGCTGAGCCACTATCTTCAGTAATTAAACTCTTCATAAAGATGCAAAGAATTCCTGCCGACTCATGTAAGCTCCAACCGGAACAAGAAAGGGGTGGGTGTCTCTTTCTAAAACACAGGATTTTTAAAACAATAGCCCCTATCACAATGGATGAAAGCCACTAGGTGTATGTAATGGTTAGGAAAGAGCTACCATGAAAATACATAAGAAACAATAAATAATAGAAAATGTCAAAAGCTATGGTAAACAACAAAACAAAATGAAGGAGTTCAACTCAAAAGATACAAAACCCAGTTCTGTACTTTTCTGTGGCAACTTAACCAGGATTGATTATATTGGCTTCAACAGACCCACAGAATGTAAAGCAAGGCAAAAGAGATCATAATGACTATCCAGTCTGACATTCCTCACAACATAGAGGCGCATCTGCACAAGATGTTTTCTACAGAGCTGTCTAATGAGCTCCTCAGTAAATGTCTCTGCATCTACATGTGCGCCCTGGTTAGGACACACAAAACTAATAAACTCTGGAGCAATCTAGTACTTGTATTTACTAGCCAGTAGGCAGCCCCCACACTGAAGCATCCTTGTCCCCCAGACAGTTGGGCAGTGTCTATATGTGTGCTACTGCATCCAAAAAAACTGCAGAGCAGGCAAGTACTTGTAAATAACCAGTAGTAAATACAAATACTAGCCTGCTCTGGAGTTTTTTCAATGGCTGTGAAAATGGGTAAAGGCTATAGTACAATCATTACCCCGGTTGTCTTGGCCCTCCTTGCCACTGGACACGGGTTTCTCCTCCACCAAGATCTGTACAGTAGCCAATGCACAATGGCCTCCTTGTGTAGAGAAGTCACATGCAGGTTTCTCCCACTGGTCCAATATCTACTACAGTGACCAATAGCAATACCCATAACTTCTACAAACTCCTGCAGGGATGGATGAGTGGCAACAGAGATGGACAAAGTGATCACCGGGAGTCCCTAGGCACGGATCCACATGCAGGTGGCAGTCACCTGATGGTCACTTCACCCTTGATATGGGACAGGAGGGTAATTTGGCGGCTGTGATCATGACTTAGCAGTCCTTTTTAGGATCTCCTCTGCTCACTCCACATGGGGAGAGGGCTAGAAAAGGTGCCCCAAACATAGGCTGTCCCACTTTACCTTACCCAACTAGATAGCCACTTCCAGGGGGATCATTCTAATTGCAGTCGAAACACAAAAATGTCTTGCATCCTGGAATGTATGAACCCTGCTAGACAACCCAAAAAGTGACAGACCTGAATGCAGAATAGCTATTGTTGCTTGAGAACTCCAGCAATATGACATAAATACGGTTGTTCTCAGTGAAACCAGACATGCAGACAAAGAGGGTGTGGCTACATGCTCTTATATAAAGGGAAACCTGCAAATGACAGGCAAATACACAGTGTTGGTTTTGCCATTAAGAACCAGATTGTCAGCTGAATGACTGAATTCCCTGTTGACATTTGTGAGCACCCCATGACTCTCCACTTCCAACTGACCAACAATTCATTTGCTACCAGAACATAATGTCAATCACCAGTGCATACGCCACAACATTCAATGCTGAAGAACAGAAAGAACAGTTTTATGCTGGCTTTGATGAAATCCTGACTTCCATCACAAAAGAGGATATATATAATATACAGGTGTGTACACACACACATACACACACACTACTTATATAATATGTTACAGTTAGCACTTTTTCCAACTATTATACACTCTCGAATCTACTATAAGAAACCTGATTGTCCAACCCAAGTTCCATGCATACTGCTGTCATCCCATTAATTTAATAGAACTATTCCTTATTTATCTTACTGTTACATCAGATTCAGACCAATACATTCATATAATCACCTGAATAAGTCCACTGAAGTCAGGTTTGTAAATACCATAGTTTTGGGTGCAGTACAAGTACCTAAATTAAAAAGAACAGTTCAACCAGCATGAACTTGGCATGAGATCAGAATCACAAACACATTTCTCCCTTCCACTCATCACTGTAACTGCTAGTGTCATTAAGTTTCAATATAAAAGTGATCCATCAATTAAGGTCTTTGTATAAATATGTTTGGTTCATAAAAGGACATTTTACATAATTAGATTTGAAAACAAGAACAATTCCCGGATGTGGCAAAGAAAGCTAAGTAGAAGAACACAGTATATTAACAAAAACTACTAGTCACAAGTTGGAGCAGGGAGTTTACAGATAAATTCTTCTCACAAATTTAAGATATTGCCTGGATAAATAATTTTCATTACAGTATCCAAAAGGAATAAACTATTCACACATTAAAGTTACGAAGCAAAAGTAAAGATCACTGCATTAGTTATCCATATGGTGCTACCAGTGCAGAACTAGAGAATTACTCTAATTGTATTGTAGTTGTTTTACTTACAAATATTGAGAACAGGTCAAAAACCAATTAATGCATGTTTCTCTGAAATGTCACACAATGTTTACATGAATACAAAAAAGGGAAAGATTCACACAGAAATATAAGATCTCAGGATTATAATAAAACTTCTATGGGCTTAAAGAACATAATGACTGCTTGTACATGCCATGGGGGTTTACTCTGGTTTAATTCTCCCTAACTTAAAGCAGTGGGTTTTTAAAAACACCACTTCAAATTAAACCAAAGTAAACCCCCATGGTGTGTACACAAGGGTTGGGCCTGATCCATATCTGCCACTCCAGTGGCAGGGGGGTGGAGGGGGAGGGTGATCTGCTGGTAGGCTGAGCAGTCCCTGAGCAGTAGGAGGGCGAGGTGTGGTGCTTCCCTCTCTGGTGGCAATGGCACCCACCCACAGGCGCCAGGCTTGGGCTGTCCCGGGGCACTGCTGCCACGGAGGGAATCACTGGGCCGCACGCAGCTCAGGCAGGCAGGCAGGCTCCAGGGAGAGAAAAAAAAAAAGTTCAGGCTCATTGCTTTTTTTTTCCTTCAGTAGAGCCTCCCTGCACAGGCTGCCTGCACAGCCCCTGAGCTTCACAGGGCCTGGTGCTTCCCTCTGCAGCTGTAAGGTAGCAAACTAAAGCACCGCAGACATGCTTTATTTTGCTACATCCCAAAGTCATTTAACATGCAATACGCTGTTGACAGTAAACAGGAGCACCATTAAAGTAGTGCAAAGGGGCATTTAAGTTGCTTTAGAGGCCAATTGGGTGGTGTGTACAAACCCTCAATCATAGAATCATAGAAAATTACTGTTGGAAGGGACCTCAGGAAGTCATTTAGACCAACCCCCAGCTCAAAGTAAGACCATCCCCAAGAAGCTCATTTCAGCCAACGCTTTGTCTTGCTGGGTCTTAAAAATCTCCAAGGATGGAAATGTCAATAACTACTCTCTCCCAGTAAAGAAATTACAAGTTCCATACCGTGGCTCCACTACCATAATCGACTGCTTCTTCTATATTCAAAAATAGGAACCACAGTGGTCCAAATCAATTTGACTGTAAGTCGGTATTTTTTCCACAGATAATATTTTACTCCATTTAATGCCAGTGGGACAGCCATAGTGGATAAGGGAACTAGAACTGCTGATGAAGCCAAGACTAGAATGAGACACTGAATGACAGCCATGCTTTTTAAAAAAATAAAAAAAGGAAAAATAATTAAAAAACCTGTTCTGATCATGATCTTTCTTTTCTCCTCTTCCATCAATTTCAGTTGACTACTTTCAGAGCCTGAATAATTAAACCGTATGAAAACTGAGGTTACCAGTTTCAGACAGCACACTGTGCTGCTTTATTGTTGAAGAGTTGAGGAAACAACTGTCACTCAAATCAGGTTGGAGTGAAAATGGCAAGTAACTTTTAGTGCCCGTTATCTTATGAACCAGCATAGAGAAGGAAGGTTGCTATATATGTACTTGGAAAACTGGAATTTCAAACATTCCTTTGATGCAAACAGTTTGATCCTACTTTGTATGGTTCATGATATTTAGGTGCTTAACATATTCATTAATGTTTTAGATCAAGAAAAAAATATAGGTTTCAGCATTGCAGGCATTTTTGACCACCATATCCCTACCAGCATACTGAGATCCAAATGTTGCCTCCTTTAATTTATACATTTTCAATACAATAAGGCGTTCCATTAAAGAGTTCTAGTGCATTTGTTCTCATTGAAAGCCAGTATTGGACAAAACTTGGAGTTTTTTTAATTCCACCAGTTCTGGGCTTTGAAACAATTTAAATTGAATATTTTTCAAAGAGTGAAATAAGTTTCCCCATTTTACAAGATGCCATAAATACCATATTAATGTGCCTTTGCCAAACATTACTGTTAGGGATTGAATAATTCTGGTGAAATCAGAGAGTTAAGGACTGGGGAATGTAATGTGAAGGAACATGACAGCCTTTCATCAGCTACATATTCATGACTTCTAAAAGCAAAAACAAAGACATATTGGCCGTATCTACATGAGACACTTACTGCACAGTAGCTTATTACTACAGTGCAGTAGCTCATTAAAGTTTCACAGTAGCATCAATGGGCACAAACCGTAACATGACACTATTGAGCAGTAGGAAGGAGCTACTGCACAATAAGCGTCACTAGGCACCTGTGCCAGAACTTTAATGCACAGTAACGCTGGTTACTGGGCAGTCATTTAGTACTTGGTTACGCAAGTACTAAGCAATTGCACAGTAACAACTGCTCAGTGGGTATCTCATGTAGATGCACCCATTGTGAACAGTATGAAGATCATTTCTGATCAAAAGAAGCGCAATCTAGGACATTTAGAGTTTTATAAGCACAAACTTTAAGAAAGCATTTTGAAAAATGAGTATTACATATGCCTTCAACTCAAGAATATGATTTCTGTCTCCATTGTTATCCATGTGACTCAGTAATTCTTGATTCATATCCTTGTAGAAATTTTGAGAATTTTGCACTTCTCCTATCAAACCTATCATAGTTTGTGAAGCATCGGGCAGAAGAAATGGCCCACTTCTCCCATGCAATATGTATAATGAATATGTTTGCACAGAAATGCATCTCTTTTCAGCATATTTGCAAGATACTTGAGCCAAATTCTTCTCTGCGTTACACCAATATAAACTTAAAGGAACTTCAACAGCAGGCTGACCTGAACAAAACCTATGAAGGTTTCAACTTGAAGACAGAGTTTGAACCATCAATTTTAAGATCTGGATGTCAGCATTTAGCATGGAGTAAACTGGAGCTTCACCAACCCATGCTGGTTCCAGAAAGGAAGTGTGACCCTCCCTCTCCACAGAACCACTTCAAAGACCTCCAAATATACAGAGGAGGTGGTAGTAAAATATGGAACCTACTGCTTAAGCTTACCCAACCAACTCTGCAAATGAGCAACAAGGCTGAAGAGTAAGATGGGAGCTCAGGATCATGTCCCTGCCTCTGCTTTACTTCTCAACCTCTTTGAGCCTTCAAGAATATACAGAGATAGTTGTCTCTGTACTCCTCCAAACACAATTACCACATTGCTCCTGGAAACTGCATGTACACACATACTGAGCATACCATTTCATTTTTGTTCAAGTAAGGACAGATATTCCTCAGTAAGGTTTGTGAAGATAAATACCTGACCCAATAATAGAGTTTTTATTCTTGCCTCCTAAACTGCAAGACGTGTAGTGGATGGCATACCCATTTTAAAGGTGTGTTCTCCATTGCTCTTTACTACCGTTAAGGTCCTTTATTATGCCAGGATGAATTTATGGAATAAGCTGGATGATTTGATCTTGACTTGAACTCATACTTGACTCTTGACAAGGTGAGTTCTCAGCCTTTCTCTCTCATATGTCCATATTCTTCATCATGAACAATACTTTTCCTAAAATTCTTTTGCACTGTGAAATCAAAGACGTTTTCTTATAGTCTGTTCTTCAAATTGGTTGCATCTTTTTCAAGCACCTCAATTGCTGTGTGAAAAAGAATTCATGTGGCTATGCACAAAATATAAATAGCATTCAGTAAAATATAAATATTTGTCACTTGTCACCTTATATTCATGGTCAACAATAAAGTCCCATTTCGCAGAGTGGGTGTTTTATTGATTTTGTGACATGAAGTATATTTTTACTGCTCTCTAACATTTTCAGAATCTTGCAGTTGGTAGAAGATCACTGAAATATGTTGCAGAGGATTTAGAAAAATATTCCTGTCCTTCTTTTCAAACCCTGCTAAGAAAGCAAAAGTCTTATAAATTTTGATTGTCAAACTCTCCACATCATACTTCCCATTCAAGCCTGGCTGTGTCATGCAGCATGTTAGGTCTCAATACTTTCAAATTGCAAAATACAGTGGTATACAGGTGCCAAACTATAATCCTATTCCACCTTTCTTAAGTCCCTGAAAAACTGTGAATGCCAAAGCTAGGGGGGAAATGCTAAAAGCTGATGGGTCCACCTATGCCTCTTTACTATTTGGATGTGTCTACACATGCGCTTTAATGTGCAACAATCATGTATTTTACCATGCATTTTACTATTTTACCATGCATTGAAGGGGTGCATAAAAACCGTGCCATTACTCTAATGCTCAAAAAACAGGTTACTATGCATTGTGTCATTTAAAAAGCATGCGCTTGTACTATTATTAGGGCAGCCTAACATTGGAGATACTAAATTGAATGCACATTAGGAAAAGTACATTTATGTATGTGTAGACACTAGGGCTGTGCGAAGTTTCGGGTGGTGATTCTATTCGGATAATATTCGGCCTGATTCAGTGGCCAAATCTCCAATTCTGAATTGAATCGGGGGACCAATAAAAAGGTACAAATTGATTCAAAGCTCTCTGAATCTTTGCCCACCCCCACTGCCCTGGTCTCCTGACCCCCACCCACTCCGTCAGCCTCTTCATGGCTGCCCTGCCTGCCCCAGCTTCCAGTACTTTAAAAAAAGCCCCCACTCACCAGGTGCTGCCAGGCAGGGGGTGGTGATCCCCTCTGCTCCCATTGCCCCACACTGCATGGGGAGCTCTGGCATGAGCCCCCTGACCCCTCCCCACTGTCCCAGGCCCCGCCATGGCTGCCCTGCCCGCTCCAGCTCCGGCTCTTTAAGGAAAAAAAATGAAAAAAAACCCTGAACTCACCCGTTCCTGCAGTGGCCTCAGGGCTTTGTGGGGCTTGTGGAAGAGTGGTGGGGGACAGTAGGGGGCAGAAGAGATTTTCCCCCACCTGGCAGAAACTGGTAAGTTGGGGGGGGGGTTAAGGGCCGGAGCTGGGATGGGCAGGATAGCTATGGGGGGGAGCAACTGGTGCAGTGGGGGGGCAGCGGAGATTGCTCCCATGCCCAGCAACACCCAATGAGTTGGTGCTTTTTTTTTTCAAAGTGCCGGGAGCTGTGGTGGGCGAGGCAGCCATTGCTGGGGCTGGGAGAGTGGGCAGGGAATGGGCCTGGGGGATTCAGATGAATCAATTCAGAACAGTGATTCCAATCACTGAATTGAATCACTGTCCCCTGAATCAACCAAATCCGAAGCAAATGCTAACTGCTTCCCACAGGCCTAGTAGACATACCACCTATGACTTAATTTTAGGACTAGGATGAAGTTTTTCTACCAAAAAATTTCAGGGACTTTTACAGGGTGGAATAGGTTTGAACACAGGTGTGTAAGTACCTCTTAGGTAACTTAGAGGTAATTTAGAATTTGAGCCTAAGCTTTTCATCATCAAGCCACTACCATTCAAAATTGCACATACGAAATTAGCTGCTTTATCAGAGTCCTTGTAAAAAGTCAAGTCAACCATCTCCATCACCACTGAACAGGGAAATAGTGTATAATCAATGGGTAATATTTAACATTGCCTTTATTTAAAGGACCAGTGACTACGGACAATTACTTATTATCTTTGAGATCATCAACTGCTCTGCTGAATAGGGTGTCCAAACATTTTCCATCGTGTTCTCATCTGTTTTTTCACAGTGAATTTTTTATTCAACTTTGACTCAACTGATCTGAAAGATTTTAGCAAGCAAGCAATAAGTAGGTAAACTACTTCAGCAGCAAGGACACAAACCTTCCCAGGAGTCTCGTGGGTGGTAAAATGTTTAGCCAAACTGCTGTCAGCATTCTTCAGTCTCAGTGACAATTGAAGTTTCTATGTGTTCATGGACTTCCTCACAGCCCTGAGACCTCCTTTTTTAACAGAACATTACATTGGACATGCAAATAATGGGCCACCTCTTTATGCTTTTCAATGCACTCATCCCTGAAGGAGGAGGCCCTCTTCTTCTTCAGAGTGTTGCAGATATTCTTTTTTGCCATCGACTTCAAATCCTATCTTTTTGTTCATGAAGTGAAGAAGACTCTGGATGGCAGAGGAGAGAAATGTCAGACTAGGGCTAGCTGGATGCTTTCAGAGAAGCAGAATGAGGAAGCTCCTGAGACACCAGAAAGGTAAAAGCAGCAGCAGCAGCAGCAGCAGTGCAGAGGGTCTCAAGAGCATCCAATGGGAAATGAGATGGAGTTTCCACATAACTAAATGGTCCCAGAGGTTCTAGTAAGCTTCTGAGAGACCAGGAAGGAGCAGTAACAGACTGAGGTAAGGTGAAGCCTCTGGAAATTGGATGGAGAAGCAACAGCAAACTGGGATAGAAGAAGATCCAGAAGACCTACCTGAAGATTAATACTCTAAAAATAAAGAAAGAAATGAAAGTAACTGAAACTGAAAGTAGGGACAGGTGTGCATCTCCACAAGGCTCAAATGGGACACAAGACTCAAGGCCCAAAATAAGTATGGTCTCAGTGAAACAGAAACAAGTGGCAACCCTAGCATCCACACTAGACACAAACAATAACGGACCCCCAAATACACTTTGCATCCAAGCTTATCTAAGTTCCAGCACTCCGAAGATATAAAATAAGAGAAATGGAAAAATATTGCTTAAATGACTGAAACCGCCACATTCAGCTCATTTAAATCCCTCCAAAGAGCTCACTTTTCTCATGTTACCCGCCAGAAGTGAGTTCCAAACTAAACATGATTAAAATATATATTGTGCACAAAGCCAGTAGTTACTTTTTCCTCTGGATTTTTGAGAGTGTCCTGTCATACAGCATCTGTGTTTTAGATTGCAATCCAGGCCAGCGGTGGGCACATGTTTACACTAAGGTGTAGCCTACTGTGGCTACACCTTAGTGCAACACAAGTAGAGTAGCACAGATCAGAGATAATCCTGCCCTGGAGTGGAGTAACTCTGAGCCACATAATGCATCTTTACATGTGCTCCGGGGGTGGGGAGGGGGATGTTTTAATTAGAGAGGTTCCAAGAGATGCTCTAATTAAAGCGCCTGCAATGTCTCATGTATTCAGCATTCCACACTTCAAAATGGCAATAGGAGTGCTTTAACTAAAGTGTGTTCAATAAGCTTTAGTTAAAGTGCCCCCATAGACATTTTGAAGTATAGGAACATTGGATACACAAGCTATGGAGGCTGCTGGAGTGCACTAATTAGCACACGTGCATTGTAGTAGCATTAGCATAGTAACTACAGCACGTCAGAGCAGCATACCCACACATCTACAGGCACCTAGTACGACTGCTTAAAACCAGTTTCAGGTTTTAATGTGCAGACAATCCAGGGGTTAAGAGCTCCAGGAGCCACCCAAAATTACTGTGTAACCAGGCCCAAAGATGCAAACTAAAAGACACTGTCCTACATTCATTTGAAATATCGCCCTCCTCCAACGTACCAGTGGGCTACTACTGCGCCTCTCCCTGATAGATCAAGATTCTGAAGCTTACTTGTTTCAACAGTGCTGGAAGTGCTGACTGAATGGGGTGCCAACAACTGAACCACACATTTCAAGATGTAAAGACTCTCCAGGCTAGTTAGTCCCTTAAGAAGTTCAGCTATTGTGCTGCACTAAAAGCAACATATGGGTTTTTTGGCTAAAAGGTATTTAAATGAAATCATTTTTTCCACGTTACTTTCAAAAGCTTGTTTTGTCATACAAAAAGGTTTAATATTATTATTTAGGGATTTTTTTTTTCTTTAAATCATCAGGTTTGGTGATTTTTCATCACGATTTTTTGCAAACAGTTATTGTGCTTTAAAACCCTTTACAGCAAAATAAAGGGAAAAGTAACTTTAAATTGTGATTTCTTACAGGCAATGGTGAGCCTGTTGTATTTTGCTAACTATACATTTGGTACTCAATATATTCTTAAAAAATATCTAGCTACCATATTTGTAGGGATAGTAGGAGAAGTGGTAATAGAATATCATACAATCTACCAAAATTCTTCACTACCATCATTCAGAAACTCTTTTTCCCTACTTTATTCCCTTTGCCCAGTACATAAACACTCAAGCAATACAAGAGGCAAAAATCTGTTCTCAGTTACACTGATATGACTCCAAAGCAACTCCACTTTAGGTACTGGAGCTACTCAGAATTTACGCTTCTTTTAAAGAACACATTTTGGCCCTAAAAACACGTATTGCCCAGCACAAAATGATAAAACTCCAAATTCCACTGCAGTACAGACAGATGCAACGCCATTGAAATCAAAGGCCGCATTCACGTAAGAGTGGACGTTTGGTTCCCCAGGGACAATTAGAACCAGGACACCATGTGCCACTGCTAGTTGTCCCCAGGGAACACCTGTGCCACGCACCCTCTGGCACACAGCAGGTTACACGGGTGGGGTAGGGAAGGTTGGGGCCAGCACAGAGCTGGCTCCAACAGCCTTATGTGGGGTCTTGGGGCCCCCTAGGGATGCAGCAGTGGTGATCCTGCCACTCAGAGATTGGCCAGCAGTGTGGTTCCAGACAGCCAGGCTCCAGTTTTGAGTGGCGTGCATTGTCCCTGCATGATGCGCCCCTGCACTTTTTTTCATGGTTTTCTTTGACCCCTGGCCAGGGGTCAGAAAAGACCACCACACTACTCCCTTGCAGTGCAGAGAACAGCTGAATGTGTGGTATGCGGCACCGCAGACGTGTTTGCAGCACCACATACTGCATTGCCATGCTTGTCTGAACACAGCCAACGGGTTATACTTCCTTCCCTCAGGAATAAATCTAACCCAAATTGAGGAAGAAATGTGACCAATGGAAAACATGATCAAACTCTAATACAAATACACATCCCCTAATTTGAGCTCACCAAAATTCAGGGGTTTTGAGGAGAATAATAAATAAGGAGTTAAGTCTGCCACTGGAACTTCAGAGGAAAGGTTCCTTCCCCCAGCAGGGAGGCCCTGTTGCAAGGTAACAAGATGGTTCAACCTGAAAAGGGTTAGCAGATCACAGCTAAGCAGGGCGTAGCTGGTCAGAGTAGCTCTTCATGGCTGCTCAGAGTATAGAAGAAAGGGGAAGTTTGGTGAAAAGGGGGAGGGAGGGAGGGAGGGCAAAGGATTTCTTCCTTCTCTCCCTCCTGACTGTAGCAGGAAGGCCCCTGGGGATTGTTGCCCCATGTTTTTCACTTGATTAGTTTCTGGGTTTGAACCATTTTAAGAAGAATAAACAAGCAGTAAGGGAAGGCCTCAAATGAATTGAAGCATGGAGTTTTATGTCCATCCCCAAAATGCCAGGCCTGATTATAATCCCAATGAAATTAACAGATATATTTACACATATTAATGTTCAAATGAGCTTTGTGCGCATGGACTCTCACTGGTTTAAATGAGGCTTATCCCAGACACAGGGGTCATAGATTCATAGATGCTAGGGTCAGAGGGGACCTCAACAGATCATTGAGTCTGACACCCTGCCTAGGCAGAAAAGAGTGCTGGGGTCACACGACCTCAGCCAGATGCCTATCCACCCTTCTCTTACAGACCCCAAGGTAGGGGAGAGCACTACCTCCCTTGGAAGCCTATTCCAAATTCTGGCAATCCTTACTGTGAACAACTTTTTCCTGATATCTGGCCTAAATCTGCTCTCTGTCAGTTTGTGACCATTGTTCCTTGTTATCCCAAGAGGTGCCCTAGTGAACAGAGCATCTCTGATCTCTTACTGCGTCCCTCTAATGAAATTCATAGGCAGCCACAAGATCACCTCTCAGCCTTCTCTTGCAGAGGCTGAAGTGGTCCAGGTCCCTCAGTCTCTCCTCACAGGGCTTGTCCTGTAAGTATGAGTTGCCCTCCTCTGGACCCTCTCAAGTCTATCAACATCCCTCCTAAAGTGCAGTGCACAAAACTGGACGCAGGACTCCAACTGCAGTCTGACCAATGCTGCATAGAGGGGAAGTATCACCTCCTTGGTTCTATTTGTCATGCATCTACTGATGCATGATAAAGTCCAGTCTGTTTGCTGAAATATCAGCTTAGGATTCTGATCCAATTAGGCTTAGATTTATCTACTATGAGTATAGGGAACAGAATTTGGATCTAAACCAGTAATATCATCATAGGGCCATTAGTGACACTCAAGGAGTACAAAGCTAATTGTTCCCCATAGGAATATAACTTATTTTATTCATTGGGGAAACTATGTTTCCAGTACTTCCATGCTGAGCTGGAGATCACTGTCAAGAAAAAAAACCCTTTCTGTGGGCTGTATATGCACCCAAGCCCAAATATTACACAGAGTAGATGGCTTATAGGGTCATGATGAGTGCATGTCCCATTGCTTTTTTCAGCTCCTCTGACTTGGGCACAATGGAGCTTGTCTCAGAGTCAGCAGCGAGTAAGGCTGTAGTGATGTCTGACACCAGAACTGATCAAATGAATATGACAAGCAAGATTAGCACCTAGCCAGGTACCCATTAGATTCCTACTACTGAAAATAATGAGCTCCATCTCTCTGCAGATGAAAGAGGCTGTTTTCTAGAGCTGCTGCAAACTGGGGGGGCAGGTCGTTTTGGTTTTTTTAGTGATTTAAGGGCTAATTGCAACATTTACACCACAGTGAAGTGAGGATGTGCTACAGTAAAGTCAGTCAATGGAGTTATACTGGCATGAAGAAAGTCAGAACTGGGGCCTCAGACTCAAATGCAAATTTGAAAACACAGATTAAGAACTACAAATTTAACCCCTTTCTCATTCTAATGATCTGTCGCATCCAGTTCATCTGGCACCTATACCAAAAGTCTGATTACTTCAGTCTGAGAAAAGACATCAGCTGCTATGGATGTTTTTCATGTATATGATCTCTTGCTAAAGCATTTAGTTAACATGGGAACAAACACATGCAGACCCTGCTATAATGCATCGTGATGACCCAGACATTTCACTGATAAAAATGATATCCCTACCATAGGAGGATTATAGAATCTGTATATTCTGCTAACAGTTATCACCATTATACATATACTGAAGTTTCCTTGGCACTTCATAGGTAAGTATTAGGGTTTGGAATGGAAAGGGATTCCTGTCTTTAAGCCAATTTCTACCAATTTTATTCCTGGGCAAAGCCAATGATGTGTCCCAATATTAGTAAAATAAGATTCAGGCTCAGGATCCTAACCTTGAAGACCTTTAGGTGGAAGGGACAGACTGTCTGCTGCACGTAGGCAGAGTAAGCAGACAGAAAGGTCTCCTCATTTCCCTCTGTCTACAACTCATATATTCATTCAAGGTTTATGCCTCACATTGCACCAGCAAGCAGAGGAAGCTGCACTAAATGAAGTATGCTGCAGCCCATCAAAGGGTGGAATATCGGGCATGCTGCCCCCCCGCATCTAGTCACGTGAGGCCTGCTACCACTCAGTGTTATCTTCAGGGAATAACTGAGCCTTCCATATGAGTTCAAGCCACACAGTTTGGATTTAGAGTCAGATTTCAAAAGGATATATGCCAAGTTTTGTGCAGCTCCATGTGTAACACATTATGCAAAATATTTAATAAGCTAATTTTCATATCTGTAAATAATTGGCATATAACCAGGAATTTTGGCTTAGGATCAGTACACCCTGCTCAAAGCAATGGTGGATGTAGGAAGCAGAGATGCATAATTAAAGTTGAATTTGGAGTGCTTCAGATGCTGAGGCAGGGAAGAGGGTGCTAGCAAGGGCCACAGAGTACTGAGGTGTCAGGGTGCTGCCTAAGTGGTACTAAATCATAGCTGGGTCTTGTCACAGGATAGCTGAGGAGACATTTACAGTCTTGATAGCACCCCTCCAGGGCTGAGGTTAGCTGTGGAAACCCAGAACTAGTAAGGGGCCCCTCATCCTCTGCCCCCATCAGCTGAAAAAACACTAGTGGACTTTTCCTTTTTTCTGTCTTCAGTGGATGCTTCTTCCTGTTTCAGTCCAGCAGGAGGAACTGCCATAGGAAAGATACCTCCACAGTGGCCTCTAGCAACCAGCAACTCATACTGTCTGTCAAGCGTTACACAATAGCCCAGCTGAGCTACAGAAAAGCATGCACTTGACAATCCCACAACTCCCAAAACACGTTCCACCATTTCTTCTTTCCTGCACCTCTCTTTTGAGCACCTTGACGAGCTCGTCAAGCTCCATCTGTGTTGCACCTCTTTCCTGCAAGGTATTTTTTACAACCATCCATGTTAGGTCAGCACAATCACCTTTTAGTTGCTTACCCATCACCACTCCCCACGCCTTCTTCACTTATGCTTCTGTGAAGTTTCCCACTGGCACCATCCTGCCCCTCTCTCTTACTGCTTTCATCAATTTCTTATAATCCTCCAGGACCTCCAGCCCTATCTTCCCTATTTTATACCTCTGCATGACACCTTCCATCCTGATGTAATGAAATGGGTGGTTGTCATGCCCATTATAGCCAACCTTTCTTTTTTGGCATTCCAGAAGAACACACATATATGCCAGTTAATTGAATGGCCCGAACAGGTGTCCTTGCCTGTATGGGCCACCACTTCTCCTGCCACGACTGGGGTGTCACCACCCCTCCCATGGTATCACTGCCCCCCCCCCTGTGGGCCCTGCAGGACCCATGGGACATGGTGGGCACTTTCAGTTTCACTTTACCTTACAAGTGGGCATGCCAGTTAATAGAATATGCCGGCTTGTAAGATGCCAGTTAACGGAGCTTTTACTGTATTACCTTTTCCTTTAGCATCCATCGAGATCCCTAGCACTCTGTTTTCTCTCTCTCTCTTATATGAAGGCCCAACTTCTCTAAGTCCCTCCAGTTCCCCACTTCCATTATGATGCTTTTTGATCTATTCAGTTTAGCCCTCAGTGCTTCTCTATACTCTGATGTATGCTTTAGCACTCTTTCCATCAAAAGTCTCTCTCTCTAACTACTACATTTATATGTCTGCTCTAGTAAAAACTTTCTTCCCTGCCCACACATCTCTTAGTGACTCTTCTTTTATTATATTTGTTAACAGTCTGGATGACTTGTCTAAAGCTGTTTCTTCCTTCCCATGTTCTGTCAGTCACTTTGATTATTCAATTGAAATCTCCCTCTATTATGTGCGGCCTCCTGCTGACCACATAAACTGCTAGCTTTCTAAGCAGTGCATTTCTTCCCTTCTTCTCCAGTTGTGCATATACATTGAAAATGTCTAATTCTGGTTCCCCAACTCTAGTATCATTCATTGTAATCTGCCACTGATGACTTTTCCCTGCTTTGCTCTCAGTTCTGGGGTCTTAAATAACACTGCTACCCCTGCTACATTGTTCTCATTTGTCCCTGACCATGAAGATGGTCCTCATCACCATCTTTTCTCGAAGTGTTTATAATCTCTCTTCCCTGATGTACCACATTCTTGCAGGCAGATTATATCTGCCCTTACTTGATTCAACACTGATTCACTCTGTTCCCATTTTCTCCTTATTAAGAACTCCTGACAAAAGCAAAACTATTGTCAATACCATTTATGCTTTTTTTTAAAATGTGTGCCTGTCCCTTTAAGGTTAATCCATGCTAGCTTTGAGCTGAGTGTGCCTGTCCCTTTAAGGCTCCTCTGTACCAATGCTCCTGGTGATGGACTTTCCCCCTTCCTCATTTGCATTCCTCTAGCCTTTGCAAGCTGCTGGATTTCTGTCCCATTTAGGAAGGCTTCTATAGTCCCACCTCCCTGCTGTTTCCTAGTTTCTGCGTTTTCTTTCTTTTCGCAACCTGTTTCCCTGATTCTTTCTCTTGTTCCATCTCCACTTCTGTTGTCTAAACTGTTTGCTGTTCCCACCTTCCCTTACATTCCATCTCCTAGCTCCTGCGCTACTTCAATCCCAGAAATTTCACCCTCCTCCTTCTCTGTTTCATCCTCCTGCAAGGTTTCTTCCACCA
This sequence comes from Crocodylus porosus, assembly GCF_001723895.1. Classification (NCBI taxonomy): domain Eukaryota; kingdom Metazoa; phylum Chordata; order Crocodylia; family Crocodylidae; genus Crocodylus; species Crocodylus porosus. The sequence goes on along the minus strand of NW_017728906.1, from coordinate 153,807,627 downwards.
TTTCTACCCTGGTGTCCAACCCCTCCTCTCCTCTGCTGTCCTCCCCTGGCTTTTGCTGTTCCTCAGGGAATCTGATTATACTTACAAAAGGTTTTGGGGCACCTATGGGTGTGTGTAGATGAAATGAGGGGCATGTGTGCGTGACACTTTAAAGCAGTTTAAATGCTTCTGCATCACTTCAATGGTGTTGGTGTTGGCACACATCAGCGACGTATTGCGCATTAATTCCAGCCACTTTAGCACATTCAGCGGTGTAATGCACCTTAAACGATTTTGGGGTGCAGCAAACTAAAACACTTCTGAGGAGTTTTCATTTGCTACCCTGCAGCCGCAGAGCAAAGCATCAGGCTCTGTTCAGTTCAGGGACTGTGCAGGCAGCCTGGCAGCAGCCTGGGAAGGCAGACTCCACCGAAGAAAGAAAAAAAAAAGCGACGAGCCTGATCTTTTTCCTTTTTCCCCCCTGTATCCTGCCTGCATGAGCTGTGCGGGGACCTGGTCCTTCCCTCCACGGCTGCAGTGTCCCTCGCCTGTGGGCGAATGCCACTTGGTGGGGAGAGGGGGGGAAGTACCACTGCCATGGAGGGAAGCACCAGCCCCCAACCCCTGCAGCCCAGGGAACACTCTGCTTGCCAGCAGCTCACATTCCCCTCCCTGCCACTGAAGAGGCAGGTAAGACATGGGTGTAAACAACATGGGGGGTTACTTCACCCTAAATTGAAGCGATGTTTTTAAAATCCCACCACTTCAATTTAGGGCCCCTGTTTTATCTATACACACCCATCAATAAAAGTGTCCCTCTACCTTACAAACAGTTTATTTTAGGGACTCGGGGCACTCTGCTGCTCTATGTCCCATTGTAACAGGACTACCAAGGCTGCTCAGCATGCTGGCCCACCGTGTTTGGGCAGTCTGCCTACCCACACCTTCCTGCCACGCTTTGATGTAAACAATAAGTTGTTTATTTTTAGACAGGAGGCTGCCCATTTTAAAGCCTAATGCCAAGTGCATAGTATGTGGCTACAAACCTCCCCTTATACCATGTCCCATGCCTTGCAGCTGGCGTCCAGATTTTCTACTACTCCCCTGGCTCTTTTCTGCGCTGCTCTATCCTCTGGCCTAAACTAGGCCTCAAGCATCCTTGGATGTGCCTGGGCCTTTAACTCATGCCCCTCACTGGGGCCTCTACTCCAGCTATACCCGTCAGCATCTGTGCAGCCCTTCCAACCATCTTCAGGCCCCACTACACCACTGCCAGGTGTGGCTAGTCCAGTCAGTATCTGTGAAGCCCTTCAGACTATCTTAGGCCCTCCTCTACATGGCTGCTGGCTGCCACTACTCCAGTCAGCTTATGTGCAGCCCTTCAAACTGTCTTCAGGCCCAACTCTACACAACCACTACAATCCTGCCCCCTCACTGGAGCCTCTAGGCCTCAGGCATCTGGCAACTTACCTGGGCCTCCCTAACTCAGCCTATGGCTGTTCAGGCCTCAGGAGTCTGTTGACTTACCTGGACCCTTCTGGGCATTACACCCCTTTGGGCCTCAGGCATCTGTTAACTTACCTGGACCCTGCCTCAGGCCCCGCTCAGTAGGCCTGGGCCTCAAGGGCGATGCGTAGGGGGTGAACATGGGTGTGTGTGCACCCCCCGAAAAAGGGCACCACCAACACTGCTGGCAGCATCTGTGGGCGGTCCATGATCAGCACTGGCTGCTGCCAACACTGCTGGTAGTGCCTGCAAGTGGTCACCAACCCCTGGTAGGCGCTCACCACCCTCCCCCCTGCTGCTGGCAGTGCCAGCGATGTCTGCAGGAGCTCCCAGCCTACCACCACTGGGCTCCCGCTGCTGCTGCCACCAGTGTAGCCATGCTCCCCCCAGCTGCTGGTAGCACACACCGTTCATGCTGGGCCTCTGTGCTTTTCTGCCAGGGTGTGTTCCCCTAGCCTTTCCCCTCTATGCGGTAAACTGCAAGGCAGCGGGGACTGAGGCTTTCTGGCACCCCATACTCACCCTTCACTGGGGAGGCACAGGTATTACATTTCCTGGAAGTTGCCCTGCCAAAGCAGCCCCACCACACCATCCAGCCCCAGCAGGGTATAGTTTTAGGTCATGCCCCACGACCAGGAACCTCCTGCCAGCCCCAGTAGTTCCTACCCTATCCTCCAGGTGTTCCAGAGCAGCAGCTCCAATCGGGCAATGTTCTGACTCTGGGCGCTCTGGTGAATAAACCTTCCCCCAGATCCTGGTGGTCACCCCTGA
>NW_017728906.1:153796419-153805271 GCF_001723895.1 Crocodylus porosus | reverse complement strand
GTGTCCAACGTTGCCCTTGCTTTTCCTCCGGCTCCCCACATATCTGAAAAAGGACTTTTTATTGTCCTTGATGCTGGAAGCTAGTTGGAGTCCAGTTGCAGCCTTGGCTTTCCTGGTTTGCTCCCTGCAGGACCGGACCAGTGCAGAATAATCCTCCTTGGAGCTGAATCCCATCCTCCATCCTTTGTAGGCCTTTCTTTTTAGCCTCAGGAGGTCTGCTAGATCTCTGGAGAGCCAGGAGGGCTGCTGTACCCTCTTGCTGCCTTTCCTCTGAGATGAAATAGAATTAGCTTGTGCATTGAGGATCACTCCCTTGAGGAGCAACCACTCTTCTTTAACTCCTCTCTCCCTGGGGTCAAGGTTCCTTAGGGCCTCACTGACAAGCCTCCTGAGCTTGTCAAAGTCGGCTTTCTTGAAGTTAAGTGTTGCTGACTGACTTGCCAGCTTTACCCCAACTAGGGTCCACTCGTCTGCTTGTGATACAACTCACATCCTCTAAGACCCCATCCTGATACCATATTTGTCCATTACTTTACCAACATTACCCTTTCAACTTACTTTTGCATCCATCTTTCTATGTTTTATGCCTCTAGTAAACCTGTGTATATTCAAACTATAATCACTCTTTCTCTTGACTGCTACTATGAACTTCATGCATCTTAATTCCTCCCTTTCACATTCCTCTGCATATTTCTTCCAAAAGTTTCATACCCCTCTCTCTATCCCAATGAGTCAACTCCCAAGTCTTTCAGTTTGAGAAAACAATCAGGTTGATGAGATGCTGTGACTGTACCTCTAAAATCTCAAACAGTACCTTTTCCAGAAAATCAAATCTATTCATAATCAATCCCATCTGCCTCCCATCACCAGTTAAAGTTGCCTTCATCCTCAGCCTCCTCTTCTCTCTAGCTTTTCTCTGTCTCTTCCATGTTTTCCTGCCATGACACTCCTGGTGGGTCAGCCTGATGTCATGCTCCTGCCATCCTCTGCTTCTCCTGATGCTCCTCCTCTGTCTCCCACACTCCTCTGATCCTGTCTTCTTTCTGCCATCATCACTCTCATTGTTTTCGCCTCCGCTATTCCTCTCATTGTCACCTTCTTTCTTCCTTTCTTCTCCACTTTCATCCACTCCCCATCTGTCTCCAGATCTTCATTTCTGCTCTGCCGCTCTTTTTCCACCTCAAGCTTATTTGCCACCGTTGCCATTGTTTTGAGCTTCATGTGTCCCTCCTCTACTTCTTACACCCTGACACTCTGTCAATCCCTTTCTCTGCCTTTAAGACATTGATCAGGCTTTCAATGATGATGCAAACCTACTACAAGGATTAATTAGGGCAGCCCTCCTAAATAAGATATAGTGCCCATTGTTCTCAGAATCCCTCAGTGCTGACTCCTCAAGTCACAGTGAACCACTACATTGAATACATGTCAACTTCCTCTTCACTCTCACAGCTAAGAAGCACCTTTCTTTTCCATTTCCAATTATTCCTGTTCCTTGCCAGCCTTAAATGTCTGGCAAACATAATCAAATGTCTATGGAGGTGAAAGGCTTTGTCGCCCCTTCTCGCAGCCTGACATATTTGATTACTGAGGCCTTGCCCTTCATGAGGTGGAGACAGACCAGGCATATCTGTACCTCATCTGCATATAAACTTTTGGAGACTTCCAGAACTCATGACAAAAGCACCTGGTCCCAGTCATGAGTGGGTGCTAATTAGCACATGGATCCTTTGTGGTAAGTATCTGGAGTACACCCACATACTGAGCAATGCTGGTGTGTGGGGTCATCATGGTTTGAAATGCTGTTGACTCTGCTGGGGCCTATCCCAGTGAACTATATGATGAATCAAGAGTTCTTTGACTTTTGTCAAACATCATGCATACTTTGTATTGTAGTAAATCCCCCAGGTTTTTCTTTTTTTAAAAAACTTAAAAATACATTCCCTCCCCTTCCACAACCATTTCTCACTTTCTCTCTGCCCTCTCTATTTCTTATAAGTGATTACAAGGATTACTAGGTAAAATAAGAGAGTTTTTATACTCCCTTATAGTAACAAGACCCTTTTATATTGTAAATAGTGTTCTGTTATGTTTGTATTGATTTTTACTGTTTTATATTGTATTATATTATGTTCCTATTCTGATTGTATTAATTTTTACTGTTCTGTACTGAATTTATATGATTTAGGCCTGTGTCTGTAAAGTAATGTCAAGTTTCCATTTTGTATGTCAAGCCTCCATCTTGTGTCCCCTGCCCGGGTATAACCTATTGTATAGTATGTTGTAACTGTGACTCATGTCTAACCAGTCTCGTGTAAATTAGTTCCTGAATAAATGGGAATGAATGAGGGTGCTTGAGGTACAATGGCAGCAGGTCTCTACTGAATGATCAACTCAAGGACTGAACCATAAACTCAACGACTGGACCACTGCCTTGCATTGACTCACCCAGGAACCATAGACCTCACTCAGGAACAGAGACAAAACCCAGCATTTGAAAAGTAAAGAACCTACAGAAACCCAACATTTGGAAGACAAAGACCGTACAGAAACCAGCAACCCCACCATTGTGTCCCACCAGACAATGAGAACACCTGGAACTGCACATATGCATCTGAGCAGGACTGTCCTTGCCTGGACATGTCCTTCCCATAGGAGACATAGATAGCCCACCCCTATAAAAAGGGTGGTAGAGTGTGATCTCTTTGGGATGCCCTCTCCATCTGAGCCAGCACTACACCACACCACCTATCCACCCACAGAAGCCCTACCGGCAACCCCCCTCTGGTCAACACTTTGCTAGAAAAGACCCTGACTGGCCATCGAGGATCAACTCTCAGCCTGGGATAGCCTGGCTATCACTCACCTTCTTCCCCCAAGCAAGGGACTTGAAGTCTGTCTTTACATATCTGGACCTCAAATCCCTCTATTAAGCCTTTCCTCCCCTGCTACTCCACTGTGTGGGTGTGTGAGTGTGTTTGTGTGTGTGTATGGGAACCAATAACTTTGTGGGGCTAAGTAGTATGTTGCCTGTTTAATAAAACTGTTATTTTGGAACCCGAGTTGAGTTTTTGTCTTACTGACCTCCTGGCCCTGTTCCAGTCTCTGCTCTCTGCCCCTCTGACCTTCATTCTGTCTCTGTCTCTCTCCCTCTCACTCTCTATCTGCCATCTCATCTTCCTCTCTGCCACCTCTAAAACCCCATTTTTCCTCTTGCTTCCAGTCCAGCACCAGGTGATCCCAAGTGATCCTAAGTAATCCTGGGGCACCTTGACCCCAAGTAACCCTGGCATCTTGACCCCGAGTAACCCTGAGCCCAAGTTACCCCAAACGCCCCCTAGTGTTAACACATAGCCATGGAAGTGCATGTTTGTGTATGTGCATGTGTGTATAAAGCCATAGAGTGTTTGTGTAGTTTGTGTGTGTGTATATAATTTTGTATCACACCCTCCTGTCTAACAGCTCAATATGAAGAGTTGATCTGGCATGTGTCAAGTCAACAGTATTATGTATAAGCAGGTACAAAAGTGATTCTCAAGACTGTATTCATGAAGTAGCTGTGCTGAAACTTGTAGCAGTTTGCAAAAAAAGGTAAAATGCATCAATTCTGGGTGAACTAAGTCTATGGGTACCTGTAGTAATTTCTTATATTCAAAATAACAACAAATACATTTATTTAAAATTCAATGTTTTCAAATTTACCCCTCACTTCCATGTGCTCAAGGAGAGCAGGGTCTGACAGTACAGGAGGGAGAGGGAGCCACGGCAAAAGAAGTTGGGGAGCAGAGGACAAGACAAGGGGGCCATTCTTCCCTCCTTCCCCCCCCCATTTATTTTCCTTGTTGTAGCAGTGGGAAGGGGACAAATTCAAAGCAAACCTCCAATAGATTCTGTACCTGGAAAGTTATAACAAATATTTTTTTTTTCTTTATATAGAATGTAAATATTCAACATTGTCCTATATTCAAATAAATACAGTAATTCATTCAGACAGTACGAGATCCAGCTTGCCTTTGTCAACACATTAGGGTCAAAACTAGAGCAGCTTTATTGGCTGCTGAATCAGGGCTATTTATTAATATAGACAGGCCTTAGAAGAGGTTATTTTTTTCCACTCCGGTTCCTTTAGGCAGAAACAACTCTGCAGAAAACTCCTGGTGGGAGAAGTTTTCTCACCTTGTTGAATGACTCTATCTGAACGCTTTATTTGGCTCCTTCGATTTGCTTTAATTCATGGTAGAGGCTGGGTAGGCATGCATATGACCTGAAAAATGACGATCATTAAGGGAACAATTCCTTCCCTGTTTCAGCACAAGAACAGGGTAGTGAAGATGCTGGAATGGCCAGTGAGTCTTTGGTACGCATTCACTATAAAACTCTCTGGGCACGTCTACATAAGGCAGTTTACTGTGTGTCAGACTAACTTGCTGTGCAGTAAAGCATCACTGTATACACATTTGCAGCAATTAGGGGACAGTAGACTAATCTACTGCACTGCCAGATAGTTCTGTCAGATACACGGGTACTGCAAATTACTGCACTTAAACACACATGCAGATGGTGATGTCAGGATTAATTTAATTCAGTCACATTAATTATATGTGTAGATCCACCCACCTCTAGAGAAGACCTTTTGGAGACTGCCACTATTACTTTAGCCCTTAGGTTGCAGTATCAGCACTACTGCCCCAGAGCCAGGGGAAAGATTCTGTTTTACCACCCAGCTCTGTTAGACAGACCCACCCCCGCTCAAAACTTGTTTATTCAGGCTTTGAGCATGTGTTAAGAGTTTGGCCCTCAGGACTTAATCAAGCAAAACACCTACTGAAGGCAATGGGGATTTTGCCTGAGCAAGATTTACAGATTTGGGCCTTTTCTCCAAACTTTTAAAGTGCTCTAAGCCTCAATCTTTAGGGAGGCTGAATAGGTCTGTGCAGATGGAAGTCTGCTCCTTCTTTTTCTTGTGGTAAAATTTAAAAAAGGAGAAGCTCATACATCATAAAATGTGACAATTCCCTCAGTAGTTCTTTTGGGGCTCCTTCTACCAAAGAGCTGTAGCGCTGCCAGACAAAAAGAGAAGTAGCCTTAATCACCCAAACCATAGGCAAACACTGTATCTTTTTGTGAATCAAGTTTAAATAGAAGTTATACAGGAAGGACCAAGTCAGAAACCACTTTTTCCAGATGTAAGAAAGATTGAAACACACGTGCAGAAAAAAGCAGCATTGCTAACTTTTAGTTTGGTAGGTGAAGAACTAATACTGTAAAGAAAATGTCTGCCTAGTGCTGCTGAGTCCACTATAGAGTATAATACTGGTCAAGCAGAACTTTCAGAGATTTCTCAAACATGCTGTTGTTTGAGAAGCAAAAACTACATGAGGAGAGGGGGGAAATCAGAACTTGAACTCAAGGTTTTATTTACTGAGATAAAGATTGAAGAAATAGATAGGGATATAGTAAATGGTCCTGAAATATGTTCCTTGTTATAAATAACCATGTTGCCAGCACTTAAATAGAAAAAAACCCCTAAAATCCCTGTTCATAGTCACAAGGGAGCAATACCATCACAGTAATATCTGCTGATGCAGCTGAACTAGGCTTAGGACATCTGCTGAGATGAAACTACTTTGTGGCTGGAGGTATTAAAAAAAAAGTTACTGCAACAAAAAAGTCCGTGTGTGAAAACAAAACCACACCAACATTTAATAGAACTTGCACTTCTAAAACCATGTGCTGCACTTATCCTTTCAATCTGGCTACTTAACAGTGAAGTGAAATGTTTAAGAAATATTTATAAATGAGTAAGAACCAATAAAACTCCCAAAACCCAAACCATGACTAAACTCTCAAATCACTAAGAGAATGTAAGAATTACAGATAAATATACATTAACATTTCTTTCTTTGAAAATGGATGCTGGTTTCACTCTGCTGGCAAAGCTTAAATTCAAGCACTCTAAATTATGTGTCCTTTTCCCTGCTACAATCATTATCACCTTAATCTATGAGAGTAATAGAGCTCCCTGCAGTGCTTCAGTTTCTAGCTATGTCATCAGCTGTAGTCAGGGAAACACAGAACACAGACAGCCCAAACTCAAGCACTGTCCACACGTAAAGCTGTTTAAACAAAGGTGTGTTTTTAACCCAACACAGTAAACTTGAGATAGATTTGTGTACACATGCTTATTTTGGTTTATGAGTGGCTTACATTACTTTATCTTAGATTGATTCCTTAATAACTTAAGATAAACCAATTTGAGCCACTCAAACTAAAAAAAACAGTGGTTACTTGGTGCTTCACACTAATTTAACTAAACAGTTTAAAAGTCAATTTAAGTTTAACATGTAAAGAATCTGTGCATAGTCAATCAATGCCTTGGCTTCCACTTCACTCTTGCAATTTATATATTTCTCTCCACCTACTATGTTGCAGAAATTAGAAGTCAGGCTGCTTTTTATTTTAATTTTATCATAAGCATTTTAAATGTGCCTTTAAAACAGCGCAGCTTGTTTATTTGTCTTGGATCAGAGCCCCATCCAACATATAACAGGCAGGCAGTTACTGTATATATTTTCTTACCTCTAAACATATAATTTGGAATACTAGAAAATAGGGAATAAATCTCCCCACTCTACCACTTCAAGCTCTCACTCAAAATACAACCGTCTTTTAGTCTCTCCTTCCTCCTCTCCTCCATGCCTCCCCTCTCTTCTCTTCACCTCCTAAGATTCAGTTCAGCTTCCCACCTTGCTTCCCACCTCTTCCCCTCCACAAATACTTTTGTCACAGATGCCTCTAAATACCTAGTCCTATAGTCTTGTCACAAGCTCTCCTCTATGCTCATCCTTCTGGGCTGCAACAATGGGCACATCTACATGTGACACTACATCACCACTGCAAAGCACTATGGTGACATAGCATCAGTGGTCACAAACAGGGGCCACAATGTGCATCTGCATGGCCCCAGCAGGGAGAGGAGAGTGGGACGGGGCTGTGGGCAGCTTGTCTGGAGGGCAGGATGGCGGGCGGGGCTAGCTCCCCAGCTCTGCGCATAATCCCGAGGGGGAAACTGTGCATAAGGCAGGGGTGGGAGCAGGCGTGGGCTACAGGCTCAAGCTCCCACCCTGCTGCTCTACCCCAGCGCCTCTGCAGCCCAGTGAGCATGACCCAGTACAGTAGGGAACAGTGAGACAACATGGAGATGCTGCCTGCCGCTGCAAGCTCCATGCTGTCCTGGCAATGAGTCCACTGTGTGTGGGGAAGCTTTGATTGGCACAGCCCCATGCTGCTGCCCTCACTGCAGCTGCATGTGCATTGCATGGAGCAAGCAGCAGCAGGCAGCTTTTCTGCATGGGCCTGCTGTTCCCTGCTGTACCAGGTCATGCCCACTGGGCTGCAGAAACCCCAAGGCAGGGCAGTAGGGCAGGAGCCCCACACAAAGATCTGGAGCATGGGTCTTCCCTGTCCTCCAGGGAGTGTGTGGAGCATTAGGAAGCTGGCCCCACTCCGCTGCCAGAGCGCACAGCCTGCCCCATGCTCAGATCTGGGGGGGCACAGGTGCCCTCTGCTCCCTGGGGAGTGCATGCAGCAGTGGGGAGCTGGCCTCCCCTGCCCGAGCGCACAGCAGGCAGGCAGCAGGGAAAAGCTGGGCTCCACCCTGCTGCAGCAGCCACGGCCTCCTGCCTTCTTCTAGGAGTTTATGACTATTGCTCCTGGTTTTCCCCTGAGGCATTGTGGTGAATAGTTATTCACCTAGCCCCTGATGCTCTCCCCTAATATATTTGTAAGCTGCCACCAATTTCGCCCAAGTCTTCTCTTTTCTAGCCTGAACAGTCCCATATCTGAAAGCTTTTCCTCATATGACTTGCTCTTCAGGCCTCTAATCATACGAGTGGTTCTTCTCTGGACTCTCTCCAGCTTTTCCACATCTGGGGCACCCAGAACTGGATGCAGTACTCCAGCTGTGGACTCACCAATGCTGAGTACAGTGGGAGAATAACTTCCTTAGTTTTGCTTGAGATGCATTAGTTGATGCATGCCAGCATGGAGTTTGCTCTACTACCTGTAGCATCACACTGGTGGTTCATTTTATGGTCAATTATGACCCCTAGGTCCCTTTTGGGTGTGGTACTAGCTAGTGTAGCACCACAGACCCTGTATGTTTGTTGCAGATTTTTCCTCCTCAGACGGAGCATTTTACACTTCTCAGTGTTGAACAGCATCTGGTTTGGGTATGCCCACCTAACTAATCTGTCTAGGTCCACCTGGACAGTCAGCCTACCCTGATACGTGGCTGTACTTCCCCAAATCTTAGTGTCATTGGCAAAATCTGGCAGTGTGCTTTTCACCTCCACATCCAGATCATTGATGTAGATATGGAAAAGTTGGTCCAAGTACCAACCCATGGGGGACCCCACTGGCCACCTTCTGCCAGGTCAACACAGATTCACCTATTAGTAGTCTCTGGGTTTGACCCTGCAACCAGTTTTCCACCCATCTTATCATTGAATGGTTGAGCCCATAGTCCCCTAGTTTTACCTTGAAAGCCTCATAAGACACCAAATCCAAGGCCTTCCTAAAGTCCAGGTAAATGATGCCGACCCTCTCTCCCTTATCCAGGTGGTGAATAATCTGGCTGTAGAAGGAAATGAGATTATAGTTTCATAGCTGGTAGGGTCGCAAAGGACCTGAGCAAATCATCGAGTCCGCCCCCCTGCCATGGGCAGGAAAGAATGCTGGGGTCAAATGACCCCAGCTAAGTGATTATCTAGCCTCCTTTTGAAGACCCCCAGGGTAGCAGCGAGCACCACTTCCCTTGGAAGTTGGTTCCAGATCCTAGCCACCCTGACAGT
>NW_017728906.1:153770391-153796319 GCF_001723895.1 Crocodylus porosus | reverse complement strand
CTGGTCCCTCTTGGTAAGTTTATAGATGGTCACCAGATCCCCTCTCAGCCTTCTCTTGTGGAGGCTGAATAGTTTCAGCTCCCATAGCCTCCCCTCGTAGGGCCTGCCTGCTGCCCCCTGATCATGCGAGTGGCCCTCCTCTGGACCCTCTCCATGTTGCTCCTGAAGTGCAGCGCCCAGAACTGGAAACAGTACTCCAACTGCAGCCTGACCAGTGTCACACAGATGGGGAGGATCACCTCCTTGGACCTACTTGTGATGCATCTGTGGATGCATGGCAAGGTACAGTTAGCCTTCCTGACCACGACCCTACACTGGCGGCCCATGTTCATTTTGGAATCAATAATGGCACCAAGATCCTTTTCTGCCTCTGGGTTGATGACAAGGGAGTTCCCCAGCCTGTAGGTATGCTGCTGGTTCTTCCTCCCTAGGTGCAGTACCTTGCACCTGTCAGTACTGAGACCCATCCTGTTCTCATCCACCCACCCCTGTTACCTGTCTAGATCTAATTGCAGCCTGTCCCTTTCCTCCAGCGTGCCCACTTCTCCCCGCATCTTAGTGTCATCTGCGAATTTGAACACAGTGCTTTTCACCCCCTCGTCCAAGTCGCTGATGAAGATGTTGAACAGTGCAGGCCCCAGGACCAAGCCCTGGGAGGCCCCACTGCCCACATCCCTCCAGGCTGAAAAAGACCCATCCACCACCACTCTCTGGGTGCAGCCCTCCAGGCAATTTGCAACCCATCTGACTCTGTAGGCATTGACACCACAGTCACCTAATTTCTTAATGAGAATGGAGTAAGAGACAGTGTCAAAGGCCTTCTTAAAGTCCAGAAAGACTATATCCACTGCAACACCTGCATCCAGGGTTTTTGTGACCTAGTTGCAGAAGGCCACCAGGTTGGTCTGACAGGACCTGCATCAAATGTACCCGTGTTGGTTGCCCCAAGCATGATTCTCCCTTCTGGTCCCTCACAGATGTGCTCCTGGATAATGTTCTCAAAGAGCTTCCCCAGGACTTTGGTAAGACTAACGGGCCTGTAGTTTCCTGAGTCCTCCTTCCTCTCTTTTTTGAAAATGGGGACCACATTGGCCCTCTTCCAGTCCTCCGGCACCTCACTAGAGTACCATGAGTGCTCATAAAGCTGTGCCGGGGTCCCAGAATGACCTCTGCTAATTCTGCTAATTCCCTCAGCACTCTGGGGTGGAGATCACCAGGACCTGCTGATTTGAACACATCTAGTCCCACCAGAAGTTCCCTGACTAGGTCCTCACTGACCCTGGGCCTGGCAGTGCCTCCCCTAGGTCCATCAGGATCCCAGCGGGGGGGAAGCCCCGGTCCCTGCTCAAAAAGATGGAGGCAAAGAAATTGTTAAAGAGGTTAGCTTTGTTGTCTGGTGTGACCACTAGATTTCCTAGCGTATCCTGCAGAGGTCCTACGTTACCCGGTACCTTCTTTTTATCCCCTAGGTATTGAAAATACAAAAGGTTAGTCAGATATGACCTACCCATGTTAATAGCTTGTCGCTATAAATTTTTCAAGGAATTTTCCTGGGATTCAGGTCAGGCTGATCAGCCTATAGTTCCCTGGGTCCTCCCTCCTCCCGTTCTTGAAATGGACACAACATTGGCCCTCTTCCAGTTTTCTGGGACCTCTCCTGAGCACAGTGGTGTCCCATGGGAGGAGGGTCCCCTGAAGAGAACTAGACCCAAAATCTCCGTAAAAGAGATTTGAGGAAATAAACTTTGAGATTTTGGCACTTGGGCCTTATATTTATTGTACAAATTTGAAAATGCTACTGGCAAATTAGCTTTATAATCATCACTGAAGGGTCATCGATCTCACATGTGCATGTCCCCATTGTTCAGGAGAAAATTTCCAAAGAGTCTCATTGAAATCATAATAGCAGGGCAGGTAAACCTGCTAACTTAAGCAAATCATAGGGAGGCACAACGAACACCTACTGAAGTTGTTCAGAGTTTCTCTCCCTACTACAAAGAACTGTGAGCATCAGAGCAAAGTGGAACCCAGAACAGGAATTACTGGGCAACAGCCCTGGCTCCTGCCTCTTTCAAAATTATCAGTTTTAGGCAACTGAAAAGCAAAGCAAGAGAATGGGCATGTCTACATGAGATGCTGACTATGCAGTAGCCAAAAAATACTGTGCAGTAGCGTATCAGAGCATAGACAGAGCTAATATGCTACTACACATTATTATTAGGCTACTGCACAGTAGCATCACCTAAAAGACATTCCCTGGCACTACTGTGCAGTAACTCCAATTACTGCACATTTATTTAGCACTTGCTAATACACATACTAAATAAATGTGGAGTAACAACTGTACAATAGTGTCTCATGTAGACATGCCCACTGAAAACCAAAGCAAGAGTGAACATTCAGTTATAGCAGAATATGTTTGTTTGCCTACAGATTTGATCCCTGACCACTGCTTGTGGGCCAGAATTAGCTCTATCATATTAGTTAAAATCCAGACTAACACTACAGACCTAATGGATAATATCATCTTTATACCTGTGTCCATAAATGCTGACTCTAACTCTACATGCAGTAGATACGTATGTAGGCTTTCAGTATTAAATAATAAACATAACTGTTCTAAAATTTAAAAAAGAGATAACTAACTCTGACTTCATGTTTTAGATAAGATGGTTAATGGATGAAGAGGAGTTAGTAGAGGAGTTAAAGGAAGGGTCCTCTGCATAGCTGTATGCTTAAGAATTGTCAGTGAGTATCTGTGGCTGAGAACAGGCATAACTTCTTCATGAATGCATGTCTAAGCCAAACCAAATAAATATTTTTCATAGGAACATAGGGATACAGATATATAGTCCTCCAATAGGAGCAGAAGAAACCACCTCAGTCAATCAGTCACCGGCAACCATTCAATAGATGTTGTGTCCATTATGGCCCTTCCTGCTCAGGACAGCCACAAAGCATGCTGCATGCTGAACTAGGATATTTCAAAAAGTTTTTATAATTTGTTCACACTTCTGGAGAAATCAATACACAGCCATGACAGCTCACTGTTATATGTTCTGTATTACGCTCTTCCATGGGTCTTTAGATTTACTAATGAGTCTATCTGGCAGGCTTTTACCTTTCCATTAATATATGATCCTCCAAGGAAGACAGGGAGATACCTCCCCTTCTCCCGAATAGTGGGGGCAGGGTGCAGGAGGCAGAAACAGCAAAGCAGATTCAAAGCCAGGAAGTAACCCTCCTGTACAGAAAGATGCAGAGCTGATACCAGATGTAAAAGGGCTGTAACTAGCAGATGTCTGACCCAGTCAGGTCTATACAGGACCTTAGAGAAAGCAGCAGAGACTGTGCAGGGAGCCAATGCAGACCAGTCCCACTGACACATACCACCGATCTATCCAGTCCAACAAACCTGCAAGGTCCTATTTGTCCCTAGTACAGACTGAACCAGAAAGGGCAGCCCAGGCACTTGGCTCAAGGAGCCTTCACCCTCTAATGCAGGGGTTGCCAACCTATGGTCTACAGGCCAGATCCAGGCCATGAATAGGTCCAATCCAGTTCAAGAAAGTCTGATCTAGCATGGGGGATCAGTTGTCACACAGGAATCAGTGTCTGGCACAGGTGATCCGCACAACCCATCCCCCCACAGTGTTCCCTTCCACTTTGGAGCCTGTTGCTCTGCAGCATCTGCACATCCCCCACCGCTTGAAAAGGAGTTAGGTATCTGCAGCAAAGGTGAGTGCAGGCAACTGACCACTCTACGGGGTGAAGACTTCTAGCCTGTAGCCATAGCCAGCAAGAAGTAGAGCAGCGTAGCTCTGTGCCTGGACCATCAGTGACAATGGGGCAGTGCTGGATGTAACCACACCAACTATAGTGAAAATCTATTTTTGTACCCTCTCACCAAGGCAGTGACTGCAGTCATCTTCCCCCACCCCCACCCCAGTTACACTACTGTGGCCAGGTCACAAAGGCTGTCAAACCCTGCTCTAATGCACTGCTGTTTCTAAAACCCCAGATAGATTATTGCTACTTACGGTGGAAACCAAGATACAAAACCTAGGACTTCTGAACTCCTCACCATTTTTCTACACACTTGAGATAAATACCTCTTTTCTTAGCCATATGTCTGATCTACCACCTGCATCTACCTGGGCTAGTGATCCTTGGACCTAGCCAGTGAAACATCATTGATGTTTGCTTCCAAGTCACAGCATACCTGGCACACTATATAAACTTCAAAGGCGTGTTGTCTTACAGCACCAGCAGCTACAAAAGTCAAGCTGAAAGCTGTCTAAGGAAAGAGTTCTGTTCATTGTTTCCTCAGACTTTATTTTAAATTGCTGTGCATTTTAGCTGGGCAGGGTGGGTTTTGGTTGCTTATTTGGATTTGGTGAATCATTTGCTCACTGCATAATTAAGTTTTGGTCATCCTCAAACCATTCATGAATTCAAGTTGACTTTACTGTGCATCTATTTTGGGGAGAAAGAATCTTTCAGGACTATATTCACAAAACTGCCAGAGCCAGAAGGAGATGATATCTTTCTGCTTTCTTCAAAGCTCAGCATTAGCTAAGTCAGTCCACCAGGATGTGGGAGACCCAATTTTAACTCTCCTCTTCCTGAGGGAAATATGACTCCATTTCTCCTGCCTTACAGAACAGTGACCTAACCAGGTAAAGCTGGGGTCCTCCTCTATCCCACCCGGGGTAACCTTCTGCATGCCAGAGCACCTGTGGCATGGACATCCCTCAGAGATAAGTAGCAGCGACACAAGGTATGCCACCGCTACTTGTCCCTGGGAAACAAACGTCCCTGCTCGCCTGGACATGCCCCACGAGGATGGCCATGTTAACTGTTGTTCCTGCACTCTCTTCAAGCACAGAACTTCAATGGTAGTTCTGAATGTTAGTTATACCCATAGAAATCATACCTGCAGCCTGAGAGTGTATTAATTCAAAATAACAGTGATGATCTAACAGAGGTGCCTGTTCAAAAAACAAAACCATCAACAATAGAAAATGTCAATATTTAGAAGCTAAAAACCTATGGAAAAATATATTGTATTACCTTCTCAAATTCCCAATATTTAATTTTCAGTAGCTAGTTTAAAAAAATCCATATCGGGAATACATGCCGTACACATTCACATAGTACTGCATACATGTTTATCTCATTTTCTGAGTGCTTCTTATCCCAATGGCATACCCTTCACTCATTCAGAAATCTCACTGAAATTAGAGGGTTTTGGAGTGTGCAAGGAATTCATTATTCAAAATTAAATATATATCTATATTATCAAGTTACTCACATTTAAATCTACATTACTTCTTTCTCTTGTATCCAGACAAACTTTCATGCTACTGTAACTATTAAGTTAATTTTAGTTCAAAAGAATACGGACAGCATTGCAAAACATTTTTCCTTGCATTTTTGTGGTTTTCACCCTTTCAACCAATTTTCTGCTATAGAATTAATTTACAAACAATGCATGTTGTCCTCCAAATAACTGCATATGAAAGATACCCTGCGCTAGGAGGCCCTGTGTGCCATTAGGGGCCACCCACCCTGCCCCCTGGAGACACGTACTTCTAAAACTGTGTTTATGTTTCCATTTTTAGACAATATTTGAAGCCAAGCATTTTCTGTGAAGCCCTTGGCATAACCTTTCATTACTCTATGGTATACTGCTCAGCAGAAGTAACAAGGAAAGAAGAGAAAAATATATAAGCATGTTCTTTTGTACTGTTTATATTTATGTCATGAAACATCTGGTTTTAGCTTCTTCTGAAACATTCTTGCAAAGTGTTAGAATTCATGAAATTATTTTGATAGGGGGAATTTGGCATATCTTATCTTGATACATAGTACAATTTTTGATAGTGCCTGAAGATTAAATGCCAACATTTTTTTCAATAGAAGAGAAACAATCCATTTCTTTATTGTTTTAAAAATATTTTTATAATTCATTCATGTTTCCAACAGTGGCCTTGGTGTAGTCTAGTGGTGTGCACCTAGGAGTAGGACTGAAGACCTAAGTTTAAATTACAGGTATGACACAGCTGTAAAGTGTCAATGTCCTATGCTGTTTGAAACACTGTGACATCAGAATCTACTCTGAAGTAGGATTAGTGACTGGTTAAAAATGCTAGCAGCTGATCTACAGTATCACTACAACTGCAATCAAATGGAGGGGGGGATGCAAATTTCACTACACATAGCAGAAACCTATATAGTGATATCTGCCTGTGTACTTTACCTTCTGAAATTATCTAGATGAACAACTCTAACACAAATTGACCAGTCTTTCCCCACAACTCTGACAAAGTACCTTGTTTAGACCCCCTGAACATCGGTTTTCAGAGCTCTTGCTTGCCTGTCATAGGCAATTGCTCAGATCTAAATATAATCCTGGTTATGTTCTGCATATTCAGCTACAGTTATGTTCTATAATGGTAACTTCGTGTATTCTTTCCCTGTATACCCTCATTACTACACGTTTGGACCTATAGAGCTATCTATTTTGCTTATTTTCATTGTTTGTGGGCTTGGGTTTACTGGTTAAGGTTAATGCATGTGATTACAGGGTAGCCCTTAGTTTTAGTACAAAGGGTATGGGAAGAGGAGAAGAAACTTTGGACAGAAGTTATTCCAAGAATAGCTTTGTCACTCATCTACTCCTCAAGAAAAAAAAGCTGGTGAGCACAAATTGCCATAGCAAGTTCAGGTAGAAATCTGATATTCACTGTAGCTAAAAGGGCTTAAAATCCCTGAGCTTGCTGTCGAAATAAGACAGGGTCTAAAAAAGCGGGGTTTGCATAGGAAACGTGAAAAGGAACAATGAATGAACAGCAGAGACCCCTGGTCGTGTGGAGGAGTAGTGGTGACCCCTGGCGGCGGTGACCCCCGGAGGCAACAGCCAAAGCAACAATCACTGGTGGCGCTCAGCATCAGAGTGGTAGCAACTCTGGTTTTTGTTACTTCAGCTTGTATACCACAGAGGACTCTGACAATATCTTCAAGAGTGCTCCTTAACTTCTACATGTGTTCCTATTTCCCCTGCTTTAAAATAGGATATGAAAAACTGGGTTTCTTTGATTCAGCATTCTCTCTTTCCCCATCTTCTAAGTCTACCTTCTAACCTTTTTGGTGACAAGATAATCTCTTGCTGTTTTCAGGTTCAGCCTCTGTTGGAACAAGCCTCCAGTTTCACTACTGCAGTACAAACAGTAATATTCTTACTATGCAGCTGTTGAACAGGCAAATACAAGGTTAGATTGGTCAAAATGCCATCACAATTTTTTCCATAGAAATTGGCCTCACGTAATAAATCTCTCTGATTCTTTGACAGTGGCTGGCGTATATAAATCTTTGCACGTCCATCTCATTTGCTGAGCACACAGTGAGGACAGGAGTATTATGTGGAATTATTTCTGTGCTAGTGGTAAAACTCACACTGACTTGAAGAGAACTTGGCATGCTTCCTTTTCTATTCATCCAAAAGCTCCACAGATTATTCACCTTTTTTTCTAACAGATCCTTATTCCCATGGAAAGTTCTGCAGCATAGTAGAACTAAGCAGCTTTGCTCACCCTTACAAAATAGCCAGATCTAGGATTTAGGAAAGGACAGTGAAGATGGTGTGGTGCATCATCACAAATAACACAACACATATTTTTCTCCAGTTAAAGGGAAACTAAAATCTTTACAAACACAGTGGGGAGCTAGCATTATATCATTCAGTTTAAGATCAAAGCAAAAGCAGCTATTGGAACGTGCATTTATCTGCTAGAGTATATATAAAGTTTAAAAAAGACAACAAACTAGGCAAAATAGTCATAGGGTCCTGTAACATTACTGCTGTAGTTAAAAGTACATTGCTTATTGAAATCCATAAAACCAAATGTAGCTTTCCTGTTTTGAGAGTACCTTCAACACTGTCAGTCATTTCTATATGTGAGTTAATATTATCACACCTGATCTAAAGTTATTAACTAGAGCTAAGTCCACAACTAGAGATGTGAAATAGGAGAGACACATTACCAAATCCCAGGAAAAAGGATAATTTGAAAAGTGAAATATTAAAACCATTAAACAGGATAGATGAACATTAACAACTGTGGAGTGCAGAGAAATTAACAGGAATCAAGAGACGATAATGAGCCATGATGTCAATGAACTCTCACCGCACTGCCTCAATAGAAATGCTGATGCCCCTCCCAGGCAGTTTGGGTGGAGCAAGAATCAAAGGGAAACTCCCTCTCCCCCACCCTCCTCTCCAGATCCACCCCTCCTTGCAAACATATGAAGCTGTGTACACACCTCTCTGCACCAGGAGAAATTAAGATGGAAGTAGGAGCCAGGAGTATTTACTGTACTGCCATCCTGGGGTGTTCTACCTGCAGAAATACTTTGTCATTACCTGCCAGGGCTTTGCAGCAGATCAGTTAGCAGATACTGCCTTAACAGGCTTGGATTACACCCATGTGCCTGGTAACCAGTGCCAATCATCTCTAAGGCTATGCTATGTGGCCCTCAGCAGAGAAGGGATAAACACCATGCAAAGTCACATCGCTTCTTTTGGTGGAGCTGCTGCCTTACAGGCCACATATGGTGTTGGGAGCTAGAGGGAGGGCTGGCAAAACATGGCCCACAGGCCAGATCTGGCCCACCAACTGACTGGATCCAGCCCATGGAGGGGACCCATCAATTGACTGGATCTAGCCTGCAGCTGCAGCTGTCCCTGAGGCGTTCCACCTAGGGCCAAGCCCGGCCTGGGACAGCCAGCATTGTGCTGCTGCCACTGTCTGCCAGCCCTGGCCACAGCAAGTGCACACAGCTTCTAGTGGGAATGCTCCCAGTGTGGTTGCAGCCCTGTGGGTGCTGCTCAGCTCCCTTGACCTCCAGTGGCAGCTTCTCCTCCTACCTTTGTTGCACTGCTCTGGGCCAGGGAGGCAGCTGCAGATGGGAGGCTCCTGTCTCAGCATGCCAGGCTCTGGTTCCAACTCCCAGCCACCTTCCACCCATACTGCCCACCCGGTGCAATGAGCAGCCACCTGTGGGTGGGCAGAGCACGTGGAAGGCAACTGGGAACTGGAGCTGAAGCCAGACCCCCATGTGCTGAGGCTAGAGCTGCCTGGCTGAAGCTTCCCCCCCTGCCAAGAGCAGTGCAGCAGAGGTAGGAGCAAGAGGAGGAACCACTACTAGAGATGAGAGGAGCTGCCACACCAGGGCCAGCCCAGCCAGTAAACTGCCTGCTGGCCAGGGCATGGCCAGCAAGTAAATTGCAGTACAGGCTGCCTTGGGTGGGAGTAGCCCCATGCAGAGCACTGCAGACTGCACTACCCAGATGAGCTCTGCTGCACACAACCCCACACCCTCCTGCCTCCCCTCATTCCCCGCCTCCCCTCATTCTCAGCTCCCAAGACCTAGCACCCAGGCGGGTCCCCCTCCCCACACACATACACACATGTGCACAACCCCCCCACACACACACAGCCCCCACAATCCCCACAGGCAGGGGTGTGCAGGGAGTGGATTGCCCATCCTGCTCCCAAACATCACTCCCCACCTACCCACCTGCCTATGGCCCCATCCCATGTAGGGAGTTTTGATGAGTTGTTGCACAAAGAGCGGGGAGGATGGGTGTAGTGCTGACCCAGCCTGCCACAGCTCATCAAAACTCCCTATGTGGCCCTGGGCCCAAATAATTGCCGGCCCCTGAACTAAAGGAATTCAGGCCTTGGATTTTCTCGACAATAGCAAACCCCTTCATTTCTACCTCTCCCAAAATAGATCACTATACAATAGGCTGAAAGTACACTGGCTTGTTCCCTGAGAAAGGTACTCCAAAAATGGATCAAAATTTGAGAATTATAAACTGCATTCAACTGCCCCAATCAAATCCATCTGAATTTTCAGAGACAATTCTTTTCTCCATGTCACAGACCAAGGGACTGAGATGCATGTGTGTGGTATATGGAATGTATGTTTAAGGGGCTAGTAGTGGGATGACTCAGTCTCTCCCCTTGATGCCCTGTGGTGGTGGGTAGTTGTAGTTCTCCCTGCAAGCTGTGAGCATGTGAGTTGATTAATCCTGTTCCTAATAAAGATAAAGCTGTTTACCACCTCACCGGTCTCTGCTGAATGGTGACTCAAGGACAGAACCCCAAAAGCATGGAGGTCTGAGTGAGTACCCCATCCCTATGCAACCCTGGCAAGTTGAAGCCTGCCCTCAAAATGCTGGAAGCTGTGGGAGTCATTACAAAGGTGACTAAACCTATGCCCTGGGTCAATAGCCTTGTGTTCACACAAAAGAAGGATGGCTCACTATGACTTTGTCTAGATCCACGAGACCTCAACAAGGCAGTGCTGAGGCAGCACCTTTCGTTCCCACTGTAGAAGATGTGCGGAAGAGCTTATCAGGTAAGAAGCTGTTCACCATTCTTGATGAAAAGGATGGCTACTGGCAAGTCAAATTGGACAAGGAATCAGCAGAGTTGTGTACCTTTAACACCCCATGGAGCAGTACCACTTCAGTCGCCTTCCCTTTGGTGTTAAGTTAACTAGCGAAGTATTCCAACAGAAGAATTATGAGTGCTTTGGTGACATTCCAGGAATCCACATAATCACGGATGACATGCTCATTGCAGTGGCTACCAAAGAGGACCATGACACTATCCTGAAACAAGTCCTGGAGAGAGCACATCTGAAAGAAGTAAAGTTTAATAAGAACAAAATACAGATTTTGTCGACAGTGTTTGGTATATGGGCCATATCTTCTCAAAAGATGACAAAGTGGAAGCCATCAACAGGATGCCCGCACCAACAGACAAAAAGGCCTTCAGAGATTCCTCAGAACCATTCAGTACTTGGCACAATACATTCCACATGAGTCAAGCCTGACAGCCCCACTTAGAGTGCTTCTCAGGAATGACATTATTTGGCAATGGGGACCCGAGCATCAGGCAGCCCTGGATACGCTCAAGCAAACCATCACAACAGCACCTGTGCTCAGGTACTTCAACCCAGCAGAGTGGCTGGAAATCCAAGCTGATGCATCCAAAGACAACTTAGAGGCATGTCTGTTTCAGCAGAATCAACCAATTGCATAAGCTTCAAGGGCTCTAACACAATCCGAGAGAAATTATGTTCAGATTGAAAAAGAACTCGCAATTGTCTTCGCCATGACAAAGTTCCACCAATATGTGTATGGCACCCAAATACGGGTTCAGTCGGACCATAAACCCCTGGAAGCGATTTTTGCAAAGCCCATAGGAAAGGCTCTGGCACGGCCACAGAGTATGCTGTTACAGCTCCAAAAATATGACATCCAGATTCACTGTACCGAAGACAAAGACATGTTAGTGGCTGACACACTTTCTAGAGCCACAATGGTCACTCCTCCTCCTGACTCTGATCTTTTCCACTCAAAAGGTGATTCACAGTCTGATGGAAACAGAGCCACTCAGTGACCAGTTACTCCAGCAGTTACAGGAGCACACGAAGTCTGACAAGGAACTACAAGCCCTGAGAGCACAGCATCTTAATGGATGGGCAAGCAGGCAAAAAGTTAAACCTGAACTAAAGCTCTACTGGCCTCTCAGAAACCAAATCCAGATTCAGGATGATTTGCCTGGGCTGAAAATAATCATTCCAAGTGGTGCGAGGACCAGCATATTGACATTGCTTCACTCGCCCCATCGAGGCATACAAGGGTCAAAAGTGTGAACATGACAAATCATGTATTGGCCTAAAATGAATGCCCACATCGAGCAATGGATTACAAATTGCACCTTGTCAAGAGCTCCAAGCCAGTAATGAGAAAGAGCCCGTGATTTCACATGAGATCCCAGACCTGCCTTGGCTAAAACTGGCAGTGGACATTTTTGACCTACGGGGACAGTCTTATTTGATTATAGTCAACTATTACCCTGAAGTTTTGCACCTGCCAGACAAAACAGCTGGCATGGTAGTATCTAAAATGAAGTCTGTGTTTGCTCACCATGGCATACCTAAAGAGATTGTCTCTAAGCATGTGTCATTTCCAAGCCACGCGATGAAACAATTTGTGACTGCCTGGGGCATAACCATCACCCATTCTAGCCCAGGTTCCCCACAATCCAATGCTGAATGCACAGTTCAGACCAATGTTTAAGAAGACTTTGCAGGACAGCTGTGATCTATATCTGGCTTTACTCAATCTAAGGAACACGTCCATTACCAGTCTTGAGTATGGTCCAGCTCAGCTTCTGATGGGGAAATTTTGTGCAGTATCCCCCCGCTACAACGGCAGTGCTAACTCCAAGACTACCATCAAATGCCTCCCACAAGTTGCAGAACCTTCAAAGATGCTAAAAGGAGCACTGTGACCGCACGGCTGCATTCTTGCCAGCTCTACGAGAGGGAGAGAAAGTAAAGATACAAACAAGTACAGCTTGGACACCAGCATCCGTCACCGCAAAAAGGGATTAACTTGTCACGCTCCAGCTGGACTCTGCCAGCTTTACCCAGCAACAGATGCCGTCAGCACTCTCCTCACAATCTGGAAAGCCCCTATTTGGCTTGCTGCATAGCCGTGGCCATGTGCTGGGGAAACCCCCATCCCCTGTGGAAAACCCCTCAAACATTTTAGCGCAAAAATGAGACCAATCGGGGCTTGAAATTTGTGCTTGTCATCTGGCCTATAAAAGCTAGGGTTGAGTTTTCTCCCAGAGAGAAGCCAGAGCATTCGCTGCTCAGTGGGTAGGCCTGGCCAGCTTCCCACAGCTTCTCCTGCCTCCGGAACCCATAGGCAATCGTTTGTGCACTCATTTCACTCATTTAACCTCTCGTTCATCGTCGTTTTCAGGCTCGGATTCATCGTTCTGTTTTCCGTTCCTTCGTCCCTCACCCGAACCGGGACGGATCCAAGTGTAACCACCTGCGCAGCCACATCCACACCAGTGGTGCATAAGTAAGAAATCAAATAAAATTTCCTGGAACCTTTACGAGTCTACCCCTCCCTCTCACAAACTAACATTAGGGGATAGAACCCACCGGGGCAATAGTTACAACCTGGCTCGCGCCCCGAACAGAACTGTGCTCCTATGCAGTAAAAATCCCCAGCGGCAATATCTACAGGAGGAACAGAAAGGATTACTTGTCACTACCAGCAAAACATGTCGATGTACCTCAGGAGATGGCAGCAGAACAAACTTCAGAAAAAGAACCAGACCACCACGAGCAAGAGTTTCATCACATTCCAGAGAATCCACCAGTACCCACAGAGGAACCTATTGACACTACGCAAACTAAGAGTAACCATGTGGTGAGACTGTCTGCGAAGTACAAGGACTATATAATGGGATAGCAGTAAAGGCTAGACCCCACTGGTGAGCCAAGTGCTAGCAACCTCTGGCTCCACGATCCTGAAACATTCTGTGTAAAAGTAGCACCTGATGAACATCCAACTATTTAAGAGGAAGCTCCCAGAGTAGAGAAGGGGGGTGTGCTATATGGAATGTACTTTTAAGGGGCCAGCAGTGGGATGAACCAGTCTCTTCCCCTGATGCCCTGTGGGTGTGGTTCGTGGTGGTGGGTAGTCGTAGTTCTCCCTGCAAGCTGTGAGCATGTAAATTGATTAATCCTATTCCTAATAAAGATAAAGCTGTTTACCACCCCACCAGTCTCTGCTGAATGGTGACTCAAGGACAGAACCCCAAAGGCATGGAGGTCTGAGTGAGTGTCCCATCCCTGGAACCCAATGGCATAGAGTCAACATTATAATGTGGGAGATGCAATGTCTCCCTCCCTACAAAGACACTCTACAGCCACTATGGCAAACTCAAGGATGCAGTCACATCCAAACCAACAGTACCTACCCACTCCCAGGTGTAGAAAAACAGTGACCCAAGTTTCCTCTCAGTAATAAACTTTTCCCCAGGTCACACCGTCTTGATGAAAGTGCTGGGGTGATGGCACGCAGTGAGTCCCACAGGAGCTCTGCTCCACAATGTCTGTGGTCACCCCTATACAGACTATCAGAATGTTGCCCTTTCACCACTTCCAGTGCTGTCAAGAACCTCTACACCTGCAAGTGGTTAAGGGAAAGAGCAACATTAGCCATGAGCAGCCATGAACATGAACAGCCATCAGGAGGTGTGGGTTCAGTGAGGACAGCTGTTGCATAAAAGAAAAAAAGTAACACTCACACAAACACTATAAAATCTCTCCTAGTTCCTACTCCTGGAGACATAACACTTAACACATTGTCTATGACCACATCATTCAGCTCAGATATGAAAGAGCCTCATTATATACTGCAAAAGAGGAGTAAACGACAGTACAGAGTATCAGCATAACTAGCACACATAAAAGACACTCTTGTGTAAATAAATTAATAAAGGGACAACAAATGGTAGAAGTTATAAAGGAGGGAACTTGGCTGGATATATGATAAATATGTTCATAAACACAGACATTGTACAAAATAGCTTTGTAATATCTTTGGGGTAGCACTCAGATGACCACTGTTCCTTTAGCACAATGAAAACATGGTGCCCCATTCTGAATAGTAACAAATACTGCTGTTCTGTTCAGTTTTCAGTGGTGCCTCCCACCCATTGTGCAGTCCTTGAGCATGTCTGTCAGATCTGAAGTGTTATTTGCACTAAGGTGAAATGTAGCTCAACAGGAAATCAACAGTGTCCATGAAATAGCAAAAGGAGCAGAGATGAGAACGTATGTGCCACCGCCCTCCTTCCTTATCCTTTCTCAGATTCCGATCTCAGGTCCAGAGGTGGCCCTCCTCTTTCTTTTGATCTAAGATAGATCCCAAACTGCAGAGACCTGTGTAAACCTCGTATCCTCAGCCCAACTGTTGGAAGTGCTTCCAACACTCCACTATTTCTGATCCAGCTTTATCCAAGCTGAAATTGGTTTCAAATGAGCAAATCAAGCTTCTGGTGGAAAACTACTGAAGTCACTGGATATGCAGATCTCCTACTGGATTCAGCAGGTATTGTGTGCCTGTCTGTAGGATTGGGTCTCAATTGTGCATCTGAACTTTATTCAAAGCATGTAAAACTCTTGGACCTACAAAACTAGACTGGAAATCTCATGAGAAGAGGCTTCCCCGTGAGATTTCAAGTATTTCCTGCTTCCAGTTGGGCTGGAAACAACACCAGAACAGCTTTAACTGTATTTTGGCTCTTACATTCTTGGTCTCAGCCAAAGGCAGGAAGTTTAGAGGCATGCAAAGATTTAAAAAAATGATGGCAGTGAGGGAAGTGAATTGACTGAGTTGAATTTTGGGTACCTCAGAAAAATTGGGGCAGTTTTGACTTATGACATTTACTCATTCTGAACTGCTCAGCTAATCCATGTGGCCCTCCACACAACACCCAGGTTTCTCTCAGGCAAGGGTGGCGACCTGCAACACATGTGCCACAAGTAGTACAGGCAACCTCTGTGTGTGGCTTCCAGCATATCAGGGAGGGGGCAGGCAACACAGCAGGTCGTGAGGAGAGCAGAAAGCTGAACAGACGATTGGGCAGGAAGCGCATGGCAGGGAGCAGAAAGCAGAGCTGCAGTTTGGGCAGGGGAGGGGGAACAAAGTGGCACTCAGGGAGGGCATGGGGCTTGATTTGTGGCACTTCTGCCAGAAAGTTTGGCCCCCATTACTCTAAGGGAATCAGACTTCTGCTTCTGTGGCTGTTTTGTACCCTTAGAATAACACTAAATGCTCAGGCCAGTCCTGGGATCTGGCCATGTGTTATTCTTTTTTTTCTGGTCACTGTAGGCTTAATTCTCCCTTCCCTTATCCCAGTAAGATCAGGAGACTTTTTTTTTCCCCAAGTCAACAGAGCAATTCATTTTAAATGCAAGCATGACAGTTCCCTTACTCTTTTGCAATTATTCCAGCAGTTAGAAAGCAGAGGGGCAGCATGTGTGTTAGCACAGACCCATACACTTTCGAGGCATCTGAAATAAAAACATAACTCACCCTTGGAACTCATTTTGCACGTACATCTGGAAACAGAAAATGTTTACTTTAAGAGCTGCAGACTGTTGTTGCTTATGAATTTAGCAAATTCTACTATAAACGTATATGATCAAGGGAATGACTGCAGCCTAGCTGTATGTAATATAATTTGTACACGCTTTCTCAACTACTGGTAACATTGTGTAATAGTAGTAGCACCATGTGAAACAACAGGCATTACAATTTTCTAATAATAGACAAGCTGTTCATATCACACCCCACTGTGTTTGAACACAAATCTTACAAGACACTGTACATAACATGCTTTTTTTAAAAAAAAACAAGCAAACCCTCAAACCTCCTAAATACTGATGTGGTTATTCATAGAACAGATTAGAGTGTCAAACCTTAAATACCTTAAGACTTTGGTAACTTCTCTGAGACTCATGAAAATGTTCAACAACTTTACCTGACTCCATTTGGTGTAATTCCTGTTAACTACCAGAGGGTACTGTACCTAACCAGTTCTCTACCGCACCAGTTCCCTGAAAGGGATATCCTTCTGTCTAAACCAGAGGTGTCAAACTCACCCTGTGCCCTGGGCTGGATCTGGACAGTGGAGCTCTTTGCAGGAGAAAACCACAGGGCAAGTGGCAGGGGTAGCAGGGGTTGTAGCTGTGGCTGTGGCAGGGTGAGCACCAACTGTGGTGGTGCAAGGACAGTAGGAGCAAGGTAAGCAGCCACAGGGCAAAAGTATCAGCACTGCCCTCACTGAAACTGGTGCCACCAACAACCACAGCAAACAGAGCCCTATAGCACGGGATTCTGCACCAAGCCCTGCCCCCTGCTAACCCAGCCCCTAGACCCATTAAGAGCCCCACAAGCCAGATCTGGCCTGCAGGCTGTATGTTTGACACCCTTGATTCAAACCATTCTGTGACCCAAAGCTCAATGTAGAGACAGTAAAAAAGGAACAGAAAAGCACTCACAAGTATGAAAGAAGTGAATCCCACAACACAGATAACTGAGGAGGCTACAACATTAGTACTTCCAACACAAGGGATATTGATGGAGATTTGACCTCAGTCATGCTGGTGTACATATATCAAATGATATCAGTGGAATCACTCTGGACTTACACCAACATAACTAAGAGTAGAATTAGGCCTGCTATATTTATACCAAAAGTACTTGGGGTTTTATTGTTTTATGATAACAATCTCCTAATGCAATTTAAAACAATGCCCTCACATTTATGTAAAGTATGTAACCAAACATGTGTGTACCATTCCTACTGTCAATCTGGGTAAAATTTCAACTCTGTTGCAATAACTGGTGATGTTTTTTGAAAAAGTCATAAAATCAGAAATATTGATAACATAATTTTTTCTCATGTTTTATACATATGTTTTATACACACAAATACACATGTTTATACATACATGATAAAATACAAACATATATATATATGCACACACATGTGTTACATATGTATATTTTTTATTTTTCAAATTAAAATTTAAAAAAATGTCATCAACTTTACTCTCAGTCAAAAATAGAGAAACACCGGCAATTTTTGTGACATTTCCCAGTAAGGGGGCTTGATAAAAATGGGTTATGGTTCTCAACTACCCCAAGTTTTGGTTTTACCAGCACCAACTAAAAGTTTTTGCAAACAATTGCACAGATGCCAGTTTTATCCTCCCTGTTTGTAACAAAGATTGGCCAAACCCCAAACCACTTGATTGGGACCTGAAGCCAAAAACTCCCCTGATTTGGGAGTCTACAAATCAAAACATGAACATTTTTTTTATTTTGTACTTCTTGACTGCCTTAGAGTGCTTAAAACTACAGCACTCAAAGGATGAGGAAGCACAAAGTCTCTCCCTGACTGTGATCTTTCTGTAGAGTTTTCATTTAAGAAGACCTTGATTTAGTTCTTCTTGCTACAAACTTCAGTACTACTTTATATCTACTATATTTTTTCTCAAATAAAATTACCACTACTACAGTGGCCTTGCAAAGCCTTTGAGCAGATACCAAAGTTGGTGCCTTTTCTATGACTTTTAACACATATGTGTCTCCCACGTAGATCTATGGTGTTTATTTAATAAGCAACACCACTTTTTACACTTCTCACTTCTGTTCCCTGGTCTCACTCGTACCAAACTCTTGTCTGGTAATCAAATCTCACTGCAACCCACCCTTCAACTCAATCAAAATGGAAAGCAATGATTCAGTTTTATTTCTCCCAAGCATGACAGTCCTTTATCAAAGGGAATTTTTTTCTTAATATGTTTCACTAGTAAGTTCTTCTGGGTCCTCACTGTCTTTGTAGGCACTAGCCTTGGTAAATCTTCTTCCTTTCTGCCTCAGTGCTCTTCCCTTTCCCACTCCAGCACTTGCCATCTGGAGGCATGTCCAAATAAGCACGTATGTGAGGTTTGTGGTGACATAGACCCATCTGCCGCACCGCTACTGCACATGCCACACATGCAGGTGTTCGCTGTTCCGATAATTTGCAACATAGTGGGGTTTTTTGACACCAGGATCCCCCAGAGTAAAAAGACCCCACACCTGAAAAAAACAGGGTGGTACACATGGCAGCAGTGTACGCTGCTCAAAACTGGAGCCTGGCTGGCTGGAGCCACGCTCCAGCTGCCAGCAAGGCTCTGTGCACTGGATCACTGCCACTGGAGCCCCAGGAAGCCCCTAGGGCCTCAGATAAGGTTGCTGGGGCTAGCCCAGGTGTTGACCTCAGCCTTCCCTACTCCACCCAGGGCAAGTTGCCGAGAACCAGAGTGTACGTGAGTAAGTGTTTCCTGGGAACAAGTAGCAGTGGCACAGCTATGTGCTGCTATTGTTGTCCATGGGGAAATGCAACTGCACAGTCATCTGGACATGCCCTTGGAGACCTTATCTCTTCCTATACCTTCTTCTATTGTTTCTGTATTTACACCTCCCAAATCTTCTCCTCGACCTGGCCCAATCCCCTTTGTTCATGTTCATGTCATCTGAAATACCCTGTTACTTTAATAAATGAATTGGCAAAAAACAAATTTTCATCTTACATTCAAAATCTCTTTTCTGCCTGCTTCCCTTTCTCCACTACGCTTCCTGGAACATAAGACTGCCTATACACATGCTTGGAGGTTCAGGGAAGGAGAGTTTTAATTAGACAGTTTCTGGGCAGCCACTCTAATTAAAACACTGCAGCATCACATGTATTAAGTCCCCAAATTTAAAAATGGCTGTGGGATGCTTTATCTAAACCTCATTCAATTAGGTCTAATTAAAGTGCCCCACAGCCATTTTTAAAGGCATGGGAGCTTAATACATAAGATGCTGCAGCAGTGCTGCAGCATTCTAATTACAATACAAAGCAGACACAATTAATTGTCCTGTATAAGCAGCCTAATCTTACAACTGCATGATACCCTGGACTGCATCCTACATACTGTCTTTTATTCCTCTTTTAAATACAGGCTGTCAGTACCATAGCAAGGAAGTTTGGCTCCCAGGGCAAGGTTGCAGTGGCAGCCCACCCTCATGTCGGGCACAGATCTGGGGGGCACACATCCCCACATGCTTGCCCTGGAATGCACACAGAGGCGGGAGCTGCCCTTCCCACCCATCCCCATGCCCCCCACAAATGAGCCACTTGCAACTCCATTCTGCATCCCACTCCAGCTGGGCAGCGCCTATTGGCACACCTTCACTTTGGCACCCTGGGTGCTTGCCTCCACGCCCCGCTTGCTACCATACTGCCGGTTGTCATCAGATCTTATTGCCTCTTCCTGTGTAAAGTTTCTAAAATTCTTCTCTTCCACACAGGCAAGCCCCTAGCTCCTGACATGGCACTCATTCTTATCTGGACTCTCTAACACCTTTGTCTAAGACTGCTGGGGCCTTTTAGAGAGTTAGGCTTAGTCTTCACCTTTGGCTAATTAGCTGCCTCCTAGGTGATGGGTTTGAGGGAAGGGAATAGAGGATATCTTTAAGAGAAAGCCAATAAGAAGCTCAGGAGGACATTCCTGCATGTGGTTTTCTGCAGTGAGAGGCCAGAAGCTTGAGCAGAAGCCTGCACAAAGCCTGAATATGGGGAAGAAGACTGTTGAACCTAATTCTGCTATGTCTTCAGTACACAGTTGGAGAAAGGCCTGTTTTGATTTAAGTTGTCATTTGAATTTTGAAATTGTGTTTAGACAGCAGAATGAAGAAGAGCTATTACAGGACTACCAAGA
This sequence comes from Crocodylus porosus, assembly GCF_001723895.1. Classification (NCBI taxonomy): domain Eukaryota; kingdom Metazoa; phylum Chordata; order Crocodylia; family Crocodylidae; genus Crocodylus; species Crocodylus porosus. Next base: position 153,776,108 of record NW_017728906.1, on the reverse strand, counting down.
GTGTGGGTGCTGTTTCTGACAATCCTGAGACGATCCTTGGGCACACCACATCGAGTATCCTGGTTCCCATTGGCACCAATCCCGTGGGTGCTCTAGGGCTCAAGCACCTTCCAAAATAAATTAGTGGGTGCTGTATGCCCAAGGAGCACTGTTTACAGACATTAAAAAAATGTGCTTTACTAGAAGAAGTAGCATGTTACTTCAACCCAGCTCTGCAGCATCTGTAAAGATTGGGTGCTTCAGCAAGGCTTTTTGGCACTTTCAGCTAAAGCTGATTCAATCAGCTATTAGATAATATTGCCCAAAAAGTCCCACTAAAGCATCCAAACTTGTAACAGACATTGCAGAGCTGGGTTGAAGTAATGACATTGCAGAGCCAGGTTGAAACTGGGTTGAAGTAACTCAGGAACATGCTGAGTTCAAAGTAAAGTGGCATTTTTTTATTTTATTTTTCCACTCCTTTCCCTCCCCACCCCACCACATTTTTTTATTTTATTTTTCCACTGCACTCTAGCATCCTTGACTCAACCTGTTCAGTAGCAAATATGAACCTCCTTCTCTTCTGGTCCTGGTGAGTCTCTTCTTTGGATGCACTTCTGTTTCCATGGAAACATCATGCATGTCCCCTTCTTCACTTTTAAAATGATCTGGACAGAGCCCTGCTTTTACCTCAGTCTCATTCATGATCTCCCACTGACCTCCAAACTTCGCTAGTCCCTTTTTCTCTGCCTCCTAAGACCTTTTTCATGCTGTTTAACTGTACCTAAAACATCTCTCTCCTCATTTGCCAAGCTCCCCTTCCTTTTCCTCTTCCAAGCCTCTCTTCAAAACCCACTTAATGTGACCTATTTCTCATCACTGACATGTACTCCTGGGCTGTTTGCTTCTCCTTTCTCACCTTAGTTTAGTCCCTTCTTAAAATATCAGAGTAAATTATTTCCTTAATATACATGATTCACATTCTTTTTAAATCATTTTTCATTCTCATCTTGCTTTCCCTATCAATATCCTCAGAGACTAATTACATTGTTTGCTCTTCTCCCCCCATACTTTTGTTTTAGGTACTTCACTATGCAAGTAGTCCTATTGAAATCAATGGATGCCTTCAGAAATACAATAGCTGATGTGCGTATAGAGAGCAGAATAAAAAGTTTCCTTAGGTTGAAAACTTTTCTGGTGAGGGTCCAGGTTCTTTCTGTTTATCTCTGAAAAGTATCATGTACAATCACCAAAGCTTACTCATAAAAAAAATTCTAAAATATTTTTCCAGCAACCACTTCCAAACTTAGAAAAAAGAAAAGAATGATAGAAAAGCAGGGCTGGAAGGGCCTGCATGAGATGATCAACTCCAAGCCCCTGCTCAAGACAGGATTGTCCCCATGAAAATTATTCCAGAGTAGTTAGCCATGTTAGTCTGAAGTCAGGCAAAAGGCAGGGCAGGGCTGCACCTTAGGACACTTTTACACTTACTCCAGAGATGGGAGCAGGGTGAGGGGAACACTTAATTAGAGTGGATCCAGAAGCCACTCTAAAGCACCGCAGTCTTGTGTATCAGCCTCCTTGCACTTTAAAATGGTGGCAGAGGCACTTGAACTAAAGTTTGCTTGACAAGCTTTAGTTCAAGCACCCCCACCATCACTTTGAAGCACAGGAACAGTGATACACAAGATACAGATAATTAGTTGATTAATCAAGTCTGCTCCGATGCAGTATAATAACAGCACATCAGAGCAGACTTTGCACTTGTGTACAGGCACCTTTAAGAACTAACTGGCTGAGAGCAGCATGAGCACCCACAGGTCTCAAAAAAGGCTATGGATCCTTATTCCATTACCTGGACTAGCTTTTATAACCCCTATGTCCCTCAGTGGGTTAATTGCTTTGTTTATCCCTACTGACCTATTCAACTCACCATTATCTCAGTGGTGCTCCCTTCCTTTATCTTTCATATTTAAATCTTCTTCTATTTAGAACCTTTACTTTCAGCAAGTCTATTCACAGCATCTGACAAAGTGGGCTGTCACCTACAATAGTTTATGCCTTTCTCCACTATTTAAGCTAGTCCAGACAGGTGTCTTACTTGCTCTGAACTTCCACAGATAGAGACAACAGCCTGTCTAGGTAATCTGTTCCAATTAACCACCTTCATCATTAAAAAGTTCTTTCTAATATCCCACCTAATTTTCCCTTTTTTGCAATTTAAGACCACTACTCTTCATCCTATCCCTATGTAGCCATAGGGAATAGTCACCATTCAAGTATTTGAAGAATGGTATTAAGTTTTCTCCTCCATTTTCCCTTTACAAACTAAATAATTCCAGTTCTTACAGTCTTTTCTCACAGGTCATGTTTCTTAGACCTCTCTTGTTTTAGCTGCTCTTAGCTGGACTGCTTCTAATTTGTCCACTTCTTTATTTGCAGTGTGGTATCCAAAATGGACACAGTACTCCAGGTGAGGCCTCACCAATGCTAAATAGAATAAAAGAATCAGTTACCTTGACTTGCAAGTGACAGTCCTGTTAATACAACCCAGTGGGCACATCTACATGAGACGCTTAATGCCCACTGGACTAATTCTACTGTGCATTAGCAAAGTAGATCAGTCCAATGAGCATTGTCACAAAAAAGTGTTTCTTTGTGCTAATGCACAGTAGACTTAATCCAATCAGCACTAAGTGTCATAAAAAAGTGTTCATATGTGCTAATGTGCAGTAGTGCCCATTACAGTGCATTAAATTAGTACCTGTTATTACAGGGCATTTCTACACATACATTTTCATGCCCGGATGTGCTGGAGATTGGGCACATCAGAGAAGACTCGATTAATCAGAGAAAATGGTGGCAGTGCACTTTTGAACTAAAACACCTTCAGTGCATTTAAGTCAAGAGTGCACCACCACCATTTTCTGCACACTAATGCACATTTTGCCATTTATACAACTGCAAGTGACACAGCGCTAGGCACTTTTCAAAGCACACAGACCTGCAGTGCTTGGATGTGTAACAATGCCCATAGATACTAAACTTAATGCACCGTAATTATGGCACATTAATAAACATGTAGACACAGTATGTTTCAGAGTTTTTTGCAAGAGCCCACTGTTAACTTCTATTCAAATTACAGTCTACTATAATTCCCAAGTCCTGTACTGCAGTACAGCCAGTGATTCCCAAGTCTGTATTTGTGCATGTGTTTATTAGTCATTTATCCACATAATTTCACTCACCAACTTCTTTTAATTCTATTTGGTATCTCCATTTCCATGTCTTAGTTTTAAACCATGTATGCAAGTTTTCACTTTCATGCAGAGGAAGCACTGGTTTCACTTGATCTGCACTTTTCTTTTCTCCTCAAAGGCCAAAGGATCTCATCCTCTCCATGGTCTTACATAGAGTTTGCCATCCATCAAACTATACAATTCAAAGACCTGGCCTTCATTTTTAAATCATCTACATACTGAACTATTGTTTCTGCAGGAGTCTGATATCTAGTAATAAATTAAAAGAGACATTCAAATGTCAATTTTTTCTTGAGGCTGAAATAATTCTGGAACAGCTCCATTAGCAGAGTCAACTTTATGTTAGCCTTTTACATTACAAAGCTGAATAGACTTCCAATACATCACACCCAGTCACATGAAGGAAAGCAGATGCTTGTCATTTCTTTCTTCACCTCCTTACTTACACATGAGTACAATTCAAACATTTGTCTCTAACTTCTCCTGTTCTAGGATAAAGTTCTGTACAAAAGTCAAGACTTTTCAGGATGCTACTGCTCTGGCCTTGTTACTATTGGCACAACACAATGACTGCCCAGTTATATCAGCTTCTGTTACCTGGCTGAGCTACACTTGGTGCAGGAGCCAGGTTGGGGCACTGGAAAAATGTGGTCATTGGCCACTATTTGTGGTTGTGGGGCTGGCCTTAAGATGGTCAGGTCCCTGGCATAAGTTATTGATGTTTTTCATGGTACCTTGCTACAGTCATATATGTTGTCATATTCACGCAGCTTGTCTGTGCTAGAAGAGTAGATTATGTTAGAACATGACCCAAAAGAGTTCTGACCAGTAACACACTTTTAAACACTCACCACAGACAGAGGCTGTCATGTTTAATACTCTGGCAGCCGATCAACCCTAAGGCTTAACCACAACCAGCTGATGTGATGTTAAACATAACAGTCCCTGTCTATGATTAATGTTTTAACAGCATGTTTATCATTGTATTAGTTACCATGAATGCTTGAGGTTGCTCCAACAGGCTAGTGCTTTAGGACAAAAGGAAACTTAAGTTATTGCATAAAGTGGCTTTTTATACCTACAAGAGGAGAAAGAAAGTCTAGATCTAATCCTGAAAAACATACACGACCTGGTTCAAGAGGTATCTGTGAGCCACTCTGTAATAGTGATCATAATATAATCAAATTCATCATCTTAGTGTCAGGGAATAAGCCTAAAAAAAAAAAGGAGTCCACCATGAAACTTTGGAGGAGGAAATTACACAAAAATGAGGAAATGTCATAGATGTTAGGGGCTGGAAGAGACTTTACAAAATCAATGAGTCCAGCCCCGCCTGCATTTGAGCAAAAAACACTGCTGCAGCATCAAGACACTTTTTGAAGATTTCTAGGGTTGGTTTGAAAGAAGTTAAAAAGAGCAGTCAAAAATGTAAAAGGAGGAAATGCAGTCTGGAAGCTGTATTAAAACACCAAACTAGGAGCTCAGGAAAAGTACTTACTGGGGCATTTACACGTCTCTGTGTTGATGACAATAATATTACTTACTATTTGTGCACTTTCCTGTTTTCCCCATTAGAGCATGCCTTCTATTTTTGAACAATACCTTTTTTGCCCTGCATAACCTCCTTAACTTTGCTGTTAAGCCATGCAGGGTTTTTATTAGACTGCTGGGTGCCTTTTTTGATTTGTGCTGAGTGTGTCTACACATGATGCTACGTAGCAATGCACTATGGTGGTGTAGCATCCACAAGCGTCTACACGTGACCAGCAGCTACTTTGCCACAGTGATGCACTCCCCTGGTATAGCATGCTGCTACAGCAAAGTAGCTGCTAAAAGTAACCATACAGCACAGTATGGACTGTTACTGCTGGGCTGTCCAGAAGGAAGCCTAAATCACAAAGCAGTAACAGCCCATACTGTTACTGAATCAATTCGGGACAGTGATTCAAATCACTGAAAATGAACAGGAAATGTTCTGAGTTACAACAATCTCCTGGACCAAACAGAAGTTCACTGTTGGTTCCAGGGAGAAGGGGAATCTAGCTGCTGGCTGGGAGCCTGAAGGCTGGTTTCCTCTAGCAACAGCCCCTCCCCTCTCCCAGCCTGTCCTTGTTTCAGAATGGGAGGAGGAAGGGATGAGAGGGGTCTTGACTAACATGCAATCCACGCCTCCTCCCTGGCCACCATTCCTGCCATTACTCTTGCTGCTAGGGCCTTCAAGGTCTCTGGGCTACCTCTTCTGTTCCAGCTTCTGCTTCCATCCCCTGTTCCAGGGTAGGCCTGTGCAAAGTGGCTAGTATTCGCTTCGGATTCAGCCAATTCGGGGGACAGTGATTCAATTTGATGATTTGAATCACTGACCTGAATGGATTTGGCCGAATCTGATTTGGAGATTCAGCTGCTTCTGAATCAGCTGAATCTTTGAAACACACAGGCCCCATCCCCTGCCTGCTCTCCCAACACCCCCATGGCTGCCCC
>NW_017728906.1:153764011-153770086 GCF_001723895.1 Crocodylus porosus | reverse complement strand
CTTACCAGCATGGAGTCCGGGTCCAGCTCCCTGCTGCAGCCAGCGGGGACAGCCCAAATCACCAAAGCTCTCCAAATCTTTTCTGAATCAATTCGGAGAGCTTTGAATTGATTCAGACCTTTTAATTGGCCCCCTGATTCAATTCAGATTTGGAGATTTGGCCACTGAATCAGGCTGAATCTCCTCCAAATCGAATCAGCACCCAAAGCTTTGCACAGCCTTACTCCAGGGTAGTACAGGGTAGTACAGTCAGAGGGTGGTCTGGGATGGGAAGCCAGGCAGTCCACAGCATATGCACAGCTGAGAAATGAACCAGGCTGTGTATGTAACCAAAAGAGCTGGGTTGTCTGGGCTGTTTATAAAGCCACAGAAGAGCCAAGGTGTCCTTGTAGCACATGTGTCGGGGAGAGGAGCTTGCTTTCCACGCTCTGCATTGACTGGGAGAGGATCTGAGCTGTCCAACCTGTGTGCAGGCAAAAGGGAGGGTGGGCTACCTGAAGAGCAAGGCGGGTTGGGAGAGGACTGGAGAGGGCCACCCACAGAGTCTGTGGCCCTTGGAGTGTTTGGCTCCTTGATGCCCAGAAGCTGAACAGCCCTACCCTAACTACCTACTCTAAGAGAGGGACCCTCTCCCAATGTTCAACTTCCTGAATCATCTGAGTTAGGGATCTCTAAATTATCATTCTGAACACTACACAGAGAAAGGCAACAAAGAAGATCAGGGGTATGGACCTGCTGTCATATTGGGAGAGACTGAAACAGCTAGAGCTCTTCAGTGAAGAAACACATCCTTCAGAATGGATTGATAGCAGATTTTTTCCATTAGGGGTCCTCTGTTCTAGAATTATTTCCACACAGCACATCTTTACTGGCCTTCAGGACATGATGGAAAGACATATCGATTCCCTTTATTTTTTTCTGAAGAGGAAGGGTTGATTTAATAGTTGTTTGTGGGACGCTATTTCATTGTTGGCTAACTGGCACTGGGGCTGTTGCAGTTGAGCAAATTAAAATAACATGGGTTTTCATCCATGGTGTTGTATATTTTAAATAATCGTACAAATGCTTAGATTCACTGTGATTGGAACTTTTAAAATAAATATGAGGAAATCAGTAAAGATAAACATATTATATCATCTCATAAATTGCAGTTTACACACTTATTGGCAGCCTTCTTGCAGATGATTAAGGAACAGAGCTGACCAGCCCCAAAATAAACTTTGAAAAAGTTTGGATATGGATCAAAAGCGAAATTTTGTAACTGGCCCTCTTATCAGTTAAAGAGTAAACTAAGTTCTGGATCAGGGCATCCCTGAAATATGAGATGTGATCCTCTCTGTGATGTTTGATCCTCTCTGTTCTTCAGTCTTCTTCAGCAAGAATGGCATAGAACGAAAAGTGATGACTTGAGGATTATAGAGCTGCTCTGCAGAGTGAAAGGATGCTTATGTTCCTGATGCAGATGCAGAACACTTCTCAATGACCTAATACATTCAACTACAAAATTATGGAAAGGTTTTAAGCTCCTTTCTTTCCGTTTCTCTTGCTTAATATACTATGAAAGTTAATTAGGGGGGAAAGGCTATGCTAATTAAATGCGACGGTTAAGGAATCAGGCAGATGAGGATCTTTAGATAGATGTGATATCTTTTATTAGACCACCTAAATAGTTGGGAAAATTGTGCTTTGCAAGCTTTTGGGCATAAACACCCTTCTTCAGACATAAAGAGAGAGAGAGTTAAAGACTTAGACATTCAAAATGAGGAAATGTGAAAAAAGACTGAATAAATTAACCTTACTGTGTCCAATGTGTGGTGTCATACTGGCTTACAGTTCTACACACACAGCCCACCTTTGATATACAAGCCATTTTCAAAGCACTGAAAGCATTGTCTAATGGAAAAATTGTTTCTAGTTATGTATTTGTAAGATATTGTCTATGCAAAATAGAAATTATGCTGAGCCATCGGCTTCATAGAAACCAACCTGAGAAAACTTTTCATTCAAGCACCAAAAGTTCTACAAGACACAACAGACTTACTCGATGAGATGCAGAATGTCAACAACCTTCTGAGAAGCCATGCTTGCAACTGTAGATGTCACCAGCCTGTATACTAATATCCCATACCATGAGAGTACAGGTGCCTGCCTGAAATACCTACAAGAACACAGAGTACACTCATCTGCAACTACAACACTGAAAATCATCCACTTCATTCCTACAACAACTTTACTTTCAACAATCAACAGTTCCTCTAAACTATGGGCACAAGGATACCCCCTCCCCCGTATGCCAACCTTTTCATGAGGCTCCTGGAAGAAGAATTTTTAGAACACTGCATCACCAAACCTGCACTATGCATTACATAAATGATATTTTCATCATATAAACTGAACATCTTACCGACTTCCACCACAGGTTCAACAACTACTACCTTTCAATTGAATTCTCCCTGGAATACTCTTACACTTATATCAATTTTCTAGATATTATGAGCCACATACAGGATGGCACCCTACAAATCACTATATACAAAAAAAACCATAGACCATCATGCTTACATTCACAAAACCTGCATTCTCACAAACACACCAAGAAATCTGTAATCTATAGTCAGGTCCTTCAATACCACATCTGCTCTAAGGAGAATACTTATAATCAGAAGTCCTGGTTTTCTTTGATAAAAAAAAAAAACCCTCCAATTTTTGGATTTAAATAAGTAACCCAAAATCCACATTTTTCCATGATCAAAATGAAACACCTCTCTCTCTCTAATATATATATATATATATATATATATATACACAAAATTGTATATTACAAGATATATATACATGATTAAAAAGAAATGCCACATATATATCTATCCTTCTATCTATCTATCTGTCTGTCTATCTATCTATCTCCTTATATATGTGTGGCATTTCTACAGAACACGTGGGAACAAAAATTCAAGAGCACTAAAAAACAGACTAAACATACAAATACTGACTTGATAGCTATAATCTACCTGTTAATCTCTCTGCACTCCACAGATGATAATGACCCTCTTCCCTCTTGAATGGTATTGCTCTTCCAGTAAGCAGGTTATCCTTCATACTGCACTTCTCTTGTCTGTTTTTTCCTATTTTGCAGCCCTCTTTGCATTCCTTTAAGTAATTATTTGCTATTGTTTACATATAGAGTTTTACACAGGTTATTGTTCTATCTGCTACTTAGCTCAAGCTGTGGCTGCATCTCTTCCAGATGTGAGGAAGGGTACTTTGTTTTCCAACACTTGTCTAAAATCTCTCGCAACTCTATAGGTGGTTCAACAAAAGATATCATCCCCCAAAACCCTTCTATCTCACATATTCCTGGACCATCCTGGACCACTGCTACAACATCACTCCAACACTATACAAAATAGGGCAGAGCCAGCCATGCATGCAAATTTAACTTTGGCATTTCCTAGTTTCTGAATACGGCTGGCCAAAGGATGGTCATAGGTTTAATCCAAAACCCACTGAACTCAGAAGAAAACTTCTAATTACACCAGTGGGCTTAATGATTTTAAGCGCTTCACAACAATGTGACTATATAGTCAATTGTGTTTTTTATTCCTCAGTTGTTTACCCAGTTCAGGATGCTGGACAAGTAATAACTGTTCACTAATATTTATATATTTTAATATTCATTAATATATTAATAGTATTAATTTTTCTCCAGGCTTTACTTTGATTGCTTAAATAGACTTCAACAGAAGCTACTAGTTGCCAAGTACTATAGAAACTCAAGCCACTCATTTAGAAACTTAAATATATACTGAAAACATTACCATGTGCACCTATTTTTTAAAATCTTGGCCATATGGCGATGACACAATGTACATAGTACACTACATGTTCCATTCTAGTCATTTACATCAACATAAATAGTTATCTGCCAGCTCAGACTTCCCACACTACTAGTGTCACTTATAGACCTACATCATTGTGGTCGACATCCACTAAAACTCTCAAAACCCAAGCCATAAAGAAGGACTTATGTTAAGAGTGATGATGCCTCATGTCTTTCCACAAGAGACAAGTCAGACAGTGGCTGGGCAAGGCAGCCAGCTACATATGCCATTAAAAAGGACTGGTTCTAGGAGAGGATGAGACTGAAATAGCAGTTTTAAAAAAAAAACGACATTCTGGTCAATTAAGTAGAAGAGAATGTTTGATTTATTGAACAGTTACATTTCCATCAAAGATCTTGCCTGCAGGAAGCACACAAAAGCAGTTATCGAAAGGTCAGTTTGAGTTGAAGAGCAAGAGTGGAAGCTATGTAATATAAAAATTTTTTTTTTCCTGGAAGACCCACATTCAGAGCTGCCAAAAAGCAGGCAAACTCTTGCCTCCAAAAATAAAAAATGATTATACTCTCTGTAACCAAGTCTGCCCTTAACTACACTACCGTCTATCACAAAGAGAAAGAAAGAGATGTATTTTATGGTACCATTTTTGAAAAATTTTTATTTGAGAGTTAATGTGAATAATGTGAGTGTATTGTTGGTGGTGAATTGATGGCCTTGTTACACCTTACACTGTGAGCCACACAAATGCTGATTGGTGTTAGTGCTAGCTTGAAGTTTGAAGCAGTCACACCTTTAGTCTAGAAGCCATCCCTGACTGGCCCCCACCTGCACAGCTTTGACTTGCCACTAGAAGCCTGGTTAGCAGGGACAGGACAAGAAGCTGGAGCTGTGAGTTGTCACTAGAGGGCTGGTGAGCCAGGACAGGCTTCTATCCCTGTTCTATGGGTGGGTGTGTGAGAGATCTTGGGATACTGGAGGACTTCAACTTGGGCAGTGCATTTGTGGGGAGTACCCACACCTTAACGGAACAGGAGCTTGGTAGTGCAGATCAGAGATAACCCTGTCCTGGAGTGGCATAACTTTGAGCCATATAACGAGTGCTTAAAACTACCTTAAGGTGTTAATGTGTGAACAACCTAGAGGTTAAGAGCTCCAGGAGCCACCCAGACTTACTGTGTAATAAGACCCTGAATATCTTAATGGAAAAAAACTGTTTCACAGAGTATAAAGAGGTATCTTAATGTTTTCCATGTGCTCTGAAAATAGATTTTCTCCCATTAAACATCACTAAAGACAGTGAGAAAGTCACTTTTCTTATCTGGACATGGAGCTAAACATATCTTTTCAAGCCTCCTGATTTCTTATTGAGCTACTGAGAAAGTATAATCACCCTCAAGTCACTCAGTATCAGTGCCTGAATCCACCCATTAGGGCATTCCGTTTCAATTTCCATTTTGACGTTTCAACAGGACAGTGTTTTGTTTCAAGTTTCATTTAATTTCAAAACCACTGTTCTGTTTGATTTTGTCAAAACTGTTAAGCTGTTTTGACGCTGTTTCAACTTTTTGTCCATAGGCTATAATAGGGAAGCATGAAACTGCCTATAACTTTGTAATTTCTTGCCTGATTCAGATAAAGCTTGCAGGGGTGGTAGCTCCTTCTGAATCCATGAAACCTGCTAAGTTTCAAGGAGATAGGTGCAGGTATATCTGGGAAACTGCACCTTAAATCTTGAAAGCAAAACTCATGTCACGTGTGTGTTAAGGTGCAGCACAGTGAAAACTGAAGGCATTTTAGCCCCTTCTGAGACCATAAATCTTCCCAGTTTTCAAGGAGATAGGTTCACAGGTTTCTGACACCTCAGGCTGCTGACAAGCAAAACTCATGACATGGGTGATACCGTGTGTGTTAAGGTGCACCCTCACCCTTTGACGCCTCCATTTCTATTTACACTGACTGGCTTTCTTGCCTGCGTTACATGCCAGCCTCTGGCTTCTTTACTATTCCTTCCATCCAGGAACAGCACACACACACACAGGTGCTTCTTCAGTCTGACAAAAGGTTTTTCAGCCTGAAAGCTGGCATCCCAGGCAGCTAAGCTGAGATCACCTGGAGCCTCACAGCTCTAGTGCAACCAGCAAGCATCAGGCCTGTCACAGATGTGACAGGTCTGGGCTTTCCCCAAACAGGACTCTGTGTGTGTGTGTGTGTGTGTGTGTGTGTGTGTGTGTGTGTG
>NW_017728906.1:153762230-153763911 GCF_001723895.1 Crocodylus porosus | reverse complement strand
TGTGTGTGTGTGTGTGTGTGTGTGTGTGTGTGTGTGTGTGTGGTAGCTGGAGGTTATGGCACCTCCTACCCGCCTTTCACCAGGGGAATTCTTGGTCCTGGCATTTCCTGGGGCTGCTGCACCAACAGCAGTCCCATCAGGCCTCCCCAACCCTGGCAGAATACAGTTTTAGTGGTCATGCCCAGGACCTGAGGCCTCCTCCTTCCCCACATTCCCAGCTCATACCTCCAAGTTCATCCTCGCATGGAAGCTCATAAGGGACATGTTCTTCCCCTACTGGCTGGTGATGCACTGAGTGCCCCCTCCAGGTCTGAGAGTGGGGCATTAAATGGCTTTTAAAAAATGAAAAAAGGAAACAGGTGCAGACAGAGTGAGGACGGTAGCATTCACTCCATCTGCACCTGGATCTTGGGGAACCCCAGCAGCAGGAGGTTCACCTTTAGGAACACCAGCTACTCCACCAAACCAGAATCCAAGCAGGTGTGGTGGGGTGTCACTACATCCCCAGCAGTGCTGAACACCCTCTCACCCAGAACACTGGTCAATAGATAGGACAGGTGTTCATGTGCAACCGAGGCCAGATCCAGCCACATCTTGCTACAGCTTGCCCAAGGGGTCACACAGCAATGGCTCCACATCCTTGGCAAGATAGGCAGCCACCAAGGCCTGAGTGCTACCTGCCTGTTGGTGGGGTTTGGTGCCTCTGGACCCCACCATGGAATCCATGCCCTTGGCACACATTGGCAGCACCTGTGGTGGAGGAGGAGACTGACTGGTGGATGGCATGCTAGCATGAGACAGTGGTTCTCCCTCTTCCATGTCCCCCTGCCCCCGCTGTTCTGCCTCCCTGACTCTCTTCACCAGCCTCCATCCACTGATTCAGGCTTTGGCTGCTGCATATGCTGCCTTTCACCCTCGGCTCACACATGGTGACTGGACTGCAAGGGATCAAGCCATTTCCTGATGCCCTCCTTCAGCCGCCTCACCAGTGCTTCAATGTCTGGTGACAGCAGCTTGCCCCAGGCAGGAACATTAAGCCCCTGGAAGCTCTCCATTTGGCTGTGAAGTTCCCTCACTATGGGGATCACCTGGCTAAGGAGGGCATCACCAGTGTTGAGGGCCTCAGTGGCCTCGAGGAAGGTCTTGAGCACCACCCAGATCTGGGAGATGGTATCCCACTCAGCTCTGTTAAGGGAGCCACTGATCCCAATCTCCCCAAGCAAGGTTATCTCATGGATGACCTTCTGTTGCTCCACCAGCATCTCAAGCATCAGGTATGTGGAGTTCCACTGAGCCTCCACATCATGCATGATTTTGTGCTGCAGGATGTTCAGCTCTGCCTGTTTCTCCAGCTGCATCTTGCCCTCCTTGATACTGCAGTAGAAGTAGCCTGCCACCTTCCTGTATTTTTAAATCAGCTGGTGATGGCACCATCACCAGCAGCCCTGTCCCCCAGTGAATCACCCCTGCACCAAGTGGTTCATGGCCCCATAATTGGCCGAGGTCATTGCAAGACCCCTGGCACGGCTTTATGAGCACTCGTGGTGCTCAGGAGTGGTGCTGGAGGACTGGAAGAGGGCCAACATGGTTCTCATCTTCAAAAAAGGGAGGAAGGAGGACCCGGGAAACTATAGTCCAGTTAGTCTTACCTTGATCCTAGGCAAGCTGTTCAAGAAAATTA
>NW_017728906.1:153759938-153761480 GCF_001723895.1 Crocodylus porosus | reverse complement strand
CTAGATGATCTGCTCAGGTCCCTTCCGACCCTAGAAACTATGAAAGTATGAAACTATAATCTCAGTTGCCATGTGGGACTCATCCATCACCTCAGCTTGAAGGAGAGCCCTCCAACAGCCTCACTGGTCACACCAGTGTCCTGTGAGGGACAAGTAAGTGTGATCTCTACCATAGCTGCTCCAGATATCTGAGGTGAAGTGTAAGGCCACTTGTGGACCTGCCTTGCACAGCTCCTCCCCCAAGTACTCCCTGCATGCCTCATACAAGGAGGGCACCACTGTCCTGCTGAAGTTGGTATGTGCGGGCACATGGTAGGATGAGGCCATGAGCACCATGAGTTGCCTGAACCCTGGCTGCTCAACTAAGGAAAAGGGCTGGCCATCGACAGCAAGCATTCCCCAATGCTCTGAGTTATTTCGTTCACCCTTGCAACATGCTCTCTTTTCTATCCACCTTTCCCCCACTGTTCCAGGGTGGCTTGCCTCTGCTTTGGGGGACAGGGGCTTTGGGCAAGAGGGGCATCCCTTTGGGCATGCTCTCACTGGTGCCAGATTGAGGAGGAGCAAGGGAAAGGGGATGGTGCCTGCGGAGATGCATCAGCATTCCCGTGGTGCTCATGTGTGTTGTTCCCTTGCCCTGGCTAGTTTTGACTTGGCAGTGCAGGCAGATAGCATACGTGGGATCATCTGCCAGCTCAAAAGTTTCTCAGACCACACTGCCTACTCCCTTCTGGGGTGTGGGTGCGTGTGTGGAAGCTGCAATTTCCCCCTCCTCAGCAGGCAGAGGCACAGCAACAGGAGGAGCAGACTCAGCTGAGCCACTTGCCTCCGCAACCTCTACCTCAGCCTCCTCTGAAGTGCCTTCTCAGGAAGGAGACCTGCTCTATGGGAAACTTCAGGGGTGTGGAGTGGAGCACAAACTCATCTGATTCCCCTTCCTTCCCCAGAATTTCCCTTGCTAGGGCACTCAAATCCAGCTCCAGCTCTTCCTCTAGCACTGGAAGGCTCAGCATGGGAAGTGAAATGGGGGTGGAGGAGACTGTCATGCTGGTGCTGGTGCTTGTTGTCATGGTAGTGGTGGCGGGGTTATGGCTGGTGCCCTTGGACAGAATGCAATCTCAGCCACAGGCAATGGCACTGGCACTGTGCCCCTCTTCTTGATGTTTCTGAAAGCCCCATCCCTGCTAGTTGTAGAAAGAGTCTGCATCTCAGTTTGGGGAAGAGGGGAGAGATTTACACCTTTCCCTTTACCCCCTCTTCCACCCCTGCCTGAAGGTTTGCCAGCTGTATTTCCACCACGCTTCATGGTGTGTTTCATAGTGTCTTGTTTTTATTCAAATATATTTGCATTCCAATATAAATGCTATAAGGTGTGTAGTATATGCTGCAATGTATAAGTGCATCTCCCTTCCTATATAAATTCTATAATGTATGTATATGCCTCAACGTATAAATGTATAGAAATAAAAGATAAATGCATCTCCCTTCCTATATAAATTCTAAAGTGTAATATCCAATATAATTATAACACTGAAAAAAATA
>NW_017728906.1:153717807-153759838 GCF_001723895.1 Crocodylus porosus | reverse complement strand
ATAACACTGAAAAAAATAAATCACTTAATATAATAATAAAATTAAAAGGTCTAGAAGAAAGCAAAAGGTATTGTGGAATCCCACTTGCTAAGCTAGGCTAGCAAGTAGGAAATCATTCAAATCAATGCTAGTAGTAGCCTTCATTGTCTAACACTCTGGAGCTGCTAGAAGACAGAGTTCAGTAACTGTCAGACCCCAAGGCAGAAAGCAGGCCAGTTTAAACAATGCTGCCTTTTATGCTGTTTTTCCATCCCTCCTCCAGAGCACTGGGATTGGAAGGGACCTCAGGGAAGGATCACAGTCACTGGCCAGCTACACAGTCAATCATTCCCCACTCTTCCTCCCTCTTCCCCTCCCTCTCCTTATTTTCTGTTTCCGGGCAGGCAAGCCCAGCTTGAGCTTCAAAACTTTTGAAATGTTTTGACTGCCCTCGTTTCATTTTGAGGCTATTTTGAAGCCCTTCATTTCATTACAATTTCTGTTTCAGCGCAAAATGAGTCGAAATCGCCAGTGAAATTTCGCACAACCCTACTACCCATCTCCCATACACTTGGTTTTCTGTAAACGTGCTTTTGTTCAATCTGGTAGCCTTCCTTGGCTGTCACTCCACAAACAGGCAACCCCCATTTCAAGTTTATCCACCCTTTCCCAGTACCGAAAAACTATTCCTCTCTAAAAGCTGGATCCAACTGAAATCCAAAGCAGCCTTTCCACTGACTTCAATGTGGAGTTAGAACAAAATTCTAAAAATTTCTAACAGAAATTTCTATTGCAGAAATTCTCTCTTAATAGACTAAGTGTTAAAATAAAGAATTCTGGATTATTAGCATGGCTAAAGAGCAAGTGTCAGGGTGGTATTGTGTTACAAGAGCCTCTCAGCACTAACTACACGATTGATAGTTCCCCAAAGTTCTCCTTCTAGGCCACATTTTACCTCTTTTCTGTTACACAAGTTTTCATTCTTCTCCATAGCATTGGCATTAACAAAAATAATCTTTGGTCCAACTTCCAGCTGGTAGGGGGATTGAGTCAACTTTGAATAGTAATATTGTAAACATTGGGACAGAACAGTTAGGCAACTCAAAGTCATTGATTTTCTATGAGTATTTCTGTATGAATACCTACATTCTAGCCTATGTACAGTGAAACTTGTAAGTAAAAAGTTCTACATCCCATTGAAAGTCAGTATTCAACAAAACAAATACTACCTGAGCTCATGTTAGAATTGGCCCAAACCAAAAAAATGGATCTAAACACCCATGAACTTTGGAGAAATTCAGATCCAAACCTGAATTCAAGCTGTGTTCCAAAACAGAAAAAGGGCTAAAAACACTTCTTTATGTTCTGCCATGTCCCTAGATTTTTTTTTCCTTCCTGCATGCAATAATCATCTGAATTCAGGGAATGTCTGGTGACCACTACCGTTCACGAAATTATTAGTTAGCAGGTCAGTTTTTCAAGTTTTTTGAACATCTATTCTTGTTTTTGAAAAACAGCATGTTTATCAAAATGAAGAAACAGTCTTTTATACCTGTCCTTAAACAAGCTTTGGGACAAGCTATTGTGAATAATAGAACAAAATTTTTTAGCTATCCCCACAGCACTTTTCACATTTTGAAAATCTTCACCAAAGATTGCTAATAATGTTGACTTGACAAGCAAGATCAATGCTCGGGATCTCGCTGTATTAGGCAGGAAAGCATGACACAAAATTATATACACACATACAAACTGCACATACAGAACTACCACTCCGTACACATACACACACATAAACAGGCACTTTGGTGGCCATGTGTAAACACTAGGGGGAGCTTGGTGACTAGGGGGACACTTGGGGGCGCTTGGGGCCCCAGATGGAGGCAAGGGAAAATCTGGAAGACAGAGAAGCCAGGAGGCCAGGGTGGTAGAGGAGCAGAGCCAGGGAGAAAGCCAGGGTGGCAGAGAAAGCCAGGAGGCAGACAGAGCCTGGAGGTCAGGGGTTGAGAGGCAGCAGAGTGGCAGTGAGCAGAGGCAGAAAGCCAGCAAAGAAGCCGGGTGGTCGGGAGGTGGAGGAGTGGTGGTGAGCCAGGGGAGAAAGCTGGCAAAGAGGCCTGGAGGTTGGGAGGTGGAGAAGCGACAATGAGCCAGGGGGAGAAAGCCAGGAGGCAGAGAAAGCCAGGAGGTCAGGAGATGGAGGAGCAGTGGAGTGGTGGTGAGCTGCAGGAGAGAAAGCCAGATCAAGAGGGAGAGGAGCAGAGGTGAGTAGGGAGGCGAAAGCTGGATGGCAGAGAAAGCCAGGAGGTCATGAGATGGAGGAACAGAGCTAAGGGAAAAAGCTGGAGGAACAGAGCTAAGGGAAAAAGCTATGCATTATCTTAATGCACATTAACTTTAAGCCCACCTAAATTCACGTGTAGATATGCCCACTGACTCTAAAAACATTGGGTGGGTTCTTGACAAGGGTTCAACATTAGTCTAAATCTGCTTCTACTGAAGTCACTGAGGGGAAAAATGGAAGTTATTTACATGTACTTATAGAAAAGATTCAGCCTAAAACTATGATTAAACAGTTATTATTTAATTCCTGTTTCTCTAATGTGTAGTTTGAAGGCATCAACTTGATGCTTTTGAGATACAGCAAGATCCAGTGAATCAAATATTAGCGTATGGATCAAGTGACCAGTTTTCTAATTCTGGCTCTGCCTCTAAGTATCTGTGTAGCTTTGGGCAAGATAACTCTATGTGTCGGTTTCCCATCCCTCACCCTCAATCAATTTGTGAGGTCTGCAGGCTACAGGGTTCCAGTAGGCTATGGTTCATTCAAATGAAAGAAAAGTTTTCTTTGTCAAGAAGGTGCACTGCATTCTGCAGTTTGGGTCTTCCTCTCTACTAAAAATTGGAACAAAATGTAGACTGCATTATAGAAGTTAATGGATCACATTTGCCTTTTCAGCAGCAATCCACATTTTGCCAGCCATGAAAGAAAATATCTTTCATATAAATATTAGATTTATGATTCTGCTTAATTACTATAGAAAAAAAGCAAGTCATGAATGAAATAATGCAAAACTGTCCACTTGTGTTTTATATATTTCTCACAAAGAAATGAGGGGTACAACCTTATGATGGTCTCACCTGTAACTGCAGTGTAGCTTAGAGATACCAAGCTAACTTGTAGTA
Organism: Crocodylus porosus; assembly: GCF_001723895.1. Lineage (NCBI taxonomy): Eukaryota > Metazoa > Chordata > Crocodylia > Crocodylidae > Crocodylus > Crocodylus porosus. The sequence goes on along the minus strand of NW_017728906.1, from coordinate 153,756,676 downwards.
GACACGCTGCAGAAGCATAAAAATGAGTGTGAGCAAATTTACCCTGCTTCCCAAGTGGGTTTTGTCATGCTTAGGTATGTTTTACCTTGTCTAGGCTACTACCAGTACGCAAGCTAGCAAGTTTAATTACAATGCAGTACCTGAAAATGTTGTTTCTTTGGTGGTTCTTTTAGAGGGGAAGTCTCCATTTGCAAATAATGCATTGGCCTGTGGACACAAAAGAGGAAGGTTCATTTTTTCTCTCTTCCACAGACTTCGTGTGTGATCTTGGATCAAATCATTGCATCTCCCTGCATTTCAATCCCTATCTGTAAAAGGAGAATAAAAATATTCCCCCCATTACCTATTTATCTATTTAGATGGCAAGCTCTTTGGGGAAGGAAATAGCTGTTGCTACTACTCTGTCTCTTATCTCTGTCAAGTTTCTAAGCTGGTCCAATGAAGATAGTAACTTAGCCTCAAAAAAAAATTACTACTCTTTGTTTTTTATGGGAGTTTATGAACTTGATTCAGAATTCAAAGTCAAAAATAGTTCCAAAAACAGGCATAATTCAACCCTTGCAAGTTTCACGTACTTGCTTTAGGTAACATTGTATTATTGTAATGGAGAAAAAAATCCTCTTTGTGCAAAGTAGTGGTCATTTTTTCCTGCAAACAATTACCTCCTGTTTAGTGAAACAACATTTTGGTTTTGATGAAACAGGCAAAAAGCCCCAAACAAAATAGGAAACAGCATTAAACATTAATTTTCCACAAATGCTTAGTTCTAGTTTTCATAACTCAAAAATATCTTCTTAGTAATGATGCTAAGTGGCTTTTGATTTGCTCATAGCAATCTTCCTACATCTTGACTGTTACTAGTTTATTAGCAAGACTGTTCTTTGGGGAGTTTTCCTTTATGCCACTATTTCTGGAAAAATATATTCTTTCATTATATTTTAAAGGTCACCAGTGATACAATGATATGCTGAATTTTGAACTAATTGCTATGAGCAACCAATTCTTACATTTTTACATCTTGTCTGCATACAAAGTTGCATTTGTTTCTTTAACTGTTTTAAAATCAATTTAGTTGAACCACTGTATATAGTCAAATCTATTTAAAATTACTTTATGCTTTATGATTTAGCTTAACTTGGTAAGGAAATGACTTAAGCGAAATTGAAATAGAGCAGATTTAAAACAATTTGGGTGCCTGCACAAGAGTTTTGCACCAGCTTAACTAAATCATTTTAATAAAGTCAATTTTAGTGAAACAAAGGTAATTTTTATGTGCAGAGGATCCCACTTCTGTGCTAAGGAACTTGAGCTGAAGGGACAAATGGAATAACCAGATAAAGGAATGGCAAACACCAAGGATCTGATTTACCACAGCAACTCTCCAGTGTAACTCCACGGCCGAACTGGAGTCATGCCCAGTATGTTAAAGCTGTGGTAAGATGCATGAGGGACTGTGTTTCAAATTCATTCTCCTCCGAGCTTGTAATGAGATTTCCAAGCCTAACCTAGGACTACCTATTTTGGAAATGTCTTTCTTTTTATATACCAACCCTGGCAGAAGTTCTCAGATCCACTAATCTTTTGAGATGCATTTTCACTTCTAACTTTTTATTTAAAAGTCTTGAAAATATCTATCACTTGAGGCACAGGAAAGATAATACTGCTAAGCTGGACTCATTCCTTTTAAGAATTATTACTTTCCAAACAGGGTTGACAGTCTTTCCTTTCTTATATGAATGAGGTAAGCCCATTTTTATAAATAGTATGGTTCCATCCAAGTTCTGTTGATTTAATTTCACATAGGAAAGAAAAAAAAGAAAAAGGATATTGCATTTTTAAATAAAATTCCTCCAAATAAAATCCTAGAAAAGCTTAAAGTCTGAGTGGGTTTCTTGCAGTGCCTTTATATTGTAAACTGTGAGGTTTTAGATTACTTATATGAGCTTCAGTCACCAATAGAGCTGGCATAGAAACCAAAGAACACTGAAACAGCTGTAGCACTGTATATGAGTCATTTGGACCATGACAGAGATGTGGACAGTGAAGGAGGAGCTCCATTGTTCTGCTAACTTCCAATACTCTTTACAGTTAAGTTCAGCTGCCAGACAAAGAATGAATAATGTCTGCTAATCTCATAATAAATTCCGTGCTACTGAAAACCTAGTGAAGCATACAAGTGTATTATTAAGACAGGTGTTTACCAATATAAAATAAGTTAAATAATCCTTACGTTATTCTCAACAGGCTAAGAGAGTTGCTGGGTAGGACACAAATGACATATGTTTTAGAAGCAGAGCTAAATGCTGGATGGTCCAATTTGATTACCTTAATTTGGATCAGGGACACTCATTTAAAAAAGGGTCTGTACTTGGGGAATGAAAAGAAGATAATTTCCATCAAGTCATATCTTCAAAAAGTTTCTTCCAAACTGGCACATGTGGCTCTTTCACATATATTCCCTTGGCAATAATTGCGATGGAAAACTCAGATTTGGAAGCAGTGAACATGCTGTAGTGTTGACTTCAAGATACATTTGTAACTGGGAGCTGGTACTTGTTTACCAGGAATTGCAATCCTTGCTGTCAGGTGGCAATGATATTCCCCTGCTGGATGCATTCACTTTTTAAAAATATTCTGTATAAACTCTCTGTTGGGGGCTCGGGGAGGAGCCCTTACTGAATACCACCCCTGCTACCAAAAATGTGAGTGATTTGGCAGGAGTTTTGTTTGGCACATGCAAATTGGATTAATGATATTTCAGACATACGGCAGTACCACTAAACACATGCATTTTCTGGAGACAGAATACAAGTTATGTCATCCTGCTCTGAAGTGCTTATCAGGGAGCCTGATTTTTGTCTCGTGTTAGCAAGCAAACATTAGGATTAGCACTGCCAGGTAAACCAATGCAAATAACCAAGACTGAGAAGTGCAACAGATTAACAGATGATGTGAAATAAATTTATACTGTGCACTGCAGCATATTGTAAAGATACCCAAGTTAGCTCACATATCTTCCAGAAGCAGTGGAACTGTAGAGCTCCATGAAGGCTAATTTACCTTCCAACTCGGGTACCTCTGCTTAACACTATGGTGTGTAACATGGACATACTCTTGGAAAAGTAACATTGACATGTTTCTCTAGACATCAAAGGATTTTTTTTCCATTTTCCTGAGAAACGCTGGTTATTAGATGCAGCCAAGGCTGGGGACTTTGACTTGGTGGGTATCAGTGTTCTTGCTGGGAATAAAACCCAGAGGTTCCTAGCTAAAGGGTCTTGCCCCTCTACTCAGGGTCAGACTGATCACCATATTTGAAGTGAGGAAAGAATTTTACCACATGGGCAGACTGGTACAGACTGTGGGCGTTTAGGCCTTCCTCTGTAAAGAGGGCATGGCCCTCTTCCTTGGATCTCTTGAGTGTATGTTAACAACCCCTGCAGTGATAGTGTCCCCTTGCCCTACTTATGGCAGATTAGGGTACTATGCATTATGGTTGTGACAGGGTTGATTGACCATGTAGTTTTAGTAACAGGTTAGATGAAGATTTGTATGGCAAGGTTTGTATAGGGATGCTTCAGCCAGGGGGTTGGACTAGATGATCTTCCAGGGCTATTTTTCTATGATTCTATAATTAGTCAAATAATCCTCTACAAAGATGGAAAGTCCCATTCTGGTCCCAGTGCCTAGACATGAGGCTCTCAGTAGTTTCACTAGCATGGTAGCTGTACAGTGTTGCCAAAAAGAGATGGTTTTTCACTATGTAAAACTGGGCCAGACTTTCCTGACTCCAAACTTATGCCCATGTATGAATGTTGAGATCAACATATGTATGAATGTTGGTCTCCTGCTCAAGAGGCAAAGTCTGTCCACAGACACAAATGAACAAATAAAATATCCCAACATGCCTCAGGATTTGTATACAGAGATGCACAGGAAAATTAATATAAATGAACTAAAGGTGCAAATCTGAAGCAGATTAGCTAAACTGTGTTAAACCCCTAAAGAAACACATTTATTAAAATTAAAGTAGCCTTAATTTAAGATACCTTATCTTACTTTAATTTGGGCCACTTTATTTCTAAATAATTGTATCTACATTGGGGTTTAACTAATCCAGTCTATAAATCGAAACTGACAGTTTTCTGAATGTCTCTTTGTAGACAATGATTCTTTTCTAAGGTGTTCTTCTTTTTATTGTTAGTAAATCTGTGCTATGCATAGTAAATATATGTGTTCCCTCTAAAACTTTATATCTTCTTAAAACCCATTTCCCAAGGCTTCTGGACATTAATGCCTTTCCCTAACATTTTCTGGAAAGTCATAGACTGAAACCCCACAACTCCTCACCCATACCAGTAGCTGTAAAGGATCATCCATTTTATCCTCCCCCTCTCCCTTCCACTCCTCCCCTCTCTCCTATTCACCTTTTCTTCAGATATCTTAAAAGGCAACTCTTAAGTCAGAGACTCCCACTGCTGCTTCTGCTTGGCTATCAGTTTTACTCTTATAGCTCTTGGGGCTAGATAATCCCTGTTCAGGAGTAGATCCAGGAGTGGGGTGCAGTGGTGCAGATGCATACCTCTTCTGCCACTGCCATTACTCTCCCCAGCTGATCAGGACACAGGGAAACCCTAGACCCACTCCTGCCTCACTCCAGCTTCAGGGTGCAGCAATGCAGGTTGCCAAGCTCAGGGAGACCATCCATCCTGCCTGTTTCTGGCCAGCAAGGACACTTGTAGGGGAAGGAAGCAAGCAAGAAGCAGGAATGATGACACTGTGCTGCTGCTGGGGTCCCCTGGATACCTGACCTCATTATGGTGTTCTGGACACCTGACCCAGCTAGCCTCCTTACCTCATTCCCTAACTGACTCTGGCAGGGCACCCCTACCACTTTAAGGGTAGAAAACAGGCAGCAGTCACGTGCCTGATGAGGGCAGCCATTTTGGCCCAGGGATATAAACTGGGTTGCAGTTTGCTGCAGGAAGGAAGGAGGAAACATCGGGCTGAGAGGCTGCTCTGGCCAGAGTTTAGGAGGTAAGGGCAGGGGCTATGGGAAGCAGGTGACCCTTTTGTCCTGGGTAAGACATAAAACTGCACCCTGCTGGGAAAGGGTGGTCTGGTGGGGCTCCTAGTAGTGTGGGAGCCCCCAGGAAATGTCAGGGCAGTTACCTCCCCAGTGCAATGTGGGTCAGGACACCTTAATAACCCCATCCCACATTCCTGGTGGTATTCTAGCAAGCAGGGGGCACCTAGGGCTCAGTTAAGGAGCCCTGAGGCAGAGCCCAGGCTGGAGGAGGGACCTGGGGCTGCACCCAGTTACAAGTAAGACCCTGCATGAGAGAGGCGATGGTTAGTGAGACCCTGTGTGAGAGGGCCGATGAGTGAAGTGGCCCTGTGAGTGTGGGTGAGTGAGGAGACCCAGTGGCAGCATAGTGGCCTAGCAAGGGGCTAGGAATGAAATAGACCTACAGTTGTACAATTGCTCAGTCAACACTCAAGGGAGCGTAGCAGGAGACACCCAACAGACTGCACCGGGGCTGACCAAGGTGAGAAGAGCTAAGCCTGAAGCCAGGTGAGGCCGGGCAGGATGAGTGTGGCCCCAGAGAGAGGGTGGTATAAAAGAGGCTGGCTGAGAGCTGGTGGAGTGAGTGGGACTATGGTGAGAGAGGGGGGGTGGCATGAGAGTGGTCCTCCAGGCTGTAGAAAAGAGCTACAACTGTGTGCCCAGTTTGCTACGCCCATAGGCTGGAGAAGTAACATCAGAGAAACATCTGCAAGGCATGGGACCCATAGAGGGGAGGTTGGAGAGGGTATTAGGTCCTTGTCAGCAGGGAGAGTAATGGGTAGCATCCCACCTTAGTAACAACTCTCATATTTTTCCATCAAGGCATGGTAGGTGAGCAAAACGGGCAGTTACCCCAGGAGCAGGGTAACTGACGAAGACCTGATGAGGAGGCCATCCTGTTACACTGACCCTCTGGACTCAATTCCTCAACTGGATCTTCTGGTTTTAGGCTTCCTGGCTTCCCTACACGTGGACTCATTACACTCCCTCCAGACCTGGCCACCTATGACCCAGCATGACAAAAGCAGCATCAACACATGGGCAGATAGTTTGTCACCCTTGATGTATTGTTACTTCTCAGTGACTGGCAGGAAGGACATCATACAGAGACTAGCAACTGCATGAGCAGCAGTGGAAGATACAGGAACCATACAGGAGAATGAGTCAGGTGTCTTCTGAGCCCATTCCCAGAAATTAAGGATGAAGGAGTGAGCAAAACACTCATCCTGGCCTGGATGCCTATTGGCAACAGAAAGTGTTGAAGATGAAAATTTTGCCAAGATTTTCTGAAGTTAGCAATGGTTTTGAGGGGTTCACCGTATGACAGCCCAATTGAAAAGACCTAATATGGGCCTATTTCTTAGAAGGCAAATGCTCAGCACTTCCTGCAAATCAGGCCCCTTTCAGGGGCCTCATATTGGGCACCCAAAATTGAGGTACAGAATCCTTTGATATTTTTTTAAATGATTTGGCCTTAGAAAGTAGCATAGGAAGTGGAATTATGATGTGTACTGTTTTAGAGGCAGAACACGGGGGGAGAGAGGCTATCATCCATCCACTCCAATTAAAAACAGAGCTCCTTTGAATCTTTTATGATCATGTAAATACCATTGTCGATGATGGATATTTATTTCCTAAACTACTTGGATATAAATAAGAATTTTCTTGTGTGTTACTGAGGCTGGAGTTGGTTCAGTTTTATCTTCTTACATAGTAGAATTTGCCTGGCATTACTTCAAGTTCCCCACCTGTCTGATTATACCCTAATGTATTCAGGAGAGTCCAACAGAAGCTATTTTAATTCATTTTCACAGACCTTTGTGGGAGGGAGGGAAAGAGGGAGGAGAAAACTTTAACAAAGGTCAAAGTGGGAGGCAAGCCAGTGATTGGCCAGAGATACCTGCTGTGATTTGGACTAGTTCCCTGCATGACCCTAAAAACAATTAGGGTATAGGGAGTTTGGCAGGATGAGAATTATTGAGGACGGAGCACAGTTTAGGTTGGTAACCTGAAAGTCTCTCCATAAGACTTGCGTATGCTTATTTAGACCAAATTTTGAACCTGGAAAATTTCCCTCTCGATTCTTTTATGTATCTTTTTTTCCAATAGCAATGAGGAATGCTTTTGGTTTTCTACATTTCTGTTTAAATGTAGTGTTACAGTAATGAGACTAAGTTCATGCCTGCTTTTCAGCTATAAGCTTACAGTTTTGAGACAAGCTTACAAAGCAGGCTGTTTTGCTCTGGGAAGGCTGGTTTCTTTTCCCTACTGTATGTAGTCCTGTTGAGTTAGTGCTGAGATGAGCATTGGTTTGGTTCAGGCTAATTTATTTTCTTGTCCCCCGGCGATAAAAGCAGGACAAGAATTATTGAAAGGGGAGAAACACTGCAGTATAAAACTGAGCAAGGGAGCTTGGAGAAGAGTAGAATATTCCATCTTCTTATAGACCATAGATATGAAAATCATTTGCCTTATCCCATTTCTGTTTTCTTTGTAGATGAACAAGTTATATTTGGCTGCTCCTTTAGTATCTGATCCAAAGTCTATTCTAGTCGATAAAAGACTTTCCACTGACCTGGGTTTGAATCAAGACCTAGCCATTAATCTCCTACTACATTCCTCAGACAACAGATAAGTGGGTACAGTCCCATTTTGCCTTGGTTCCCATTACTTTAATCAAATTATTTATATGTTAAATCTATCAATGAAACGCATTATATTCTGTAGTCTAAAAAAATCTGTAATATGCTGCTGAGGATATCTGTTTTTGCTGCCTAATATTTTGTTTGTTGATTTGCTTTTGATGACCCTGCAAGGCTAATTTATTTTCCAAGGTACCTCAAGTCATAATGTGTAGGTGTTGGAGAGGCTACTTGTGTAGAGGATGGAGATAAACATACATAGATTTTGCTGACCAATTTCAGCCTGGCTCCCTCAATAAATTTCATGTAGATGGACCCCTGCTACTGTACAAGTCCCAGGAAAGTCAATGGGAAATGCTGACAAGATAAGAGTCTTAACTTTTCAATGATTGTATGACAACATTGAAGCCCCTGAACAGATGCTTTTATTCATATGAATTTGATTCATGAGTAAACTTCTAGTTCTGCATGAAATTTTGCAAATCTTGAACTTCTTACAAAAAAGTCTTTCTCTGTTATGTTTCAGCCTTGAAATATTCCATCACCACAAATCTTTAATATAAGAGTAAAAAGGTTAGGGAAACCTGAGAAATACCTTCTACTGCACCCCTCTTCCAATTTTTGTTTTCAGGTTAAATCCTAAACAAGAAAATCACTTTACTTCTGTCTAGCTCTACTGAAGAGTTCATGGTCAAAAAATGAAAATATGTCAGGTGAGAAAAAACAGTCTATGAAAAACTTGTTAAAACTAAAAGATAATAACTTCACAGACTTTTTTTTTCAATTCATCAAGTAAAATTGGTAATTCTGACTTTTTTTGTTTTTGAAAAATTCTTAAACACTCAAATCTTCTTATGTTGAAGTAATTTTCTATCTTTGCAATGAGAGGAAATTCACTACAATAAAATTAAAACAATGAGGTGTTTGCACATTTCCCAGAAGTTAGTGTACATGAGTGAAAGGCTTCTAAAATTCTTCTAGAAGTAGATAAATATTTTTACTATAAGTTACTTTGTCAAAATCATAAAACTGTCACCTTTTGTAACGCTTGCTTTAAAAATCTCCTTTAATTCCAAAGGCAAGCCCTTCTATTTTCACCCTTCCACACTTAAAAAAAAGAATTGGATAGCTAGCAAAATAGTCCTGCTGACTTCACACACGCAAACTTGCCTACGTACCTAGCAGTTTCAGGATCAGTCTCATACTCTGCCCACAATGTCACATTTAATCTGTCCCTAAAAGCTAGAGACAATGATCCATTTTTCCTATTTATGTTTTCCTAATTTCTAAGAGGTTTCTGCCAGAAATGTGCTGGAAATTGTGCAGAAATTGGGAGCAAAACTCTTTTCTACAGCTCCCACTGTGCTTGTCAGAAGGTGGGGACATGTTTCTGTGTATACAGCGACTGCTAAAACTAATGGTGTGTTGCTGTGCAGACTTTCTTACCAGCTGCAACTTGCTATTTGTAAGACCCTGTTATTACTGGCTCATACTTTATTTTAGGGACATTAACCTGCCTGTATGCTTCTGCTGGTGCCTTACTGGTAACCTTCTGTGCTATGCCAAGCTTAAGACTCCTCAGTGAAAGATTCTTTGTGAGTCTTCTTTTTTAACTTTTTTTTAAAACCCTTCCTGCACTCTCTCTCTCTCTCTCTCTCTCTCTCAGTGGTGGCCGCCCTGTCAGAGAGGGAACTCGTATTGGGAGTAGAGTAAGGTCATATTGCCTTTAGACATACTGCTGTAAGAGAACCTTCTGCGGTTTCCAGAGTGTACCAAAGTCACAGATTCAAATCTACGGAAACGGCCTAGATAGCAGGCTCTTCTTAAATTGTGAAGTAGGGTTCCAGCAACCAGCCTCATGTGTAACTAGGTCCCTATGGGTTGGAAAGAGAATTAATAACCAAGAAAATCACCTCATCCTACCATCACTAGACTAACAATCTACAGTATCTAGTTATCTGAAAAGGAAAGAATTTGTGAATGTACACATCAAAATCACCATGACCTCAAAGATCTTTCTTTTCTCTCCCCATGGGACCCACAGTTAGGTCCCCTCCTCCCTCCATCTGCTCTCCCCCATCCCCCGCCCTACTTTTACAGTTCCTTTTTTCTGGTGTGGGAATGCCATAAAAATAAGAAAAACAAGCCCCTGATTTTTTTCCAGGTTTTTGTCAAAATGCTTTCAGATTACTTAACACCTTTGTTAATTTTTTTCATTTAAATGATTTCTTTCAAGCTTCCAAAGTCCCAAACACAACTTTGCTGATTCAGTGTGGTAGAAAGAAATAATCTGGGTATTTGTTCTAGAGAACAGAGCAGGAGAACTAGGTGCTATACCTGGCTCTGCCAACAAGATTTGAGATATGAGCTGTGTGACCTTGGACATGTCACTTCTCTCAGCACTGCTGCACACTTGTTTAGAGCTACTGTTTGACTCGTTTAGACCTACTGTAAATTCCTCGGGGCAGTCTTGCGCTCTATTGGTTTTTACATTGCCTAGCACAGGACAAGACAGCAAGCAGGCAATTAGAAGGATTGAATCCCAGGCAAGGCTAAAATTCACAAAAGGGTTGAAACATCTTGCTTTGTAGGGAGACTTATTGCCAACCCCAGTTGAAATTTTGTGGCAAAACATCATGCTAGTTGGATATGCTCTAAACTGGCAGTCTATTTGAGCATACTTATGGGAACCTAGATAAGAAATTATGTTATCAAATCAGGGAACAGAAACAATACCACATGGCTTACATTTGAAAGAAGTCCACTAAATGGAGTTAAGAAAAATCTTAATCTACCTAAAGAGGTTCCAGAAGTGGGGTCTGTTAAATAAATTATGCACTGTGAATTTTTATCTCAGCATTATTTAGTGTTACATATCAATATCAAGAAGTAAAAGAAAAGAGAGAGAAAGGAAATTCCCCTCCCACACACTTAGAAGATGTATCATTTCTGGATCACTTCAAACTGAAATAAACCCAATAATTATGATTTTGTATTTCCAAGAGAAATAAGACCAGTCCCACACAAATAGCCTCACTATAGTAATATGCTGCTAGCCACTCATGCTAATCCTGAACATGCTGTAAAGAACTGACCCAGCAGGCTACCACTGCTAATTCTGGTTGTGGCTAACCCTTATGTGCTCATTTTTCCTTAACCCTATATTGTATGGTGTGGAAATATTAAGTGCCAGCATTTTCTTCAGTTCATCTGTTATTTTTTTTAAACCCTTGGCATTCTCTCCTTGATATGACCTTAACTGTTAAAATATAGCTTCTATGTGCATGTGTACAGGTGTCTGCATGTGTATTAAAAAAGTCCCAAAATATGAGTAAATTCAGGAGTGTCAAATGGTGGTACTTAAAAATGATGACACCTTGTATATTTCATGCAGTGATATTTCTCATCAATAAAAAACTTTGATCCTACTGCACTTACGTCAATAGCAGAACTCCAAATGGCTTGAGTTGGGACAAAATTGTCTGCTCAGAGGGAAAGGACAATCTTTGGCTAACACAGTCAGAAGATATGGGTTCTATTTCCAATAAGGATGTAAACGGCATTTAAAAATATCTGTTTAACCTACTCTAATTATATCAGTTAAATGGTTATCCAATAATCCATACCTACTTTAGTGACCTCTGGCAGGAATGACCCTGGCCCCAGCTCCTTCTGTCTTTGCCATACACCAGTGGGGGTGGGGTGCCATGGGCACAGCCAAGCCACTAGGGGATGCTGCCCAGATGTGGAGCTGCAGCTTCCCCTCATCTTCATGGGCAGGGCCTGGCAATGTGAATGAAGCCGAGGTTATGGACTTCTCCTGTGCCTGGATCCCACCACCACAGGGAGAGAGGGAGAGAGGTGCTGCTCCCCCCCACCCCGGGAGTTGGGCAGAGCATTCCAACAACAGCAGCAAGATTCCCAGATCCACGGTGAGCCTGCTTGGACTTATCACAGCAGTGGGGTCTGGGCAGGATAATAGGCTCCTTGTACCTCCCACCATGCTTGTGCCACCACAGCCCAGGCTTAGAAGTCTCCTCTGCACTGCCAGGCCAGGCCCTTACCAGCTCACCCCAAAGGAAGGGAGAGTCCAGTCCTTCCTCCTCCCACCCATGGTGCTGGGGCCATATGAGGCCTGGCCCAGCCCTGACGCAGGGCTGACTGCATGGCCAGTTCTGTCCACAGCCCCAGCCCCTGCCCAGCTGCCCTCACCAGCCCCAACCTGTGGCTCCCTGCCTGTAGCCTGGGGTCCACACAGCACCAGGTGCACAGTGAAAACATAAGAGGCGCATCTACATGAGATGCTTTATCTTGCAGCAGACTACTTTGCTGCACAGTAAAGCATCGCTGCCTACACGTGTGTGGCAATTAGAGTGCAGAAGACTAATTTACTGTGCTGCTGGATAATTCCCTCAGATGCAAGCGGTATCCGGCAGTGCAGTAAATTACTGCACGTAAACTCACATGTAGATGGTAACGCTGGGATTAGTTTACTCCAGCTCAAATTGACCCAGAGTATATTCAGTTTCATTAATTCCACGTGTAACCATGCCAAATGGCAGGGGCAGGGGCCGGGGCTGGGGCCATTCCTGCTGGAAACGGTAAACAGTAAGCAGTAAGTGGTATAAATATGATGATCATTTCACTGCTTAACCATTTACATCCCTAATTTCCTAATCAAGGATGTTATGAGGCTGACCACAGTAATATTTTTAAAAGTGCATGATACTACTTTTATACTGAAAGTAATATAAAGGTCTACAGTGCTATTATAAAACAGTTGCATAGATTTATTAACAGCCTATTTAGACATGAAATCTTGCTGCTGTTGATTAGCAACAACAAAAAAGACAAAGGGAAAACTCTGAGATTGTTTTATGTTATTAAGAGAGAGAAATTTTTCTGGTTGCTGCATAATCTGGTTGCTACATGATTCTGTAAATACCAAAGCTCCAGGCAAAAGCTGGCTCATTTCAGCTATACAGGTGGAGTTCAAGCAGTATGGACAATGTTATACTAATGTAAAAGGGTTTTTACTGGTATTAAAGGGGCCTTAAATCAACATACCTTTTAAGATATACTGATATAAGGCAACTTTACAATTGTCTGACTATGTCTACACCAGAAGTTTTCCAGGTATACCTAATGTGGTAGGAAATCCCATTCTTAATCAATACATTTAAATCTGTGCATAGACAGGCCTTAATAATATGCATAACATTATGGATTCAAGTAATGTCACTGGGCACTTTTACATATGTTTCAGGGGTGAAGAGGGCAGCACTTTAATTAGAGCAGTTCTGAGAGCTGCTCCAGTTAAATCACTGCCACGTTTAATGAGCTTTAGCTCAAGTGCCCCTGCTGGCAGGGACACTGATACAAGAGACACAAAGGGCTGCTGGAGCACGGCAGTTGCCACACTCCACCAGACTCGATTAACTGACCCTGCTCTGACACACTGGAATTCCATTGACTATATTCATGAATAATTTAAACATAAATTCAGCTGTTTCTGTGATTGAGGCCTAAATCTCTACATATTAGAAGTCAAAATATTCTGCCAAAGTCCAAAGATATCCAAGCGGTAACACAACACATACTCTTTTGTATTAATATTGCGTCAATATACCTGCACATTCAGTATCTCTCCACAAAAACTCCTATCTGATAGAATGCCACAACAAAGAGAAACACAGAGATTTTTATGACTTTTGTCATCTTTTAATATTATTTTATGAACTGTGGTTATAGAAGTTTCAAGTTGAAGCCACTGCTTGCTGCTTTTTTTTTTTTTTTTTTTACTTACGGGATGCCAAGCCAAAACTACAAGTAAAGCTTGCACGTTTGACATATTTCATCTAGGCTAGAGAAAAAGCTTGTAACTGACTGGGAAGGAAAGGTTGCTTTTTTTTCTTCAGATATTGCTTTTACATAATTATCATTCAAAAGCAATGGTGCATGTCTCTGAGGCTGAATGGTGTAGCTGAACATTGCACAGGCTAGTGTATGCCTCTGATGTGCTAAACACTGATATGTCCTTATAATGATCTGTTAATGTAAGGGGAGTGATTTTGCAAAATTTTATGCCTTATTAAGGAAATGATTCAAGCCCAGGAAATGTGCGGGTTAAGTACTTGCTTTCATAAACATGGGTTACCGTGGAAAAAGATTTTAGATATTATGTGGAAAAATGCAGTAAAAAGCGCTGAATTTGCCCATTCCATTACATTGAATTGTTCAGCAATTATGGTCATCCCTGGGCCTAGAAAATTAAAGTATATGATGAAAACCCAATCTAAAGATATCCACTGCTGTGCTACTGAGGACACGGCATATCATGTTTAAAAGGCATTTAGAATTTCAGTGACCAGAAAAAGTTAGCTGAGGAGTGAGTGTAACTTTATGTGATCATTCAGCCAACAAAGAAACCAGGCCCCACCCAACCCCCTCTGCACTTCTTACAGTCTCTGCTCCTGAAACCACAAAAGTAAATAGGAATTTTGCCAGACTAAGACGTGTCCTCTTCTATTTAAGCTCTTCCATAAACTAATTGTTGCAAAGTGCGGGCACTATTTTACACATTTTAGTCAAGAATGACACTGTTTGAAGTTGGTGGATGCTTTCTGCCAGAGTATAGAGTGCAGGATAAGGGCTGTCAAAGAGCATTAGACTCTTGTTATGAGTCTTGTTTGGAAAGAAAAATGCATTAGGTGGAGTGCAACCAATTATTTCCAAGTATTAGTTTGAAACTGAAAGTAAATTAACGTGTATTCACAACTCCATTGTGTTCACTTATTACAAGTGTGCCATTGCTAGATGTTAGAGTGCTGATGAAAAGCAATTTTTTGTTCAGTTCCTCAAACAGGGTCTGAAAGCACACTGAATACCTGTTTGTAGTGTGAATTGTGAAAGATCAGTTTAGCAAATTTCAGCTTTGCCTCCATGCAGAGTAGTCAACTATCTGTTTATAGTGTTCAGAGATCAGAAGAAATATGGTGCTTTCTTCGTAAAAGAAGTGACAAAGATAGTAAGAAGTTTTAGAAATTGAAAATGAAGAAATTAAGAAACTAAAAGGTGTTAGTGTTTGCAGACAATCTGGAGGATAAGAAATGTTTTCTGGGCCAGTTTATGACTGTATTTTAGAATCCCTTCACATGCATTTCATGAACAGAAAGAGACAAACATCCTCACATACATTTTTTGTTAAAAATTATTCTCTCAGCTTTACAATCTAGAGTTTACTGAAGACATTCACAGCTACTGTATATTAGTTTAACAGATCTCTTTCGGTGTTAAAAGCCACTATCCTTTTCCTCCCTTTCATTTCCCTCTCCCCAAAGTTTGAAGCAGTAACATTAGCCAGAGTCCCTTTTTCCCCCTAAATTTAAAAATAATAACGTGGCTCCTCACTATAAAATGTCTGTCTCCTCCACTCCCAGCCTCCTGGGGGCTGCCGTAGGCATGGTCTGTAAATTAAGTGGAGGCACTCAGCCCTCAGCTCAGTTCTAGTCAAACATTAGCTGCAGTGTTTACCCTTGTGTAATCTTCAGTTTTGCATTAATTTAATACCGCTCAGCACTTTTTCTAACATATTCAGCGAATCCATGGCGCACAGTGCTTTGTGTCTGTATCCTCCCCATCAAACCAAGTTTTGATTCTTAACCAAACTCATCAAAGTAAACTTCTTACAATATTTTTCTCCCCCTACTTTGATCTTTACTTAGAAAAATGTTGCTTTATGTGGTAATTCAGCTATACTCAAAGAGCTTTTCCCCCCCTTCACTTCAAAGACAGCAGAGGGCAAATTGTTTTCATTTTAATTTAACATTGCTGTTTCAGTTGTTTGCAAGCAACACAAGATAGTAAGCAACTTTAATTAATAACTCCCAGATAAGAGTGAGGGTTTCTGATGTACAAATCTGAAAAAAACCTGTCAAAAAAAAAACCCCTCAGAAAGTCTGGCCAAATGACAGTTACAAAACAGCATAAAATCACTTCATAATTCACAATTAACCTTTGGTCTTTGAACCTTCGCCTGGTACCCCCTGAACAACATGAATAAAAGCAAGCTCTGCCCATTAAGCTAAAAAGTTTCTCATGTTCTATGTTAATAACATTAAAGCCAATTACACCGGGAAGAACAGAAATAGGTTATAATATTATCACAGAACCTAAGGATTTGGCCCCATCACAGTTCAAAACCACATTTGAAAGCTATGAAAATTTTGCCAGAGCAACAACTAAGTAAAAATAGAATATAGGACAGTGGTTCTCAACATTTTAGACTTCAGGTACCTTTGAATAGGCTTGAGGCATCCTTTGATAGACTTGAGGTACCCCTCAGAAAATGCCTGCTTAGTAGGGGTGTGCGAAACGGGCCATATGCGATTTGGATTCAGCCCGAATTGGGGACAGTAATTCAATTCATTGATTCGCATCACTCTCCCGATTTGATTTTGCCAAATCCAAATCTGAAGATTCAGTGCTGATTCAGAGAATCTGTGATTCAGCCATAGACACAGCTTTAAATGTGTTTTCTACATACCTCAAGGTACCAGTTGCAGCTCGTGAATGCTGCAATGGTGGGGTGGATGGAGCATCTCACAGGAGCGTGGAGGGACCCTCTGCGTGCTCAGTAGCAAACACAGAAGTGGACCAGAAGTACTTCCAGTCCACTTCCAGGTCTGCCACTGAGTGCACTGGGGGGGCCCCCCCGCACTCCCCCAGCTTGGTGATCAGCCGCAGGGGGATCTCAGGTGTCCCCCCGGACCCAGGAGGCACCAATTGCCAAGCCAGGGGCCCCTCTGCATGCTCCCCAGTGGACCCAGAAGTGGACTGGAAGTGCTTCTGAGTCTGCTGCTGAGTATGCTGGGGACCCCCCCGTGCACCTGTGGGACACTCCATCCGCCCCAGCATCTCAGTGTTCACAAGCCGCCTGGTACCTTTAGGCATGTAGAAAAAACATTTAAAGCTGTGTCTATGTCCAAATCATCAAATCTTTCTGAATCTCTCCAAATAGATTTGGAGGGTTCTGATTCAATTCAGAGAAATTAAAGGGTCTCCTGATTTGATTTGGATTCAGAGATTCAGCCACCGAATCGGGCCAAATCTCCGCCAAATCAAATCAGCGACCAAAGCTTCACACAGCCCTACTGCTTAGCTTTCACTTGTATTTTGACTATAGAAAAATAATATAGAGCAAAACTTAGAAAGACCACAACATGTCAGAATGATTTTGACAGTACAGATTCCTACTTCAAATCTGGATTTATCATGTAGATCATGTTTGCACACCCAATAGTCCTAACATTGCATGGCACCCTGTGGCACCCTTAAAAGGATCTTGTGGCACCCCAGTATACTGCAACACCCTGGTTGAGAATCGCTGCCATAGGATTTAGTCCACTGGGATTCAAGGAAAAGTTTGCTCAATAAGGACTAAGCATATTACACCCATTGTACAGGTATAAATTGACAACACATGGTGCAAAGCACTACAGAGAATCAAGCTCCTAGACCATAACTAGAACTGTAAGATCTTTATCTATAATGGAAAGCTCTTAGGCATATATTTGGTACTGTGCAAGTAAATATCAGTAATATAATAATTGATTATTATAACGGTGGGCTAGTCTTGGGAGTACAGCATAAAACAGGTAAGTGTGTTAAGCCCAGTAAGGATGCCATTCAGTTGCATAGGGACTCAGAGCCCAGAACAAAGTTGTCTGTGCTTTGTTGTTGTGCATCCACTTACAGCTGTTTCCTGACCAAATTACCTTTAATGTGCATCCCACACTGGGATTTGCCACACTGCTAAATTTAGCCCTTATGGAAATTTAGCCTGATTTCCCATCTCTGAATTTGGCTCAAAAAATCTAGCTTCCATGATAAGAACAAAACAACCAAAAGACCAACAGACATAGCTGTTTCTTCTTCACTAGGTAACTCCATGTAGCTTACTAATGTACATTTTTTGTTTATATCCCATTTAGGAACACTTACAAATATGGACATGCTGAGTATTTGGAAATAAAAGAACTGTTCTCCCAGACAGTACCCTGTTTGCTGTAGTGTCCCAGGGGAATCCTTGATCTGCTTATGCCTGTCTGAGGCCCTGCAAAAGTCAAAGAGATTAGCGGAAAGTCAGTGCGAATTTAGGCACGCCTGGCTCCAACAAGTCATTTACACCAATTCACAAAGGAGAAATCTTGGAAGCATTTCCAAAAATACAGTCCGGGCGTGTGAGTTAAGGCTGCTAGGGAGCCTAATGCACAGACTTTCCCCGTAATCAGGGTTTACCTCAACTCTGTTTATTCTGTAAATTCTGGTTTCTCAACAGAAACAGCTCATCATGCTACACCCATGTTGTACAGACATGCAGAAAATCTTTATAGAGCTAGCTATAGTACAAGCCAGCTGTTTCTTTTACTGAAACTGTTTGGTAGCAAATTATCTCAGCATTTTCCAAGCATTTGAAAATAAGAATATTAAATACAATTGAAAGTTGCCAGGTTAATGGCACTGAAAAGTAACAGAGTTCTGGTAGCCACAAACCATGTACAGCACAGAAAGCAGCAGTGCAACTGTCTGCATACTGCCCAGTTAAGGAGCAAAGACCAGTTCCAGTGAATATTTCAGAGGAAAATATGACAGACTTTTACTTTCTATTAATGAATCATCTCCAAAGAGTTTATGATATTCTCAAATTTGTTTCCTCAAAGTATTCACTGGATGTTTCTATGAGTAATTGTTGGCCTTCAGCTCAGTGCAAACCTGTTCATTTTAATAATGCTCAGTTGCAACAGCATTAGCAGGGTTTGCTATGTAGTGGAGTCACTGGTATGTTCCAGCTACGGTGTCATTTGTGTGGAGTGCACAGCAACTTTGAATTGGCGATCCTGATTCTACACACAGTTACACCAAGTCTACATTGCTGCAGTGTACCTGAAGTCAGCAGAACAACTCTGACTTTACATGGCAGTCCTGATTCTCCTGTCTCTCACACAAGGTTTATTATGCTGCAACCCCACTAAAGTCAGTAGAACCATACTGATTTTAAACCCATGTAATCAAGTGGAAAATCAGGCCCCATACATCTCTGTTCCCATAATTCTTGTAATCAGATTTTAGGTTGAATAATTGCATTCATTAATTCAAAATCACTCTACATGCATATTCATTCCAACAGTCACTGAAAATTTGCTGTTTCAGCAAACATTCCTTCCTATAAAATCATCTGCTAGAAGATTAGCAGGAAATAAATCAAGAGGTACATGAACATGAATTCACTTGTAAGAAATATCAGTCAAGTACTTGTGGAATATTTCATATGCTATTCCCTCAGCGATGCTCTACCCCTGTTCAGTCTCTGTGGATGACAGACCTGCCAAGTGTGGGGCCAGGGAGGGAGAGGGGGTCTAATGGACTTTAGCTAAGGCTGTTTTTAGTGCTGTGGACCCATCCATAAAGTACCACAAACCTTTCTAACCTGGTAAACATACCAAAATGGCTAAAAACAAATGGAGGGCAAGACAATCTTGAGCAAAATCCAAACAACTGGAGATTCTTAGCTGGAATAACGGCAAAATCTGAGCTACCCAGCCCCCTGACAAAAATGTGTTTAGAGTCCAGACACAAAGCCTACTTGTTTATTAAGGAAGTGGTTATGATGGGAAAATAATGCTGCTGTAAGGGAAAGAACAAGACATTTTACAAGATGTAGTGGGATCTATCATCATCTCCTCCAGGTCAGATCCTTCACCCTTCTGGTCTTCCTTTGGTTTTGTTTTAGATAACTACCAAAATAGAAGCTGTTTCTCTGGCTCATGACAGGACAGTATGCCAAAACCACACAGGATGAGTGCATTGTCCTGATAGTGTGGAAAAATGCTGCCTTTTTTTACTTGTATCCCTACCAGACCTTTGAGTCAAGATGTGGCCTTATTTAACCTGAGTTTTATTCTCAATACACTTAAAAGCATAATCCATCTTATTTTACATCTTGCTGCTGTACCTCAAGATATGTCTATTAAAGAGTCATGCTATTTATGTGCTGGAGCTAGTTATACTTTCGGAGGAAAAATTATGAACTGACTGTTTGAGGTTGTTATTAAAGCACCATTAAAATCCAGAAACATATTAATATATTCTGGTTGTTCAGTTAAAATCCGGCATATTGTGTTTAGTGATACATCAGACTGCATACAGTACTATCCTTCTAGCTTACTTGCAGGACTAAATTCATCCCTCTGTTTGCTACAATGGAATTTCACCAGGAAGAAATTTGTCCCAGTGGGCGCATCTACAAGTAATTAGTATGCTTGAATAAATTCCAGTGCAGTTCACACCAAAGTTTATTGCACCCGGGATCACAGCACACTGAGCCCACCTGGCAGGGAGCCTGAGGGATCAGCCTACCAGCCTAGAGCTGCTCCACCCTGGCTCAGCATGCTACAGAGAGACTGGCTGGGGCACAAGTGTGCTACAATGTGGGGCTAGTCCGCAGGCAGCCCCCACACTGTAGCACCCTCATGCCCCAGCAAGCCCCATCACCATCTACATGTGCACTGTGGCAGAGTAAATAACTTCGCTATAGGATAATACTTGTGTCAGGCAGTACTATCCTACAGCACAGTTAAGTAGTTTACTCCGGCCTAATAGCACCATGCATGTAGATGGTGACAGTTTGCTGTGGAGAAAATAAGTCAACTTTGCAGTAAAGCACATGTGAAGATGCCCTCATTGAGTCCACAAAACCAATGAGAATGAATTTCAAATATTAATAATGGAATAAAACAAAATCATCATATGCTCGATCATTACTGAATTTACAGAGTTTGTGTCATTTATCTCATTGCACTTTGATGCAGGATGACTCACAACGATGTTAGATCAAAATGTGTTTTAAGCTTCTGAGCTAGCTCCTGTGAGCAGACTTCTGACTTTAAGCTTCCTATAAGCATATTTTCAAAGCATATTATAAATCAGAGTTCAGAATTACACACCCATAGTTTTGCACAACCAGCTGCAGGTGTTCAAGACTCTTAACTACCAAAGATGTCAAGTCTTAAAAACAGCATATTCCTTCACACTAAAAATTTAACACCAAAAATCCTGTGCACATATAAACCATACTAACACAGTGTAATTCTCTGTTCCCCTCTGCTGATTGGTCCATGCTGGGCTTCATAAGTTTGCTATTAGCTTTGAGCTAACAGCTGGTCTTTTAACTCAAGCAACAGCAGCTTGTGGTTTTAGACCCAGAGGTCCCAGATTCAAACCATTTCGCGGGTGACTCAAACAGGAGCTGGGGCATTCCATTTCACATCTAATTTCAAGCAGTCAGCTGTAGAGGTTGTGTTACAGCCATTTTGAATAATGGCTTTCCATACGAGAACATACATTTAGAAAACTGCAAGAGCTCACCGCTCACCCCAAAGTGGATGCGGGGAGACTGGTGGATGTGGTGTACTTCGATTTAAGCAAGGCTTTTCATATAGATTTCATAGACATTAGAGCTGGAAGGGACCTCGGAAGATCATTGAGTCCATCCCCCTGCCCCAGGGGCAGGAAGTCAGCTGGGGTCATAGGATCCCAGCAAGATAAACATCCAAATTCTCTTGAAGGCATTCAAAGTAGTGCTCGAACCACCTCCGGCAGCAGTTCCCTCCCTTCACACACAGTTTCCTGGGGCTGCTCTTTCCATTTTGGTTTGTCAGAAAGTTTATTGTCACCCTTTGGGCACTTGTACATGTGATGGGAGTTTAGTCCCCTAAACTGAAATGGTGGGTTTTTAATTGTCATGATTAAAAACCCACCATTTCAATTTAGGGACTTCCATCACTGTTACAACAAGGGGCATAATCTTTTTTCTTTTTTTTCTCCATGGAGCCTGCCCACATCTCCTGTGGCTACGGAGTGAGCTGCTGATGGGGCAAGTGACCCCTGAGTTGCAGGGGGCCCCGGTCCTTCCCTCCATGGTTGGTGGCACCCCCCAGGCAGGCAGCTAGTGGGCGGGTGCTGTTCCAGCTTGAAGGCAGCACATAGACAGTGCATCCCAATATGCCATTAGGCTTCTTGCCAACGAGGGCACACTGATGGCTCATATTCAGCTTATTGTCCATTGTAACCCCCAGGTCCTTTTCCGCAGAGCTGCTGCCTAGCCAGTCAGCCCCAAACCTATACTGGTATTCTGTACTGGGATTGTACATGGGTTTATTCCATCCTAAGTGCAGGTTCTTGTCGAACCTCATGAGATTCCTCTTGGCCGAATCCTCCAATTTCTCTAGGTCCCTCTGAATCCTTGTCCTACCCTCCAGCATATCTACTACTCCCCCCAGATTACTGTCCTCTCCAAATCTGCTGAGGGTGAACTATAAACCATCTTCCCAGTTGTTGATGAAGACATTGAACAAAACCAGCCCTAGGACCAATGCCTGGGGCACTCCACTTGATACCATCTACCAACTAGACATTGAGCCATTGATTACTACTCTCTGAGCCCAATGCTGCAGCCAGTCTTCCATCCACCTTACAGTCCATTCATCCAGCCCATACTTCTTTAGCTTGCCTGTGAGAATGTTGTAGGAGACCACATCCCCCATATTCCTATGTCAAGGAAAGCTCCATATCCCTGCAAGCTAACATTGGCACCCAGGTGGATGACTGGAGACCCTCTGGGTTAAAATCCATGGGGAACAGAGCACAAGGGACACAATAGTGGAAGTCTATTACAGATCTCCCACCCAAAGTCAAGAGCTTGACCAGGAGTTCACCAGGGAATTGACTGAAGCTGCATGCTCCCGGGTCCATGGTTGTCATGGAAGACTTCAACTACCCTGACATCTCATGGGAAGAACGCTCGGCCAAATCCAAACGGTCGTAAAGCTTTCTCTCCTGCTTGGATGAGCTCTATCTGATGCAAGAAGTCTACAGGCTGACAAGAGATAAAGTGCTGCTCGACCTGGTACTGGCAATGGGGATGACTTAATCAGTGGCCTAACAATTGAAGGGAAGCTGGGTGACAGTGACCATGAGCTGATCACCTTCAGCATCTGCCATAAAGCTGGCAAGTCAGTCAGCAATACAGAAGTCCTCAACTTCAGGAAACCTGACTTTGGCAAGCTCTGGAGGCTTATCAGGGAGGCCCTAAGGGACCATGACCAAAAGGGGAGGGGAGTTCAGGATGAGTAGTTGCTCCTCAAGGGAGCAATACTGAATGTGCAAGCAAAGTCTATTCCATCTTGGAGGAAAGGCAGCAAAAGGGCACAGCAGCCTCCTTGGGCCTCCAGGGAACTGGCGGACCTCCTGCATCTAAAAAGACACACCTACAAAGGATGGAGGACTGGATCCACCTCCAAGAAGGAATATTCCGCACTGGTTCAGACCTCCAGGGAGTGAACCAGAAAAGCCAAGGCTGAGACTGAATTTCAACTAGCTACAAGTATCAAGGACAATAAAAAGTCCTTTTTTAGATATGTGGGGAGCCGGAGGAAAAGCAAGGGCAACACTGGACCCCTACTAAACCAAATGAGACAACTGACAACTGACACCCGGGAAAAAGCCAACTTACTAAATGGGTACTTCGCATCAGTTTTTCACCAGTTCCAAAGGACCCCCCTTCCCATTACTGGACAGAAACGCCTGGGTGAGGACAATTCCTTACTATCCATCAATGCTGACCTTGTGAAGGAACACCATGAGAGGCTGAACACTTTCAAATCAGCCAGCCCTGACAGTTTACACCCCAGGGTACTCAAGGAGCTGGCAAGCATCATAGCTGAGCCCCTGGCATGGATTTTCAAGAACTCCTGGCACTCTGGTGAAGTGCCCGAAGATTGGAAGAAGCCCAACGTGGTGCCTATCTTGAAGAAAGGGAGGAAAGTGGATCTGGCAAACTACAGGCCCATCAACCAGACCTCTATCCCAGGGAAGGTGTTGGAAAAGATTAGCAAAGAGAACCACTCTTAACAGACTAGCCAATAGCAGCATCCTTAGGGATAGCCAGCATGGGTTTGTTGCGGGTATGTCTTGCTTGGTCAATCTTATTTCCTTTTACAACCAGGTGACCTGTCACCTGGACAAGGGAGAAGAGACTGATGTTGTACGTCTTGACATTAAAAAAGGTTTCAGTCTGGTATCCCATGATCACCACTTGGCAAAACTGGCCAAGTGCAGCCTCGTCTTCACCATGATCCACTGGCTGAGGAATTGGCTCCATGGTCAGACCCAGAGGGTAGAGATTGACAGAATTAAATTGTCGTGATGCCCTGTGGCCAGTGGGGTCCCTCAAGGCTCTGTCCTTGGGCCAACACTATTCAACATCTTTGGGGTGAGGTGAGCACACTAGTAGGGAGGGAAAGACTGCAGCAAGACTTGGATAGGTTACAGGGGTGGGCTAGCAAAAACAGGATGCGCTTCAACACTGACGAGTGCAGGGTGCTACACTTGGGCAGTAGTAACCAGCAGCACATTTATAAGATGGGAAAATCCCTTCTTGAGAGCACGGAGGCAGAAAGGGATCTTGGAGTCATTACTGACTCCAAGATGAACATAGGCCAACAATGCGAGGTCATGGTTGGCAGGGCTAACCGGACCTTGTCGTGCATCCACAGGCGCATCTCTAGCAGGGCCAAGGAGGTGATCCTTCCCCTCTATGCAACACTGATCAGGCCACAGCTGGAGTACTGTGTCCAGTTCTGTGAGCCCCACTTCAGGAGGGTGTGGACAACATTGAGAGGGTCCAGAGGAAGCCCACCCGCATGATCTGGGGACTACAGGGCAGACCCTACAATGAGAGACTGTGGGACCTGAACCTGTTCAGCCATCACAAGAGAAGGCTGAGGGGGAACCTGGTGACAGTCTATAAACTCACTGGGGGGACCAGAAGGATTTGGGAGAGACCTTGTTTCCCCTACCGCCCCCTCGCATAACAAGGAATAACGGCCACAAGTTGCTGGAGTGGAGGTTTAGATTAGACATCCGTAAGAACTACTTCACAGTCAGGGCGGCTAGGAGCTGGAACCAACTTCCAAGGGAAGTGGTGCTGGCTCCTACCCTGGGGGTGTTTAAGAAGAGGCTTAATGCCTACCTGGCTGGGATCATCTGAGCCCAGTTTTTTCTCCTGCCCTGGCAGGGGGTCGGACTTGAAAATCTACAAGGTCCCTTCTGACCCTACTTCTATGATTCTCTGATTCTATGATCTTCATTAATGATGTGGACATTGGTGTCAGATGAGGGCTGGCCAAGTTCGCTGATGACACCAAGTTTTGGGGTAAATCATCCACACCTGAGGACAGGAGGGCGATCCAGGCTGACCTTGACAGGCTCAGGAAATGGGCAGATGAGAACCTGATGGTGTTTAACACTGATAAATGCAAGGTTCTCCACCTTGGGAAGAAAAACCCACAACATGCTTATAGGCTAGGCAGTGCTACGCTGGCTAGCACTACAGACGAAAAGGACTTGGGGGTCGTGATTGACCACAAGATGAACATAAGCCTTCAATGTGATGCTGCAGCTAGTAAAGTGAGCAAAACACTGGCATGCATCCATAGATGCTTCTCAAGCAAATCCCAGGCCATCATTGTCCCGTTGTACTCAGCCTTGGTGAGGCTGCAGCTACAGTACTGCGTCCACCAGTTTGGGGCTCCACAATTCAAAAAGGATATGGAGAAGCTTGAGAGAGTCCAGAGAAGAGCTACACACATGATCAGAGGTCAGGAAAACAGACCTTATGATGAGAGGCTAAGAGGTATAGGACTCTTCAGCCTGGAAAAGTGCAGGCTCAGGGGCAATCTGGTGGGTACCTATAAGTTTTTAAGTGGTGCTTACCAGAATCTGGGGGATCGATTGTTCACCAGAGTGCCCGAAGGGATGACAAGGTCAAACAGTCACAAACTCCTCCATAACTGTTTCAGGCTGGACGTAAGGAAGAACTTGTTTACTGTCTGAGCCCCCAAGGCCTGGAATAGACTGCCGCCGGAGGTGGTCCAAGCACTACTTTGAACACCTTCAAGAGAAATTTGGATGTTTATCTTGCTGGAATCTTATGACCCCAGATGACTTCCTGCCCCTGTGACAGGGGGCTGGATTCAATGATCTTCCGAGATCTACTCCAGCCCTAATGTCTATGAAATCTATATGAAAAGCCCTGCTTAAATCAAGGTACACCACATCCACCAGTCTCCCCGCATCCACAGAGCCAGTCACCTCATCATAGTAGGCAATCAGGTTGGTCAGGCATGACTTGCCTGTGGTGAATTCATGCTGACTGTTTCTAATCACCTTTTTCTTCTCCAAGTGCTTAGAAATGGATTCCTTGAGGATCTGCTCCATGATTTTTTCCAGGGACTAAGGTGAGGCTGACTGGTCTGTAGTTCCCTGAATCCTCCTTTTTTACTTTCTTAATTATGAGCATGTTATTTGCCGTCTTCCAGTCATCTAGGACCTCTCCTGGTTTTCATGCATTTTCAAAGACAATGGCCAGTGGCTCTACAATCATATCAGCAAACCCCCTTACCATCCTCGGGTGCAGCCCCATGGACTTGGACATGTCCAGCTTTTCTAAATAGTCCCTAACCTGTTCTTTCACCACTGCGGGGTTCCTCACCTCCTCCCCAAAGTGTTCTTCCCGGTGCAGTTGTTGAGGAGCTGACCTTGCCTATGAAGATCTCTGTTCCTTCCCTTGCTACTGTCATATTTATTGAAACCCTGCTTGTAACTCTTCACATCCCTTGTCAGCTGCCACTCCAATTGTGCTTTGGCCTTCCTGACTTCATCCTTGCATGCCTGAGCAATACTCTTATACTCTTCCCTAGTTGTTTGTCTAAGTTTCCACTTCTTATAAGTTTCCTTTTTGTGATTTTGTTCACTGAAGAGTTCCCTGCTAAGCCAAGCTGGTCTTCCGCCATACTTGCTAGTTTTCCTGCACATCACGATGGTTTGTTCCTGCACTCTCAGTAAGAATTCTTTAAAATACAGCCAGCTCTCCTGGACTTCTCTCCCCCTCAGACTGGCTTCCTAGGGGATCCTGCCCATGAATTCCCTGAGCAAGTCAAAGTCCGCTTTTCTGAAGTCCAAGGTCCTTACTCTGCTGCTCTCCATCCTTCCTTTCCTCAGGATCCTGAATTTTATCATCTCGTAGTCACTGCTGCCATGTTGTCTTCCACCACTACATTCCCCACCAATTCATCCCTGTTTATGAGCAGCAGGTCAATAAGAGAATGGCCCTTGGTTGGCTGCTCCAGCACTTGCCCCTGGAAGTTGTCTCCAACACTCTCCAAAATCTTCCTGGATTGCCTGCATGCTACTGTATTGTCCTCCCAGCAGATGTCAGGGTGATTGAAGTCTCCCATGAGAACAAGGGCCTGTGATGAGGAAACTTCCACTAGCTGTTGGAACAAAGCCTCAGCCACCACTTCCTCCTGGTCTGGTGGTCTATAGCAGATCCCCACCATGACATCACCCTGGTTGCTCTCTCCTTTGACCCTTACCCAGAGACACTCAACAGGCCTATCTCCAGTTTCATACTGGAGCTCTGAGCAATCATATGGCTCTTTTACATAAAGTGCAACTCTTCCTCTTCTTCTCCTCTACCTGTCCTTCCTGAACAGTTTGTACCCATCCATGACAGTGCTCCAGTCATGTGAGCTAGCCCACGAAGTCTCTGTTATTCCAGTCATGTCATAGTTCTGTGACTCTGAAAGGATTTCCAATGTTTCTGCTTATTCCCAGGCTCCATGTACTTGTGTACAGGCACCTGAGGTAACTAGTTGATTGCCTTGATTTCTCAGGAAGTATGACAGCACCTTCCCTGGTGCTGCTTGCTCTTCCTCCAGGTCTTCCACTTCCCCACTTACCTCAGGGCTTTGGTCTCTATCCCCCGGCATACCTAGTTTAAAGCCCTCCTCACCAGGTTAGCATTTTATGTGTAACTTCCGTCCTTAGCCTGGGAGGCAATAAACACATGCTGTCTCCCAGAAGACACCTCAAAGGAGCAGAACAAGATGAAGAAGCAATTTGGAAGCAATTTTTGCTTCCCATAAAAAAAATAGGTTAAAAAGAAAAAACAAGGTTTTGTTTTTATTCAATTGTTTTCTTTGGAATTTTTATTTTTTGTCGGAAAACAGAAAACCTAAAAAATGTTATTAAAGATAGACATTTCCCATGTAAATCTGTGATCTGATGAGAAAGCTCACTTTCAAGGGGAAAAATAATGTACGGCAAATTTCAGCCACCGCTGATTGAAAATAGGCTGCGTCCCCAACCCATGAACATCAGCTTGGGGTAGCAGAAAGTACAACCCAACCAACCCACAACAGAACAGAAGGAACTAAAGAAAAATATACTTGCATTCATGCTGTTCAAAATCCTAGTATAAAAAAAGTCAGCTGAGAAAGACACCACCAGGTCAAGTAGCAATTCTCCTCTGTACATTTACCAGAATTTTGTCCAGAGTAGCTTTACATTTGCCATAAGATGAGGCTTCCAACAGTTTCCTTAGGAAACCATTTCACAAGCAACCTAAGAACTTTAAGCCTTTTAATTTGCTCTCATATCTCAGTGCCTCCACCCTTCTGGGTTCAGAAAAGCCAAACATCCCAAACTCACAAGGACCGGTTTACTGACAGGCCCATGCCAAATGAAACTAGACACAGAAGGTCCACACCAGTATATTTAGTGGTCCCAATCCTAAGGGACATTTGCCCACATCACAAAACCACCATGAAATGTAACATACTTGGCTACCTGCCCAGAAGACACTCAGCACTAATAAACAGGAATATTTCAAGTTCAGGATAGAGGCAGTTTGACAGAGCTCAGCACAGAAATGTCAGAGATAACAAGTGCCTTTTCTTCATTATAGGCCCTATAAATCATACCTGCCTTCATCCTTCTCCTCTGCCCACCTTAATAAGTTATACATAAAGAAAATATTTTACAGAGGTCTCATTTTTGCCATGGAAGCATAAAGGGGCATTGCAGAGTCACATCACCTCAAGGCAGCTTCTGAGTAGAGTACTGCACGGAGCACTCCACATCTGCTCCCGACCCTTTTGTGGCACCATGCATCTCAAAGAAGTAACTAGGGAGCAGTTGCCTGAGCACAGACACTGAAATTCTAACCATCTCTTCTTCAGGTTGTACAAAGAGGCTTGAGGCAGGCTCTTTCCCTGTACTCCATGTAAGGACTAATCAGAATCAGCCTGTGAGTACTATAGACTTAATCAACGATCATGGGCTACGGTGTACTGCAATCCCTTGGCAGCTGTCTTGGAATATACGTGTATCACTTCATGGTAACTGGCTTTCTAAGACATACAAGTTCAGGACTAAGCTATTTTTTGATGTACCATGGGATTTCCAAATCTGTCAGCACTGGTCTAACTCTTCTCCCATTGAAAGTCTAAGGTTCATAAATGCCTCAATCACACTCAAATTGATAATTGTTGCTATGCACACGTTCAAACTATTTTTATTGCCCTGTAATTACGTTTTCACCAGCAGGCCATTCTTTTTTTTTTCTGCACCACCCCATTAGAAGCCTCCTCTAATTTTTTGATGGACATTATAAAATCATGATGCGGATGATGCAGAATGCATATTCAAAGAAACCTTAAGACCATTCATTTTAAACCAACGGTCAGTGGAAAATTTTGCACCTTTTGATTGGACACTCTCTTTTAGTATTACCAGCTGTGGCATGTCACAGTATTTACTATTTGTCTTTGGTTTTAGAGTTACAGGGAAAAGGGAAAAAATTCATCTCAAAATTCAAGAGCTTAACTTTTTCACTGGGTTGAATTTTTACTGCTGCACTGGATACATACAGTACATAAAGAACTAAGCTATGCCTTTATTATGTGTAAGAATTTGACCTTTTCTTCCATTGTGTAACACCTCTGAAACCGTGTGGGCATAATTCTAATTTTACACACACTAGTGATCATCTATGTGATTCTCTTATTTATACCATTTGTGAGAAGAGAGGCAGTTCCCACTGAAATCATTGGGATCTTTGCCTTTGAGTTAAGTGGGGACAAGATGGGGCCCCAATTACAGTTGTCGTCACCGTATGGTGTTTGAGCAGATAGTTAAATTTACTGTTTAAATTTATTTCAAGGTCAAAGAAAACTACCTTCTGTATACATTGGTTTGAGGCATGTTTTGTTTAACAAAATTTATAAGACAACTGGGTTTAACAGTTGTTATGGTAGATTGATTGAGTAATATTTGCTTATGCTATAATTATCTTATTTCATACCAGGGAATGTAAGGAGGCAGCTATGCTTACTGAAGCCAGAATAACAGCAATAAGGAGATTCCCAGCAGGAGGGAAGGTGTTGTACTGTATATACTGTTGTGTCTTGTTATTTATATCAAGCTAAACCTGTTTTTCCAGCTATTTGTGCAATTGACCGGCAACCCAATAAATGACATCATTTCCAGTACTGAATAGCACCATGACATGTTAACTAGGAATTTAAGCACCAGAAAATAATTTTGACTGACTTAAAAGTGGTACTATAAAAACTCAACTGCCAAGCTAATTTCTGTGGGGGGGAGGTGAGGAGAAAGAAGGGCAATGAGACAGAGGAAGAGAGACAGACACACACACACACACACACACACACACACACACACAGAAGTTTTAAAGAGTCCTAGTCTAAAAATATATACCTTGTAAAAATAAACTTGTGGTGAGACTGGTCTCTCCTCCCCTTTGTTGTGCCAACTCACAGCCCCTCATAAATTTTCAGGTGCAGATGGTTGTCTGCTCAAAGATGAACTGCAAAGAGCTCACGCAAAATTAAGTTAAGGTAATTTTATGTGCTAGGTGCCCCAAACAGTGGGAACAAGAGGTGCTTTCACCATACTACTTTTCAACTAACTTTGCACATGGCAGAGGGCCAGTGAGGAGAGACACAAGAATTATCATCTTGCCAAGTGGCAGAAGCTTATTAAGCTTTTGACTTCAACAAAAAAAATTATCTCATGGCACCCTTTCCTGAGAGTAGTGAAAATGGGAAAGGCCAGAATCACCAATCTGAAGGGGCCCTCTTTCAGGTATGTTTTCTCTAGCTGTCACCACGCCTTTAGGCGGCCCCTTCCCTTGTGATCAGCCAGCCAATCCCAGAATATGACACAAGTGATGGGGCTAAACCAAAGGCATTGCCCTAACATAGGAGGGTTTTCATTGACCCACTATTATGGCAATACAGTAGAGTGTGGTTCTGTTCCCTTGCCTCCAAGCTATAATTCTGACCCCACAAATCTGCTCTCCAAGTTCACCGAGGCTCAAGTAAGTGGTGGGATTTTGGCTGTCACTGGTTTTTGGGGGGACATTTGTTTGTTTTGTATATTGGAGACTTTTGAAACTTGAGTATTATAGCATATAATAACCCATAAAAATAAAATAGCATCAAAGAAACTTTTCAAAACAACACAATACACTTAAAAAAAAAAAGAAAAAGAAATCCTACCACACCATAATCTATATGCAGGAAACCTAAAAGTAACTTGCCCCATTACTTCACTGAACAAGATACAGCCAAATGGCAAACATCACAGCTTGGAAATAAGCTGCAGGCAGTTTTCAAAGACACCTTGGTCTTTAATCACTGTCTTAGCTGTGACCATTCACAATCCCATCCATTTGGAACAAGCCTGCCATGCTAGTTACAATTCCAAAACTGATGTTCTTTCAGATCCTCTTGATGCCTGGGCACCAAAACAAGGAGCAGTTAGTGCCTAATTACTTGAGAAAAGAAAGGGTGTGCTTACACATTACAAGTAGCATCTGCTAACCTGAAGAAATGTTAGGTCATTGTTAAAGTTAGCACATGCTAGAGCAGTTGTACATTAAGGGTTAAAACACTCTGTAGTATGCACAGCTCTGACCTATGGCTAGAGGGCTAGTGAGCAAGAGCATGGATAGGAGCTGACACTTCTTCTCCATGTCTGTTCTGCTCACCAGCTCTCTAGTGGCAATATACCCAGCCTCAGGCCTGCTGCACAGGGCTGCACAGAGCCTAGGAGCCAGCCATTGCTCTGCTGTCTGGCCTGTAATTGTGGAGACATCAGAATCCAGAAGAACAGGTAGTCCCCCTGTCAGCAGTACCTCCTGGGATGCTGAAGGACCACAAATTGGTTGTTTTATATCCATGGAATAGGGAGAAATTAAGCTCAGTCAGGCTGTCTAGCACAGCTCAGAGATAACCCTCATCCCAGGTGGCCTAACTCTTATATGCCCAATAATTGCTGCAAAGTTTTTCCCCTCCCATTTGGATGATGACTGAATGTTCTACCTGTCCAGTCATATTTGCAGTAGATTTCTGCATCTTTTAGTTCTTTTTATGTGATTTTACTGCAATGAGCAGCAAATAGCTGAAACCAACAAGGTCTTAGACAGCCTTAGAAGTACTTGCAGTGCCTGGTTTACTCAATTGTTGACACAATTACAGTACTACACTGCCGCCAAATAAAAATTCATAAAATCAATTAGCTGAAGATACAATTCTATCACAAAACTGGAACAGCTTTTGGCAGACAGAGCTATACCTGAAGGATACAGCATAACTAATGATGAGTAGTGCATGTTATAAAGAATAGAACCAGAAGTTACCGGGAAATGAAACAACCCCTCTAAACTCCTTTTTATATATGCCCCCAAATGTCTATTAAATGGTTTGGGCACTGATGACCTGAGTTGCATTTGAACAGATAGCTTAGCAATAAGAAGCTCTTCAACCTATTAGCAGACCTTTCAGATACACAGTTACAGCATGCCTCTAACAAAGCTGCTTTTCACATTACACATATCCCTCAGGAGAAATATTTGTCATGGGACCACGCAACAGCAATCTGAAACCAATTATTCTGCATTTACCAAGACTTTCAGTCTATTTTCCCAATCCTTATGTGCAATATGATTTTAATTCTTATGTCTGTTTAAAAAAAACACACCACCTTCCTCACCAGTAAGAAATAGACAACCCAAACATTTTTATTGCAATATCAGATTTTGCTGGGCTATGCACTCTATGCATTTTCCAAAGGAGAACATAGCTCAGACATTTGGGAAAAGCCACTACTGGACTTAATTGAGAATTTTTAGAAGAAAAAAAAATTCTGATAGGAAAATAGGAGTCCATTAAAACTGCAAAGTTCTATGGGAAAGATTTCAACAAAATTAATTTCCTAATTGGAAAAAAAATCAACATTCTGAAATTAAACAAAAATCCTCTTTATTTTTCCTTAAAATGGTAATTTACTTAGGGTTTTTTGGAAATTGAAAAAGTTGATTTTTTTATTTTAGGTTGTACACCATCTCTTCAAAAGTATATGCCTTACATTTTTCTACTGGAAAAGGCTGAAAAACAGTATTTTTTCCACATTTGAGGATACTTTCTAGAGTATCTTTTACTTATCTCAATGATAAAAAGAGAGCAAAGTTAGGAAGGGTGAGAAATGAAGACAGAGGGAGAAAACCTGAAAATTAAAAGAAGAAAGCTAAATATTTTCCCTTCTTCAAAACCTAAAAGTACTTTGGTTTTGAAAACAAAACTAAATGATACTTATGAAATTAAGAACCTAATTTCAAAATGAAAATCCCTGAAAAAAACTGACATTACAAAAGACGATTTTTTTTTTCCTTAGGAAAAACACTGAAGTTTCTGTGCAATTCTAGTAACCATGGTACTCCTGGTAAGACCTAATTAAGTTGCTCGCTGGATTTCTACCTGTTCTCCATGGAGACCTACAGCAAAAATTGGAAGCCTTCCGTATACATACAAAAGATAAAGTCAGGAATCCTTGTTGACATCTCTGGAACTTCAACTGGTATAAATGGGCAAAGTTTTAAATGATTTCTCTGGGGCCAGGAAACCTGAGATAAACCATTCTGTTTTTGTACTCAGTCTAGAACTAGGGTGTCAAACTCACCCCATCTCCTGGGCCACACACAGATTGTGGGGCTTTTTGTGGTCTTGATCTGCATCACGGCAGTGGTACGATGAGCAGAAATGGCAGTGTCAGGAGTTAACAGAGGCAGCACTCATGACTCTGCCACTTACATGCATCATGAACAGGGCTCTATGACCCAGGTTTTGGTACCAGGTCCTGCCCCAAATTCTCAGGCCCTCTATGAGCCCCAGAGGCCACATAACATGGCTCTGTGGATCCAGACAACAAGCTGTCACTTTGCACCTCCAATGTAGAAAATTTTCTGGTTGCTCTAAGGGCCTTGTTACATCATGTGCTGTGAGCCGCACAAATGTTGATCGATGATAGTGCTAGCTTGGAGTCTGGAGCAGTCACACCCTTAGTCTAAAAACCCTCTCTGACTGGTCCCCCAACTGCACAGCTGTGACTTGCCACTAGAGGCCTGGTTAGCAGGTGCAGGACAAGGAGCTGAAGCTGTGAGTTGTCACTAGAGGGCTGGTGAGCCAGGACAGGCCTTTATCCCTGCCCTACAGGTGGGAGTGTGAGAAATCCTGGAATACTGGAAGACATGGGCAGCACATCTGTGGGGAGTGCCCACACCTTAATGGAACAGAATCTGGGTAGCACAGATCAGAGATAACTTTACCCTGAAGTGGTGTAACTTTGAGCTGCCTAACGACTGCTTAAAACCACTTTAAGGTGTTTACATGCAGACAGTCCAGGGGTTAAAAACTCTGGGACCTGCCCAAACATACCATGTAACAAGGCCCCAAGTCTGAAGTCCAGGGCAAAGACACAGGCCTGCATACACACTGCTGATTTTTCACCAACTCTGTTCACAAACTCCTGTCATTCCTGCGGCTTAAAATTGACTGACACCTCAATTTGATTTCTGTCTTTTGCAAGAGCAGCCATTGCAGAAAGCATCCCAAAAATGCACAGGTTAATATGCAGTGATCAAATCCTGGCACTATTTCCCCATACACTAAATCCTTGATAACAGATCAGCACACCAGTCTATGAGCAAACATAACCACTCTTCCCCACTTCATCCCCCAAACGTATGGCTGGAAAACCTATAAATGTGCTAGTTCAGCTGTTTTAAGCAGCTTATCATGATTTTTTGAACGTCTGGCCTCAAGACTTTGGATCCCCTTCTTAATAACATTTAATGCTACCATTATGTAATTGAATCCATTTTGTCCGTGTAGTGGGAATATTATTAAACTATAATCCATTTCACTGTCTTCTTGCATTCAAACTTTCAGGTCCAAGTCTGGAATGCCATGTGTTTTAAGCAAAAAAGAGAGGGGAAAAAACCCAAAGTGATCCCTAATCCATCCAACACCTTCCACTGCCAGCCTGACTTTCTCCCCAAAGGAGAATGATCAGTTCCTTTATCACTCCTGTTCTAATTTTTCTTATTTTTTAACATATGTGCATAAAGTCCAAAGAGCTCCTATTCAGTTGTCAGAGCTTCATCCTTTCCTGATATGGGGAGATTCTTCATTATCCTGCTTTGCTGAGTCCTAACTTTTTGCCAGAGCATATTTGGAAATGTAATCATGTTAGGGGATGGTACTTTTACGTCTGTTGCCCCTTCCACATTAAGTACCTGGCACATTGCCATTCATCTTACAAGTAGCCATATTATTATTGAAACCACATGCTCATTAGTGAGGCTGGCACTGGCTCAACAACCACTGTCCGAGGCTAACATTATATTCCATTATATTCCAGACAACGGGACAGTGTAGGATACAGTTTGGGCAGGAGAACAAACAGTCTCGTTTGACAAAATCTGTATCTTAAACTGTTAGAAATGCGATCCATTTTCTATCTCTGCATAGGTATGCATTAGTGTTTCACAGAAAGGCATGTTTTGAAAGAAATTATCATAGCTTTAGCTTATCTTTTTTTTTTTCTTTTTGATTTCAAGGTTTACAAGGGATCATAGGAGTTGCTGGGCCCTTCTTTAGCCAGTCTAATTACTTTATCCCTTGGGAGGCATGCAAGAACATTTCACTTAATATAAAGTCATGACTCATAATCATAGTTTTCAATTAGGATGTCCTGGGAGATTTCTCAGAATTGTGTTCTCTTCTTTTGGAAGAGAGAATGAGAAGGGAGACAGACAGATACAAAGACGCGAGCACACACAATACTATTAATTTTTCCAGGAAGCACATTTCAGACTGAAAAAGCTCTCAGCTCCTTTAACACATCTTATTCATTTGCTTTGCTGAAAACAATTGCAGGTACTTCTGGACCCACATTAGTGTCAAAGCTTATAACAAGAGGTTACTTGCACTTCTACACTGAAGTCCTTGCCTCTTCCTACTTGATCACAGTATAAAACACTACCCTTTCAAAGGTCAGAAGCCTCATTCACTTGGAAAATGGACTAAGACATTTTCAGTGTTTCTTTTCCTGCTGGAAATAGCTACAGTTGAAGGTCAGTTCCTGTTTCTCATGTTATAAACAGGTATTACACCAATGCTTGTGTGCATAAAGTCTCAGGTGCAATATAATATTTCTCAAAGATTTTTGGATTGGGTTGAGTTCAGTGATTTCTCACAGCAGTAATCTTATTCCATTAAACCACTTGCATGCTGGTGACCAGGACATACAAAATTACATTGAGGTTGCTTTCACCAGTTATTATAGTTTATACAAAGCAAAAAAAAATTATTCTTCCAACCTAATCTAAAATCTCAAAATAATGCATTTGCTCTACTTTGAGAGCAAATTCATTTTCTTTATAAGCAATTTCTATACTTTAGCCTGTAGTATTCCAAGGATAAACTTGTCTTGATCATATAATCTGGGAAGGATAAAGACTTAAGTATTACCTCTAACTTTTTTTAATACTTAATTTTAAACGAGTTCTGCTTCTCTAGAACTACAACCTGCAAGAAGATAGTAAGTAAGCTCCTTTCCTTTGAGAAAGGGAAGGGTTAACGCTGACAAATGATGTGCTAAATTTAGAGTCATTTTTGCATGTGGTTGCATGTCTAGTTGGAACCAGTCTGCCAAAACTCATTTTACTTATGACCCTTTACAGCTAGCAGAGAAAGAGGTCCATTGTTTTCTTTGTATTAGTGAGATTAAAAACACAGTCCCACCAACTGAAAAGACAAGCATTGGAGATACTGTCTGAGGAAAAAAAGAAGCATTTTAATTCTTAATAAACTATGTAACATGCTTATGCATGTGTACACAAAACATGCACAACCATACATATATGCTAGAGGGCAGGACCTAATTTTACATGTAGTGTATATTTTACACTGCCTGTGGATAAGAAAAAGAAGGTAAAGGTGTCCCTTGCCCACTGCCCACCCCCATTCAAACACAGGGGTGAAATTTTTCCATAACCACCAGGCACTCAAAAAACATCGTTGGCAAAGGATCCTTCACTGCTCACAATGGGATGCGATTAGAATGAGAAAAAGGTGTGTTCCCATGCAAAGACAGTCAGCATATTGCTACCAGCTAGAAGGAAAGAGCCCATGATAAATGTTGCCTCTTTCTGGTCCAGCACCCCTGTCCTTGAACTTAGCTCAAGCAGACCAAGCTCTAATGGTTCTGCTTGCTATGGATCAGAGATGCACTCAGGTAAGCCAGTAGTCACCCCAGCAAACAGGCACTGAATATTTGACTGCATTTAGTATTTGGCTGCAATAGGGAATATGCTTCTTTTGCTTTTACTGTGGAATTATCCTTGGTCCTATCAAATCTGGCCTGGAGGGCAGAACTCCTGATGAAAAGGGAAACTAGTTTAAACAGCTGCACGGTTTTCTGCTGGAACTACAGTAGCTGAGCAACAGGATTTTATTAACTGCACTATATTACCCAAATGGTTCTCAAATCCTTCACTGATGCAAGAAGGGGTGTTTTCTGCTCATTTTCAGATTAAATATTACTGCTGGCAGGCTGCAAAAGGGACTTATTCCTATCAAGTGCTGAGTAGGCCTGTGAGACAGTAACTTAACTGTGGGGAGGCAAACTAGGCATCAGCCCTGGGTGCCAATTTAGAGGGGGGCACAAAAATAATGGTCACCTCTGGTAACAACCCAGCCACTGCCATAGCCTGTGCACCACTGCCCCACAGGGAAGAACACTACATAGTTATGCCTCTGCTGTGAAGTACTGAGTGATCTCAGCTCTCACTGAACCTTACAGGATTGAACCCTGGATGTCTTAGGCATCTAGCATATTAGCCTGTAATTGGAGAAATTACAATAGCAATTATCTTATATAGAGATAATATGTACAGCAGAAATACACAACAGACAGAACAAGCTACATAGAGACATATTAATTTTTCACATTTTTCAGGTAAAATAATGTTGAGCCAATTTCAGATTTCTACTGTATTCCCATTCTTGGGAAAGAACTCCTCACCACTCTGAATCTGATATGAATCATCCAATATCTCAACCATTTAATGAGTCATTATAATGAATTTCATCTGCCTCATCATGTATTAATCTACAGTATTTATGGGAATTTCACCTTGGTATTAAGGACTAGGTCCAAATCATTCCAAATTTAGGTGTCTAAAGTCACAAAAAAAAGATCCATATCTACCCTGCACAAGGAGCTGCAGAACACCACTTACATGGCTAGAATCCTCAAGGGCATCTATACATGTGCTCTGGGGGGGGAGGGAGAGGGCACTTTAACTAGAGTGCCTCTGAAAGCCGCTCTAATTGAAGCGCCAGCAGTGTCATACATATTTAGTGTCCTAAGCATCAAAATAGCAAAGTCCACCAGAATCACAGCAGACTTGATTAATCGAGCAGAGGTCTGTCATGTATAAGTGCCCTAGGTGCCTCCACTTCATAGATTTCATAGACATTAAGGCTGGAAGGGACTTCGGAAGATCAGAGTCCAGCCCCCATCCCAAAGGGCAGGAAGTCAGCTGGGGCCATAAGATAAGCATCCAATTTGCTCCTGAAGGTGTTCAATGTAGGTGTTTGAACCACCTCCGATGGCAGGTTGTTCCAGACCTTGGGGGCTCGGACAGTAAAGAAATTCTTCCTTATGTCGAGCCTGAAATGATCTCGCAGTAGTTTATGACCGTTCGACTTCGTCATCCCTTGGGGCGCTCTGGTGAACAAAGGTTCCCCCAGATCCTGGTGGTCACCCTGATAAACATATAAGTAGCTGTCAGATCACCCCTGAGCCTGCGCTTTTCCAGGCTAAAGAG
>NW_017728906.1:153707837-153717197 GCF_001723895.1 Crocodylus porosus | reverse complement strand
TTCTCCCTTGTCCAGGTGATAGGTCACCTGGTCATAGAAGGAAATGAGATTGGTCAAGCAAGACCTACCCACAACAAACCCATGCTGTGGGGCCTGAAAAGTTCCCTGAGAGTCCCAGAATGCTCAAAAACAATCAAACACCTGCCTAACCTCTATTGCAGTGTTTCCCAAACTTTTGTTACTTGGGACACACTTTTTTTCTAGATTAAACTTGACAGCATGCTTCTCCCACTGGTCTGTGTGCTAAATCTGGTCTGTGGGCCCAACCCGGCTGCAGGAGGCCTATGTCACTGGGGCCCCATCCCACTGCAGGAGGCCAGCATGGCTGAGGCCTAATTCAGCCACACAGGGCTGGTCCAGATGAAGACCCATCTAATCCATTTTTCCTGACACACTTCTGCGGTGGCATACCTTTTAGAAATCACTGTTCCAGATAAGAGCTCATAACTGCAGTAGACCCAGAAGTTGACCAGAAGCAGTTCCAGTCCATTTCTAGGTCTGCTGGGGAGCGCGCAGGGGCCCTCCAGCACCACCCCGGCTCAGCGACTGGTGCCTCCTGGGTCTGAGGGGGGCACTCAGAATCCCCCTACAGCCAATCACCAAGCCAGGGGCTGGGGGGTGGGGCCTGCACATTCCCCAACAGACCCAGAAGTGGACCGGAAGTAGTTACGGTCCACTTCCGGGTTCTATGCCAAGAATATGGAGGGCCCCCCCACACTCCTGAGGGATGATCCATGTGACCCAGCATTGCAGCGTTCACAAGCACTGGTACCTTGAGGTATGTAGAAAAAAACCTTTAAAGCTGTGTCTTTGTCCGAATCACTGATTCTCCAAATTAGCATCGGATCTTCAGATTCATATTTGGCCGAATCGAATCAGGGACAGTGATCCAAATCAACAAATCGAATCACTGTCCCTGATTTAGGCCAAATCCAAATCCGAATCAAATAGGGCCCACTATTAGATATCTCTGGTACAGGAGTGGCCAACATACATAATCGTCACAAGTTGCACAGGCAGCTTCTATGTATAGCTGAAGGCAGATCAAGAAGGGAGCAAACTATGCAGTCATAGATCAGGCAGGGAGCAAAAAGCAAGGCAACAGATTGTCAGAGATCAGAAAGCAGACTGGACAGAAGGTGGGGATCAGAGTGGCACTCAAGGGATAGGAACAGAAATTACACATAAGTGATCAGAAACCAGTATAAATCTGTAACACAACAGAAGTTCTGAATACATAAACCTCTTTCAAAATGTCCAAAATGAGTTTAAGATAAACCTGGATAGATGTAGCATCAGACGTATGTTAAACGTAGTAGCATCAGATGTACGTAGGTTGAATCCATTTATTGATCCCCTCCATATTCAAGTTAACTCACAGTTCCCCAGCATCCCAGGACGCTTTGCACTTCTGCCACAAACCTCACTCCCCACAGGGTGGGAGGTATAACCTTGGCCAAAGCTGTCTGCTCCAGCCAAGCAAGGAGGCATGCTCTAGCATCACCTCTCCCTCCCGCTCCGCCCTCGGGTTCTGGCCTGGGCCACTGCAGGCATGTGACTGCAATTCTAGAATCAAGAGTGAATGTCTGTTCACATGTTTATTGGTTCAACCTATGCAGCTTAGACTAGCCTCAGGCTTTCTGACTGTCTGTATGTAGCCAAGGAGAATGCTAGGAGAATTTTCCAAGGGCATAATTTGTGGCATAGCTGCCAAAAAGATTGGTCCCCACTGCTCTACTAGATCTCCTTACTGTGGAGATATAATGGTGCCAATCTTTTCCATCTCCCCTTGTGTAGCCTGGGTACACCCAGGGGTATGTCCTGTCTACAGTTGGAAGGGATAGGGTCGTCAGGCAAAAGTGCTGTGAGAGGGGTATACCATTAAAGAGCAATTCCCTCTTTTCTCTATAGAGCCAAGCCAGGACAAAACACTCAACTATATACTAATTTATTATTGTTTACCCAAATCCTTAAGTAAAAGAATAACTATTAATATACAATTCAACAATAATATGTACAAATCTATAGAGGTCTATAGAGGTCATAAATGAATAAATACATACAATTACCATAGATAAATATACATATACAATCAAATCCAGATATCTACAAATACATTTACACATCAACTGGATAACACAACCCAAATCACATTAACATCATTACAACATTGAGATTATATATAATGTATATGCATGTATGTATGTATGTATATAAAACCATCTCTATAATATAGCTGTTTACCACATGGGAGGTACAAGTCTTCCCTCCCTTTTTCCACACACCCTATTGGCAGAGACCCTTCAGTATTCCCTTAGGATGGAAAACCTGGCACCTCCCCTCTTCCTGCAGTGGGGAAAAGGGACCCATTCCCCAGGTACTCACAAGCCCAAAGATCTGGTTGGGAGAGGTCTCCTAGAGTTGCAGGTGCCTTGTTGTGCCACCCTGGACCCCACCTTTTGTCCTCCATTGGGACTTGGACCACCTTGTGTGGGTCCCAATGCCCAGCTTTTGCCTTCTGCCTTCATGAGGGCCCCGAAACCCGGACCCCTAGACTCCCGTCGCACCCTGCTGGTGCCCAGCCTCATGCTGGGGAAGGGCTGCCAACCTGAGTGGCCTGGCACCTCTCCCAGGCTTTGGGATGCCATGCACCACCACATGCATCAGGGTCCTTGGCCATACACTGAAATCAACCAACCAAAGCTGCCACAAGCGGCTCCAGGGGGTCTGATGTCCCTATGCACTGCTCTGTGCACCAAGTAGAACCCAAGCATCTCTCCCTGGTCCCAGGACCAAGTATCCGTGCACCACCATGTGCACTGAGTATAGCCCAAGCAAGCTACCCTTGCTCCCAGGGCCAAGGCTCCAGCGGTGGCTCCTCCAGTGGTGCCTTCAGGAGCCAAGGGCAACTGCCCGCTGGGGCAGCTCTCCCCAGCTTTTCTCACCTTTGCTCTTCCTGAGTCCCTAGTCACATCTGCTTAGTGTGCCGAGCACACTCTCCTTTTATGCACTTCAGAGGCTCCTCCCTTGAAATCCGGTGGACCTGCTGTGCTACAGTTCACAATCAGGTCGGCGAGCTCCTCTCCCCCTTCCCTCAGGAAAAGGGCTGCACCCACTTTCCCCAGCTTGTTTCTGTTTGGTGGATTGGCACCACCAATCAGAAGTGAGAATGCTCAAGCCCCAGGATGCGTTGGGGCTTGGTCAGGTAAGTCTGTGACACGTGCATGGAAATCATTGCACATTTCCAAACATTTTTTTCATCCCTGTATTTCCTCGGTTACTGCGATATTCTTTCTAAAATAATGTGATGAGATATGAACCCTGCATTCCAGCTAACTGTGTGAATACTACTAATGCTGTGAGGGTGAGATATATCTACCAAACTGCATGTTCCAGGAGATCACCTCCACTTTGTATTAACTGCTGAACTTGTCTAACTAACCTAAGGCAAAGTTATTAACCGTATTTTCTGCTAAAAAAACAGGTGCATGACACTCATAAAAAGACTGTCATAGAGAAGCCATCAAAGTAGTTTGGAGCCATTGACTGATTGCCTCTCACCTGCTAAACCAGCCCCAGGGAACAAATAGATTTTCTACACAGAGTGTCACCATGAGTGTGGATCCACAGCTTCACAGGCAAGGCAGATGGCAAAAGGAGAGGGATTATATTCAAGAGGTTTTGCCCTGTGGAAAGGAGGCTATCCATAGCTACAAAACTGAGGGGTCCATAGGAATAACAAAAGTGGAATGATTCTGTCCCTCCTGAAATGCTAACTGGCCTCGGATTCTCAGAAGGGGCAAGAACAGGCATAGCCCGGGTATACCCGGGGGGTGTGCCCTGTCCTCTGATAACAGGGGTAGTGGTCACGCAGAATACTGAGGAAGGGGTCAGCTACTACAGCAGCTTCCTCCCCTCTCTATAGAGCTAGGATGAAACAAAATACTTAACTATGTACAATTTATTGCAAGAATAAATACAGAAACTTAATATAAAACATAGAATATTTACAAAGCTTAACATATAATACTATATATAATATTCCACAATTCATATATCATACCAAATATGAACCAAATAACTTACAACCTATACAATACAATTAACACATAGGGATATTAACCTATATAACCCAAATAAATTAACAATAATATTTCTTTAAACCTTCACAAATAACAATACCAATATATACAATGAGACATTAAAACACATAAACCATATAAACCGCCTTAAAGAATGCCCCTAGCCATATAGCCCTTAACAAAACAACCTCAAAATAGGGAGTGCATTCAGCACCTACCTGAGGGGTTTCTCTGAAGCCCCTCCCCTTTAGGGCCCTGGGACATGGACACGCCCCTCCCGCAATGGAGGGTGGAGGTGGCAGACTCTCCTCACCCGTGTCAGCCTCCCCTGTGGGACCCGCTTCCCCAGCCACTCACACTTCCTCTCTGGAGAAGTCAAGTCTCATCTCCTGATAGCTGATCCCACAAGAGCCTCTCCCCAGCACCACCTTGAGCTCTCCTCAATGGCCTGGCACCCTGCACTGGGCACCCAGGGCTCTCTTTCTCATGCAGGAGCCAAGCCCTTGCAGGCTCCGACTCCTTCGTCTCACACCAGGGGTTCTCCCCTTTCCCAGGCCCTGCTCTGGACACCAGGACTCTTTTAGTTAGAAGTGGAGCTGCACTGCAGGGCTCCAGTCACTTTGCCTAGGGCCAGGGCTAACGTGAGCAGCCACGAGCTGCTTCCAAGGCAGGTCTCCATGTGCCAACCTGCATACTGGGTGAGGCCCAAGCAGCCACTAGCTGCTCCCAGGCCCAGCTCTCTGTGTGCTGATCTGCACACCAACTGCCCAGCTGCTTGCTGCATTCTCAGGCTCAAGCCATCTCGAGTGGCTCCTAGAGCCTGATCCTCATGCACCAGTTTGCACGCTGCTCAAGCAGGGTCCCAAGGATGGCCGTCTTTGGAGTTCCTCTCGTCTCACTCTCCCTCATCATCTCCCTCCAGCTTGCTGAGCACACTCCCCTTCTATACTCTTCAGGGGCTCCATCCCCAAAGTTCTCCAGACCTGGTTGGCGCAGTTCCAATTCAGGTCCAGCTGCTCCTTGCCCGCTCCTTTTGGAAAAGGGTGGGACATTGTTTCCCTTGTGCTGCCTCCAGATTGTTGGGCAGGCTCCACCAATCAAACAGCAGACCCCCAATCCAGGGATTCAACCCAAGTTCCAAAAAGGTAAGCCTGCTACACAGGCTAGGAAAGGCTGCACCTCAAGACTTCTGCTATTTCGCCAAGTACTTTTAAGCATAAGCTGCCTCTAA
The DNA here is from genome assembly GCF_001723895.1 of Crocodylus porosus. Taxonomy (NCBI): domain Eukaryota; kingdom Metazoa; phylum Chordata; order Crocodylia; family Crocodylidae; genus Crocodylus; species Crocodylus porosus. The sequence goes on along the minus strand of NW_017728906.1, from coordinate 153,711,884 downwards.
TTCAAAAATTTCTTTGCCAAGCCTCTGTTCTTTGCTTTCCTGTTCCTTGCGCCTGTCAGATTCAACTAAGAAGCAAGAATGTACTCATCAAAATGGAACTCTGTGGAAATGTGTGTAAGTGACTAGAAAGACTCAGGAGGTCGAAGGCAAAGCTTTTGCAAACTAAGGCAGCTGGATGGCAAAACCCATGACCACAGAAAAGACTCAGACAAGAGGTCTAAGCTTGGGAAAATGCCTTGCAGTCCCAGAGCTAGAAACAGCCAAATGGGTACAGTTAAGTTGCTTAAAAATATATTAGAGCCAGCTGGGATCTATTTGCTCCAGGCTGGTGTCCATGGACTGTGGCAATAGACCAGGTGGTGACAGATAGCGCTACAGTATTTTCAATATTTGTTTGCCTTTTTTTGATCACTGTTGCACACTGATCTGGCTAAAACCTAGATCTTTTCCCAGTTTAGTCACAGTTAACTTAGAATCTAGTGAGGTGTATTTAGTACTTCAAAACTGTCTTTCCTGTGTGTATTACCTTGCCTTCATCAACATTTATTTCAACTGCCATTGCACATACGTGCACTGAAGCTGCTGTGCCCCTTTGAAGTTTTGCAACTCCTCTTGACTAAACTTAGTAGTTTTGGGTTACTAGCAGATTTTGTCATTTCACAGTATTCCCACCTTTCCAGATCATTAAAAAAAAAATACACTGAATACCTCCAGTCACATCATCAAGCCATGCAGCTCCTGTAATTAAACTTTCAACATGCTGAAAACTGACCACTTATTGCTACTGCATCATTTTCTTCTATGAACATTTTCTTCATGGAATCCTGATACAGCGATGATGCAGAAGAACAAAATTGTTCACTCTAAAGTGGGACTGGAGGCACAAAGGAAGCAGAAGATACAACCTCAGGGTTTTAAGGGCACAGACAGAAGTGACAATTTTCACCTGATCTGGCCACAGAATGCAGTGTATAGCTGTGACCAAACCAAGTGCATAGCTGCAGACAGCTTAAAAATGGCTTATCAGGGGGAAAATCTGACGCCTCGGTGCATGAAAAGTCAGTTGAAGATGTTTCAAAACAAAGCACCTTCTGTAACTTCTGTCTGCGCTGTAGAGGGTGGAATAAACAAAGTGTAAAGGTCTCCAGAGTTCAGAGGCAACAAAATGGGGAGAGCCCTTAGGGCCTGAAGAAAAGAAGCGGAGTGAAAGAGAAAGAGCCTTTAGGACTGGAGGGGTAAAGATGAAGATGAGGAGAGAGAGAGAGAGAAAGAGACTGAATGTTGATGCTGGCTTTTTTGAACATTGCTGCGAGCTTTGGGAAGTAGTAATCAGCGTTAATTTCTACATATATTTTTGGGTTATGGTATAGCATAGGGGTCGGCAACCCCTGGTGGCATATGTGCCAAGCATGGCACATGAAAGCATTTTGCTCAGCATGCCACAGCCAGCCCCAGCTCTCAGTAACTGCTGCCAGCGATGGAGCCCGGGCTGCTCCCAGCAGGACTTGCAGCATCCCAGCTGCCTGCTGGGAGCAGCCAAGGCTCCCGGCTGGCAGCAGCTACCCAGAGCTGGGGCCAGCTGCAGCCAGGAGGCTCCAAACAGCTGTGCTGGGCTCCGGACTCTGGCATCAGTTCCATACCAGTCCATACACCCATGCTTCGGAGCCGGTACAGAGCTGATGCCGGAGCCCAGCACAGCTGTTTGGAGCCTCCCAGCTGCAACCGGCCCTGGCTCTGGGTAGCTACTTCCAGCGGGGAGCTTGGGCTGCTCCCAGCAGGCAGCTGGGATGCTGCAAACCCTGCTGGGAGCAGCCCGGGCTCCTTTGCTGGCAGCAGCTACCAAAACCCAGGGCTGGCTGTGGCATGCCAAGCAAAATGCCTTCACGTGCCATGCTCGGCACGCATGCCAGGCGTTGTCAACCCCTGTGCTATACCATAACCCCAAAATGTATGTAGAAATTAACACTGATACTACTTCCCAAGCCCTGCTGGGAGCAACCCAGGCTCCAGCAGCTACCCAGAGCTGGGATAGTTGCTGACAGCCACAGAGCCTGGGCTAAGGGACAGGGGCTTTGGGTGGGGGGCACAGGGCAGCAGGGATAGGGGGGCAAGGGGCATCAGGGCTGGGGGGCAGGGGCCTTGGGTGGGGAGCAAGGGGCACAAGCAGGGCATCCTGCCATAATACTCCTTTCCCTCATTTTGTTTTTCTGGCATGTTGACACTCCGGCACCTTCCAAGTTAGGCGTGGTGGCATTTTCAGCACTCCAGTCAAAAAATGTTACCTAACCCTGGTATAACATCTGAGTTTCTTTTCTTTTCAAGTAGTACTGCTGACATTCTATTCCTTTGCTTTTTCATTATTGTGAGATTGTATTTTAAATGTTTCCACAGATTAAGAGAATTTTGTTGGTGGGGTTTTAGGGTTTTGTTTTTTGGGGGGAAGGGACATGCTGAACAATAAGGCCTCCCAAATTCATACTAACTATAGACTCATTTTAAATTACTAAACTGAAGACATTAAAATAAATTAACAACGACAGTGAAAAGCAAGGCTAATTAATCCAATAGTGTACTTTGTTAATTTATTTGGCCAACTACAATTGCATTTTAAGTATTTAATATGCTGTTGTATGATCTATAGATATAGCAAAATGTGGGTCAGAATTACAGCACTGTTTGTTATTTATTATTTGCGGATGTGTAGAGAGAAGCCCCCTCCATGCAAGTCAAAAATAGTAAAAACATGGCTTTCCTGACGTTCCAATGAAGGAAAATAGTATTATTTTCTATTCCCCTCTACTGTCTGCCTTCATCACATGTGAGAGCAATACAAGTGGAGAGTAGGTAGGTGAAAGATTAAGTGGAGGGAAAATGAACAAAGCCTTAAATTCATACATTAAAACAGACAGACCAGTACAGAGGGAAAAGTAATATGCTACTGGTAACTCCCTTCATGTATTCATTAAATGCTTCTATTCAGCAAGAACCACAGAGGAAGTGGGGTGGGGAAACACACCTAGATACTTTTAAGTATGAGCATGGGTGTTTATTTCCACAGGGACAAGTAACAACACCTTGTGCCACTGCTACTTGTCCCTAGAGAATGCCTGTGCACGTACCTTCTGGCACGCAGCAGATTACCCCAGGTGGGGTAGGAGAGTCTGGGGCAAGCAACTGTGCTGGCCCCAGCAGTCTTCCCTGAGGTCCTAGGGGCCTTGGGGACCTGTGGCCATGGGACTTCTGCAGCTGGGAGTCTGGCTGGCAGCCAGAATGTAATTCCGGCCAGCCAGACTCTGGTTTTGGGCAGCACGTGCTTCCCCCACATGTGCCACCCCACTTTTTTTTTACCTCCCAGGGTCAACCCCCACCCCACCCCACCATCTCTGTGCTGCAAGACAGCAGTGTGGGGAACATCTGCATGTGCAATATATGGTGCCACAGATGGGTCTGCGGCACCATATACCACATATCCATGCTCATCTGGATACAGCCTATGTGACCGAGCACAAATTTTAGATCCTCAAAATCCCTGCTCAGCTACTACCTAACTGCAGATACACCAGTACATACCAAAGTTGTCAACATGAAGGTTTCCCATTTGCCTGAAATTCTGCTTCTGGGTGTGCCCACAAGCCCCTTAGCCCTAACAGTGCCAAATAGCTCAGTGTCTACCTCATGCCTGAACCCTATTAGGACTTTCAGGCCCTTCCACCTGTCTCAACTGTAGGGTCTGATCCAATAGCCACTCAAAACAAACACTAATGTGTACAGCCTAAAGTAAGTGTGGCAAGAGTGTTGTAATTGATGGCAGTCACTCATCGTGGTAGCCTTTGACCAGTGGGGTCCCTCAAGGTTCTGTCCTTAGACCCATACTGTTCAACATCTTCATTAATGATGTGGACATTGGAGTCAGGAGTGGACTGGCCAAGTTCGTCGATGACACCAAACTTTGGGGCAAAGCATCCACACCAGAAGATAGGCGGGTGATCCAGGCTGACCTGGACAAGCTCAGCAAATGGGCGGACAAGAACCTGATGGTGTTTAACA
>NW_017728906.1:153694826-153707322 GCF_001723895.1 Crocodylus porosus | reverse complement strand
CAGACTTCCTGCCCTTTGGGCAGGGGGCTGGACTCAATGATCTCCCGAGGTCCCTTTCAGCCCTGATGTCTATGAAATCTATGAAACATCCCACCCCACTCAATGATTTATCTATATTAATTCATTCAATTTGTATGATGCCCTTTCTGACAAAGATGCAAGCTGGCTTACAGAGTGCAATAACTTATAAAACAAGCAAATGAGGACAAGAGAAACAAAATAAGTTATCAAAGTCAATTGAGTATTAACTGATAGAGCAACCCCCTCTAAATGTTATCCCAGCTTAGCTTTGCTTACTAACCACCTTCTCCAATAAGAAGGTCATACAGCACTGCAGAAGATGTCCAGGCTTGGGCGTTAGCAAGCCTTCAGGGACAATGAGTTCCAGAACTGAGAAGTAACTACAGAAAACAACCTTTCTTGGTTTTTTCCCCCAAAGGACTTGACACATTGATGGCACTTGCAGGAGGTTGCTTTTAGCTGACTTTATGGATCATGATGGGGGATAAAGGAGAACATCTCTTAGGTATGTAGGGTTTACCTATTTAAGACCTTATAGGTGAAATCCAGCACCTTCAATTGTGTCTAGAAAGCTATTGGGAGCCAGGAGTACCCCTAGTCTGCAAACTTAAGTCATAAGGTGAGATCAAATCCCAATACTGATATGTGTACTAGGGCTGTGCAAAGATTCGGGTGCTAATTTGATTGAGATGAGATTCGGCCCAATTCAATGGCTGAATCTCTGAATCCAAAATGAATCAGGAGACCATGTTCTCTATATCAAGGACAGCTACATGTCCCTCCAAATTGCCTGGCAGCAGCTGGTGGGTGGGGTATTTTTTTAAAGAGCCAGGAGCTGACTTTTAAGCAAACAAAAACCTGGCTTGCGTCTATAGATGCTTCTCAAGTACATCTCAGAATGTCATCCTCCTGCTCTAGTCGGCCTTGGTGAAGCCGCAGCTGGAGTACTGCATCCAGTTCTGGGCTCTGCAATTCAAGAAGGTTGTCAAGAAGCTTGAGAGTGTCCAGAGGAGAGCCACGTGCATGATCAGAAGGTAAGAGAATAGGCCCTGTGAAGAGAAGCTGAGAGTCATGGGACTCTTCAGTCTGGAAAAGCTTGACCTGGTGGCTACCTATAAGGGGTGTTCATCAGGATCTGGGAGAATATCTGTTCACCAGAGCGCCCCAAGGAAAAACAAGGACAAACGGACATAAACTCCTACAAGATCATTTTAGCCTGGACATAAGAAAACATTTCTTTACTGTCCAAGTCCCCAAGACCTGGAATTGACTCCCTCCAGAGGTGGTGCAGGCACCTACTCTGGACTTATTCAAGAAACGCTTGGATGCTTATTTTCCTGGGGTCCTTTGACCCTAGCTGATTTCCTGGCCCTGGGGCAGGGGGCTGGACTTGATGGTCTTCGAGGTCCCTTCCAACCCTAACATCTATGAATCTATAAACCAATGAAATGAAAAGATTCAGAGAGCTTCGGCAATTTAGATAGTCCCTGCTCACTGCAGCAGGGAGCTGGGCCCGGACTTCATGCTGGTAAGTAGGGGGTGGGGAGTGCTGGAGGAGGGGGGGAGGGATCATGGGGGGACCCTTGCCAGGCCCCATCCCCTGCATGCTCCTCAGCCCCTCCAACTGCCTCCCCCCCATAGCTTTCCCATCCAGAGTCAGCTCCTGGCTCTTTGGGAAAAAAAGAAAGCCCCCACTCACTGGCTGCTGCAGCAACCTCGGGGCTTCTGTGGGCTCATGGCAGAGCCCCCCATGCAGCGCAGGGCAACAGGGAGTAGCAGGAATCACTCCCCCCCACCAAAACCTGGCAGCAGCCAGTGAGTGGGGCCTTTTTTTTTTTTCTTTTTAAAGAACTGGGAGCTGGGAGAGTAGGCAGGGCAGCCATTGAGAGCAGGCGGGAGATGGGGCTGATTTGGAGATTCAGCCGATTTGGCTGTGGCCAAATCTCCAAATGAGATTCAGCCAAATCAATTCGGGACAGGGATTCAAATCACTTAATCAAATCATTGTCCCCCGAATCAGCTGAATCTGAAGCAAATACTAGCCACTTCGCACAGGCCTAATATGTACCCATCCCTGCCAAGTCTTGTGGACTGCCCACCATTAATGTCTCAGTTTTGTCTTGATTCAGCTTCATTTGGTTTATTTACATCCAAATGCAGCTGGGCACTAGGAAAGCATGGAGGCTGTGGGGTCTGAGTCAGATAAGAAAGAAAAAGCTGGATGTCATCAACATACTGATGGCACCTCATTCAGAATCTCTAAATGGTCTCCCCAGCAGCCTCACACACATTAAACAGGAGGGGCAACAGGATGGAGCCTTGGGGGACTCCATAGGGAAGATCTGAGAGGACACAAAGTCTTTCCCATCCTCATCCTCTGGGACCTCCCTGCTAGGAAAGAGAAGAACCAGTTAAGAGCTGTCCCACAAATACCCTCTTGGTCTTGTAAATGCTTTATCAGTACCTTGTAGTCAACTGTTGAAAGGCTGCTGCAAGATCTAGGAAGAGCATCAGGGCACAATTCCCCCTGTCAATCTCCAAGCAGAGATCATCAACCAAGGCCACAAGTACAGTCTCCATGCTATATCCATGGCGAAATCCACGCTGATGTAGGTCTAAGAATCCAACTGCATCCAGATGTGCCTGGAGCTATCAGGCAACCAACCACCTATTCAATGACCTTTCCCAGAGAGAGGAGGCTGGAAATGAGATTTTCACCTACTTATACAGTGTTCCACTCAGTGTGCTGGGTTTTGTCCTAGTCTTAAGGATCTGAATTTCCCTATACAGTACACAAGGGATCTTGATGTTTTGGTTATTATGAATATCATTAGGTTGCTACATGCATAACCTAGGCAATAAAACACTCATTCTTGAAAGGCTTACATCCCTTTTATGGAAGTAGACCCAAGTTCCAGAATTTTTTAAGAATACTAAGGTGAACTAATGCAAATTTTGTGCAGCATTCAGGTTTGCTCTTCAGTGGATGTATCTACACGAGACACTGACTGTGTGCTAGCTGAAAAATATTGCTCAGTAGCGCATCACAGCACAGACAGTGCTAATATGCTACTGTGCAGTATTATTAGCCTACTGTGCAGTAGTGTCACCTTAAAGACATTCACTGGCACTACTCCGTAGTAATTCCAGTTACTGTGCATTTAGTTAGTACTTGTAGTAGCATTTGGATTAGCAAGTACTAAATAAATGTGCAGTAATGACTGCACAGTAACATCTCATGTAGACATGCCCAGTGTGAGGCAAAGTCTTTGCCATCCCCTACATCAGACTTCTACAGGGCACCAGGGTCAGCTACATAAAAGGATAGGAAGAAGTTCATCCCAAGCTAACACAGTATATTTAGGGTATCTCTATGGTGCCAGGCAACAGAATGCCACACCAGCTCTGTGCATGTTAGCTCCCAGACACAAAGTTGTATAGCCACTTTAGTGACTTAGTTCCTGTGTATCAATAAGATACATGAGGCAGAGCTTACTGGTACATGCACAAAGCTAAATAATGGCAGCTACACTGCTTTCAGTTCAGGAAGCAGCATGTTCAGGAAGTTCAGTACTACTTGAACTTCAAACATTAAATAAGCAAGAGCACCATGTCTGGGTTCCATAACTGAGTGATATAAACATAACCATGGGGTCAAATCTTTTTTTCAAGTACATTTGAAGAAAGTGCTCAGGTGTCAGAATCTCCCACTGCAAGTAGTGCAAGAAATAGGGTATTATTTCTAAGTAGTGCAAGAAATAGGGCAGAATCTGTAGTAAACCATGATGAAATCAACCCTGATAACCAAGTCTTGCCAGATACTGCAATGTATCTTGGACAGTGATAAATATTTGACAGAAGCAATAATTTTCATGGGCAATATCTTTTATTGGACCAATTGCATGGTTGGGAAAGACTTAGACAAGCTTTCTATTTGACACAATTTACTGTTAAAACATTACCACTTCCCTTGCATGCTGGTTCTAAAAGAAAAAGATATTTGCATCTTGAGTGCTTCTTTCAGTGGTCATGAAGTCACAGGGACCCCTCTGGAGTCCAAATTTCACAATTTGTTCGGATAAAAACTACAAAAGAAGTTTCTGTATACCAATTTGCAAGTGTGTCACAAGTCTGGGGGGAATTAAACAACAACATATTTCCTTGACATCATTCTACATAGTGTGATCTCACTTGGGTCTGCCAAGCAATCCGTGTTAAAACCCCTTGGGCCACCATTAATTATAAGCCAAGTATGTAATGGTTTATAAGGTTGGCTTTACAGCCAGTGAAGAGGGAACCAAAGGAGAAGAGGCGAATTCAGTTTCCATGACAATTCTGTTCTAGGCCTCCTTGCTGAGCATGCCAATGACGATGCCATTTAATGCTAATTGTGGTTGTGTGTTTTGTATAGACATGGAGTCTGATATCAATAACTAATTTCCTGGACTTGCCATTAGATAATGAGGATGACTTCTGTTCATGACCAGAGCTCATCAGGAGTTTCCTAATGCAACAATTTTTCATGCAAATTGAAACTTTCAGAGGAAGAAGCCAGCTTCTGTGAAACTATCTAGTAGGAAGAGGTTCATGATAAAGTTTCTGGTCAAAACAGAAACAAAGAGATATGCCCAGTCGAGAGTAGCTAGTATGGTCAGGACACTTGCCTGGAATGTGGGTCATTCACAGCCAAGCTCTTGTTTTGCTGGATTCAGACTAGGGCCTGGAACCTCCATCTTTATATTAACAGATTACTGGCCATTCAGGAATAGGTTTCCCAGTCTCTGCCCAACTAAATTATTTTTAAAAAAAGGTATTGAGGGGGGAAATAAAGAGAAAGAGAAAGGCTGGTCCTGGTATGGGAGGCCTATAACTACTCCAATAAAGAGTTAAGTGGAAAAGCTGCAACAAGAGAGAGTCACCTTGGAATAGACAGGGTTTTCTTACTCACCTTTATATGGGCAACCCAGATTCAAATCAGTCATCCCCCTGAATTTCTCACAGCCCAAGTGAGTGTCCTCATCAGAGGGATAATGGTTATTCTAGGGAAAGTTCCCCTTAGTTTTTCATTAGAAATTTTGAAAAGTTTCGGATTTGGCTTGATGTAAAACAAAAAGTTTGGGAAATCTTGGAACTCTCCATAGGATGGAGAAATTCACTTTCTACCCACCTATATTCACTGGTGAGTTGCCAGATAAAATTCATCAGCACATACAAATGTGCAAAGGAAAAGAATTCCACTGAGAAAAAATATTTGACCTATGTCCTTAGGCCAAATTGGAAAAATGTCCTCACATTAATACGGCCTGATTCTCAATTCCACTAAGGGCACTGGAAATCCTTTGGCAGTGCCTAGCAGGCATGAAGTAAATAGAAATATAATTTACACCCACCTTATTCACCCCTTGTATGCTGCCAGAGTGATATACCATGGCCTTACTGTAAGTAAGAATCAGGCCTAATAGGTTCTACCGCCTATTACAAGTCTCTGTAAGAAAACATGCACATTTGATTTTAAAACAAAGTAACTATTAGCCAAGACTTCATGGGCAATAATTCTCCTTTCATAGGAAAAAAATATACCTCATATGCATCAGATCAGGCAATCCTCATCAGGGTATGGGGGCAGCAAAGCCAGAAACCAGCTAGTCTCTAGTCAAGGTATCTTATGCATACAATTTGCCAATTGCTAGTGAAAAGCTATTCACAGTTGCCAGATAACATTCATCAACCTATAGAACATGAAAAGAAGAATTCCGCTGAGAAAAAAAATGTTGGCCCTTGTTTTTGTATCGGGCCTGGGGGTAGCGGGGCATAGAAGCAGGACAAATATCTTTCTTCCTTACTGTCTCCATTAAACAAAAGAATTCAGACAGTATCAGGAGACAGAATAGCAGAAACAATGACAGAGCCCCAAAGCTGACTAATATGCTTTTCAACATGGCAGAAGAACACTCTATTTTCTATTTGAAAAGTTAAGCAACACAACCTTGCTCCTTATGGGGCAGAACAGAACTTAGCTACAGCCTGAGTTTTGAGCATCAGAGCCCCACTTCTAGCAATCTGCAAGAAACAGATATGCCATTCTCAGCAGAGAAAATATTTTCAAGGAAGGTACTTTAATGGCTGGGACAAACCAAGCTATTTCAGTTCTGTCTCCGCCACCACCCTTTCAACCTTGTTCTTTCAACAGGAAAGTAGTACATGATATGATGAGGATAATTTTGTATAATAAGTAGTGGCAAATAAAGCTGGGGCCTGGGCTTTCTGGACAGTCTAATAAATTTTGAATGTTTTAATATAACAAACCTCTGAAAAAAGTTCTCCTGAAATTGTGTGTTTGATTAGGCATCATTAATGTATTTTAAATTGAACTGTTATATTAAGTGTGAGCCTAACCACAGCTTATATGCAGAAGTGCTTTCATAACCTATTTAACACATGAACAAAAGTATGTGCGTGTGTGTGTGTGTATGCACACATGCACACAAACCCATACACACTACAGTACTACAGCTATCTTCAATTTTACCACTCTGTGCTCAAGAACAGCCTAATCCATTTAAAATAATGGTAACTGCAATGATGATAATGGGAGCAGGATTACACCAATAACATCCAGTAACTCTCTTTGATAAAGCCTCCTCTATTCTTAAACTTCATTAGAATCAGAGACTTCCAGAGACCCTAATGCCCTGCTTCTGTACAACTGTCACAGATTATTCTGCATTTTTTACATAGGGATAACACAAGAAAGCATCATTAGAGTCAATGCCGCAGCATACTGGGAGCTGCCTAAATAGGAGAACATGATTGCTGCTGTGAAGAGCTGAAATCTAATAAAAATGCAGGACAGATTTGTAAAAATGCCCAGAAATATTTACTTTGACATTTACTGGAAATCAGTCTGACTGAAGCTGTAACCCTCTTGTGTTCACTTTGTGTAAGTGCTCTAACAAATACATTAGAAGGAGGATTTTCACTAAAATCACTTGGAGATTAATATTGCAGAATATTTGCACAAAGTACATTTCAGATTTGTAACTGAGAGAAATCGGGCCCCAAGATAATGCACCTATTTCAGGAACATTGTCTGTGATCAGTGCATCCAACTAAGACTACTTGAACTTCAGACATTAAATATATATAACCAACTGATTGCAAACAAACTGAGAAGAAATAGTTTTATAGAAATTGTTTAGCAAATGATTTTGGATAACTTTTGGTAATGAAAAACCTTGCTCCCATAACAAATACTATAAAAAAACCTTCCTTCTACAGAATTTTGTGAAGAGAAAAAGGGATGAAATGCATCAATCAGTGCTTTATCTGCCTGATACATGTATAAAAATGGTTCCATCACAAAAGCAGCTTACAGATAAGAATGCCACGATGTAGCAGCATCTTAGCCACAGAAAGGTAGCTACTAACAAGGCAGCCACAGCATACCAGTGAATCCAGACCAGGAAACATAAAATATTCCTACTGGAGGAGTTAAAAACATTTTTTTTAAACATTTGAAATTGTTCAAGAACTAAAATTAGATTTCTTTGTCAAAGAGGGTAATTCCAGAGTAACTCCACTGAATTCACTGGCGTCATGTTGGTATTATATTGGTGGAAGAAAGGACAGAATTTGGCCCCAAGTGATTTTTTTAATATGTGCAATGCAAGAAGAGAAGTGGATCCTATTTATAGTCTATCTGAAACTTTAAGTCTGCCTGTATTGTAGACACACTTGAGGCATGTCTCTGGCAGTGACTGCAGTATAGTATAAACATATCTGAGCTGGCTTTTAATGAGCAAGCTTGGGTGCCAGTAGCAGCCTAACCCATAGCAGCATGGGACTCAACCCAAGCTAATTTACCCTGCTGCTCTGGCAGGTTTTACAGTCCATGACAAGTTCTGTACTACCATATCTACACTGCTACTTGGGCCTAACTAATTTGTTTAAATCTAGCTCAGGCATGTGCACATTTCCTTGCAGTCAGTGCTGCGACTGCAGGATAACTGTATTCTTTGTTATTTTGGTTTGAGTGACTAATAGGGAAGATAGACATTCTTAAATGGGGACTGGGGGGAGACTGCAGCTTGCTCCCTGCCTGAAAAGTAACCTAGTCTTTCATAAGGATCTTGGCAAGCAGCATTTCTCAAAATTACTTTCATTATAAAATACCTATTTAATGCATTCCAAATCCTTGGCTCTGAAAGAAGGATCTCTGTATAATGAAGGAGGTTTGTATCATTGTTGATTATAAAACCACAATGCACAACTACAGCAAACACTTTGTTTTATTTGTACTCATAAGCCATTTCACTTCAACACTCTGTGGACAGTTTTATTTTCACTTGCCTCTTTATGAAGCATATCCCTATATCTCCACATATATTTACACCAGAAAGCATAGATTGGCAAGTCAGAAAAAGATTTGCACTGGTTTCTCAATTGCCCCAGGACCTGCCAAAGGGTTAATGGACAACTTTTCCTGTGAAATATTAAGCTTTTCTTCCAAGCATGGGTCACAGGTTCAATTCTGGTTCCAATGAAGGCAATGACAAAACCACTGTTGGTTCCAGTGGTTGATTTCAAAGGATCGAGTCCCTTATTTGCTATTTTGGCTCTTTTCAGAGTCCTGTATTTTTTATTAAAAGGAAATAAATCCCTATCTGCATTTAATCACACAACTCGCATGAAAATGAACTCAATGAATAAAAATGTCAGGAGTGGGAAATGATAGGGTTCTCTTTTAGCCAAGTTTTCTGTCTAAAATTAGCCTGCCTTTCTGGATTTACTGCTGTTATTAAGCGAATGTCCTTTTGACAATAAAGCAGTGCTTCTTGGATTTAGACAGTGTTGTGAAGAATACGATAAAGTGCTCTATGATGTATGACTTTGATTGACTCAGGGGACCTTACTGTTTCGATGCTGTGGTCTGTTCTTTGTTCACTTAGACGAAGACTTTGTGTTCATTTAATATGCAGTTCAGGACGAGAACTTGGAGAAGGATGTGTGTAAAGATGTAGAGTACCTTGTTTCTGCCATGCTAACATGATGAATTACGGTGTATTAAGGAAGTGTTGACACATGTGGGAATACACTCTTGACATGCTTGCCAGTAATTAAGGCACATTGTATGTAAAGTTACTAAAAAAAGTTGGAGGCTTGTTCTTTGTTATAGGAACACATTGCCAAGTGGTGTTATTCATAGTCTTGATGGAAAATACTTGTATCTTCAAAATCTTTGTGGTTCACACAGTGATGAAGGCAACAGGGAGAGAGATTCGTTAGTATGAAAACTTTAAAATGTTCCTATAGCCAGAGAGGTAATACTTTTCCTGTTGGAGAGGATACGGCATACTGAGTCCAAAGCTTCACTGATAAATCACCTGAGCATAACCAGTATGATCACAAAGCCTGATGAACTGTTATACAAATGTATGGGAGCCTGTATTAACTTTAAAGGGTCCCATGAATAGGCCTGAGATGTGTGTTCCACCTGTACCTCCCTCAGTCATCATCAAGTCATGTATATGTCCTATGTCAAGACTCTCAAGTCCACCAAGAACAATAAACATGCCAAAGCCAGACAAAGAAGCAAGGAACACTGAGACCTAAAGATTTGCTGCCAAAGAACTGCAGCTCCCATTCCTGATCACAGCAGGGAGAACCTGGACCAAGCTGCACTCCACTCCCAGCATGCAGTCTAGGTTTCAGATGTGAGCCATCCTTAACATTTGTCAAGGCTGGATGCTCTTTGCTTCCAAGTGATCTTCAGAGATCAAAACAATTACTACCTTTCTGCATTTCTTGAGACTAGGCTGTTGGCCTTGTCACTTAACCCCCAGCCTAGAGCACTAGCAGACAGCTTTTCATCTGGCCCTTATCCCTGGATTTGTTTAACTTGGGCCACCCAACCAGGAGTTAAAATGCTTGCTGGAAAAGCTCTGATAGTCACTGGAACATACAAGTAATCCCACCACATCATAACACACACCACCAAAAAAGGCATATTGCTAACAAAGCACAGATTTTTATATACCTAGCATATTGTCTTGCATATAATATGTATTCCTCCTCCCCCCCAAAAAACAGTTTCTGGAAATTGTTGAGCTCTTATATATGAGAGATATGGTAAAAGCAAGTAGTAGGACATAGAGCAAGTGCTGCTCCCTAGCTACTCAATGTCAATTGTTAGTACAAGGAAATAATTTTTTTCTTTATTCTGCCCTTCAGAAACAAAGCATGCATTATATTTCAAAGCATGCTGCATGTGATAAAATATGGTATCTAATGGTACATGCAGAAGTAAATTTTGAAATCTTTTCAGGAGAAACATCAAGAAAAGCATGTTTGCATGCTTCACGCAGGGGCTTATTGTTTCACAGAGACAACATTGGCTGTAAACTACAAAAGCTTATGCCATTCTGAGTGAGTTAGTCATTAAGGAACCACCCTGCCCTGCCTTCAAACTACCACGGCTAACTACCTCATTGTTTCTATGTGTTTAACAATTTGAACCCAAAAGTTATTATCCAAATGACAAGGAAAGAACATTAGCATTGGCTTCCAATTCACAGCATACCAGTGAATCAGAGACACTAGAGATGGGGAAAAAGCTCAGAGGTCACCTCAGTATTATGGTATTGTGTATGAATACACGAATGTCTCTGAACATAAAAAGCCAAATAAGATTGCATCTAATGTACTGAATGTTGCTCACAGGTTTATTGAACCAAATGGGCACTGACTGGTTCAAAAGCATCATGCTAGAGAAAAAATAGATACACTACAGACTGTTGTTCCTGCGTTGTAGACAATAACAGTTCTGTACTATTGCCCTAAACTGGCAAGATGTGCTGCATCGCTCTACTACTAAAACAATAAATAAACTCAATATTTTTAAATGGGAACCCACATCATCCAAATACCTAAGTGCTACATATAGGAAACAACTGCCCTTGCAATTAGGTGCAATCATATTTTACTTCCAAGAAGCTGGTTACCTCCATGTTAAATGTGTAAATCAGTAAATTTGGTGGGATTTTCTTTTCCTTTTTGGGGAGGGATTAGCTGAGAATTTACAGTATTAAAAACTTTTGGTGAAATCATACAGGTCTTCCACATTATTTACTAGGTTCATTGTAGACAGCATGGAAATACCTACTTAGCACATAAAAGCAGGCAAGTAAATATGGTGCTAGACTCTTTTACAAAAAAGAATGAAAGACAATATATGATATGAAAATATTATAATGCCATTAAGTGTAGTGAAGATGTTGCTTTCTGTTACAAAACACAGAAGACAGCAGAAACATCCAATGAGTATAAAGAAAATAGCGTAAGAAACAAATGAAGTGAAGAGAAACCTCTACGTGCAATACCAGTAGAAGAAAGAAAACAAAGGACATATCCTAAAAGTATCTAAAATAGTTTTTGAAGGCCAGCTGGAGTTGGATGCACCCAGAATTTCTTAGGCAACAAAAACAAGAATGTGCTCAAATAAAAAGCAAAAAGTGAAAAAGAAATAACAAGGCAAAAAAAAAATGTTTATATGGATTATAAAATTAATCTTTGAAACTTACTGCCACATTATATTGTTGAGCTGAATAATGCAGGTTGTATTTTTTTTCCTAATGAAGTCTTTTTGCCAGAACTGGATGTATCAACAATATTTTTGAGTTGAAAATGTCAGCCCCAAATTGCATGTTTTACAAATGATAAACTGACTGAAATAATATTAAATGTTGAAATAAAAAAAAAATCCCTGGGGGAAAAAATGTATTCCCTGTCAGGTTTTTAACTTTCTTCCCACTAAAAAAACAGTATTTTTTAAGTGAGAAAAATCAAAACTTTAAAATAATATCTCTCGTTAACATTCCAAAAAGTAGCTTAATATTTTGTTACACAAAAATGAGGGGGAGGGGAATGATACCCCCAAAAATCTACATAATATGAGATTTTTTAAAAGATTAGGCATTCCTAGAAATACTACAAAACATTTAGGCTACAATTTTGGCAATGTAAAACAGACTGGATGACCTGCTCCACCAGGTTTTAAACTAAGTCAACTGCAGTAGTGCATGTGTAGATGCCCCTGGTAACATGCAATTATTGAGTAAGCTATCTTTTGGCTAATTTTTTCCACTTGTGCATTTGTGATTAGCTTGCGTCCTGTTGGTTTATATTAGGTATATCTTTTTCTACCCCCATGCCTAACTGTAGTCGGCTAATAGGAATTGCCATCCTTTTTTTTTTAGGGCTGGAAGGGACCTTGGAAGATTGAGTCCAGCACCCTGCCCCAGGGGCAGGAAGTTAGCTGGGGTCACAGGATCCAAGCAAGATAAACATCCAATTTTTTCTTGAAGGTGTTCAGAGTAGGTGCTTGAACCACCTCCGATGGCAGGCTATTCCAGACCTTGGGGGCTCGGACAGTAAAGAAATTCTTCCTTATGTCCAGCCTGAAATGGTCTTGCAGGAG
>NW_017728906.1:153679221-153694399 GCF_001723895.1 Crocodylus porosus | reverse complement strand
GTGAACTTGGCCAGTCCACTCCTGACTCCAATGTCCACATCATTAATGAAGATGTTGAACAGTATAGCCCCTAGGAGAGAGCCTTGAGGGACCCCACTGGGTACAGGGCACCACGATGATTGACTTCCATCAACCACCACCCTCT
The DNA here is from genome assembly GCF_001723895.1 of Crocodylus porosus. Lineage (NCBI taxonomy): Eukaryota > Metazoa > Chordata > Crocodylia > Crocodylidae > Crocodylus > Crocodylus porosus. The sequence goes on along the minus strand of NW_017728906.1, from coordinate 153,694,254 downwards.
GGGTCCGACCACGGAACCAATTCCCCAGCCAGTGGATCATGGTGGACCCGAGGCCGCAGTTGGCCAGTTTTGCTGAGAGGTGATAATGGGATACCAGATGGAAGGCTTTTTTGAAGTCAAGATATACAACATCCATCTCCTCTCCCTTGTCCAGGTGATAGGTCACCTGGTCATAAAAGAAGATGAGATGAGTTAAGCAAGACCTACCCGCAACAAACCCGTGCTGGCTATCCCTCAAGATGTTGCCATCAGCCAGTCCGTTGAGGATGGCCTCTTTGATGATTTTTTCTAAGATCTTCCCTGGGATAGAGGTCAGGCTGATGGGCCTATAGTTTGCTGGATCCACTTTCCTCCCTTTCTTGAAGATAGGCACCACATTGGCCTTCTTCCAATCTTCAGGCATTTCACCAGAGTGTCAGAAACTCTAGAAGATCTGTGCCAGGGGCTGAGCTATGATGCTAACCAGCTCCTTGAGTACCCTTGTTCCTTCACAAGGTCTGTGTTCATCACAGGTATTCTTCACTTTTCCTGAGGTAAGTTTTAGACAGAAGTTACTCTCGGGTTCTCCCCTCCCTCAGAGTCTCTCCTTTCATAGGCTCCCAAGCTGCTACTCCCATGTAGCAATGTGCCATTATTGGAAAATGCTATTTAATATTGAACTGACTCAAAATGAAATGTTTCAAGGTAGTTTCATAGTTTTTAGGGGCTGGAAGGGACCTTACGGATCATCGGGTTCAGCCCCCCTACAATAAAGATTTAAAATTTGAGATTGGCATTGTTTCATTTGAGTATGAACCAATGTGTTTCAATATTTCCAAATCAATTTTGGGGGTAATCTTCATTTTATCACAACAGTTGAGACTTCTAAACTTTGTCACATGCTGGAAGAAAAAAGAAAAAGATGAAATGTTGGACCTTCCTGAAAAATGAATATTAAAAATTATGCTTGGCTTTACTTTATAAATACTGACAGAGGTTGTGAGATTTGTGATAAGAGAGGGGTTTTGAATTAAAAGCATAACCAGGTCTAGAAGCTAGACAAATTCAAACTAGAAAGAAAGGTATTCATTTTTAACATTGAAAGTACCATGACCTATTTAGGGATACAGTGATTTCCCATTATTTGAAGTCCAGACTGGATGTATTCCTAAAGGTACACTCTAGCTCAATCAGAAATTATGGGCTTGATACAGGAATAACTTGCTTTAATTCTATAGCCTGACTTAGGCAAGAAGTGGGTTTAGATGATGAAAATGATCCCTTCCAGACCTAAAAGTCTCTGAAGCCATGAAGCAGTGTAGCAGGGACAGAAACTACTGAAGTTCCACTGTCACTAAGATTACAGACGAGTGAAGCATTGAATATCTTTCACTGTCCAGTGACAGAAGCCCAGAATTTAGTTCCAATGTAATAAAAAGCTTCAGGGAAGCAACCTATAATTGCCCTGTGGTTTGAGGCCCAAGTTTTTAGACATGCTTCCTTTGAATCTAGTCAGCTTAGCCAATGACTGTCTTTTCATTCCAGTGACATGACCAAACGCACTTACAGTTGCACTTCTTTTTCTCCTTTTTACTTCTTTTATTTGATTTTTGGAATGAATGAAGGAAGAACACATCACATAGCTTTGTAGTTTCTAAAGATAATAAGGTACTGGAATAAGGTACTGGACAGAAAATGTATTATTTAAATTATGCTAAATACAATAATTGCTGGCGTAATCATTCTCCTTGATACACATTAATTAAACAGCTAGCATTATGTATTACTGAATCCTTTTCCCAATTACGGCAGAGAGGAGTGTCCTGGCAATATATTGAACTGAAAGCATTCTACATAAAGAATTAGATACTCCAGATTCAAGTTAATCTCTCCATGGAGCAAGGAAACTCATTTTAGCAATCAAATAGATCTTTTCAAGGGCAATGATATTGATCTTTATGAACGAACAGCGGTGGCTGTAGTTAGATAGAAGACTCATCATCTGAACAAAAAGGGAACGTAAACCACTGCACTTCTAGTACACCAGTTGTGATTTTTCTTTATTTTGCTAAATTTTTTTTAAAAAGATAACCAATGGTGCAAAGAGAACATGATTCCTCATACAACATGCCTGGACATATCCCATCATGCAAAGTGAAATGACTCCACATTCAGAGCTACTGTATAGCATTTCACATGAAAAAGTGTTCAAAATGAGAAATACATTTTCAGCAATACAACAGGGGCTAATTAAGGTTCCACAATGTATATAATTCCAGCAGGGGCCAGCGTCATGGTAGGTTTTCCCTCCACTCTTGCCAAACAACAAAACATTAAAAGTGCAGAGCATGCAGCACCATTAAACTGAATGATGGCAAAGAGATGTCAGAAAGCACAATTCTGTAAATCTTTCTCTGCACATACAGTTTCAAATTTCTCTCTCTCTTTCATACACACACACACACACACACACACACACACACACACAGAGCAGAATTTGCAAGAAATCTCAAGCCAGTTTTAAAACTGTACTCCTTTTTCCAGAAAAAAATACAGTACATAATATTTCATGATTCAAAGCAGGTTAGCAACCTTAATTCTCACAAACTAATTAATCTCCCTTTGTGAACTGCCACAAGCAAATAACATTATCCCCGTTATAAAGATGGGGAAATAGAAGCAAAATTAGATGTGACCAGGATCTTACAGAAAGACAGTCTAAAGTGAGACTAGATCTTTGGGGCTGCTGTGTATGAACAAAATTCATACTGAACTCAATATTCCCAGACTTTGGGGGAAGATAAGGTCCCAGCTGTTCTGGGATCTCTTCTCATTCTATATTCAGACTGCTTCCCTAATATTAGAACTATTTTATAAAAGCACATTGCAGTTGTGTCAGAAAGACCCTGTACATACAAGTGTTGCAATATTATTTTTAAACATTATAAATTTGATACATTGCAGTAGCACCTAAAGCCTCTAACCAGATCAGTGCCCTGTTACAGTAGGAAGCGTGCAAAGAATTATAGCAGACAATCCCCAAAACTGAAGATTTCATCATCTAAATAAACCAGGCAGGCAAACAAAATAACATGAGGGTTGGTTTTGGTGGAAAATGCCATTTGATCAAAGCTGAAACCAGAAATGTACCTGTTCCAATTAAGCTGTCAGGAAATTTCTCTCAGGTCCAAGATAGAATTTCTGATCAGCAAACAACCCAGGTTGCAGTAATCAATCACATGGGAGATGATGAGCAAAGATCGGGTTTTTCTTCTGCCCAGTAAAAACCATGAAGTTGAACCTCAGATGGTTTCCTGAACCAGAATCTGAACTAGGCTACAATGGTTGTATTTTTTTCAAAGTCTCCTGTTAAAGCAGTTGCATTTGGTCTAACTAATTAAGCAAGCACTTAAATAGATCTCTCACTTCTCACCCCAAGTTAGGAAGTCATGTTTGATTCCTCTCTCAACCTCTCCGGTTCAAACTGTTGCACTTTGTATAACTGACTAGATATATTCCCAAAGACCAGACTGAAACTCTGTCTACACGCAGGTTGCAAAGAGATTTCCATCCTTAGTATCCCCCATGAAGTGGGTGAAAGCTCTAACCAGGGGGACAACGACTTGGTATTGGCCAATTCCATTCTACATGTCAGACAATGTGGTTTGGACAGAGGCCTATCAGAGAAGATCTGCAATGGCCATATCACCACCACATTATACAGGAAGCCAACCAACAGGCACAGCTACCTTCACACCACTAAGCATGCCAAGTCCATCATCTGCAGCCAAGCTCTATATTACAACCATATCTACTCTAATCCCACCAACCAGGATGCATGCCTTAAGGATCTGGAGCAGGGTTCCTACAGTTTAATGCAAACCCCAAACTGTAGCCGCTCAAATCAACAAAGCCAGACTAGACCTCATGCCAACCTTCTACAGTACCAACCCTGGGACACGGACACCAGATTCCCTCTGGTTGTCATCTATAGTCCTCAGTCTGGATACCTCAGATGCATCAGTAATGAACACCAATCCGTCCTAGAAAAGGACAACCATCTCAAGGAAATCATGGAGGACAAACTTGTCCTGGCTTACAGAGAGCCACCTCAACCTCTAATGGCATCTCTCAAGCAACAGTCTACGTAACTCCAATTCTCATCGAGGCATCAGCCCTCACGATGGACCCAGAGGCAAGCTGTACTGCCTCATCAGACACAGACCACATTATCATTGGACCAAATAACACGGATTATAACATATGAGGTTCAGTTACCTGCACCTCTACCAATGTCGTGTACCATCACCTGCTTGCAGAGTTGCAGTGCCCCTCTGCTGTCTACATTGGACAGAAGGTGTGTCTGTAAGGTTTGCCCCAGTAAGGTTTGCTGTATTCTTTTCCAAAAAGCTATGAAGTGTAACAAGAGAGGGAAACTGATGCACAGAAAACTGAAGTGATACTGCCAAGGCCAGTTAATCTGTGGCAGTCAGGAATAGAATCTAAATTCTCTGACTCTTGATCTTATGCTCTCAACACACTGATCTAACTGCTACCAGAGACTGGGCACAGAATACCCAAATGACTTCCACAAGGACTCTAGTTAGCTATCAACAATGACAATCCCTAAAATAGCTTTCTAGTTTTCTTTTAATGTACTTCCATGCATCAACTAATGTGGCCTTGAACTATCATTTCTCACTTGAGAATTTTCTCCTAGCTTTTGTTGCTGTAGTTCCTACAGTATGAGAAATGAAATGCTGGACTCTTGCACTTTGTTTCCTCATTTCATTTATTTTGGATTTGATGGGAAAAACATCTGACTGAATATACCATTAAAGGCATACAATCTGAGAATCATTGACCTACAGGACCATGACACTCTAAACTCCATGCATAGCCAGTTCATTCTCATTTTATAAAGTCATGAGGGAGGGAAGGGTTGAGAGGGGTTGTTGTTTTTTAAGGTAGGAGTGGAAAAAAAATGCTGCAGCTTAGATCCAGGATACTCCAATTTTTTTTTAAAACAGGCTTCTAGTACTGTCCACGTAGCTTGTACCCACAACTAGGCCCGTGCAAATAGGGAAGTACTCAATTCGGACTCAGCCAATTTAGATTTGGATCACAGTTGTGAATCAATTTGACTAAATCAGCTTCAGAAGATTCAGCACTGATTCAGCAGAGATTTGGCCATAGGCTATAATGGGAAATCACTGAAATACCTATAACTTTGTCATTTTTAGGCAGATTTGGATGACAACAGAAGGAATGGTAGCCTCTTCTGAGGGCACGAGGCCTGCTAAGTTTCAAGGAGATAGGTGCAGGATTTTCTGGATAACTGCACCTCAAACTGCTTACAAGCAAAACTGGTGGCATGTGACTGTGTGTGTTAAATTGCAGCAGGGTGAAAAGTGAAGGCACGGTAGCCCTTGCTGAGGCCATGAAGTCTGCCAGGTTTCAAGGAGATAGGTGTAGGGGTTTCTGTGAAACTGCACCTCAAACTGCTGAAAGCAAAACTCATGTCACTTGTGTCTGTTATGGGGTGTAGGTTGTAGCCATGGTGGTCTAAGGACATAACCCGGACAAGGTTCTTAGGGTCAATCTAATATTTTTTATTAGACCAACTGAATACTTGGAGAAATTCTTCTTTGCAAGCTTTTGGGTTTAAAAAACCTTTGTCAGGTTGAGCAAGCATCTAGTTGGTGTGTGTGTGCGCTCCTCCTGGATGGAAGGAATAATAAAGAAGCTAGAGTCTGGCGTGCAATGCAAGCAAGGAGGCCACTCAGTGAAAATGGAAATAAAGGACTCAAGTGATGAGAGAGACAGCTTGAGGTAGGAGGGAAGGGCGGGGAAGAGGGATGTAGCAGGTAAAAGTGGAGAGATACCTGCTGCTACCCGGGGAATCAGATGTCAGGCAGGTTCTAGTGCGTCATAAATCCAAAGTCTATACTGAGTCCGTGAGTTTCTGTATCTAGGAGGTTGATGAAGTGAAGCTCATAGGCCCGTCTGTGAAAATAATTCTATTTGTAGTTGAATACATGAACACACGTATCAGGTTCCATATTTCTGGGGGATTCTTAACTTATTTCATATCATTTTGCTTCTATATAAAAATCAAGCTAATGAAAATAATGCATAAGTAAAGCCAATAACCCTTGGGGCAGTGAAGACTATTCTGCTGTATTTGTTCTCGTTTGAACCTGAGTGTGTATCTTTCAGGAGCACATCCAGTCTTGTTCTTAAAATTTCCAGTGACAGAGAATCTACTAAAACACTTGGTAACTTATTTGAATGGTTAATTCCCCCCACTATTAAAAATGTGCACATTCTAATTAAATTTGTCTAACTCCAAACTTTCTACTTCTGAAACTTGTTACATCCTAGCCTAGTCAGTTAAACTAAAAAGCCCTCTAACAGCAAATTTCTGTTCCTCCTCTGAGTACTTACAGACTGTAATCAGATCACCCCATAACCTTCTTTGTTAAACTAACAAGAAGCCACCTTGGCCACACTGAGACATGCAGGCACGTGCAAGCTCTTTGCAGCACCACAAACCATATGCCTGGAATATTAACACATGCTGCAAATTTGATGGAAATCTGGTAGCAAAAAAAAAAAATCAGCATGAAAAAAAGCGATGTGGTGCCTGCAGGACAAGCATGCAGCAGCTAACATGGAGGCTTAGTCTTCCCAGGATATGTATGCTTTGGCTGCCAGCAAGAGCATCTTCACTCTTTTAGCTGTCCCTCAGCTCCTCCAGCATGCTGGGAGCCGGGAAGAGCAGGGAAAGGGCAGTTTTCCCCAAGCAGGACAATTTGCTCCACACCAAAGTGCATATGCAGGGATGTGCACTGCAGCAAAAATTTGTGCCACTACTATTTTTGCCACTGAAAGCACACACCCCTGCATGTGGGGACATGCCTCTTAAGTCTATCAAAGTAATCCAATCCTTTAGTTATTATCATGGCTCTCCTCTAAACTCTCTCTAGTTTATCAAAAGCCTTTTTGAATGAAGGCAGGGGCAACTGGTGCCTGCTGAGTCTGGGGGGGTAGAATTTGTGGACAAACCCAAGGCGGACCAAAAGCCCCATATCCACTCCTATACTTCTATGCCATAGGTAGTGCTCCCCCCACCCAACATGCCGCCGGCCCGCGCAGCAAAAAACTGCTCCGTTGTGAGCAGTGCCGAGTCGGGGGCCAAACTCGGGGGGGAAACATGCCCCCCTGCCATATTCCCCCTATCAGTCGCCTGTGAATGAAGGGCACCAGAATTAAACACAACTTGAGTAGCAATAGCACCAGTGCAACATATAGGCTGTGCCAAGATGAGTGCAGCACAAAAAAAAAAAAAGCACAGCAGCACATGGTGGGGTTGCACGTGCTGTCCAAAACCAGTCTAGCCAGCTAGAGCCATGCTTCAGCTGCCAGCCAGGCTCCGAGCAGCAGGATCATTGTGGCTGCAGCTTCCTAAGGCCCACAGGACCCCAGGTAAGGCTGCTGGGGCCAGCATAGTTGCTAGCCCCAGCCTCCCCTACCCCATACAGGGTAACCTGCCGTGTGCCAGATGGCGCATGGCACAGGCATTCCCCAGGGAACAAGTAGGAGCAGCACAAGATGTGCCATTGCTTCTTGTCCCTGGGGAAACAAACACCCATGCTCATGTGGACATGGCCATAGAAGACCCCTACTTCCGCTTGGTCCCCATGTTTATACATCCAAGGATCATATAAGTCTTTTTGGTCAGTGTTATGCTGGGCATTCATGTTCAGCTAATTACCCCATTACCCCAACATCTATGTCAGAACTACGGCTTCCCAGGACAGAATCCCCCCATCCTGTTTATTCTTAGAAGTACAATTTTATCTTTGAAATCTAGAAAAACATATTGTTGAAATGCATGCTGCTGCTTATTCCCCACTTGCTAAACAATGCAAAGTATTCTGTATCTGTGACTTGTTTTCTTCACCACTTACCATTCCCTAAATCTGTCACCTGCTGACTTTATCAGTGAAGACTGTTTTCTTTCAGACCATTCATATAGATTTTAATAATGTAGGGCCAAAAAACAGTCCCTTGAAGACCTCTCAGAAACACACCCAATCAATGGTGATTGTCCATTTGCAATTACATTTTGAAATCTGTCAGTTAGCCCAGGGGTGGTAACCTATAGCTTGCAGGCTGGATTTGGCCCACAGAACTATTTTATTCGGCCTGAAAAGTCAGGAGGCTTCAGGAGCATTTCTTCAGTAGGGAGCTTCACCCAGGTGGTAAGGAGAAGCAGAGGCAGCAGCACTGTAGCAGGGAGCAATGACTGAGGCTTCAGCTTCAGCAGTAGCAGAGGCTGGGAAGAAAGCAGCCTACATTCAGAGCTAGGCACCCACTGCAAAAACATTGCTGACCTCTGAGTTAGCCAGTTTTTAACCCATTTAATGTGTGCTGCTGACAATGTATTGCTCTAGTGACTTAAAACATTGTAAAGCCTTACAGAAATCTAAGTATATTACCTCAGCACTATTACCCCTATTTACAAATTCATATTCTTGTGAAAAGTGTTGAACTAATCTAACAGGACCCATTTTCCATAAACCCATGCTGACTAGCATTAAGTACTTTCCCGTCTTTATCGATCAAGGCTTATATCAGCCCTTCCATTACTTTTCCCAGGAGGTCAGGCTGTCAGGCCTATAACATAACCATTGTTGTCCTTTTTTAAATATTGACACAACTTTTGTTTTTTTCCAACCTCTGTAACTTCCCCGGTGTTCCATGACTTGTAGAAAAATGAATAAAGAAATAAATGTTAGTGGTCCAGACAGCTTCTTGGTCAGCTCTTTTAAAGCTCTTGGATGCAAGTTATTCCAAATCTGCTGATTTAAAAAGCAGAACTGGCTTTGCTAGCTGCTCATTTAGCCATTTCCTGAATGAATGAGCTGTTTTAATGGAAAACATATCACTAGTGCAGTCTCTCAAAACATCACCTGACTTTTTCTAAATTTAGAGCAAAACATGCATTCAGTGCTTCTATATTTCTACTTTATTAATGTCAACGTTTTTATCTAGTAAAAATACAATATCATTACATTCCTCTTTAGTGTCTTTAAATCTACTGGCTATTTGGAATTTTGTATCCTTTATCAATTTTCTACAATTCCCAGCTTCAAATTTATATTCATGACTATCAACTTTCTTTTTTCTTCCATTTGTTACACACAGCATAACCTCATAATTGTGAACCCCCATAGAATCAAGAGACAAATTCAGTAAAATAGATTGTATACAATAATAGGGTTAGTAAATTTGATTGATTATAATAATGCGAAAAAAAATGGTTCCTGATGTTGGAACTGTTAAAAGTAGGATTTGTTCTAATGACGTTTTACTGTATCGCTCTTTTTTTTAATAACCATTTACATTTCCCTCACTAACCCACCTTGTTTTTTTAACCAATGTGGGCTTCTTTCTTGATTGTGGCTTTGGGGTCACTTAATAAAATCATGCATCAACAATTCCTTATTAGCTTTCACATTTTTAAAGTTCTTTCTACAAAGTGATTTGGCTCATAATTGTTTTCAGCTTTGTGAAACTGACACTTGTAAGGCACTAACACTATACATATGATTTATTTGGACTTCATTCTGTAGCCCACAGCATAAGTCATGAACACTTGCATCTAAGTAACCACTAGTTCTTAGTTTTCTGACCAGTTTCCTTTCATCTATAAAAAAGAAGTGTAATACAGATTTCTCCTAAGCTACAGGCAGTACACAGATAATACTTTTATGAACTCAAAATGATAACTAGAAATTCTGACATGGTTGGCTAGTGACCATATGAGATCTCCAATATGTGACTCAGATTAAAGTTCCCCACAATAACACATTTCCCCCCTCCCTATACCTTTGTGCATTTATCCTGCCTCTAATGCAAGAGTTGGCAACCCGCAGCATGCATGCCAGAGCGTGACATGACAAGCTATTTTGCTCAGCATGCTACAGATGGCCTGGGCTCTGGGCAGCTGCTGCTGGCCACAAAAACAGGCTGCTTACAGGTAGCAGAAAGGCTGCAAGTTCTGCTACAAGCCAGAAGATCATTTTAGACTGAACATAAGGAAAGACTTCTTTACCATCTGAGTTTCCAGAGCCTGGAATAGACTCCCCCCGGAAGTGGTGCAAGCATCTACTCTGGATACCTTTAAGAAATGCTTTGGATGCTTATCTTGCTGGGTTTATCTGACCACAGCTGACTTCCTGCCCCTTGGGCAGGGGGCTGGACCTGATGATCTTGTGAGGTCCCTTCCAGCTGTAATGTCTATGAAACCTATGACGCAGCCAGCACTTTGTGGCCAGAGCCCAGGCCAGCTGTAGCAGGCAGCCAGGAGGCTGCAACTGGCGCACTGGGGTCCAGGAATGGCAGCACTCAGGATGCACCATGGGGAAACTGCCCGTCCCTTCCCTGCTATGTGCCCTGAGGTGCACGTGTACCCAACACCAGCGACAAGCTGGGCTGGAGCTTTGCAGACCTCAGTACAAAAGCCTGCAGGCTCCCAGCCACCTGCCACAGCTGACACGGGCTGCTGGCCACAGAGCACTCACCCACCGCTGGGCTGCTTGCAGCAGGTGACAGAGATGCTGCAAACAGCTGCACCTATGTCTGTGGAGCTCCTGCCTGGCCCATTGCTGGTGGCCTCCATGTGGATGGTAGGGGAGCGACCGTGACTGTGCTATACAAACAAGGACTGGACCCCTCCCAGCTCCCCCGCAATCCGCCCCTGGCACACCAACATCTTATAAGTTGAGGTTGGAGTGTTTTTGGCACTCACAAGGCTTTTTTAAAATGAAGCACCTTAGGCCACTTTGCCTAGTCATTTGTTCTTAAACAAGTTATACGTCTTATAAATAGAGCTGGGAAAATATCTTTATGGAGTCACTTAGTCACCAAAGATGTAGTTTCAGGAAACTGAAATTATTCATTAATTCAATCAAATTTAGTAAATTATTTTGGTTTAATAAACTAAACAAATTAGAAATGCCAAAAAATATGATATTTAATAAAGTAAGTGCTTGGATGTTTTTTCAGGTCAGATCTGAGAAAGGATTGAGGTGTTGTTCACAAAATGGAGACCTTATATCCCACCTGTTAGTGCACTCCCCTAGAATGTGAAAGAGGTGGGTTCGAATTTCCTCTCTACCTGATTAACAGTAGGGATTTGAATTTGCAACATCCCTCTTAGAAGAGCTCCCTAACAACCAGGCACTAGGATATTTCAGGGAAAGTCTTGCTCAGTCTCTAAGAAAGTTAGGGCATTTGTACATATGTTTGTACTTCAGCGCCAAGCACTTTTAAAAGCTCCCACCGCTGCAGGGCATGCATTTGTATAAACAGCGAAATGCATGCCAGTATTGAGAAAATGGTGGTGGCATGCTTTTGAACTAAAACACATTAAAGGTGTTTTAATTCAAAAGTACACCAATGCCATTTTCTGCTCACTAATGCATATTTTGCCACTTACACAACTGCACACAACACAGCGCTGTGCACGTCAGCTCACAGCAAATCTCTGTCACATCACAGCACAAAAAGGTATGTATATAAATGCCGTTAGTAACTTCATAGCCTGGTGGTTATAACACTCATACTCTGCAACACAAGTAAATTAGACGTCCTTCACCTCAAAATGCCCTAGACCACAATGGTTAAGGCACCATTCTATGAGTAGAAGATCCATGTTTGAGTCCTTGCTCAAAAAAGGCAGAGAGAGGACATAAAACACTCATGTCCCACATCCTAGGTAAGTATCCAAGCCAGTATGCTATAGGCTACAAGGACATCACCAGTTTTCAATTTTGTTAATATCACATAAGCCCCATTACTTCAGTATGTACACGTTTATTTTGCTTCTAATAAAAAAAATTAAACACCAAGAATCTAAATGACATGATTTGTTAACAATGAAATGAACTTATCAATTAAAAATTGAAAAGGGGATATCCACCTGATATAATTTTTCATGGTTTTTTCATTTTGGCCATGAAAGTGAAACATCAGTTCTACACACACCTCTTGTTAAACTCATTAATTTAACACTGAATCCATGCAAATCTTTGCATCTAGTTGCAAAAGAGTTGAGGTTCTTCCCCGCAATCAACACTAGCAAAAAATACCCTTGTCTAATATTTGCATGCAGGGGAACCTCATTAAAAACATTATCATTACACTGCTGCCAAAAGCAGCATGGGCCCCGTAATAGAAACCAAGTATGAAGTTGATTAAATGCAGCTAACCCTGAGTATGATTATAAAACATATGATCCATACTGGATAAACATACTGATGAGAACATTTTTTAATATATATATAAATTTTATTAAAAACACACTTATCACCCTGCACTTACAAAGCTTCACGTATTGACCATACTTGTTTCACCAAAATGTCATACCTCAAAAAAAACCCTACATATCGAAAAATATATAATTGCATATATTAAACCCTTAAATGACATATATCAGCTTCCCACAAAAAACCCTTATAGGATTTTTCTTCTTCATAGAGAACCCCATGGAAAAACTATTACCTCAGTAACCACCTGAAAACTCTCTGTCCCTCCCATTAGTCCTCTCTGTTGGTTCAGTGAAACAAATGTGTCCAGTCATTTTTCCTCCACTTCTCCACCTCTTCCACTTCGATCTCTTCCTTGTCCCAACTGATGTAGTATTTAAGTCTATGCAGCCCCAGCTTCAGGCACCCTCTTTCAGTGAAAGCCAACCCCTTAAAAACCCAGAGGTTTCTTACTTCCCATAAACTATTTTTAACACATGCTACTGAAGTCCTTAATAACATTTCCTCCAGTCCCTTTGGTATGAGTCCATATCATACCATCTCCCATGCTAACAGGTTTATTTTGGTGACTCTCAGAAAGTGGTGGACCCTTTCCCACACCCCCTTGCATTAGTACACTCCCAAAACACGTCCCACCATTTCTTCTTCCCCTTTGATGAGCCTGTTTAGTCCCATCTGCGTGCACCTCTCTCACCAGTAAGATATTTCTTACAATCATTCACTCTGGGTCAACATGCCTCCTTTTAGATGTTTGCCTTCCACCACTCCCCACACCTTCACTTGTCCTTCTGTGACACCTTCACTTGTCCTTCCCACCAGAGCCATCCTATCCCTTACTACTTTCATCAATTTCTTATGAACCTTCAAGGCCTCCAGTCCTACTTTCTCTATTTTATACCTCTGCAGGAAGCCTTCCATCCTGATATAATAAATCTGAGGTCGCCATGCCCATGGACTCCACAAAGAGATTTGATATACTCCCCATTTCCTCAAAATTGCAGCTACATGAAATTGGGTGACACACACTGCTTTCCCCTCTTCCTCCATTACTGCCTTGCATACCATGCTTACATATTTTGCATAGACAAACAATCCCAAATCCATCAGTCTCCAGCACCACATCTCTCTTGCTCTGTACAGTTCAGCTCTAGCCCAACTTTCTCTTTTGCCATTCCAGAAGAACAGACATATTTCTCTCTGTACTTTTGCTATCTGGTGCCATGTTGGTAGGAATACAATTCCCATCCATAGAATAATTGGCAGTGGCATAGCCTTAAACGGCGCCACTTTTCCAGCAAAAGACAGTGTCCTTCTGGACCACAACCAAAGTATTTGCTGTATCATTGCCATCTCCTTTTCCCATGCTCTATTATTATCTTTCCCTTTGCCACCCATTGGGATCCCAAGCCAGGGCCATCCCTATAGGGGGCAAATCGAGGCAACTGCCCCAGGCCTTGTGTTTTGGGGGGCCCTGTGAAGCCAGGCTGGCTTCAAGTCAGGCCGCTCGCCACCCCCACCCCACCGCCCCCCAAGCCACTGCGTCCAGGCCCTGCACAGGCTGATTTGCCCCAGGCCCCACACCCTGCTACAGTTATCTCTGTCCCTAGCACTCTGATTTCTCCCTCTCTTCTTCGAAGGTCCAACTTATACAAGTCCCTCCAGTTCCCTACTCCATTATGGTGTTTTTCAAACTATTTAGTTTAGCCCCTGGTGCCTCTCCACACTCTGATGTATGTTTTAACACCCTTTCCATCAAAAGTCTCTCTCTGATGACTACATTACATCATCATGTACAATAGGCATTTTACCTCTCCCTCTCCTGGTATATTTACTCCATTTATGACCTTGTCATTTCTTATTCTTTATGCTAACAGTTCCATGCCACACACAAAATGTAGTGGTGACAGGAGGCACTCTTATCTTACCCCTGTATGGATTTTAAATTCCCACTTAGATGCCCCCCCCACACCCCCACTCCACCCCCATTATCTGTGGTCTCTCTCCAACCACGTAAACTGTGGGCTTTCTAAGCAGAACCTTCCTCCATATGCACTCTGGTGGTACATATAGGTTGAAAACTTCTAATTCTGGTCCTCTGACTGATAGTATCATTCAATGCAGTCTGCCACTGCTGATATATATCTTCCACCTGCTTTGCTTTCACCTCTGGAGTCTTGAATAGTAGTGCAGTTCCAGACACTGTTTTCATTTGTCCCTGACCACCAGGATGGTCCCCGTTTCCATCTCTTCTCAAAACATTTATAGTCCCTCTCCCCCCATATCCCACATTCCTGTAGTCAGACTATGTCTGTGGTTTCAACATTGGTTCCACTTGTTTCCATCTTTTCCTTGTTAGAGTACTCCTGAAGTTCAGCAAAGCTATGATCAGTCCTCTGGAGCCTGTTGGAAATAGAGCGTGCCCGTCTCTAAGGGTCTTCTGAGCTGGTGCTCATTGCAGTGGAATCTGACTCTCCCTCCACTCTCATGCCTGTAGCTTTTGCAAGCCTTTTGATTGCTTTTGTTTCTGGAAACCCTTGCATTTTCCTACCATGGCAGCCCTTCCCACCATTCGCTCCCCCCTCCAGGGTGGATCCCAGTACCTTTAGCTGTGAATCAGACTCTCCACTCTCCTACCACAACAGGTAAGTGCAGCCCATCTGGGTAAGATATATAGTTTCATAGTTTGTAGGGTCGGAAGGGACCTGAGCAGATCATC
>NW_017728906.1:153643743-153677739 GCF_001723895.1 Crocodylus porosus | reverse complement strand
GGGGGGGGGGGGGCTGTGGTCACATCCACTCCAGGTCACTCAGCATCCCCTTACCCCTGCTCTCTGGTTTTTGATGTGGCTCCCAGGGTGAGTAACTCTGGCCTGTAACCCCTGTTATAGGCTAAATACAGACATTCAAAAGCCCAAGCTGGGGAGGGCTAGAGCAAGCCCTCCCTTCCCTTCCACAGTAGCCAAGGGAAGTGGCTGGAGGAGCGGGGTGGTGGGGGCATTGCCAGGCCCCAGCAGGCATGAGCATGATTGGGGAGGGGTTTAAACCCTGACCCTGGCCTGCAGATTCCAGCCCCAGTGTGCCTGGAGAGGAAGGGGGAAGCAGTCCTTGCCAGGCTTTTTGGAGTGTGGCCACACCTCCCCCCCCAAGCAGGATTGTTCCCCTGTTCTAATCACATCCTCAGCAGCCTGTCTGCATGCTGCACAGCCTGCTGGGGGAACAGGCATAGTGCTTTCTGTGCTGGAAGGAAAGACAGGTGCTGTCTCAACCTCTGGCCTAGGAAATCAGATTATTTCCCAGACAGATTAGAACAATGGCCCTACAACTTGGCTGGGGAAAAGGGGGTGCTCTATGCAGTGCTGCCTCAGCAGCTGGGCCACTCTGTCGCGGAGGGCTGTCCTCCTCCGCCCCCACTGCAGGGCCAGAGGGGGGCACGCTGTGCGGCGCTGCCTCAGGGCTCAGGGCTGGAGAGGCACAGCACTGAGCCCCACCGTGGGGCAGCAGGGGAAAACTGACGGCTTTTGGCCTGGGTGGGGGAAACTGCTCCTAGCTCCCCGCACCCTGGCTGGGCTGGGGTGTCAGGGAGCCGCTGTGTTGGGCAGGGCTCTCACCCTCTCCTGCTCCCCTGCTACACAGAGCACCCCCCGCCCCATGGAGAGAGAAACCGACTCAGCAGGGGCTCCTTGACAGCCCTGCCCACTGCAACATCTCCCTGACAGCCCAGAGCCAGGGCAAGCTGGGCCCAGCCTGGGCACGGGAAGCTGGGAACAATCCAGGCACACAGGTCCCACAGCCCGGCTTGACCCCCACCTCCAGCTGGGAAGGGCCCTGCCAACAAGGCCTGGCCCAACCTGGTTTGCTCCCAGCTCCCCACACTCAGGCTGTGCTGAGCTGTCAGCGAGCCATGACAGTGAGCAGGGCTCAGCCCCTCCCCCTCCTCCTCCCCAGCCAGAGCAGGGGAGGGGGGGGCACTCTGTGCAGCACTGCCTCAGCAGCTCCCTGACAGCCCAACCCAGCCTAGCTTGGGTGCGGGGAGCTGGGGACAATCCAACTGCACAGCTCCTGCAGCCACAACCCAAACTGCAGCCAGCTGGGATGGGTGCAGCCCCTCTACACCTGCCCTCTGCAGCACCCATGAGCTGGCCTGGCTCAGCCCCAGCCCCAGCCCCAGATGAGGTGGATGGATGGCGGGGCCAAGCTGGGTTGGCTGGGCTGGGCTATGGGGCCAGGACCCTTCCCAGCTGGCTGTGGCTCAGGCTGCGGCCATGGGAGCTGTATGCCCAGATTGCTCCTAGCTCCCCAGGCCCAAGCTGGGCTACATGGGTTGTCACAGAGCCGCTGAGGCAGCGCTGCACAAAGCAACCCCTCCCCTGCCCCATGGTGGGGGTGGAGGAAGAAGAGGAGAGCCCTTCCCATGGCCATCTGCCCCAGGCTGGGGCTGGGGCTGTGGGGTTAAGCCAGGGCAAGTGGTGGTGGTGGCAGGGCTGAGACGGATGGCTATCAGCGGCTAAGTGGCAGCAGCACTGAGGGAGGTCTTGGTGGGTTATGACCACCCCAAAATTGGCCTAAACTCCTGTAGCCACCCCCTGCACACCACTGTTGCCACCTGCATCACACAGGCTACAGTAGCTCTGCTTATCCCACAGCCCCTACTCAGCCCCCCTCCTCCCTCTGGGAAGAGGCTTATGGTCCATGGGACACCATGGGGCTGCTAAGCCATCAGGATCCCTGTCAGACATGGCTAGATACCACCCTGGCTTGCACCCTGAGGCAAAGCGGGCAGAGAGGGGATTCAGTCCCCTCTCCTTCCCATTCCCCACCAGGGGGACCCAACAAGGGTCTGTCTGGCTGGGGCAGAGTAGCCTGTCATGGGGCGCTCAGCCTGCATGGGGTCGAGAGGCTGAGGTAGCAGCTGGAGCTGGCAAACCCTGGCTTCAATCCCCCGGTGGGAGAGGGGATAGAGGAGGGAATAAGCCCCTTCCCTGCCCACTTCACCTCATGGAACCATGCTGAGCAGGCGTCTGGCCGCACCCCCGCCCCTGCTCCAGCTAGAGAGCAGAGGGGTGGGCCCAGCCCTGCTCTCTGGAGCTGACAGCACAGCACAGCACAGCACAGCACAGCTCTCCAGAGCATGCTGGGATGCTGGTGGATTGTGATTTAACTTAAACCAGGAAGGGGTCTGGGGCAGAAGTTTCGTAAACCAGTTTGACCTCAGTCAGTTAAGTCTGATACTACCTTCAACCAGGTTTACCTTAAACCAGTTTTGGCCATTTTGAAACTGGTTTATGTACACTGAACTTTTGTTCTGTTACAGGTTTAAGCCAGTTTCTGATTATTTAAACCATTTTATTGTGTAACTTCTGTCCCTAGCCATAGGTCATTTGTACACATGCTTGCACTGCAGCACTGGGCACTTCTAAAAGCACCTGGTGCTGTGGTGCATGCAGTTGTATAAGTGGCAAAATGTGAGTCACCACTGATAAAATGGTGACAGTGCACTTTTAAACTAAAACAACTTGAAGGTGTTTTAATTTAAAAGCACACTGCTGTGTTTTAATTTAAATGCACGCTGGTGTGCATTTCACCACTTATACAACTGGACGCATCACAGCACAGTATGTGCCAGCTCACGTGCAGAGCAGACTCAGTTAAAATGTGGTTTGGGATTACTCTTTTAAATCTGAAAATTGGGGATTTTTTTTATCAGAGAAAACCAGGACCCCTGCTCATAAGCAGTGGGTCTTTGGCTCCCAACCTCAGAAGCCTATTGAATCTTACAGTCTTGACCCTCTAATAAAGGTCAAGACTGTGCTTTGCCAACTACTAGGGCAAATCTTTCCTTAAAACTAATTTTACCTTCAGGAAAGCTCACTTGCACAGAATCAAGAGAGCCATGAAATGTTTGGCTACATACAAATCTTCCTACACCAAAGGGAAACATTCTTCCACACTGGAAAGCCACAACTAAGTCTAGGAAATTCTTATGTAAAGCAACCTAAATGGAAAATTTGGAAATTAATAATTAGGACAGAAATGTATTGGATGAATTATTAAACAAGGTAATCCAGTCTGCTTATCCATGTACTGCCATACACTTTATGTTCTTCGTTAAGCTTATCCTAATGTGTTTTCCTTAAGGCTTTTTCACTTCCTTAGTTCATGAAATAAAGTAACATTAGCTTGTCTCGGTGTTAAACAGATGTTGCAAGGAATTATATTCAAGTTAGTAGTATCCTGTATCTCTCTCTATCTTTTGGTCTTTCACAACAGAATTTAGGAGCTTTTCCCAGCAAAGAAATATATAGCTTTACACCACATCCTCACTATCATTAAATAAACCTAACATCAAGTTAAATTATTTCAGCCAAAATGTTTTTATATATTTAAGAAAAAGTCATCCAGCATCCAACTGTTCCATTCAGCAGAGAGCTGACTCTGGGATTCATAAACACTACAAAATGCTTTTGAAGAATGAAAGGAGAGTGAGATTTAAGGGCAGGAAGAGGTCACTGCATTCACTAGGCTGTACCTAATAGCTATAATATCACCTGACCAAGCCTGTAGATTCAGGAGCAGAGGGAGAAGCAACAGCAGATAATATCTGACTACTGTTAATCATTACACAGCAGAGACACATTTCCAAGCAGACTGGTTCATCCCGCTCACCCAGAAAACTGGATGAAAGACAGAATGAAGAAATAAAACTATCACCCCACATTTGAGTGAGTCACTGTTAAACATGTATAAGTTTCAGACATTTGGCAGAATAAAATAAACTTAATAATAATAATAATGATGATGATGTCAGACCACAGCTTTGAACCTAGGGCCTTGGCTTGACAGCATAGCTATCCAGTAGGCTGGTCAAAACTTGTGCGAAGCCTTCAGTAGGTCCTAACCCTCTGTCCACTCCCTGTCACTAGAGTGGCCAGCTGCAGTCAGCTGACCCTCCACATCCAAGATATTAACCCCTGACCTGGAACAGTAACTGTTTGGGCAACAGGGCAACCTGATCTAAAACTATTTTGCTGCTGCCTCTGGGTTAGTCCTTGGCTTCACTCCGTTTGATCTACTGACTTCATGACTCAGCTTGTCCCTGGCATTTGCTCTGGGATTGACCTCCTAGCTTCCTGACCTGGTTCAGCCTCAGATTCTGCTTAACCATCCCAGCCCTGGATGGTGCCTTGGTCTCTGAGTTGTCCCTAAACCTGCCTTCCCATGTCCCAGTGTGACAGGTAAGCAACCAAAAGAAAAAAATTTGGCTACTCTTCTGAAGCCAACACAATGGAGGGAACATCAAGGAATTTCCCAACTAGGAAAATGATCCAATGCCCAGGGAGATCAGTGGAAAAACTCACATTTAATTAAACAGATTTTTGTTCAGGCCTCAGCAGCTTAGGGAAATACTACTTATAACATTCAGCAAAAATTGCACTCAAAGGCCACATCCACAGGAGTGTGAATGTTTGATTCCCCAGGGACAACTAGGAGTGCCACACATTGCACCACCACTACTTGACCCCAGGGAACTCTTGTGCCATGCACGCTTTCCCATGCAGCGAGTTACCCTGGATGGGGTAGGGGAGACTGAGGCCAGCACTGTTCTGGCCCCAGAAGCCTTATCTGAAATCCTGAGGTCTTCCCAGGGCAGCAGCAACAGTGCGGCTCCAGGCAGCCCAGCTCTGCTTTTGATCCGTTGGATATCCAGGGGTCAAAAAAATCCGCAGGAAAAAAAGATGGAGCAGCTCACACATGTTCTCTGCACTGCAAGGGAGTGCTGCCCATCTGAACGTGCGGTATGTTCACATAGCCACAGACGTGTTTGCAGCAGCACCACATACCTCACAGTCATGCTCATCTGGACATGGCCAAAGGGCACATCTACACATGCAAGCAAGTACTGTGCTGGCCCCAGAAGTATAAAAACCTACCCTAGTAAGCAACTTAGGGCTATGTGCCCTCAGGAGCTTCTGGGAGAAGAGCCTTTGGGAAGAAGTTGGCCATGCTCATTCCTGTCCCAGGCTGTTGCTGCTACAAGCTTGGTCTCAGGAGCTTCTGGGGAGAAGATGGCCAGACTCCTTCCTGCCTCTGGCTACTACTAGCTCCTGGCTTGTTCTCAGAGCTTTTGGGGGTAAGTTGGCCACAACCCTTCCTGTCTTGGTCTTCTGCTGCTGCTGCCCCTCCCCATGGGGGGTCCTCTACTGCACACTGCTGTCCCTGCTCAGAGAGGGGCCCACCACACTGCACCACACCCCAGCTTCTGCACCCCTGTTCCAGCCTGCTGCCTAGCCCACTGCCAAGCTGCAATCAAGGGACAGCCTGGAGCGGGAATCTGTACTCCCTGTGGACCCCTCCCCCACCATCACTACTAGGGCCTAAAGGTGCCTTGCCTGCTCCAGCTTCCTTGGGAGGCCACCCCCAGTCTTTACCTCTACTTTCTCCCAAAGCACACCCTGAGTGGCTAAACTGGATGGCTGCTATCACCACTACCACTGTTGCTGCTACTGCTGGCATCTGTTCTGCTGCCCCCTCTCAGGAGAGAAGGAGATTCCCTGCTGCACCACCTTGCACCACTCAACACCACACCTGCACTGGATTACTCCCTAATTGACTGATTGCTCCTGCACTCCCCCACGCTGCCTCACTGCATCTGATCCTGCTTTGTTTTCCTGTCTGTTGCTCTGACGCGGAGTGCCTGGCTAGAGGTCTGAGGGGCTCCTGGACCGATCTTCAACAAACAAATCCCCTCCATCGCTCCAGCCATCATTTACATCTACCTCAGCAGCCATCCCTGTGTGTTTTTTGTCCTTGTGTGGTAAGTCCTATGGTCCACTCCCTCTGCCCTGGTGTTTGTTGCATGGCTGAGTAAGCCTGCTTGAGTCTCCCAAGCCCTTCTGTGTACGTTTCCTCTACCCCACATTTCCCCAAGCATAGCCCTCCTGGTTTTTCTCTTGTGGAGCTGAAGCTCATTGAGCTACAGCCTCCTCCCGCCCCATTTACCCCACAACCCCAGCCTGCGCCTCTTAGATTCACCAACCCCACTATCTATTATTGTTTTCCCCTCCCTCATGTGAAAGCAATGACAGGGCAGGAATCTTCTGGGGGGAGCAGATGCCCCCACAGAGCTTTCTGCAGCACCCAGTATATGGGCAGATCCCAGCCAAGCCCCCAAGGGGATGCATGCCCCTGCAGCTCCCACCCCAGAGGCAAAGTCCAACCAACCTCCCCTGCAGGTAGAAAAGCCTGCAACCTCCACTGCAGGGGCAGATGGAACTCCAGCAGGGAGTCAACAGGGCCAGGGGGTCTCCTCTGGCCAGGCCTCTGCCCCAGGGGGGAATCCAAGCCCCCTTCCCTGCCATCAGGGACCAAGGGCAGTGGGCAGGGCTCCTCTTCAGCCTCCTCCACATCTGGGGTTGGGAAGGACAAGGGCCCCACCCTCAAGCCTAGAACACTGGTGCCTTAGGGGACCAGGTGCACTACACCAGCCAGCGCACCCACTCAGCCTGTCCTGGCTCTAGCCCTAGCCCCAGCCCCAGCCTCACCAATGCAGCCCCCCAGTGGGGGAACTGCAGCTATGCACAGGCAGCTGTGGGGTCTGGACCCTCCACCATCAGCCCTTCCAGCTCAGGTGGTTAGGCCCCCTTTCTGACACTCACCCACAGGCACAGGGTGAAGTGCCAACTACCCAAGCAGGAGAACCTGCACTTTGAGACCTGGGTAAAGGTCCTGGCTTGGGTAATGGGGGCCCCAAAGATCATGTCAGACTCCCATTTTCATGGCAAGGGTGTCTTTTTCCTCGCCTCAGAGGCTGCCGCACAAAAGACAATGGAGAGGGGGCTTATGGTGGAGGGCAAGTATGTCCCCCTCAAATCCATAGAACAGCTGAGAACCAGGGTGGTCCTCAGCTCCGTCCCTCCCTATATCCCTAATTGGGGCCCTGCTCCCCCAGCTCCAAACCCTGGGGAGAGCTATCTTCCCAGTGGTGGCCCTCTCGCTGAGGTGCTGAGACCCCAGCCTCCACCACGTGTGCTCTTTCCATTGCCAGGTTATGATTCAGCTGATGGTGGTAACATGGCTGGGGGCTGGGCGGTGCCTTCTGATTCCTTTTCAGTGGGACCTGTGATGCATCTGGTGCCGCACCCCAGAGCACTTGTATCACAAGTGCCCCATGGGCCAGAAGGAGAGAGCATCCACAGGTCCCACTGGCAAGAGGGTTACCCCTGCCACCAGTAGCCTGCCCCCCTGGCACCCCAGCCACAAATACAATCCCTCCATGAGCTCAGAGGACCCCACCCCCCAGCCAAGTTTGGCAGAGTCCCAGGGAGGGCAGCAGCAGCCAAGGGAATAGAGGGAGTGGGGCCCCCCTTCCCCAGTCATGCCCCTGCCATAGCTTCCCCACCCCTGAAACCCTCACGTTCTCCTTATGGAGCCTGTCCATTTGAGGACCACCCCATGACTGAATGGGTGCAGGTCCCCTCTGGGAACAAAGCCAAGGGGGAGATGGAGCCCTCTGACATGAAGGACTCCTCTCTCACTCTCAAGACCACCACATGGGGGGAGGGGAAGGAGCAGCCCAGCTTCTGGGACCCTCCCCAACTGTGCCTGACACCCCACCCCCGGGAAAGATCAAACAGGTGATCCCCGTGGAGGAGGTTTCAGGGCTGCTGGACAGTCCCGAGCAGGATCCCATGGAAGAAGCCCCCCACTCTGCTGGCCAGGGCCTACCCCCTGAGACCACGGGCACTGAGGCTGAAGTCGACCCAAAGAAAGGTCCATCAACAAAGCCCCCTGCCTCCCAGCTCTCTGGAGGAGACAGGGGTGCCAGGGCTCCTGAGTCCCCAGTGAGTCCTGAGGAGGGAGGTCCCCTTTCCCAGGGCCCCAAGGCAGACACTAAAGCCACCCCAGTGCCTGATGGGTCCTTTCCCTTTTCCTCCCAGAAAAACCTCACTTCCAGCCTGCCCCATGGTTCCACACCAGAAAGGGTTGGGGTGGGATCCCCTAATCAACAGGCCAATCTTGTCTGCACAGGGTCCCCGACCCTCTATGGCTCCATCTCTACCCTACCATTTTGTGAAGATGCCCCCCCACCCCTGTCCCAAGGGGGCTGCAGAACCCTCCTAATCCCAACCAGAGTCCAGGGTCTTACCAAAATGGGAGGTTCAGATGGTGCCTAAGGAGTCCAATGAGCCCCAGAACCAGGAGGAGGATGCCTGAGAACCAGCAGGCTCCCTGAAGGGCTCCATGGAGCCTGCAGACCTCTTGGTCCCAGCGGTCTCCAGGGGTGAGCTACTTGCATTTCTTGACCATGTCTACAACCAGAGGTCTGCCAGCAAGGTACAGCTTGCCTTGGACTGCTGGGGAGATTTTTACAACATCCTTGCTACTGTGAGGGCACTGGCAGGGGGAAGCAAGAGGCCCAAAAGCTGCAACACCCAGATCTATAGGCCGACCTGCAGTTTCACAGACTCCCTCTATACTTATGAGAGGGTGCTGTGCAATCCAGCAAACCCCACACTGGGCACTGAAATGTGTGAGGCCCTTGCTGAACCATCCACTCCATCCCCCAGCCATGAGTTCATTTAAGATCACAATCCTCAATGTCTGCAGTTGCAAGAAGGGTCTCCAGAGATGCTGGGTGCTCTCCTTCCTTCAGGAGAGGGGGTACCCCATGGTATTCTTGCAGGAGACTCTGATGACTTCAGCTGATGAGCCTAATTGGCAGCTGAAGTGGGGAGGCAAGGTCTTTTTTAATTGATTCTCCGCCACCTCTTCCAGAGTGGCCACCTTGTTCTCTCCAGGCCTGCAGCTAGAGGTTGTCCAAGACATTGAGGTAGTGCCAGGCTGCCTGCTGCACCCCGAGATCCAAGTGCAGGGGCTGGTCCTGAACCTCCTAAACATGTATGCCCCTGCAAAGCACCCATAGTTGGCAGATTTTTCCAATATGTGGCCACTTACATCGGCACCCTCAACCCTTGCAAGTGCCTGGTTCTCAGCGGGGACATTAATGTCACCCTAGACACATGAGGATGGTCAGGCAAGGAGCAGAACCAGGACACAATAGGCATCCTCAGGGAGATCCTAATGAACTACTCCCTGGTGGATGTCTGGCATGCCTGTCACCCTACCAACCTCTCTGCCTTCACCTATGTGAGGGTGGGGGAGGAGTAGGCATGCCACTCCCAGTTGGAACAGATTTATATCTCTTTGCCTCATTTTGCCTGGGCCCACTCCTCTGGCGTCTGGCTGACCCCTTTCAGCAGTCACCATCTTGTCTGGGCCCAGACCATGCTAGGGCCTAGGCATCTGGGGTTGGCCTACTGGTATTTCAATGCCAGTCTGCTGGAGGATGTGGGCTTCAGGGAGGCATTCTGAGAGTTCTGGCTGGCATGGTGAGAGCAACAGGCAGCTTTCCCCTCAGCTCAGAGATGGTGGGATGTGGGGAAGGTGCACATCTGGCTTTTTTGCCGCAGCTACAGTCAAAGGCACACCCAGCAGAGGGAGGTGGTTTGGGAGCAGCTTGAACCAGAAGTGCTGGAGCTGAAAAGGTGCCTGGCCACCAACACAACCAACCCAACGCTCTGCAGAGGATGTCAGGAGAGGCGGGAAGAGCTTCATGCTCCAGATGACCAATGCACCCACGGTGTGTTTGTCTGCTCGCACCTGGTGGGATTCAATCCACAATTGGACAGTAAACACTTGGGGAAACAGACTATACAGGTGGGACAGAATGGGGGGATGGTGGGGGCGTGGCATTCTACGTCAAAGAGCAATACGCGTCCTCAACTAATAGGATGGGGACAGAGGAGGGGCAGGCTGAAGTGCTCTGGGTCAGAATACAAGGGGATCATGAGGAAAGGGACTTAATGGTCAATGTCTACTACAGACCACCCAACCAGGAGGAAGAGCTGGACCGGGAATTCCTGGGTCAGTTCACGGAGGCAGTTAAGTCAAGGGATGTGGTCGTAGGTGATCTAACCACCCAGATGTTTGCTGGGAGGAGCAGTCAGCCTGCTCACGTAGGTTCCTTGCTAGGATACTAGACCCCCACCTAACCCAGGAGGTGCACAGTCCCACCAGGGAGAATGCCCTGCTGGACCTGGTCCTGGCAACAGGTGATGACCTGGTGAGGGGACTCCGGGTCTTTGACCACTTGGGTGATAGCAATCATTGCCTACTGAAAATCACCATGCAGCACAGGGTGTCAATGGTCTGCAGCAAGACAATAGCCCTTGACTTCAGGAGGGCCGACTTCAAAAAGTTGAAGTGATTGGTAGGAGAGGCATAGCAGTCCTGGAGAGTAGGGGAACTAGGTGTCCAAGACGAGTGGTCGTTCCTTAAGGAGACAATACTCCAAGCCTAAGGGGTGACAGTCCCAGTGCGAGTCAAAGGGGGCAAGAGTGCTCAAAAACCCCCCTTGGCTCACCAAAGGCATTCAGGAATGTCTGAAAGCCAAAAAGGAGTCGTACATCCAGTGGGGGGGGGGGCTATCACCAAAGAGGATTATACCTCCACAGCACGAGTCTGTAGGGAGGCTGTTAGGAAGGCTAACGTGAAGACGGAACTAGAGCTACCAACAAGGATCAAGGACAACAAAAAGTCCTTTTCTAAATACATAGGGAGTAAAAAGAAGGCACCGGGCAACGTGGGGCCCCTGCAGGATATGCTTGGCAACCTGGTGGTTGCACCAAATGAAAAAGCAGACCTTTTTAAAAAATTCTTTACCTCCATTTTTCTGAGCAGGGACTGGGACTTCTCCTCCACCAGGATTCAGGACAGACTCAGGAGTGACTCCACCAGGCCTAGGGTAAGGGAGAACCGAGTTAGGGAACTTCTGCAGGGGCTGAACGTGTTCAAATCAGCAGGTCCAGATGCTCTCCACCCTAGGGTGCTGAGGGAATTGTCAGTGGTCATTGTGGGGCCCCTGGCATGGCTTTACAAGCACTCGTGGTGCTCTGGCCAGGTGCCAGAAGACTGGAAGAAGGTCAATGTGGTCCCCATTTTCAAAAAAGGGAGGAGGGAGGACCCAAGCAACTATAGGCCCATTAGTGTTACTTTGGTCCTGGGGAAGCTCTTTGAAAAAATTATCCAGGAGCATATCTGGGAGGGACCAGCAGCGAGGAGGATGCTCAAAGGTAACCAGCGTGGGCTCATTAAGGGCAGGTCCAGTCAGACCAACCTGATAGCCTTTTACGATCAGGTCAAAAAATCATTGGACGCAGGTGTTGCAGTAGCTGTAGTCTTTCTGGACTTCAGGAAGGCCTTTGACACTGTCTCCCACCCCATTCTCATTAAAAGCTAGGTGACTGTGGCACTGATGCCTACACAGTCAAATGGGTTGCAAATTGGCGAGAGGGCCGCACCCAGAGAGTGGTAGTGGATGGGTCATATTCAACCTGGAGGGCGGTGGGCGGTAGCGTACCCCAGGGCTCAGTCCTCAGGCCCATACTGTTCAATTTCTTTATCAGCGACTTGGACAAGGGGCTAAAAAGCACCCTGTTCAAATTTGCTGACAACACCAAGATTTGGGGCAAGGTGGACGTGCTAGAAGGGAGGGACAGGATACAACTGAACCTGGAGAGGTTACAGGGGTGGGTGAATGTGAACAGGATGGGATTTGATACTGACAAGCGCAGAGTACTGCACTTGGAAAGGAAGAACCAGCAGCATACCTATAGGCTAGGGAACTCCCTTCTTGAAAACACAGTGGCAGAAAGAGATCTTGGAGTCATTATCGATTCTAAAATGAACATGGGCCGCCAATGTGGGGATGCAGTCAGCAAGGCTAACCGCACCTTGTCTTGTATCCACAGATGCATCACGAGCAGGTCCAAAGAGGTGATCCTCCCCCTCTATGTGACACTGGTCAGGCCACAGCTGGAGTACTGTGTCCAGTTCTGGACACTGCACTTCAGGAGGGATGAGGACAGCATCAAGAGGGCCCAGAGGAGGGCTACTCACATGATCGGGGGCAGCCATTCAAGCCCTACAAAAAGAGGCTAAGGGACTTGGACCTGTTCAGCCTTCGCAAGAGAAGGCTGAGAGGGGACCTAGTGACCATCTAGAAACTTACCATGGGGGACCGGAGACCCTGTTCTCCCTGAGCTCCACCCAGTGTAACAAGGAATAACGGCCACAAGTTGATTGAGAGTAGGTTCAGGCTAGACGCCAGGAGGCACTACTTCACAGTCAGGGCAGCCAGGATCTGGAACCAGCTTTCAAGGGAAGTGGTGCTGGCTCCTACCTTACAGGTCTTTAAAAGGAGGCTCAATAACTACCTAGCTGGGGTCATATGAGCTTAACTTAGTGGAGGTCATATGAGCCCAGTATTCATTCCTGCCCAGGGCAGGGGGTCAGGCTTGATGATCTGCTCAGGTCCCCTCCAACCCTACATCTATGAATCCAGCTCTTTTGGGAGATGGAATGCGTCTCCCACTTATTCTATGCCCTGGGGAGGAGGCAGGGGGCCAAGGAGTACATCACCTGCCTTCTGGTGGGTGATGGCACCCCCCTCATTGATCCAGGTGAGATAAGCCAGCAAGCATGGGCCTTCTATGAAGAGCTCTTCTCCCTAGATCTGACCGACACTGAAGCCTGTCAGACCCTGTGGGAGGGACTTCCACAGGTCAGTGCAGGTGACCAGGACTGGCTGGAGGCTCTTCTCATTCTGGCTGAGTTTTCTGCCACCATCCACCTCATGCCTGGCAACTCAGTGCCAGGCATTGACAGGATGATGGCAGAATTCTACTGGGCCTTCTGGGATGTCCTTGGCCCAGACTTCACCCTGGTCTGGGCGGAATCTGAGGGAAGTAGGGAACTCCCTCTGTCATGCCAGATGGCTGTGCTGACCCTCCTGCCAAAGAAGTGGGATCCCCATGAACTGAGGAGCTCCTATGTCCCTCCCATGTCCCTCCTCTGCATGGACTACAAGGTGGCAGTGAAGGCCATCTCACTGCACCTACAGTCCGTGCTGACGGACGTGATCCATCCCAACCAGACACGGTGCCCAGACGTTCCATCTTCGACAACCTGTACCTGGTTTGGGACCTCCTGAATCTAGTGCACCAAGAGGCCTATCTTTCACCCTCCTGTCCCTAGACCAGGAGCAGGCATTTGACAGAGTGGATCATAGGTACCTCGCAGGCATGTGGTGGATATTTGGCTTTGGGCCCTGCTTCATGTGGGCTTTCCAGGTGCTGTACACGTCTTCAGAGTGTTTGGTCAAGCTTAATGGGACCCTTATGGAGCCCATTCCATTCAGGAGAGGGATGTGTCAAGGGTGCCCACTGCTGGGCCAGCTGTGTGCCTTGGCCCTGGAGCCCTTCCTCATTCTCCTGCAGCATGTGGCCACCTCAGACCAGCAGCTTTACATGGCACCAGCCCAGCTCGACCCACATGCCGTTGGACAGATACAGGCCAGCTCCTGCTGTCACCCACAGCTTCCAGCACTGCGTGCAAGGGCCACGTGCCCTTGGGCCGGGCCAGGTTCTGCCTCAATGTGCCGTCGGGCCGGACTGGGCTGGCTCCATGCAGGCAGAACTGAGCCCAACCCGAGGGCGTATGGCCCTTGCATGTGGTGCTGGAACCCCAGGTGACAGCAGGAGCTGGCCTGGTTCTGTCCAAGGGCACATGAGCCAGGTTGAGCTGATGCCATGTGCAGCTACCAGTCTGAGGTGGCTTCATGCTGCCACGGGTCTCTGCCAGGAGCAAGCCTACTAGAGCAGCCTGCAGCTGTGGCTGCAGCTGCAGCTGTAACTGCTGTAGGGGGGCACTGGGCCATTCAGGGGGTGGGCAGGGGACCCACCCCTCCCAAGCAGCCTCCCCATTGCCCCTCCACCCCCACACAGTCCCCCCTCATCCCCATACATACAGTTGTTCCCCCCACATAGCCCCCCAACCCCACACACACAGTCTCCCCCCACCTCCATGTCCCTGCTTATCTGGGACAGCACCTGGGTCTGAGACACTGCTGCAGCCTTGCCCCACTACTATTTGCCCCAGCACACTGAGGCTGTGTACTGGAGCAGCAGGGGAAGGGGGCAGGCATAGAGATGCTCTGGCTGGGTGCTAGATCATCTTTTTGAAGGACCCAGCCTCTGGTTGCCTCAGGGCACACTCCAGGAGCATGCCTGTGCCACTTTTTTGCAGCGTGTTTCCTGGGGGGGGGTTTATACCGGGACTTCCTGGTATCAATATTAGAGCCCACACTGCAAATATTCAGCACAGGGAACATTTTTTTCATTCCCAGCATGCCTCTTACAGCATCTCAAACTGCTTTGAGATACTGCAACAGGCACATGCTTGCTTGTCTGGTTGTGGCCAAAGGTTTTAATGGATTCTCCTTCAAGTCCCTGTCCTCTTGGTATCCTTCCCAAAGCAGCCACCACAGCAGTTAAATGAGAATCTCCACTGCCCACTATCACTCCTGGCCCAAAAATGTCTCAATGGGACATTCATCATAGTAATACAAATAAGTATGTAATTTGCTCTTGCATAGTGTAACTTTCATTTCCTCCTTTACCATGTGGTCCACCCTGAAGCTTGAGTCTGCTACTGGCTTTCAGATAACAGAGCTGGATCTTTTAGCTTGTGAAGGTGGTAGGGGGAGGGAGGGAAGCATGATTTTAGATTCAAAGGTCCAAGGTCCAGCCTCCAGGGTTCTCAGTTCACCTCCCTGTCATTGAGCATAGGTCAATGAGGAGGGAATTCGTGAGAACAGTTGTTTCCCTCATATAAGATTTATCCCCCTGTGCTAAATTTATGAAGCTGGCTTATGTAATTATCTTTATTTTTTTGTTCCTGACTTAGACTTAATCTTGTGCTGTGCTTTGCCCTCCCAAGACTCAGCTTCAGAAACCATGCTTATCTCAGAGGCACTGGGAGAGAAATGTGCTTAACTAGCTGAATAGTTAACTATCTAGTGAAGGTTGGTACAATGTTTTCAATGCATAATACATTATTTAAGAAGTTGTAAGCACTATTAATTACAAAAGAGATGTAAAAGTGCACATACAATGATTGCTTGAGGGATAAAAGCATGACAAACATAGACAAGGAGCCATATTTCCCTCAATTTAGTGCAGTTGTACTGAATTCAGTGGGATCCATATTAACTTTATGTCAAGGCAAATTTTGCTCCATTGACTGCAGCAGGCTGAGCAGACTTACAATATACTGAACAACAGAGTACTTATGAAGGGCAGACCATAAGTGAATGTGAAGGGCCCAAGCTGGAGCATATTCTCATTAGCAAATGAGGTCTGACATTCTTTAGTCAAACAAAGCAACCAGTGTCAACTGCTAGGATGGCCCCAGGCAGTATTGCTTTAGGTTCTCGAACAGAATCACTTGGTTTGTTGTAATATATGTTGTAAGAGTGCAGACAAACCAAACAAATAAAAAATAAAAGATAAGTCTACCTGTAATTAGGGCTGCCTTGTGAATGGGACCAGAGGGCTTCAATATATCGATTACACATTGGTTACTGAAATATAAACTAGACATAAGTGGTAGCTAACAGCAGCAAAATGAACCAGACATGATTCCTATGTAGTGTCTCACAAGGAAGCACGATTCTCATTTGACTTGTACCTCCAGAAACTAGGAACAGATATGGTATCTCATTTAAAATCTAAGTGAGGGAAGGGGAAATAAAGCCTTCAAACAACACAGAGGATTCATAAACTTTCTACTGACTCCTTCAATAGCAACACAGCTGAAGATGGGCATAGTAGAAAAAAGAAGCCTTAAGAGAAGTTCTCAGTGCACATCTAGTTAAAAATAAAAGTAACTCAAAAACAAACAGCTTACACATCTGTAAGCACTAACCAGCCAATGGACTTTCTGAGTTCTCTCTCTCATGGGAAATGCACTGACAGGTTTCTTAAAGCAAGGTTTCCTCCTATGCCACTTTAATCTAGCTCCAATTCTGGCAGCTAGGAACATTGACAACAATCAAGGAGCACCCAGGTACTGTATGTTTACATTTGAATTTCATTCAGTATCATTTGACTGTGAACAATTAACTGTTTGACTGGATTTTAAGCAGGTCACTTCAGTATTACATCACTTCTGTAATATTCTGTTCTGCCTGATGACTAGTCTTGGCATCCAAATGGAAGTGCTCGTTACGCTGCTCATTCATCATTCCCAGATTACGAACCATTTTCTGTTGCTCACAGCCTCATCTTCCTCTGTCCTATCAAAGAAATTGAGGAGGTTAGGTAAGTTGCAGCTAAAGACTAGACAAAATATTAATTCTGAGCATTTTTTTTAGAACCTAGCCATTTGTTTGGTTACAAATTGTTTGCAACCTAGCAATTGTGCCTGCTCCTACAGACAGTTGTGTGAGGGCAGCTTCTTGCAAGCCCAAGTAGTTTCCCTGAAGTCGTTGCAGCTGCTCACTTGTATAAAGGGGCTAGACTTATGTAACAACTGCGATGGTGCAGGAAATATGTGAGAAGGAAGTGGGGGGGTGATAAGCAACCCAAACGAGAGTTCTTTGTGCCTGAAAGCTTGTCTAACATCTCTCCCAACTGTACAGTTGGTCACCAAAAAATCCTTGCATCTCACTTGTATACAAGAGGTTGCTCTTGAGTATGAAGATGGCCCTTGTCATCTTCTAAAACGTGTATTATGTGTAAATGTTAACTTAAAGTTTGAAAATAGTGTACATGAATTCTTAGGTCATATTCAGACTGGTCATTGGCATTAAATGGTGGGTTATCTAACTCACGTATTGATACTGTTTTCAAATAGGATAGCAAGTATTTTAAAAGAGGAAAACAATAAATGGCAAATCATTATCCTTGGTATGAATTTGTGGACAAATTGTTCATGTCAGAATGCTGGAAAACCTTTGTGAAAAAAGGAAATACTGAACGATTTGTGAATACCTGGCAATTTTGTAGCTTTTTGTAACAGGGCTCGTGGTACCTTGAGAAAGGGACACAACTGCATGGAGAGCCTCAGATGGGGAAGGATGCTCACTAGGTGCTCTAAACAGCAGGTTCCCAGGAGTTTGTAAGCTGTAAGTGTTAATTGCTAAGCTAATATATTGGCCATAATACAAATAGGTACAGTCCTACAGGGGAAGCAAGGCATCATGGATGCAGCAGCTAGGCAACAGCAGTAAGCTGCCATGGAGTTAAGGCAGCAAACCCAACTAAAGAACACCTGTGGCCAGCCCAGGGAGAGGCATAGACATAGAGGCTGGGAAAGGCATGATACTAGAGTAGGACTAAGTGCTTACTCATGAATAGTTAGTAACACTGTTGGCACAGTACAGGATAGGGCCACAGGCCCTAGTGACCTTGTGCCCAACCAGACTGGGCCATGGGGATGTGGGCTCACGTGATCCAGATACTCAGTGGAGGTCACCCGATTCTCACCTGCCACATCTTGCTCTTGAAGGATACTTTATCAGGAGGTGGTTGTCTCTGCTGTGACTTGTCTCAGATGCACTAGGCCTGATTCTTCTTTTGGGGCTCCTACCTCCCCAACACCGCATGCATCCACCACCCAGATGTTAAAGTATCAGTCTTGCTCTAGGAACTCAATGGGCACTATCTCTCTTTTCTTTGACCCTATAGGCTTGTGGTTGTCTTGAGCCTGTGCCCCTGCTATGATGGCCACTTTGGCCCTGTTGAGTTGTCATGAATGTAAGGAGAAATAAAGAACAAAAAAAAAAAAGGAAATGTGAAACTCGGGTAAGTCTCTCAGTTTGTTTAGCCTTTATGTTCACTGGTGGAGACCTCCCACTGCAGCACACTTTGTTTCTGAGGATGGTGGGATATCTCCCTCTTTCACAGGGCCCATCCACCCCAGTAAAAAATAAAATAAAATACAAGGACCCTATAAGAAAACCTGGTGGGGTTCACCTCTTAGCTGAGTAATTCCCTTAGCCTAGGACGCTTCAGCATCTATTCCAGCATCCCTCAGCAGGGTTCATTCACAGAGGGATGCAGGCTTCTTCCCAGCCCTGATAAACTATGGGGGCCCCGGGTGCTGGAGCCAGCTTTGGTCCTGCATCTCTCTCTGGCCCAGCCAGTTGCTGGTTCCTCTCTCTCTGTCCTGGTATTGGGGTTCAGCCTAACTGGCTACCCTCTGGTAAAACTGAAAGTAACTGAAAAAAGAGAAACTAAGATAGAACCTTAATTAGAGTGTGGCTGGTTCTCTCATGGCTGGCTTGTCATCTAGCGCAGCTCCCAGCTGGCTCTTCTGCTTCATCACCACTGCAGGCTTGGTGCCTGTGTCCCCTGGCTTATCAGAGCTCCTCTGGGCTCCCACACTAGAAGGCAGACTGCTCTCCAAGTCTCTCTTCCTGCATCCTAGTATTCCCACATGGCTGCTGCCTTCTGGATCCCATCCCACCTGCCTTCCAGTCTTGGCAGGCCAGAAATATCAGTGCAGCTGTGGGGCAGACTGAACAGCTGCTAACAAAATGAGGCTCCTACACCATCCTCCAGTCTCTTGACATTTCCAGGTCTAGTAAAACAGGTGAGTCGTTACCTTAAGCTGCTATGAGTTTAAACATGGCTTTTCTCTTGTCTTCTCAAACACCTGCAAGGCATGGACACAGCTGTAGGGGAGGTCAGAGGTGGTGAATAGCCATTAAGGCAATCAGAGTGCTGGAAGGTAAGACTGGGCCAGGAGAGCCAGAACTAGCACCTGAAGGTGGAACAGGGACAAGTGGGGTTTGCCAGGAATCAATAGACTTGAAGAGGATGGGGGCTCACTCTGGGTCCCTGGGGCAAACTTCCTTTTTCCTAAATAAAATATTAACAGCAAGGCATGGCAAGTGAGATCAAAGAGAGAGGGTACCTGAAGAGCCAGAGCCAGGCAGGATTTATGAGGCCACCAGGTGGCATCAAGGCCACCCCTGGGACTCAGTCCTGCTATACTGTTCATGAGCAAGAACGAATGACCCCACAATTGATTGTTTTTATTGAAAAAAGTATTATGGAATAAGATTGCTGGGGATGTGTTTTGGGATTATGGAGTTCTTTTGGGGTAGTGAGAGAAGGAGATGCATTTTTTATGAAGTCTGTTCAGCTCTAATGCAGACACCGAATTCTTGCTTGCTCTGTAGTACTAGAATCCCAATGAGCAACTTTTAAACAATAATCACTTGTATGTCTCTTATAAGCACATTTAACTAGACAGTTCACCACCCCATTGTAATAATATGCTATTATCTCGGAGTTAATATTAGTAGAACAGTTGGAATTACTTTAAGTACAAAATTTGTACCTTTGGGATAACAATTGATACAGAAACTATGCTCTTGTTTTGGCAATATACTTGCCAAAAACTGGAATGATGGAGGAGATTAGCTTGCTTTAGTGAAAGGCTGTAACCCTTTCATGCATGAAATATTCCATGTTTTTAGGTCATGACTTGAACCTCTGCACACTGAGCCCTGATGTACACATTACCATTTCTATTTTCTGCACAGCTGAAAGGGAACAATGTCTTTCATAAGTCAGTGGCATTTTTAGCCAGCATAACCTTAACTCTACTCACTTGTGTACATGCACTACAGCTCAGAATAACTATATGATCATGGACTATTCTCTACTAAGCTCCTGTTTATTTCATTGAACAGGTTGGACAGAGTGAGGCAAGGGGGCTTAGTAATTGGTCTGACTTCACAAGCGCCATTTCCCTTACTGATAATTAGATTTTATACATGGCAAACTTATAAACTTGTTATAAGTTTCTGTGTATAGAATCTAATTATTGAAGATCATCTTTCATTTATCCACGCTCCCTACCCCCACCCCCGATTGTTGCACAGGATTGTTGTGGGGAGTCAAATAGCTAGCCTCATGCTTGTGTCTGCCTCCTGCAGCCTTGGGCCCTCTGTTATCCCTCTACTGTCCTCCCCCATGCTCTGCACTGTTAGGCTCCATCCCCCTTCTAGGCTGTGGCACAGAGCAGGATCTCAGCCCAGACCCTGTGGCAGCTGTGTGGGCTGCACACCACTGCTATGGGGCAGACTGTGCGCACCTCTACAAGCCACTCTTCCCTCTCCCCCAGCCTCTGCTCCCCTCTTCCCATTGCTGACACAAAGGAGATGCACGTAGGTGCATGTGCACCCCCTGCGATTGGCTGCTGCTGATGCTGCCAGTGGTACCTGCAGGCAGCTGCTGCTCACCACCCCCTACCCCCCAGTGTCAGTGGCATCTGCAGGTGGTCACTGACTGCTGCTGGCTGCCACCACTGCTGGCAGTGTCTGCAGGTGGTCACCAACTGCTGGTTGGCACTCACCCCCCCACCACCACCACTGACACCACTGCAGCTGCCTGCAGGAGCTCCCCACTTGCCACCACCATGCCCCTGCCACCACCACCAGCACCATCTGCGGGTGGTCACAGTGCCTCCCCAGCCTCCACGGACATGCATAATTCATGCCTCTCCCCACCCCTACCCTTGCTCTGCCCCAGCATGCTCCATCCCAATTCTAGGCTGGAGTGTGGCCCTAGTCCAGACCCAGTAGCACTGTGTGTCACTACTACCAGTTGGGCTGGAGCTATGCTCAGTACTCCCTGTTGCAGTATGGATAGAGTCTGCTGGCCTGGAGCAAAGGTAAGGGGTCAGGAGAAGTGCAGGTAGATGCCAGAATGCAAACAGATAAACATTGATGCCAGAATGCAAATATCATAAAATGATCATCATAGTATTGGGCTGTAAACATCACAACATCAAGCAAGGTCCCGAATAAGCTTAATTCATCCCTTTAGGCAGCCCTCCAAGAAAAGTAATGGAAAAATGGCATGGTGGATGGTGCAAGTAGGAGCACTTTGCAAGTTCCCAAACAGCTATATTACCCTTGGGTCCCTGTGAGGTATCTGCACTTTACTAAATCTGTTCTGCTCATCATAGATACATACACCTCCGATCAGGATAAACTTCTGCAACCACATTTGTCAATCCAGACAGATTAATCCATTATTTAATGCATTACTCAGATTTCATAACAGGAGGTATGTGATCTGAAGTCAAGTTCTGTTATGCTTGGCTGAAAATAACAACACTTAAAAAAAAAAAAAAAAAAAAAGCACTTGGTAACTGCACCTGCAAGATGAAATTCACTGGCTTTGAAAATGATGAATGTCTAAATATTTTCTAGCAAGTAATTAAAAGTATATGTTGCTCAATTTGGTTAACATCTCTGTATTGACAATAGCTTTCTGTTAGTTCATTCCTACTCCAATGTTATCCCAGGCAAGAGAGCAGCTCAGGCCCCCTTCTCACTAGTAATTTAAATGGGGGACATTAAATAATCATAAGAGTATTATAAAAGCATAAAGAACCCATGGCAGCTCATTTCAAAACTGACACAGTCGCAAAACAAGATGATGGATTCTGAAGTCAATGCAAAGAAAATCTTTTCTAATGTGTCACAGTCAGGATTGCCATTACAGAAACAAACAAAAAAATAACAGTAAAAGCATATTTGGATATTTTGTGTTAATCCTAAGATTATTTCTAAGAAATTGTTTTCTTGGTGAATAACAAATAAAAGTTGTCCAGCATTGGAAATGGCTTGGACATAAAGAAAACTCGTTTTTTAAATAATAAATTACTTGTCTGATGTTGCAGGCAGTAGCAAGTGCCACTCCCCTCCCTCATAAATCAGTGTTCTTGTGGACAGGGATCTTGGTGGTTTTTTGAGACTTGTGTTAATGTTTCTCAGTGATGTTCAGCAACTTGTTCCCTTCAGCCTACTGAAGGTCATCTACAGTAGAACACTGAAACCTATGTTGTTTCAGTACAACAGCCAAGAAGGTTCTTATGGTCTCTAACACTGCCTCAGTATAGGGTAGGATTTCTTTTTCTAGTGATGTTGTTTCATAGGTCTGTATGATCTTTTGCTCTCGCTCACGTGAGCAAGTGAAGAGGCCTTTTACATCAGAGCATCAATAGTTGAGGCTCATGTATTCACTATTGTGTCTAATGGCTCACCAGATCCTTCACACTTGTGCTCCTGTCCCTTAGCAGGCAAAAGGGTTTGATAGAGTCCATGATCTTCATGGTCAAATCAATCATGGATTTTTCTTCTTAGGTAAGAGATATCAGACCTCTACTTAAATGAAAGAATCTCTTCAAGGTAATGACTGGGTAGTAATGCCCTCCTATTATCAACATCTAAACTGACTCTATTCAAAAGCTGTATGAGTTGGATCAGAGATGACACACAATCCTAAGTAAGAAAATGAAAGATGAGTTTTGAGACTTTTGTGTTTGCAGCCTTGTTGATGTGTGTTGAAACCTCCCAGGGTGACAAGTCTATGGTATTTCATCACTGTTGTCAACAAGATGAACTCTTCTATGAACACTTTTGCCTGTGAAGGTCTGTAAATGAACATAAAATCTGTGTGTGACAGGCTAGCTGGCAGTGACCTAGTCCAGGGGTTTGGAAGGGCAAAAGATGATTGGAAGACTTAGGATTCCCTTTCCACACCAATCAGGCCCCAAAGACTCACACACACACACACACACACACCCCCCCCGCCCCCCTGTCTCGATTGGCCCCTTGGGTCACCTGGAGGGGGATAAAAGGGGCAGTGTGGGCTGACTCAGGGGAGGGACCAGCACGGGACAACAAGGAAGAAGCTTCACAGAGCTGGCAAGAGCTGAGTGAGTGGGGCAGGAGCAGTGCCCCGGAAGAGCCTGAAAGAGCAGGACCTGCAGGCAGCAGTGGGACCCTCAGCAGCGTGGTGTGTGGCCAGCAGGAGAGGCTCCCCACTGGGCTCCAGGATCCCCTACGAGAGGCTGCAGCCAGCAGGAAAGGCTCCCCAGCTCCAGTGAGGATCTGAGCAGCGACCTGAGAGGTTCCCAGCTCTGCTTCCAGCTCCTCCAATCAGAGGCCAGGCAGCTTGACATGAGCCTGGGGCTCTGAGAAGGTCAAGACCCCTAGCAGGCTGGAACAGTGCCACCAGTGGTGGCTGTGTGGCAGTGTTCCTGCCAACCACATGGGAGATCTGGGTTTAAGTCTCAGCTGAGGTGACTTGGGGTGAGTGAGCTAACAAGAAGCAAATCTCCTTGCAGGAGAAAGGGGCCATTGTGTTTTCTCCCCCTCCAGGTACCAAGGCCCTATATTTCCTTGTCATTTGACATTTTGCATTTTGTGCTTTTTATATTTCACCAACTCGTATTGTTCATTCTGCTGTTTGTGTTTTATATTTTGTTAACCCTGTTTTTTGTCAGTGATTGTAAGTGTCTAACCTTTGTTGAATCCTGCCCCTTGGGGCATTGTAGTGTCCACTATACCCTCTGATTTATGCCTGTTATGTTCCCAGTATTAAAAGGTATATGGTTAAGTCCCCACTGGTGGTCTGACTCTGCTCTATATGGGGAGAAGTGTCCCTTCCCACACTGCTTGTGCACCTGCTTTGTTCCCTTCAATTGGAGAGGGGGTACCTCTTGGAGTACTGCCTGGGTTACATATGTTATCTTTGGCTTAGGTTACTATTGTCAGACAAATGAATTCAAGCCTTCTTCTCAGCCTCCATGAAAGCAGCCAAATCCCACTCCAAGGAACTATCTGGAGCAACTAGCTGCTTTATCAATGGACACCTAAGTGTTCACAATCTAATGTCATGCTTTCAGGCTTCATCAGCTCACCTATAGGTATCACAAAATATTTTTCCCTTACTTACAATTGGCCAGGTTTATTACATTTCACATTCCCCCCCCAGCCCCCTCCAGCCAGAGCTGTGACTGACATTGAATGTGATAGACCACTGCTCTCAAGTGGTATAGGCAGTTCTTTTTCTTAAGTGTCTAGCTTAGGGGTGGGCAATTATTTCAGCTGGAGGACTGCTTAATGAGTTTTGGTGAGCTGTTGAAGGCCACATTGGGTAGCCCCACCCCTTGACTATTGCCCTTCCCCCTGGTTGCCATATTGGGACTGGAAGTCCCACCCCCTGACCTTTTCCAATGGAAACCCCTCCCCTTACCCCTCAGAAATACTCCTTTTGGGAGGGGGTTTTCATTTTAGAACCAGAAAAAAAAAATCATACACTAGAAGTCTACACCTACTAAAACATAATTTAATTTTATTACAAAAAATATTTGTCATGATTTGTCTTTGTGTACTCTACATAGAAGGAATTGCTCAAAAATAAAGTCTCACTCTTTTATATTGTGTGGGGGGATGAGGGGGTGGCTGTGGGGGGGCATAGGGTATGCTGGGGTGTATGCATATGTCGGTGGGGGTTGTGGGGGCAAGGTGTGGGGGTGTGAGGTTTGCCGGATATGAGGGAGGGTGAGGTGACCCCCCACACACTCCCCCACATGGCGTGCAGCCCCTGCTGCCAGCAGCAGCAGGCAGGGGGCTCAGAGCACTCATGCCTGGCACAGATGCTGACACCCAGCGGGGCACAGCTCTGGCCAACACAGGCTGCCCAGCCATCTCTGTCACTGGGGCTCTGTGCCACATGCCTGCAGCTCCCACACTTGTACCGGGAGAAGCCCCATGCTGGATTCCACAGGGAAGCAGGAAGCAGAGCTCCCTCCACTCCCAGCAGAGTCCAGGGAAAGCAGCTGGCTCCAGCACGGGATCTGCAGGTGCACAGCCCCTTGCTATAGAGGCAGCAGCAAAAGCCAGCCAGAAACCACAAGCACCAGGCTGGTTTCTGCTGTGTTCTGGGGCTCGGCACAGAGCCGGCAGCATGCAGTTCCCAGTTGCAACACCAAGACTGCAGAATGCAGCAGGGGCCAGCCTAGCCTCTGTGGTTCCCAGCTGGCCCCTGCTGCCATTGGCCCTGACCCCTGGGGCCCCATGCTCCCACCCAATGCCACTCACCCCACCGCATCTGCCAGCACACAGTTCCCAGCTGCAAGGTTAGGACCACATGGTACAGCGGGAGCCAGTTGGGAACCATACACTGCCAGCTGGGTTGAGCTGGGCTGGTTTTTGCAGCACTGGAGTGGCACTGCCTCTGGGTCCTGCTGCTGCTGGTGCCTTGTCATCTTTGACCAGCAGCTAGGGGCAGATAATTATTAATTTTCTAATTTTTTCAGGGGTCCCTTTGGGCCAAATAGAATGGCCTGGTAGGCCAGATCTGGCCCACAGGCCATATTTTGCCCTCCCTTGATCCAACTGGTACCTCATGCACATGTTCAAAGCCAAATTGGTTGCCAGATTTGGAATCTTGAAGGTATTTTCCTCCAAGTAAGATTGGCTGGGATTAGGGAGAGTTTCATAGGAATGCAAGACATGATTAGAAGGGATTTTCAGAGTTCCAAAGTTCAGTTCCCTGCTCTCCCCAGTAAACATCTGTCTCTGAGCTATCTGGCAGGAGACACTTGCTGAATGATCTGATCACCTCTCCTAATCAATGCCTGGCCATTACACTAGCATCAGGTTTTGATGGCCTGTTATCCTGTCCTCTCTGTGGCAGACAAGAATTTGGTTGCCCACAGAGTAAAAATCTTTTCATGTAATAAATGTCACTGGATCAGTTGAGTGGTCTCTGACCTATAGAAAGTCATAATAGATAATGTCATGGTCCATTCTGGACCTAAAACTCCATGAAACAAGAAAGTTTTGATCCAAGATTTTCGATCCAACCTATGCCCTTCCTGGTTTGTGACAGGATCATGAATAGTTGGTTCTATTCAGGAGCAAAAGAGCCAAAATGTCTTTCTGGGAAGACTAATCTGGAGAACACTGAAGAAACCTACTTAAATGCACTGCTTTTAGCCAATAACTGCCCAGACCAATCTATAATGGGTTCAGAAATTTGCTTGCTCAAATATGCACAGCCTTTCAGGTTCATTTATCATCTTTCACCATGTCTCTTCCCCCAGAGCAAACTTTCTCCTAGCAGGAGTCAACATAAACAACTCAGTCCATAATCCAAACACTTATACCACATGAGGTCTTCTCCAAGCCCCAAAGAGAGTCCACAGGTTTGGTTCTGCTCCCATTTGTCTGCTCTCTCTCTTCAGCCACAGAAAGGGCTCAAGGACTGCATTTGTGGCCCTCTGGGAGAGAGGCACTCCTGGTGTGATCCCTGGGCTCCTCCATGAGCTGACCCACCAGCTTTCTCCATCTCAACACTCTGCTCTTGCTTCCAGCCCACAGCTCTGTCTCTCTCTTGTCCTCGCAGAATTCTGACTATGTCTCCTTCAACTCTCCACAAGGGCCCTGGGAACAGAGCTGTTCCCAAGTGCAGGGAGCAGCATTCAGAGCAGCACGGCCCTGGGCATGCACAAGGTGGCCCAGGCCTGCAACTCCCCCTGAGAAGGATTGAACCACTGGGAGCTTATGAATGCTGCCCCACCCAGCTCTTTGGGACACTTGAGTCAGTGGGGTCTCCCACCAGGGAATGACACTTGGGGAAAGAGGAAGGAGGAACAGACCCCCCTAAAGGAGAGGAACCACTAGAGAACTCTTGCATCTCATATCTTGGAGTGTTTATTGATCATTTGATACCCACTGTGCATTGTTAGAGTGTTTATTAACTGTTAACTGTACACCTTGTATTTTAGAGCATCATTTATTGTTGAACTTACCTGTTCATACTGTTTAGAACCATTATGCTTATCTGTTTGCATTTAGATGTGTATATATATATGTATGTGTAACCTGTAAATACTCACTTTAGTTCACTACCTTCTTATATACATATACCATATACTTGGTTAAGACATCACTTTCTATCCCTCCTCTATTGGCTTGACAGTCACCTTGCTGGGGTCATTTGACCCCAGTACTCTTTCCTGCCATGGCAGGGGATCGGACTTGATGATCTGCTCAGGTCCCTTTCGAACCTAGAAACTATGAAACTATGAGACATGATAGGTGGGAGGGAACTGTGAGTAGACTGCTGTTTACACCCCAGCACATATGCTCTGCTGGCTTTCCTCTTCTATGGGTGAAGAGGGACATTCACTTTGAGGATACCCAGGTTACAATTATAATTAAAAAAGATCCCCAGAGGTGCTTGTGCTTTGACTAAACTGAGACTCAGCAAATAACTGACCTCTGGTTCACCAGCCAAACTCCCAAAATTAAAGAAATCCAGATTGGATCAACCTGAAAAAAAATTGTGGGAGATTTTGTCCCTAGCTGTGACAGAAGATTTAACACACCTCTAGGATACTGGAGACCCCAAGCTGACATGCCTCTCTGCTTCCTTGGAGTTTTGTATTCCCATCTTCCACTTGCCAGGAGAAGGTTGTAGGCACTAGGCTACAAGCTATCCAAAGATAACTGAGTTTCTGCTTGTTCCCACATTCTGCTGTTCTACCTGGCATAAAAAAAAAAACTTCACTGGCAAAAACATGGCATAATCAACAGGGAATCTGGGCCTTTAGTGAAGTTAAATCTGGTCCACTGTACCCACTAGGCCCTAGGGCAGGGGTGGGCAAAATACAGCCCGTGGGCCAGATGCAGCCCACCAGGCCATTCCATCCAGCCCACGGAGCCCCTAAATAATTTAGAAAATTAATATGTATCTGCCCCTGGCTGCCTGTCATGCAGCCCTTGATGGCTTACCAAAACTCAGTAAGTGGCCCTTTGCCTGAAATAATTGCCCACCCCTGCCCTAGGGCATATTTTACACTGTGTTAAACATCTAGGCTACAGTGGCAACCATGAGACAGGAATTGTATTCTTAGCCCTCAGTGCTACAGAATAGAAGTGGGGGCAGGCTACTTGTAGCTCTTTCTAGAGGATGAACTTTTCTATCTCCTTTAAGACAGAGATTGATGGAGCTAGGAGAAGTTCAGTATAGAATTCCAGCACCCTCCTACTGGAAGTACTTTACCTTTATCCTTGCAAAAGCTCAAGTTTCCAAAATGAACTAAGCTTACAGGAATGTCCTATTTTACCTATGAGAGCATGGGGGGGGGGGGTTGGTGATTTCATTTATTGGATCAGCTATATAGCTGGGAACAATGTTAGATAAGCTTTTGGGCACAAAGGGTGTGGGAAATAGCAGTGGCTATTTGTCCCTTGGTATGCCCTATAAGCATGCTCTGGCACACAGTATGTTGTCCCAGGCAGGGTAAGGGAGGCTGAGGCCAGCACCTGGGGTTGCCCCAACTGCCTTATCTGGGGTTCTGGGAGCGTCCTCAGGTGGTGGCAATCTGGGTACACAGAGCCTGGCCAGCAGCCAGAACACGTGCGTGGCCCCACTTTTCATAGATTCCATAGATTTCATAAACATCAGGGCTGGAAAGGACCTTGTAAAATCATCAGGTCCAGCCCCCTACCCAAGGGGCAGGAAGTCAGCTAGGGTCAAAGGATCACAGTAAGATAAACATCCAAACGTTTCTTGAAAATGTCTAGAGTAGGAGCTTGCACCACCTCTGGGGGCAGTCTGCTCCAGGCCTTGGGGGTTTGGACAGTAAAGAAGTTTTTCCTTATGTCCAGCCTAAAACTGTCTTGCAGCAGTTTGTGACCATTGGACCTTGTCATCCCCTGGAGTGCTCTGGTGAACAGGTGTTTTCCCAGATCCTGATGTTCACCCCTTATGTACTTATAGGCTGCTACCACGTTACTCCTGAGCCTGCGCTTCTCCAGGCTGAAGAGTCCCATAGCTCGCAGCCTCTCTTCAAAAGGCCTGTTCTCTTGTCCTCTGATTATGTGCATGGCTCTCCTCTGGACTCTTTCAAGCTTCTCCATGTACTTCCTAAATTGTGGAGCCCTGAACTGGATGCACTACTTGAGCTGCGGCCTCACCAAAGCCAAGTACAGTGGGTGGGTGATATCCTGGGTGTTCCTCGACCTGCAACGGTAGATGCAAGCCAGAGTTTTGTTCACTTTGACAGCTGTGGTATAGCACTGGTTGCTCATATTCATCTTGTGGTCAGTCATGACCCCCAAGTCTCTTTTAGTCATGGTGCTAGCAAGTGTAGCATTGCTGAGCCTATAAGTGTGATGCATGTTTTTATTCCAGAGGTGGAGCACCTTGAATTTCTCTGTATTGAATGCCATCAGGTTTTCATCTGCCCACCTTACAAGCTTATTGAGGTCAGCCTCGATCACCAGCCTATCCTCAAGTGTGCACACTCTTCCCCAAAC
The DNA here is from genome assembly GCF_001723895.1 of Crocodylus porosus. Taxonomy (NCBI): domain Eukaryota; kingdom Metazoa; phylum Chordata; order Crocodylia; family Crocodylidae; genus Crocodylus; species Crocodylus porosus. The sequence goes on along the minus strand of NW_017728906.1, from coordinate 153,648,469 downwards.
TTTGGTGTCATCAGCGAACTTAGCCAGTCTGCTTTTGACAGCAGTGTCCAGATCTTTTATGAAGACATTAAAGAGTACAGGTCCGAGAACAGAACCTTGGTGGATGCCACTAGTCACCGAGTGCCATATTGATTCAGTTCCATCAACTACCACTCTCTGGGTCCAATGTCGGAGCCAGTTCCCCAGCCATCAGACTGTGGAGTAGTCGAGGCCACAGTTGCCCAATTTTTCCATGAGGACATCATGGGACACCAGGTCAAAGGCTTTTTTAAAGTCAAAATATATGACATCAACCTCTTCCCTTTTGCCCATGTGATACGTCACCTGATCATAAAAGGAAATGAGATTGTTCAAGCAAGACCTACCCGCAACAAAACCAAGCTAGCTATCCCTCAGAATTTTGCCTTCTGTTGGTCTATCAAGAATGGTTTCTTTGATCATTTTTTCCAAAATATTCCCAGGGATTGAAGTCAAACTGATTGGCCTATAGTTTCCTAGTCTTCTCTCCTCCCTTTCTTGAAGATGGGCACCACATTGGCCCTCTTCCAATTTTCAGGTACTTCACCTGAGCACCACAAGTTCTCAAATATCCTCATCAGTGGCTGAGCTATGATGTCTGCCAGTTCCTTTAGCACTCTTGGGTGCAACCTATCCAGACCAGCTTCTCAAGATGCTCCCTCATGAGATCCACACCAATGGTGATCATATATTCATCTTCACCCTGGTCACTGGCACAGTGTAGGGTGTGCTGTGAGACTGGCTATGCACCCCCTGGAAGCACCAGCCATGAAACAAGAAATGCCAGCAGAAGTGCACTTCTGGTTTCACCGCTGGTGGTTCCAAGCTCGGCAACTGGCTGCTGGGGGACCTCCCTCCCCCCCAGATGGTGATTGGCCACTGGGGGACCCCCCCAGACTCAGGAGGCACCAGTTGCCCATGACCCTAGTCATCCCATATTATGTTAGGCAGGGTGCTTCCTTTGGTCTGCTGGAAAACTGATGCAAAATAATCATTAAGCAGATTGGCTTTTTCCTGAGTGTTGGCAGCCAACTGCATCAGCTGGTTTAGCGGGGGTCCAATGTTGCCCTTGTTTTTTTTACGACTCCCCACATATCTGAAGAAGGATTTTTATTGTCCTTGATTTGTGTAGCCAGATGAAGTTCAGTTGCAGCCTTGGCTTTTCTAGTTCACTCCCTGCAGGTGCAGACCAGTGCAGTATGCTCCTCCTTAGTGCTGTTTCCTGTCTTCCATCTTTTATATGCTTCTCTTTTTTAGGGGCTGTGAAAGCTTCAGGTGGTGATTCAATTCAAAGAAGATTTGGCCCAATTCAGTGACCAAATCTGTGAATCTGAATCAAATCAGGGGACCAATTAAAAGGCCTGAATCAATTCAAAGAAGATTTGGCCCAATTCAGTGACCAAATCTGTGAATCCAAATCAAATCAGGGGACCAATTAAAAGGCCTGAATCAATTCAAAGAAGATTTGGCCCAATTCAGTGACCAAATCTGTGAATCCAAATCAAATCAGGGGACCAATTAAAAGGCCTGAATCAATTCAAAGCTCTCCAAATCTTCAGAAAAGATTCATAGAGCTTTGATGATTTGAACAGTCCCTGGTGGCTGCAGCACAGAGCTGCATCCAGACTCCAAGCTGGTAAGTAGGGGCAGTGGAGTGGGGGCTAGGGAAGGGGAGAGGGGACCATAGCAGGACCCCTGCTAGCCCCCATCCCCTGCCTGCTCCCCCAGCCCCCTGACCCTCAACCGCTCCCTCATGGCTGCCCCACCTGCCCCATCTTCAGCATTTAAAAAAAAAGTCCTGGTGTTCACCAGGTGCTGCCAGGAGTGGGGGGTGATCCCAGATGCCCCCCACTGGCATGCTGCATGGCAAGCTCTGCCACCAGTCCCCCAACCACCTCTTGCTCCCCCAGCCCCTCATGGCTGCCCCACCTGGGCCAGCTCTGGCCCTTTAAGAAAAAAAAATGAGAAAAGCCCTGGGACTCACCACTGCTGCAGTGGCCTCAGGGGGCTCATGAAGAGCCCCTTTCATGGTGTGGGGCAGTGGGGGGCAGAAGGGATCGCCCCCTGCTGGCAGGAGCAGTGAATCCAGGGGTTTTTTCATTTGTTTTTTTTCCTTAAAGGAACCGCAGTAGGCAGGGCAGCCATGGGTGGGGAAATGGGGCGGAGGGCTCATGGCAGAGCCCTCCATGCAGCATGGGGCAGTGAGAAGCATCAGGGATCACCCCCTGCCCAGCAGCACCTGCTGAGTCGGATCTTTTTTTTTTAGCAAGTGCCAGGAGCTGGGGGGGGGGCAGCCATTACCATGCTGGGAAAGCAGGCAGGGGGTGGGGGCAGCAGCCACATCTTTGAATCAGATTCAGCTGAATCAGTTCAGGACATTGATTCGAATCACCAAATCAAATCACTCCCCTGAATCGCCTAAATCCGAATCCAAAGTGAATACTAGCAGCTTTGCACAGGCCTACTTTTTTTAACATAGAGAGTTCATGAGTTCCCTGTTGAGCTAAGGGGGGTGTTGAGCTCTTTTACCATCTTTCCCATGGGTTGGGATGGACTCCCCTTGTGGTTCTAGGATCACTTCCTTAAGAAGCAACCACTCATTCTGAACTCCCCTCCCTGTGAAATCATGGCCTCAAGAACAAGCCTCTTGAGCTTATGAAAGTCAGCTTTCCTAAAGTCAAGGACTACTGCATTGATGGCTGTCTTGCCAACTTTAAGATTCCTTTTGATTCTTAGGTTGCTGATTAGATCATCCTCTTTGGCCAGTACCAGGTCCAGCAGTACCTTGCCTCTTGTCAGCCCATAAACTTCTTGGGACAGGTAGAGCTCATCCACACATGTAAGGAAGCATTGTGACTGATTGGATTTGGCTGAGTGCTCATCCCATGAGATGTCCAGGTAGTTCAAGTCTCCCAAGACAACCATGCACTGAGAGCATGCAGCCTTGGCCAATTCCCTGGAGAATTCTTGGTCAAGCACTTGTTCCTGGTTTGGAGGTCTGTAGTAGACTCCTACCATTGTATCCCCTTCACTATGTTCCCCTCGTATTCTAACCCAAAGGATGTCCAGTTATCCTCCTTGGGTTCCAACCTCAGCTTGTAGGGACATGTAGCTCTCCTTCACATAGAGAGCTACACCCCCGCCCCTTTTTTCAGCACAACCTCCCCTGTACAGGGTATATCCATTTATACTGGTAGTCCAGTCATAAAAGGAGTCCCACCAGGTCTCTGTGATCCCTATGAGATGGTAGTCATTTTTGTTTAGCAGAAGGACCAGTTCCTGTTCCCAAACTCCTAGTATTAGTGTACAGGCAAGTAAGTGTGCCATTAGAGGCCCTAGGCATCCTTGTACTCGTGGAGAAGCTCTGTTCCTGGGCTGGGGTAGGAGTGGGTTCCCTCAAGCATCCTAATCTTCTGGTTTTGTGGTTGACGCTTGGTGAGTTTGTTCTGGTGGTTGTCCACCCATGCCCTGGCGAGCTTAGTTTAAGGCCTGGTCAAGCAAGTCAGCCATTTGGGCTGAGAAGAGCTTCTTCCCCAGTGGAGTGAGGTGGAAGCTGTCTCTTCCCAACAGACCACTGCCTCTTTCTCTGAAAAGCGGGCTGTGGCCGTAGAAGCTGAAGCCTTCATGGTGGCACCAGCACCACAGTCTTCTGCTTACTGCCTTGATTCATCTCTCCCTCCTCTGCCCATGACCTGTAACCAGAAGGATTGAGGAAAAACAGGGGGCTGGGGGGTCCCAGGGCTGACAGGAGTGCAATAGGCTTCCACCAATGAATCTTTCTCCGAAGCTGGGGGCCAAAGTGTAGCTTCTGCCATTGGCAGGCCCTTTTAAACTCTGCACATGCTCAGTAGGGCCTGCTGGCACCACAACACTTTTGGGGGGTTGGGGGGGGTCCCTCCCCCACCCACCAGAGAACAGGACAGATGAGTGCCCCCCCTCTTCCCCTGCCTCATGCTCTGGGTGGCACCCATTGCGTGGCTCCCTGGGGGCTGGGCCACTTGGTAACACTCTGTTCAGACTAACTTGTTCAGAAAAGTATAAGCTTTCATAGGCTAGAACCAAGGCTGGCCTGTCCTAGTCTACAAAACCTGCAGCCACAGGGGCCCCACAACCAAGGGGCCCCCTGCATCCAGCCACTCAACACCTCCCCCCTCAACCACCGACACCACTACTGCTGGCTTCATGTCATAGTTTCACACTTGGTAGGGTTGGAAAGGACCTGAGCAGATCATCAAGACTCACCCCCTGCCATGGGCAGGAAAGAATGCTGGGGTCAAGAGACCCCAGGTAGGTGATTATCTAGCCTCCTTTTGAAGACCCCCAGGGTAAGAGCAAGCACCACTTCCCTTGGAAGCTGGTTCCAGATCCTAGCCACCCTGACTGTGAAGTAGTGCCTACTGATATCTACCCTGAATCTACTCTCGGCCAACTAATGGCCATTATTCCTCGTTACTCCTGGTAGTGCTCGGGGGAACAGAGACTCCCCCATAGCCTGCTGGTCCCCCTTGGCCAGTTTGTAGACAGCCACCAGATCCCCTCTAAACCTTCTTTTGTGGATGCTGAACAGGTTCAGGTCCCACAGCCTCCACTCATAGGGCCTGCCTTGCTGCCCCCTGATCATACAAGTGGCCCTCCTCTGGACCCTCTCCATGCTGTCCACATCCCTCCTGAAGTGCAGCGCCCAGAACTGGACACAGTACTCCAACTG